>NC_060149.1:233004729-233657923 GCF_021461385.2 Schistocerca piceifrons | reverse complement strand
TTTGACCGGGATGGCGACTAGCATTTTCTTGATTTTTGGATCTTACTATTGGAACGATTCACTCGTCTCCAACGCCAACCGCGCAACCGCCAACACTTTTCTAATTGTCTGAGCAGTGTCTTCTTGGACCCTCTCTGCAGCTGGGGCGTGCAAGGTATGGGAAGTTAACCTCATATGCATGTCAATTTTACGGACCGGAACAAGTGACAGAACCATATGGACCCTTTCTGGTTTAAGACAAGCCCGGTCCCAGTGTCGGGTTAGAAGGATCTGCGGACGTCTTGTCGCTAGCAGATGCGGGTGTAGTGTCCATTGTTGGTTCCAGTGGAAGGGATTCCTTCCAGTGGAAGGGATTCCTTTACATTCTATTTATGCTTTAATTTTGTATTTGTTGTTGTTAGTTTCTTTGCCCCTAGAAGGAGCAATTGTGTGAATAAAGAAGTTTTGTTTAACCTGCCTTCCTGTTCCACAAAGAAAAGGACATCGGAGTGGGAGGTTCAGGGACGGGAAGGGAGAGGCATCGTGGCCAGGACTTGGATTTCGACCCCTCCCCATCCTGTCTCCAGCAACATGAAATTATCGCTCTACTTCCTTAAGGCGACAAAAACAAAAAAAGCAATTAAGGTGAAGAAGGCAATTAAAAATGCGGTTAAATAAAAGGAGGTTAAGGCGGCCGCTCGTGTAAATCAGGAAATACTGGTTCGACTTCCGATACGCCACAAATTTTCAACTCTCGCCTTTGAGTTGCATCTAAATGTCGAATATTTCTTTCGTTAGGTAACATACACGTCCCCAGACAACTTCCCTGCCGTGCACTGCTTACATAGCCAAACTTATATGAATGTGATGTCATTCAATTACTTAACTTTGTTCTCCAAAATCTATTCATAACTGTACGCAGTGGCCCGCAAACAAAATATATTACCGGCACAAGTCGATTCGACATAGATATTTAATGCTACCCGCGCGAAGTCTGGCTGGGTCGTTAGCAGCTTTTAATTTGGACGACACGTATTCTGGAAGACTGCCTTCCTGGGCTCCCTTCGTCTACTGGATATTTTTACAACCCAATAACCCATTTCAGTCTCTAGGAGGATTTTTTATTGGAGGGGGAAGGGGGGGGGAGTAGAAATTGGTGGATGCACTTACAGGTGCACGTGAGACTCGTCGAATTCATATACTTTTCCTTGGCTACCAGTTCATTACAGATAACAATGTCTCGTATGGTAAGTTTGGACCTACAACCTGTATTACTCGCAAATGCCGTAAAAACAAAACCCATTTTCTTCGTATTACCTTTTCCTGAGTTTAGATGTAGGTTAAGCCTTTCTGTTGATTATTTACTTTTTTGATTGACTTTACTTATTCTCTTCTTTTGCTTATAATTGTCTTTAATGTTTTTCAGGGGAAACTATGTTACTTCTCTCGTCTGTCCGAGATATGCGTACGTAGCCAGCTATCCTATTACGCTTTCTTGAGTGACATCTACAGTTATCTTTGTGTCTACATCTACATCTGCGTCTATTCTCCGCAGGGCACTTGGCAGTGTGTGGCGGTAGGTACTGCTTTTTCTATTATCACTTCACCTCTTCCCTGTTTCATTCGCGAATGATGCGTGGTAGAACGCATGCCAATGATGCTCCGTATGAGCTCTAATTTCTCCAATTTTCTCGTTGTGGCCATTTCGCGAGACGTATGCGGGAAGAAGTAATAGGTTGCCCGGCTCTTCTCGGTATGTACGTTCTCGGAACTCCAACAGTAAATTTCTACGTAATGCTCAACGGGTCTCTTGAAGCGTCTGCCACTGGAGTCTATTGTCATCCTTCGTCTGTCACCTGCTGAAAACCGAGCGAGGTGTCGCAGTAGCTTGTATTCGAGAGAAGGGTGATTCAGTCCTCTACTACATCATCCTCATTTAATTAGTGCAAGGTTTCCCTCAATTGATTCACGCGAATAACACGTTGGTTCATTAAAACAACCCTACTGCTGCTTTCATTTCTGCTCTCCGCCGTTCTGCGTTCGCTCTTCGTCTCCCGTAATCTCTCCGTCGACGAAACGTTAAACCGTCTAAGTCTTACTTACTTCCCGTCAAGCTGTCAAGAAGCTCTCAGTCTAGGCGCAAATTAGGTTTAATCCCGAATCAACTCATTCTTGTATTTTGTTTATCCTGTCCCCACGAGTTGATGAAAAAAAAAAGCTTTTCGAAAACTAAGGTACAAAGAATTTGTACGGTTACGAAATATTGATGTCTTAATACACAACCAGTAGTTTGTTAGGATACTGACAAGGAATCCCTTGAGTGCAAGGTCGCAAGTTACTTCTTCAGTAAGGCTGATTTGAAAGTGTTTTGTTAACACTTACGACAGGAAAAATATTATCTGCTAACGACTCAGTATGTGCATCAGGAGGGCGACCAAAAATGAGAGTCCGGGAGGTGCAGAGATCAACCTCCTATGGGACGTATGTACTACACTTCACACAATGGACATCTTCGACATTCAAGAAATGTTCAAAACAAACCATTAACTTGCACCATGAACACCGGACGAAAAATGGCACGCCACAGTGATCCCAAAGGTTCGCACCATCAAGATCGAAGGTGAACTTCTTGGGAGTTAGAAACCGTGCAGGACTTTCAGCTAGGCATCCACTATTAAAGAATACATATATAATGATATCGGTGTAACAGGTTAATGAGAACTGATGGAATGTGATGGCATGCAACCGAATGCGAAACAGTCTGTCGTAGAGCTTATCCCGAAACAGGCTATCCTTAAGGCATAGCCGCAAATAGTGCAATAATACATCCTGAGGCTGAATTTGTCCAGTGGTACGAATTGCAATGTCACACACATTTCAGGCGAGATAGGTCGCTCTAAAGGAGTATGATTCTTATACATAGATCGAGGAAAAGCAAGTTATTTTGACCAGTTGTCCAAAAGTAGTGCTCATACCATAACTGTAGTTCTCTTACATCTATTTTCCAGCCGGCCGAAGTGGCCGTGCGGTTAAAGGCGCCGCAGTCTGGAACCGCAAGACCGCTGCGGTCGCAGGTTCGAATCCTGCCTCGGGCATGGATGTTTGTGATGTCCTTAGGTTAGTTAGGTTTAACTAGTTCTAAGTTCTAGGGGACTAATAACCTCAGCAGTTGAGTCCCATAGTGCTCAGAGCCATCTATTTTCCATATCTCATCACATCTGTGACGCAAATATACCCTAATGCCCTTGCAACATCACGCACACGAGAAAGAAACGTAGGCGGCAGAGCACCTAGAATTTCTCGCAGCACAGTATATAACTTTCGCAACAATTTACCATCCAGATTAACACTCGACACAAATGTACACAAATGCGTTAAGGCATTGATGTTAGCTGATCTTGATACAACCCTCTTGGTATCTCTTACTTCCAGGGTTCCTATCGTACACATTTCCTCTTCAGATCCCGATTGGTCGGGGCTGAAAACAAATTCCTTACTGAACGATGAGGTCAGTTTGTTTACCTCAGCTACAAACTTTCGGGTCGTTCTGCAGTTTACTGTACACCGTCAAGTTGGCACTTTGTTTGAAATTTCGTTTTCTTACGTCTTCCAATTCTGTAGAACTGTTTGAAGTTATGCAACCATCCATTGCTTCCCCTGAAATCACTGTAATCTGTGTCGCACAATGTGATGCGCATAGCTTAGTAGGTCACTATCATGCACCGAGCGAGGTGGCGCAGTGGTTAAAACACTGGACTCGCATTCGGGAGGACGACGATTCAATCGCACGTCCGGCCATCCTGATTTAGGTTTTCCATGATTTTCCTAAATCGCTTCAGGCGAATACCGGGATGGTTCCTGTGGTGTCACCGCCAGACACCACACTTGCTAGGTGGTAGCCTTTAAATCGGCCGCGGTCCGTTAGTATACGTCGGACCCGCGTGTCGCCACTATCAGTGATTGCAGACCGAGCGCCGCCACACGGCAGGTCTAGAGAGACTTCCTAGCACTCGCCCCAGTTGTACAGCCGACTTTGCTACCGATGGTTCACTGACAAAATACGCTCTCATTTGCCGAGACGATAGTTAGCATAGCCTTCAGCTACGTCATTTGCTACGACCTAGCAAGGCGCCATTACCAGTTACTATTGATACTGAGTCATGTACAGTCAAGAGCGACGCTCATCATTAATGGATTAAAGTTAAGTATTCCACCAGCTACGTCCGTTTTTCTAAAGTCTAATTTCCTTGTCCTGTTCCAGACCTCACGCCAGCCTGCGTGAGCTAAAACGCGTGCCTTTTCGGCTTCCTCTAGTACCCGGTGTTGGCTCTCCTGCCAATCCACAACTGTTCCTTTGAAAGGACACGGCCGACTTCCTTCCCCGTCCTGCCCTAATCCGACGAGACCGGCGACATTGCTGTTTGGTCTCCTCCCTCAAATCAAACCAAAACCAGTATCATTCACATCCCGTAGTTTGTATAGGGCACATTGAAACGCGCATACACCAGTTTTTATACCAAGTGTGCATTTTTCTCCCTTGAATATCAGTAGTTTTTCTTATTCACTACACAGTCATATTGCTGCGGACTTATTCGAAATCGGCTCATAATTTATTTATTTTTACTATGCTGCGGATGATCTCCCATGTACGTAATTTTGTTTAGTGTCCACTCGTTGGACAACCATTGTCCTTCACTATGTTTCACTGGAGACGGAATTTGTTGCTCCCTGTCCAACAAGGATGGTGAACTACATGGATCGACATCTGTTTCAGTATCACTTCCACTTGTTAAGCACGTACCGCCATCATCGTCGTCCTCATGTACATCGTCTGCACAGTCGCCACCCGGGATTAGCCGAGCGGTCTAGGGCGCTGCAGTCATGGACTGTGCGACTGGTCCCGGCGGAAGTTCGAGTCCTCCCTCGGGCATGGGTGTGTGTGTTTGTCCTTAGAATAATTTAGGTTAAGTAGTGTGTAAGCTTAGGGACTGATGACCTTAGCAGTTAAGTCCTATAAGATTTCACACACATTTGAACATTTCTGCACAGTCGAACGTATACGACACCACACATTCCACTGACTCATCTTGCAGAAACGCAGATATTTCATTTGCCACTTCTTTCTCACTCTGCGAAATTCTTTGGGCTTCTTTTTGACGAAATGTTGGCTTCGGCAACTGTTGCAGATATAACGCAATGTTTGCTTTGTTTATCGTCGCCATTGCTTTGCTTTATATCAGCACCACTAACACTGTAGCACTGTTGTCAGTTATTCGTCGACTATGCAGTAGCCTCATGCTGTGCTCACCATTGGATACCCCCAGTACCGCGCCCTGTTGCCATTAGCAGCCAATATTGTTATTGCATGGTAGACAATATCTAGGGCGTCGAATGAAGTAAACCTAATTGGCCTTTTGCGATCTAACGCTCAAGGGGTTCCTTGAGAGAAATATCTCACAATTTGTTACTGTAATCGCTGAAGGATGTGTCATTTCTGCGCCGAAGCTTGCTAAAATTTGTACATTTCTATCTGCAGAAGTACAGTATTCTTCGCTACCAAATTAGTTTACGCCAGAAGCTTTGTTTAATTTTCTTAATATATTTAATACGCCTTAGAGCGTCTCTGTCATCCTCAATAATTCCACTAATTGTATTTTTTCCATAACGGATGCTCTTGAGCTCCCTGCTTCTTCCTTTAATAGG
Source organism: Schistocerca piceifrons (assembly GCF_021461385.2). NCBI lineage: Eukaryota > Metazoa > Arthropoda > Insecta > Orthoptera > Acrididae > Schistocerca > Schistocerca piceifrons. The sequence continues at coordinate 233,652,241 of NC_060149.1, read as the reverse complement.
TAATGTTTTACAAAATCCGCTACCAGTCACAATCGAATGTAGTTTCACATGTTTTCCTGTAGCTTACTCACCTTTTCTCTCTAACTTTTGCTACGGTTACTCTTAATACTGTTTGACAAAACCTTCTGCTTTTGCTATGAGCTGCCATAACCTGTAACAGTATCTAGAAATATCGTGTGTTTATAATTCTTATCTACTCATTAACAAATTCACCTCAATAAGAATATACTCCAGATGAAAATAAGTAACTCAGCTGGAACTAAAGAATTTCTTTAAACGAACTTCAGATACGGAGTGATCGTATTCGGGTCACATTAAGAACTCGCCGATGTCATCTTCGGTGACATCATGGGGCAAGTGGCTACACTTAAAGCATAGATCACTGGATCTATGTCCCATTTCGAGCTTAAGTGTAGATATTAAATTATCATTATTGTCTGTATGCATTATAATGCGTACTGCGTATATCTACTGCATACATTATAATGTAATTCATAGAATGTAAGGTAATGGAACTTTAGTTCTTGAAAACTCATTTAAAGGATTGCATTACGAGTTCACACGTCGGACTTTACTACTCTCTCATGTCGTGTACACCTTTAAAGATAAATAATCACTATGCCATACAACGTGCCAACAAGGTGTGGGCAATGTACGGTCTATCATCAATAGGGGGTGTCTGTATGCAGTCGCTCTGAGACCCAAACATTTCACATAATAATGTTCATAAAAATCTTATAATAGCAATGAGACAAATTAGCGAAATAAATAAGTAGTTGAATTAAACTTGGAATAGTTGGTCAAAATCCTGAAGGATAATAATAATGACAAAAAATGGTTCAAATGGCTCTGAGCAGTATGGGACTCAACTGCTGAGGTCGTAAGTCCCCTAGAACTTAGAACTACTTAAACCTAACTAACCTAAGGACAACACACACATCCATGCCCGAGGCAGGATTCGAACCTGCGACCGTAGCGGTCGCGCGGTTCCAGACTGTAGCGCCAGAACCGCTTGGCCACCAGCGGCCGGCTAATAATGACAAAACCACATCGTTTCTAATTTTATCTAAATATTTATTTCAGAAATGCACAATGTCTGTGAATGGCGGTCACATACAAATAAACTCAATCAATAACTGCTAAATATGTAAACTGCAGTGCAAATTCGCAATCGCTTCCTGCAAACAGAACATTTACAGCTGACGGCGTGCGCTAAATAAACACACACAACAGTGCAATTAACTGACGAAAAGCGTGGCAATTTCTTACTGTTCGTGAGCATGAACTCTCACTATCTTTCCCAATCAACCTAAATTTCATAGCCATAGGTGCTATCCCGACTAATTCTGTCCAAGTCAATCACACATTTTAAATCAATTAAAAGCAGCAAATCGTTACAAGTTCAGAGCTTAAGAATAAACAAATGAAACTAAAGTCCGCGCGTGTGAGAGTTCTACATTTACTAAATGACTCGAGAGGTTATAACTCCCGACTGAAACCGAAATCCAGAAATGTACAAGTTTTCACACGCGACCACAAAAATTATTCAAAGTCATTGCTATCACAGAGAGAAACATTCGCGGCTTACATACCATCCAGAATGATCCACAACGAACCACCAAAAATAAAAACCGTTGGATAGAGACCTGTGTGCTCTGTTGTGTGCGCTTATTTAAAGGCTCAGACCCATGACCACTACTTGACTCAATGTAGATACTTTCATCCTAACCATCTCTCATAATTCACACTATAGTTTCAGGTATGTACATATAATAAAACATTTAGTAAATCTTTGTGGTCAGTTTTCAACCACTTAAAAATGTTTATGCATTTTTTAAAGAATTCCAAATAAATCTTAAAGATAAAATCCCCCACATCTGGCACTCTAGTCTAACTAACTGTAGATATTTCATAACTCACGAATATAAATAAATATACGTCATAAAGCGTTGGACTATTAAGGGAGACACTCATGCTGACTATGTCGTTGTGTACACGTGGAGAATTTTATAATTGTGACACTGTTTACGTAAAATTAACTAAATTGTTTCTAAAATTCTGTATATTGGTTTAATTAGAAAAATAATTTCCAGAGGACGGGACGTGAGTCGTGCTTGGGTAGCTCAGTTGGTAGAGCATTTGATCACGAAAGGCAAAGGTACCGAGTTCGAGTCTCGTTCCGGCACACAGTTTTAATCTGCCAGGAAGTTTCAGAAAAATAATTTGTTCATGTGACTGCTGGCCTGATCCACTTTCACATGGCGTATCATTAGTGTTGCATTGAGTTTTTACAATTTTTATAAATAATAATAGTACTAAATTTAATTTTTTAATTGTTGATATCATAAACATGGTTTAATTTTCAATGAGGTCATCCCATTGCAGTGGGTTCAAAGCTGTCATTAAGTTTTTTCCTAGTATGCCTGTAAGGTGTTTTACGGATTTTCAGTAATATTACATTTAGTGGCAATGTTCCAAGTCACAGAGCTCCTCCAATATAGAACACCTCACAACCACTCCGATGGAACTCACACACATCTCTTTCCACCCTGGGGTCACCCTCTCGACCGCTGCTCCTCTTCGGTTACCGACCACCCCCATACCTACGTTCAGCGCCCCCTCCAACTCCGCTCGGCTGTCCGCAGTCCAGCTGACAGCTGTCTGCCCCAACGCGTCTTCACGCCCGCCTTCTCCCGTTCCCGTCAAAATCAAACTGCACCGAGTCAGCTGTCTGTAATGTCAGAACATGCAGAGGCTAAATTACAAGGGAAATTTTGTTCGCCATTTCCTGGATGCCACGAATAGCAACACGATCGATTAGAATCTTCCACGTGACAGCATGCCGGTCATGCCGAATGTAAATTCAGAGGATGCTTCTCCAGTTTGAGGCGAGCTCCCGTAGCGAGCATTCCGCGAGTCGTGTGTTATTTACGTTGCACGGACGTGTGTGGCGATCCATACTATTCGTATTCTTATAAGTGTCTTTATACTCGTATTGTCGTTCCCGTAGATGAGAAACGTTTTCGTTTAATGTAGTGTAGTGTAGCGCAGTGTAATGCTGTGTAGTGTAGTGTCCACTGCAATTGTGTGACATTTCCTAGCCACACTTTCGCGACGGTAGAGATTCGCAGTCAATCTCACAAATGGCCGAGCCCAATGACACTGGTGGAGTCATAAAGTCGGCGCTGGAAATTTGTCTTCAGAATCCAGCGACGAATGTCCCATTGTCGTCGACGTCGCCAGTTCATTGTGAAATCCAGCAGGGTCAACCGCCGTCCGCAGACCCGCAGTTTTCACAACTGGGGCTACGGCGCCATGAGGAACAGCAGCTATTGCACCAACATCACGAACTTCAGCAGCAACAACTGGCCGAGCAACAACAATTTGACCAACTCCAACTACAACAACAAACAACAGCATCAACATCAACAACAACAGCAAGTACATTAGGTCAGTTAGCAAGTCAGCCATTTCTGTGACCATAACCAGCTTAGCACTTGACGACGATGCAGCTGACCATCAGCAGCAGCAAAGTAGCCTCCCTGGCTCTGTGTCGACTCTAATACTGACCCTGACTGTGATATGCGTGAGATACCGGGTTTGGATCCCCCTTCTGCTGGCGGCTTAGTACTGACAAACTCAGAACGTTCTCAGGGTCATCCACCAATCCCTCACGATGCAGTTGCGCGGCCGAGTGTCGACAATCGACACAGTCGGTATGATAGAGGCCCATACATCGTCTTCGTGAAGAGCTTAGACGAAAACATTGGCAAACTCCATCCTACGTCAGTGGGTAAATAACTGTATGTCTATAGATCTCATTGAAAGCACAATATTGTCAACATTAGTCCGTCGGGCAGAAACAGAGATAAGATGGAACTGAAGTCCGCTGCTGCTGCTGTCAATTATTTTATAGAGGCCTCCGTTCTTAAATACGACAAGTTCGATGAGTGTATCCTGCTCCATGCGCATAGAATAATTCGCGATGGTGGTGGTAAGTTCCTATGGGACCAAACTGCTGGGGTCATCGGTCCTTAGGCTTACACACTACTTACTCTAGCTTAAAATAACTTACGCTAAGGACAACACACACACTCATGCCCGAGGGAGGAATCGAACCTGTGACGTGATGGGAGGGTGGGGGGTGGGGGGGGGGCTGAACCACGTCAAGGCGCCCCAGACCACGCGGCTACCCCGCGCGGCTATTCGCGATGTTGACATTAATATGACAGATAGAGAGATAGTCGACAAATTGAGAGTATATACCCTGTGGGAAATATCAAACGCTACAGCAAGACACATCATTCAAATCCTGAATTAACGATGCCCATTCCAGTCTGCAAGTTGTTCTTGGTTCACAAACTTTACCCTCACAATTTGCTAACTAGTGACGCGGTGTTTGTTGGAACCGTAAGTCGCTTTAGTCATCCAATGTAGAAATTGCTGGCGTTTTCACCATCGGGTGAACCAGTGCAGAAGCCATGCCCATTACAACAGAACGGATTCCTGCATGACAGCGGTTCTAACTTGCTTAAATTGCTCTGGTCAGTACCCAGTTACAGATAGGTTGTTCGCGGTATTTCTCCATCAACTAGAGCTACAACGTGTAAGGGCGTACGCCACATTGGGGAGGGTAAATTGTAATTCACAGCACACATACTCAGCTGCCCTACGACAGCCTCCCAGTCGCCAAAGTCGCATGGATTATCCGCCACTACCTCCAAGGCTCCCATCACAACTGCCAGTCGCTGTACAAGACATTACACGAGACCACGACCACCATCGGTGCCACCCCACTTGGTTTCTCTTCCTTGGGGAGCTGGGCATCATCAGGATGACTTTCAGTCAACAGACAGATCTGGTGCCGTCTCCTGAACGAGAGGGTAAGCGAAATGGCGTGCTCCGAGACCAGCCTAACGACAGTGTTTTTCAGAAGCCCTTCTAGCACACAACCCATATCCTCCTCATGTACAGTAAACATCCACCGCCACTTCCTAATAACAGCAAGTATATCATCGAGAAAATCACCTGGTTTATCCCACATACCCCTGAAGACGCGAGGACACAGCCACCTGGAACGGCACAGATACAACCTATATGACAATTATTAACGACTCCCTAACTCCTAGCAGCTGTGGCGGCATTTTGGATCCTCCAATGGAACGCGCGACCTGCGATCGTCAATAAGCACGTACTCCAGCATGAAGTTTGGACGAGGAAGTTTATTTATTTATTTATTTATTTAACCTGATCAGATTAGGGCCATCAGGCCCTCTCTTACATCGGACCAGTGTTCCACACATGCAGTATTTCACACATCAGAGTAACATCATGAACATAGTTTAAATGAGAAAATTAGCTTACTCTAGTGACAATATGAATAAAGACTAGTGACTAAGACCTAATAAAGTAAATGCGGAAGTATTTTTACAACAGTTGCTATACATACAGATTATGATAAAAGCAATAATAATAACAGTAAAACAAAAAATCAAATTAGCAGTGGCAATCATCTATGAGACATCGTTTCAACCAGATACTATTGTCCGCCTTCGAGGATATCAGGTACATTGACAAGACAGGATGGTCGACGAGGGGTTGCCCTCTTCACCAGTAATGTGCTATACCACACCCAATTAATGGTATTCCATCACGCTATCGACATCATTCAAGCTATAGCAGTCAGGCTCTCGTCTCCATTCGGTCAAATAACCACTGTGACCATTTGTTGCCAGCTGCGGTCGTGTATTCTCCTCGAATATTGGTACGCTTTGGCGCGGAAGTTGGAAGCTCCTTTACTATTTTGTGAGTATCAACAGACTATGGGGCTGCGCGTTTAATGATAGACTGGGCGGCGGGAACCTGGAGATTCTCGAAGAGTTTCTTCTTATCGTACTCAATGATGTTTCCCCCACATTACTTCCATTACTAGGTCAGCGACCCTCAAACGTCGGCCTGACCTTGTGTTCGGCGTCTGTTTCCTCGTTTCTTCCTTATTCTAGGGGTCTAATCACTCCACTCTTGTTATATCAAAGTTCACGCAGACCTCTGTCGCAGTCTGTAGGCCACCTCATAAATGGAACGTCAAGAAGGCGGATTGGTCCCGGTATCGTCCAATAATGGACTCACAACTGTCATTGTTCCCCCGCGGTGACGCCCTCGCAAACATTATTATTCGAAATCCTCTGAATTTAGCAGCGTCGCTTTATATTCCACAAAATAGGGTGATCACTGGCACCAACAGACAGTCGTTTTCCTGGTGGCACCAAGAATTTTCTCGTCAGGCGTCTCAAAGGAGACCAGTTTGCAATCGACTCAACCGGCATGCCACAATGGACAACTATGTTGCTTACAAACGGACGGATGCAGCTACTAAGTGTTTTCTCAAAGTAGGAAAAAAGGGACGGGGGGTTGAACGTCTCTCTACGAACACCCCTACTGGTTGTACCTGGGCAATGAATTCCTCGTTCAAACGGAAACCTGTGCCTCCCAAGCGGTTTCAGAACTGGAAAGGCAAGTTTACCGACATTATAGCACCACCCACTGACTTGCAGCACCCATTGACCTCTCGGCGACTGGTGCCACTAACAGTCTTCGACAAGGCTTCACTTCACCATTCTCTCTCGTCCCACTCCACAGGGCTCTTATGTACTCACACAACACATCACACACAACTCCATGATCAGCAATTTGTCCGACAACGCAAAACGTGTTGTTGTGAGAATCTGCAGGGACATTTGAAAGGACGGGAACATTCCAGACGATTAGACGACTCAAATATTGGTGCCCATATTGAAACATGAAAGGATTCTGGTCAAGCGACATCGTATCGCCCAATTGCCCTGTTGCCATGTTAAGTACCTTTGAACGTCTTCTCATGTTCCGTTTAGAATCATAGTTAGAAAATCAGGACTTACTCCCCTGGACGCAAAGCGGCTTTCGTAAGGGCAGAAGTACTGTTGACAATATTACACCTCTTGCGATGGACATTGAAAAAATCTTCCTGACTAATGGGTACCTGACAGATCTATCTTTTGAGTTTTCGAGGGCTTGTGACTATGTTATGATACCTGAGCTTAATAACAAATTGAAACTTCTACACCTCCCACTATCGCTTTTACAAAATATCTGTGGTTTGCTCGGCTGACGTTCTGTCTATTCCTGTGACCAGGACGACGTGTTATACGGTCTCGCATAGCTTCCCATGGCCTACCACAAGGTGCGATATTGAGTCCCTTACTATACACCTTTTATGTCACCGACCGGAAGACTATTTATCCCCAACGCCGAGGTCCTTCAGCAAGCGGACGACGTTCGTACATATGTCCATTCGCCGTGCTTTTGGGTGATATGGTTATAGCTTCACAACGCATGTGACGAGCTGGCCACGCGAGGGTTAGGGAACGGTCTCATTTTGTCGTGCGAAAAATCTGCAGTGGTAATATTCACGAGAAAAGGACGCAATTACTTCTCATCTGAACTTCAGCTTGGTCTGTACAACCTTCCTGTTCAGTCACATGTTAAGCTACTGGGTGTCTAAATTGACTGCAAACTGACGTGGACACGTCATGTTGCGTACCTCATAGACAACGTGGAACATATTGCGAATATACTGCGGATGCTTGCTAGAGATTGGTAAGGAATGGGAACTACAATCCTCTTAACTCTGTATGAGATCTTGATATGGCACCATCGTCTAAGGCAACGCGACGAAATCGCCTTTGCGTACACTCGAAGTCTTCCATTAGAGGGTGCTTCGTCTTGCTCCTGAAGCCATGAAATCAAAGCCCACCAACGCACTGTTAGTGGAAGCGTCCGCAATGCGCTACCATACGTCGGCAGATGTTGTCCGATAATTTTCTCTTTAGTCGGTCTTCCATGTTTGATTCTGACTTCGTCAGAGGGAGGGGGGGGGGGGGCGTGGTTCAATTCTGGAGGTTCTCACACAGGCACCTCACAGACGAAGGACGAACCGAACTCCCTCACTACTTCGTAGCTATGAAATATGGCGATATCTTTTACCATTAGTCCTAAAAGACTTGAAACTCTCTTGCTTTCGCTCTCCATTTGCTACTTTCTTCACACTAGCTCCGAGGTCGTACTTGTCCGATTTCAGAGAGGATGGGAACATAAACCACGACCTGGAGCACTTCCTTATCCGACGTTGGCCACAGTATGCTTGCATCTATACGGATGGCTCTAAAACTGAAGCTGTTGTGGGATACGCCTTCTCAGTGCCTCTAACGATACATACCAAATGTTTGCACTGCCGCCTGAATCGTCTATTACCGCGGCGGAGTTGCTGCCGTCAGGGAGGCTATTTAGTATGGCACGCAGACTTTCCGGCTCGTATTGATCCTTAACGACTCCCAAAGTGTGTTACAGAAACTACAACAACCGGCATTTAATAAACGGTCTCACAGCTGTGCCTTGGGGGCCATAATAGACGCGTGGACATTGAGCACCGACGTCCGCTTGCTTTGGATAAAAGGGCATCATGGAATTTTCCATAATGAAAATGCTGAGCGCTTTGCTAAGAGGGGCATAACTCCACTACCATTGGGACGTATGTGTCCACAATAGGTTATCGGAGAACCAGTGGGAATCTGCTGCATGTTATTGCAGTGTATCGATATGCCACTGGTAAAGGGAAGCGTGCTAATGTTTTTCAAAACAAAAGCTCGATTTAAAATGAATAATTGAAATTTATATTTTATAATAATCGAATGATGTTATCGATGAGTCATTCCGACGCTGCAATGATTGTATTCTAAATGATGAGTTAATTAGTTAAAGTGTCCGCAACGAAAGTAGACATATCAAGGTCTTCTTACAGTATTGCCAGATAGTAATAATGTCAAACGTTAATACAAATTAAGAAAAAAATATTAGACATCTCTATTATTAGTCTACATTGTAATGGAGTATTTCACAAAAGAAAATTCTTGACAGTCATTATAAAAAAATACAAAAAATAACGTTTCAAGAAACAATGACGTCGCTGATGAATTTGCGTTCCGTTGGACGTCTTACAAATTTCCAGCAAGAATGATGTTAAGGAAAGTGTAAAATTAAATTTGATGACATTTCAGATATCATTATCATATCCTGTCACCTATGAACGCTATTTCTTTACAAGAGACTTCGTGCGTGACAGCACCCAAGTTCTTGTACCCCGACGTCAGGATTTTTGTTCCAGACGGCTCACCTTCCAAGAAACTTCCCCACCTCACAAAAATTTTTTATTTGCACCTTTTACCCGAAACCCCGATACACGCTGTACAAAATTAATTCTACTTTCAGGCCATTACTTCCGTTGAAATCGAGCAAAATATGTTTGTTTGTATGCTTTTGTGAAATCCAAGCTCTATCGAAGTATACTACGAGACTATTGTCGTCAGTAAGCAATAAGTGCACTGTAAGCAAAATCTTCGTTTTTTCTGCTGCAATGTCTCTGCATGTCATTAAATATTCTCATGCATAATTGCACTTTATGAATCTAAAATAAAATAAGTGAAGAAGATGAGCAACGGATGTCTGAGTCAGAATAATTAAGTTATTCACGGAGATCTCGCTGTATTTTTCAGCCATAGGATATTCTCCTCTAGCGTAGTAACAAAATGCAGTTCCGCGCTCTAATTTTTTGTTAAAATCGTCAAATTCTGTAGATTTCCGTTTTAGTTTGTATCTCTTTCTTGCAGGATCAAAACACGTGCTCACATCTGGAGATTCTGCCGCTGTTACTACACTATTATTACGGAATAGTCGATTCGGAATACCACAAACATTTGCTGTTAGTTTATGAACTTACACAAAATTTTTATTATTACTTGCTTCTTCACTGTGGTCAGATCGAAAAAAAAACACTGCAGTACTTTCAATATGTCAATTTTAGTTTGTTTTCGAATGTCTTGTCGTCCTTTACACACACCAGCCAGCGAGGGCCCTTTCCCCCGCATCAAGCTAACTACAAGATTAAAGTCAATGCATCTTTCTACAGAAGACTGTAGCCACACATGAACACAGGACACTGCACGGAAACACTCTACGTCCTGCTGGCGCTGGCGTCCACTGCTGCTGCACTGTGCGTGTGACAACGACACTGTGAACAGACAAATCACAGCGCATCGCGACCACGACGCCTCCCGAGCATCGCACCTGACATCACGCAGCAGATATGATCTTGAGCTGCCTATTTTGGTGATGGCAGCTATAGTTAGTGCACTGTGTGTTCCATTGATTACTTTGCACTAGATAACGTAAAGAAATGTAAAGAATCAGTTTACAGACTATTAATGTACTAGGGCGTGCTGAAAAGTAATGCCTACTGAATGTCCACGAACAGCTTCTTTCCTACCTCCTCCCTCTCGCCATGTATAGCAAATTATATTCTAGGGCCAATATAGTTTCACAAATATGATCTATTGACACAGACCGTCTGCAGTAAAGAGATGTACCTTTCCTTCACCAAAATCAGTCCTGCCCCTGAGGAATGCCATTGTACTCGTACTACCGTCGGTTTTACAGGTAATAATTGAAGTATTTTAAACAATGACGCGGTACAGCACTCACAAAAATTTTAATAATTAATGAAAATCATTTTTTCTTCTAGTACTGTAATTGATATCGAAATAGATGACAGAGGGATAGAAAAACAATTAAAATAAATCAAAAGAGGAAAGGCCGCTGGATCTGATGGGATACCAGTTTGATTTTACACAGAGTACGCGAAGTAACTTGCCCCCCTTCTTGCAGCGGTGTACCGTAGGTCTCTAGAAGAGCGTAGCGTTCCAAAAGATTGGAAAAGGGTACAGGTCATCCCCGTTTTCAATAAGTGACGTCGAACAGATGTGCAGAACCATAGACCTATATTTCTGACGTCGATCATTTGTAGAATTTTGGAACACGTATTATGTTCGAGTACAATGACTTTTATGGAGACTAGAAATCTACTCTGTAGGAATCAGCATGGGTTTCAAAAAAGACGATCGTGTGAAACTCAGCTCGCGCTATTCGTCCACGAGACTCAGAGGGCAATAGACACGGGTTCCCAGGTAGATGCCGTGTTTCTTGACTTCCGCAAGGCGTTCGATACAGTTCCCCACAGTCGTTTAATGAACAAAGTAAGAGCATTGGACTATCAGAGCAATTGTGTGTTTTGATTGAAGAGTTCCTAGATAACAGAACGCAGCATGTCATTCTCAATGTAGAGAAGTCTTCCGAAGTAAGAGTGATTTCAGGTGTGCCACAGGGGAGTGTCGTAGGACCGTTGCTATTCACAATATATATAAATGACCTTGTGGATAACATCGGAAGTTCACTGAGTCTTTTTGCGGATGCTGCTGTAGTATATTGAGAGGTTGTAACAATGGAAAATTATACTGAAATGCAGGAGGATCTGCAACGAAATGACGCATGGTGCAGGGAATGGCAATTGAATCTCAATGTAGACAAGTGTAATGTGCTGCGAATACATAGAAAGAAAGATCGTTTATCATTTAGCTACAACATAGCAGGTCAGCAACTGGAAGCAGTTAATGCCATAAATTATCTGGGAGTACGCATTAGGAGTGAATTAAAATGGAATGACCGTAGCCGGCCGCGGTGGTCTCGCGGTTCTAGGCGCGCAGTCCGGAACCGCGCGACTGCTACGGTCGCAGGTTCGAATCCTGCCTCGGGCATGGATGTGTGTGATGTCCTTAGGTTAGTTAGGTTTAAGTAGTTCTAAGTTCTAGGGGACTGATGACCACAGCTGTTACGTCCCATAGTGCTCAGAGCCATTTTGAATGACCGTATAAAATTAATCGTCGGTAAAGCAGATGCCAGACTGAGGTTCATTGGAAGAATCCTAAGATAATACACTCCGAAAACAGAGGAAGTAGGTTACAGTACACTTGTTCGCCCACTGCTTGAATACTGCTCACCGGTGTGGGATCCGTACCAGATAGGGTTGATAGAAGAGTTAGAGAAGATCCAACGGAGAGCAGCGCGTTTCGTTACAGGATCATTTAGTAACCGCGAAAGCGTTACGGAGATGATAGATAAACTCCAGTGGAAGACTCTGCAAGAGAGACGCTCAGTAGCTCGGTACGGGGTTTTGTTGAAGTTTCGAGAACATACCTTCACCGAGGGGTCAAGCAGTATATTGCTCCCTCCTACGTATATCTCGCGAAGAGACAATGAGGATAAAATCAGAGAGATTAGAGGCATACCGACAATCTTTCTTTCCACGAACAATACGAGACTGGAATAGAAGGGAGAGCCGATAGAGGTACTCACAAGGTACCCTCCGCCACATACCGTCAGCTGGCTTGCGGAGAATGGATGTAGATGTAGATGTAGATTATTTGTTATAAAATGTGATGGGTTAATTACAACAAATTTCATGGGAGGGAATATGTACTGTGCTGCTGTAGCTAAAATGCCCAAATCCTTCAACATTTTTCCATAACATGATCGAGGTTGAGCAGTAGATACTATTCTTTACAAAAAACTGCGACCAGGCATTTAAGACCAAGCGATACTCGACCGACCACCCTGTCGTCCTCACCATTCATCATCTGATGCGGTATGGATGGGCATGGAGTCAGCACACCACACTCCCGGCGGTTGTCGACGTTTTGACCGTGGAGTCGCTACCTCTCAACCAGGTAACTCCTCAGTTGGTATCAAGAGGCTATGTACTTCGGTCCTGTCCTCTCACCATGGAAAAATTTCTGGCAGTACCGGGAATCGAACGCAGGGTCGCCGCATGAGAGTCTGTCGCGCTGACCACTCGCCTGCAGAGACAGACACTTATTGTTCTTGAGGCACGCTTTTCAGTAATGAAGATTTTCTTTCTTCAATATTTTACCCTATAACACTATTTCACGATAAATTACTGCCTGAAAATAAGCACAGTATGTTAACTTACTGGTTTATCTCTCTCCAATGTTTACAATAAGCCGGCCGAAGTGGCCGCGCGGTTCTGGCGCTGCAGTCTGGAACCGCGAGACCGCTACGGTCGCAGGTTCGAATCCTGCCTCGGGCATGGATGTGTGTGATGTCCTTAGGTTAGTTAGGTTTAACTAGTTCTAAGTTCTAGGGGACTAATGACCTCAGCAGTTGAGTCCCATAGTGCTCAGAGCCATTTGTTTACAATAACACGATGTGCATAAGCGTCTGAACTGAATTGCTTAAGAAGCTCTAAAACAATTTTTCTGTTCCATTTTAACATCTCAATAATATGTACACCTAGACATTCTGCGTTTTCTGCCTTGTCTGCTAAATTCTGCTGCTGCTTTAAATTTATCACTGGTGCTGTACCGGTTGGTGCGCATAATAGGTTGCGTTTCCTTAAAGTTAAAGAAGAGATCATTTGCAAAAAAACTGTCAATAATCCTTTTAAACACTTTATTTGCAGTTTGCCCTGTTTATTTATGTTTAATGGGATTGGTTATGATACGCGTGTCACCTGCAAAAACAACTAATTTTGTTTAATAGGTATTTAGCTCAAATGGCTCTGAGCACTATGGGACTTAACTTCTAAGGTTATCAGTCCCCTAGAACTTAGAACTACTTGAACCTAACTAACCTAAGGACAGCACACAACACCCAGTCATCACGAGGCAGAGAAAATCCCTGACCCCGCCGGGAATCGAACCCGGGAACCCGGTCGTGGGAAGCGAGAACGCTACCGCACGACCACGAGCTGCGGACAATAGGTATTTTATGGTAGACCACTAAAATATGTGAGAAACAACACGGGTGCTGTGGCGATATGTTTGCAGTTTAGATTGGCCTGCCTTAAACGTTTCACGGGTCTTAAAACAGTAGGCTACCTTCTATTCGCTACGTTTAACAGTGGTAGGATATTAATTAAAGAAAATGGAGAGGGGATTTTTAGGTACGGCCGCAGAAAAGAATAATTGACGTGAGGCTCCAAGGTTGTATCAGAACGCACTTCAAACCAGAAGACAGACATAAATTTGTTATTAGTTGATGTTTATCGACACACTGCCGAGACAAAGTCCCTAACACCACGTATGGGAGATCGATGTAGACCAGGATTCGCTCACACAGCTGACGAAGAAGAGCGCATTCTTCAGGCTGTTGAAGAACATCCAGGTATCAGCACATTACACGTTATCGTGAGAAATGATACATCCCGCATTGTTTCTGCGCCATAAAGCAAAACAAAAACAAAGCATCCCCTACTACAGCATAGAGGCTACTTCATGGGCAGTTCGTAAGTAGGGTACCAATGGGTATAAGGGAACAAAAAATTATCTTACCTCAAAGCCACTGATATGGACTTCTGGTGTCAGGCTATACACTTGGGCTAGGCATATTCAAAGCTACCCTCCACTCTCCTCCATGTGGGGAATCATCAGCAATTCTAAGTGGTACATTCAAGGTCACTTAGAGGAACCCCCTTCCCTTCCCCCTCCTACGCCGGCCGGGATGGCCGAGCGGTTCTAGGCGCGACCGTTACGGTCGCAGGTTCGAATCCTTAGATTAGTTAGGTTTAAGTAGTCCTAAGTTCTAGGGGACTGATGACCTCAGAAGTTAAGTCCCATAGTGCTCAGAGCCATTTGAACCATTTTAAACCCCCTTCTACCCACGCACCCATCAGCACCCACGGATCAATAAGGTCCAAACACTACTCCCCCTCGCCCTCTTGCTTTTATAACTGGGGCACTTGAGTGGATGGCTTCATTCCTGAGCTGCGCGCCCACCGTAGGGAGAGGATGAGTGTGTACGTATTTGTTGATAACAAATTAAATTTATTATTATTATTTGTATTATTATTAGACGAATTTCATCATTCAAGGCACCAGCACAGACCACCGCAGGCAGACATGTAAGTATTCACTTAAGTAACTGCTATTTTTTTATCGACTCCAACTTAAATACCATATAAACAAATTAATGTAACACATAATTTAACAACGAATACGCTCGCTTTAGAAAGGAAAAACGCAGCACCTTTTTTAAATGAATTACCAACAAATACTTTAAATGTTAAAGAAATGACAAAGAAAAATAAATAAACCCTTGCAAAGTCACACCTACATTACTATATTGTGTGACATGAAAGGGTATGTGTTAAACCAAGCGTGGTGTTAGAAATAATGACGACACTGCACATGGCGTCATAGTGAAATTCTAAAGTTTACCGATTTCCAAATACGGTCTAAATCAGGCGCCGCGAGGCTCGCGAGCCGTTCCCTTCCAGCGAGTGTTCCCCCTTAATTCGGCACGTACGGTGGCGTCATAGCGGCGACACGGCCACGCCGGACATCTGATAGTCGCGTGAATCCTGACCTCTGTAATACCCAGGCCCGGAGGGCTTGGTGGGGGAGGGGGGGGGGTGAGACAACGGTCTCAAAGGATCATAAATTGATTTTTGAATGCGTGCATAGTGTACTTGACGTCTCCGCAGGGGGAATCCCCGTCGCGTCTAGAAATTAAAAACTTTCCCGCAGACGAAAGGGTATGGGGCTTTTCAAGCTGAGCCGAATAAACCCGTACGGGTGAATGTCCATCGCTGTTTGTTTATGTAGTTGACCGGGTGAGCGAATGATCAGCGTTGTTATAATTACTAGCGAAATCCATAGATTAATACTACCAGAATGGAAATAAACGACTAACAGAAATAATATGTAAGAAAGATTACATATTATCTTCTCTGTGTATCCAAGAAAACGGAATTCTGACAAAATTTTTGCCAGATCGCTACACTACCAGTTGTACACTCCCCAGTTAGCAGCAGCTTTAAGTTCTATCTTCGGAATAGTGCGGAAAACGCATTGTACGAACATGTAATAACGCCTAACCGGAGAATAAACGTGGGGTAACTGAACTTACGATTCTAGCAGGGTACCGGAGAACAAATTTTGACAATGGTGGGAATAGTTACAGAATTGTTAATGACAAGATTGTTTGTTAGAACGAGAGCATATGACGATTTATATAAAAATTTCGTACTACTACTTTTCGATCTCATGTTTGAGAAACTGGTGCGTATGAATGAAATCTGAAACTATTCCCCAACATAAAACTTTCGGCTTGTAGTTGGCCTAATAGGCATTTGATATTGGCACTTCGTGAATTATGTTCTGTCGCGTTATTTATGTAAATGAATTACATAAAATGACCGTTTGTGGCAAAAGAGTCTCGCTTATTTGGCGTGGTTACAATTACTGCAATATTAGAAAGGCCTCTTTCATTTTATCTCGCAGCGACAAAATAGAGGTAATCAAATCGAGAAACCATACTAGTCTTGGGTACCATTCGTATTAACAGCTTTGTCATAAGAAGACAACGAGATTTTGATTTTTTTCTTGTAGCAAATCGTTTGACAAACTTTGATGAGGTAATAGATTCTTTCGCAGAAAGGAAAGCATGCCGTGCAAAGCCGTAGCAAATAGAAAAAAAATGCTGGAACCTAAGGATTTGAGAAATGTATACTGTCTTGTTTGTCTGTTGTCATTACTGGTTTTATGTTTCCTTATATTTCATTTTATGTCGCACAAAAGAGAAAGTTGTTAGCTAATAGGCGATAAAGAGTGTAAATTTCCAGAAGAGTTATTGTCCTTCCTGTCACAAATAATCCCTTCCAGTATTAACTCTTTTTTTTTTTTTTTTTTTTTTTTTTTTTTTTTTTTTTTTTAAAAGGAGTTAGGGTGTCAAACCGGCCGACTGGGAGCAGGAGTGACACCACAGGGCATTTTAATTTCAACTGTCCTGAATATAGGTTTGATGACTTCTATTACAAAATATACACGAGTGAATTCCACAGAGCGAAATACAGTGACCGTCGATAGAAGAGTGCTGAGTGAAGAGGCGTGCCACTGCACTTCGTCACACTTAAGACCGAATAACATGTCTTACATTTCCTCGAACATTTGTATATTATATATGAATCTCTTCAGAAAGATATGTGTTACAAAATGAACATATCTTTCAAGAATCGATTATTTTTTTAAATTTTTTACCTCCTATCTCTAAGGCTGGTGGGGGTTGGGGGGTCACTATTAAGTTTTTGACCTGGTTCGGAAATATGGTAGATCTGGGGCCGGTAATACCAGTACTCTATACGTAAATGCTAAAAGTCATACACAACTAAAACATTGTTTTTTTATTTGATTATTTGTCCGCAACTCTTATAATACATTAATGAGATATTTAAATGCTTAGATTAGATCTATTTATCTTGATCTCGACAAGTTCTGCAATTCGATTTCAGGTTGTTGGTAGCTAACGTTGAGGAAATTTAATGTGCTTAATTGAACAACATGTACTTTCACAAACTTATGTTGATTGGAAAAAAGATTTTATTGTATGGACGAAGTCTGTGATCTTTGGGTACCGATCTTGTGGCACAATTAAAAAAAAATACTGCATCTGTTTCTGTTCTGGATAAAATGAATTTTGTAATCTGCAAACATCTTGTTGAGGATCACTTCCAAGACATCCAAGACTAATTTTCACTGGATTATTAAAGAAAATGATATCCAGCTTTATACATTTAAAATCTTTAAAACGACTATGAAGCTCATTGGAGACTTCACAAATAATGGTAGCAAATCTTGAAAATTTTGAGTCCATGTATTTTTGTTTCAGTTCACAGAAACTCCGGAAGCGACCCTAATTTTCCGTCCTTAGTTGCATTTTAAACAACATAAGATTATCCAGTAATCCGTTAATGTCCGTAAAATACCACAAATAGTGCGTTCCTGACGTTGCAAACGGAAGTTCATATTATGTGAATGATTTCTAAAAGATGTTAAAAACGTTAATTCTGATAAAAGGAAATGAATACTTTAGCGTATTCTCAAATTGCGTAGCATCTCATATTGCTTCTCTATTCAAAAGCTGGAAAACTTAAACTATGTGCTAAAACACCAAGTTAAACATTTTCCTGCACTCAACAAACGAATTGTGGAATGAAGAAGCATGTTTTTCATATAGTGCGCCAAATTCTGCCAAAATCTGTTTAAATTTTCAGTGAGGTAGCTATCTATTTCCTCGACGTACTATATTCGCAATTTTCCTTAAATCTTTCACTGTGAACAGCAATCTGATATTTTTCCCTTGAGGAACGATGTAATGAAAAATTAAACAATGTATTCTATTCTAAGTGACCAATGAAGCCTTTTTCACTGCCGGCCACTGCTGCTGGCGCACCATCGTTACAGTTTGGAGAGCATTTTTTAAAACCACCAATTTTGTCACAACACTTTTCTACATTAAAAATACCCAAACCTGTTGTTCTGAACATCGGAAGCAAAGTGAATGAATCTTCATGTACAGAAATGACGTCCATTATCAGGAGGAAAAAAAAAACTAGTAGTTGACTAGAATCTGCTCGATCAGCACTATCGTCCACACACGACAATAATACCAGCAGTCTGCAATTAAAGTATTTGGCCACGCGTGTGTTGCTTCGAGTAACGAGGAGAAATGTCAAGTAAGATTCCTACTTCTGTTTTGACTCAGATATTTTTTACATATTAAACATAGGAGCTTTTCATTGGAGCTGCCTACAAAAAAGTACTTTATATTCCTCTCTTCATGAAAAAAACTGTTTTCAGTATTCTTTCTTTCCGAACTGCAACAGAAAAATAGCTTCAGTAACAGTCAGTATCAAAACCAGAATAAGAGTCCAGTAATAAACAAAATGACTAACTGAATGGCTGGCTCTGAGCACTATGGGACTTAACAGCTGTGGTCATCAGTCCCCTAGAACTTAGAACTACTTAAACCTAACTAACCTAAGGGCATCACACACATCCATGCCCGAGGCAGCATTCGAACCTGCGACCGTAGCAGTCGCACGGTTCCGGACTGCGCGCCTAGAACCGCGAGACCACCGCGGCCGGCAACTGAATGGTAACCCAGTATTACGGAGAGTAAATCTGAACAAAACTCGGAAAGCAAGCGGTCTAACGAAACACGATATATCTTCGAAGTCGAATAAATGCTGCCCCACGCGACTGGTGATACACAAAGGCACCGAAGGCTGCGGCCAGGCCTTTAAGACGTCGCCCAAGTAGAATTGGAGGGGGAAGCGCTCACTGGAGGGGAATATCTCGCGAGCCACGGTTTGCCAGGCCTGGTCTAAATGTTAAAGAAATGCCATAGCACGATAGCTGAACTCTTGCTAAGTCATCCCTACAATTCCTGTGCGTGCCTTGTGTGTGTGTGTGTGTGTGTGTGTGTGTGTGTGTGTGTGATGTCATAGTGTATGTGTTAAAAGTGTTAGGAATAATGACGTCACAGCATGTTGCACAAAATCCAGGTAAATTTATAACGTCATAGCGAAATTCTGAGGTTTACCGTCTGCCAAAACGCACACAAACACGGTATATAACGCCACAGGAGCTGCTACTACTCGAATGTGACGCCTGTTGCACAGGCATCCCATTTTGTCTCACCAGTAATCCCCCGGCGGCGCTGGAGTCAAATCTTGGTGACGGTGTTTCACGTGCGGCAGTGCCTCATCACTGTGAAATAAAAAGAACTGACGTCACAAAACTCATGCAGATCCACGTCAGCTTTTACTTTCCGTGTGTGGACAGCGAGGTTGTCATTCTTTGGAGTCGCGAAAATCCTGTCATTCAGCTTACAGTGCGTCCAAAATGTGTTCGTCTAGTTGTAATTTTTTTAAAAAAAACTAAGTATATGTCACGTAAAAGGAAGGGAACATAAAATGTCAACATCCAGTCATATACTCGTTGCTGACCACGTACTCCCCCTTCATGACGATCAAGTTTCCCGATGGCAGTGCTATTTTTCAGAAAGATAATGCGCCATGTCGCAAGGCCAGCAGTGTGATGGAGTGGATCGAGGACACAGTCGAGAGTTCCAACTGATGCTCTAACCTCCTACTTAGCCATATCTGAACCCGATCGAACACATCTGGGATGTGACTGAACTTGACGTCAGAGCTAATAGTCCCCCTCCCCAGAATTTACAGGAATTAGGAGACTTGTGTGCACAGATGTGGTGCCAACCTCCTCCAGCGACCTACCAAAGCCTCATTGCTTCCATGCCACGACGCGTCAGCTCTGTTATCCGTGGCAAAGGTGGACATACCCGCTATTAGGTTGGTGGTCATAATGTTCTGGCTGATCAGTGTATATCATGTCACAGTAGGACATTATGCAGAGAATTACAAGACAGAATGATGGCTGATATTTTATTTTTGTATACAGGGGGTAAATTTTCAGTTGGCAAACCAGAATAACTCGAAAAATAAGCTTCACACGAAAAAATTTGTAGAAACCAAAGTTGATTACTTTCGAGGGGGATGTCTGCTGGTGCTAAAATTAGCCCGCAGCCCCCCAGCCCTTGGGGGTGGGGTGGGAGGCAACTTTAAAATTTCAACTGGGAATTCCCATTTTTTATTGCAGAATGAGATTCTACAAAAACAAAAAAAAAACTGTGTACATTTTGCCTTAAACATTTGTTTTGATTCTTGGTAGATGGCGCTGTAATTCAAGAAAATCCATGTTCTCATTTTTGCGTGGAAAATGGTTACGGATAAATAAAAAATACTTATTTAATTCATAAATTTCGATTTGCTAAAGCTAAAATTCTCCCTCTCTCCCCATAGGGTGGGGTTTGAGAGAGAGGAATTACAGTTTTACAAATGTTGACCCACATACTAATTTTTTCCGCAGATATGGAAAGGTTTTTTTTTTGTTTCGTGGTCATGAGGCCACACAACTTTTAATTATCAAACAAATCATCTGACTAGCTAACTAACTAACCAAACATCCTACTTACTAATGAGTGGACTCATTTTTTATTTATCCGTAACCATTTTCCACGCAAAAATGAGAACTTGGATTTTCTTGAATTACAGCGCCAACTACCAAGAATCAAATGTTTAAGACAAAATGTACGTACTTTTTTTTTGTAGAATCTGATTCTGCAATAAAAAATGGGGGTTCCCATTTGAAAATTTAAAGTTGCCTCCCACCCCACCCTCAAGGGGCTGGGGCGGCGGGCTAATTTTAGCACCGGCAGACATCCCCCTCGAAAATAATCAGTTTTGGATTCTACACATTTTTTCGTGTAAAGCTTATTTTTCGAGTTATTCTGGTTTGTCAACTTAAAATTTACACCCTGTATAAGCTTATTTCTGATTTATTGTCTTCATCAGTACATCTGCAGGCAATCGCATTTATTCACATTTTACATAATATATAATTTATAACGTTTTTTACAATGAATGTTGTACTCACGTTCTGACGTTGTAGATGGACATTGTGAACTTTGGATAAACTTTTCCTGCTGTCCGTAGTTATTGCATGTAATGATATTTTAGTGACGTTTTAAAGCTGTTCGATGATTTGATGTTACAGGTACAGTACATTGTAACACGTTTTTATTATATTCACAGTCATAGAAATTCAAACTTGACAGTTAGTTGCTTACTCAACGATATTTATGTTGTTGGGTGTCGCGTATCTGTGAAACTGTTACTGATGTGTCTTTAATCTCTAGTGTTTTGGTCATCCGTTGTCCCGAAATAGAATTTTAATTCTTTTTTTAACTGTGTGCGCTTGAAATCGGTTGGTTAATTTAGTACATCGTAGGGATAATCCTTAGGGTGTATGTATAGTCCATGTTCCTCCAAAGTGTTAACTTTTGGACCTTTTGGGTTTTTATGCAGGATTTATAGTGAATTTTCAATATTGTCAACTTCGTGTTTTCAATTATGAGACGTGTAAAGAAGGTGGATTATTTGTTATTTGTTTCTCTCGTGTGTTCTCTGAATCTGAGGATGGAATTTATTCCCATCTACACTATATAAAATTTTATGCCATTACTCCAGTTAAATTTTGTAAATTCCTGGGTTTAGATGTTTCAGGCGTGTGGCTTTTCCTGAACGAAGTTTTGTGCTGATATTATTTGTTCTTTTGGAAGCTAATTTCACTTCTGTATTTTTTAGTAGGCGTTTATTTTGTCGGATAATTTTCCTGTATAGTTTTCTGGTATGTAAATGGTGTTCTTTTTTAAGTAGATTTCCTCGTTAGTGTTATTTTACGATTTATGGAGTATTTTTTAGGGTGGGCTTTTTTGTTGTACGACTGTAGAACGGTATTAGGGTTATAATCAGTCCTTTGTGTGATATAATATAGTTATTTATTTACGTATGGCCTCCTGTTGCAGTGGCAGATTTACGATTCTGTTAATCATAGAATGAAAGAATGCATATTTGTGAGGTTTTGGATGTGAAGATGTATAGTTTATTATTCCATCTGTAGAGGTTGGTTTTCTGTAGTTTTCAAAAGTGTGTCTGTAGTAATTATTGTTGATTGTGAGATCTAGAAAGTTTATCAGTTTTTTTTTTCAAGTTCTATAAAGAATTTAATTTTATTAATTATGTTTTTGAATTCATGGCGTATTGTTTGTTTGTCGTGATCATTTCCTTTTATGGATAGCAATGTGTCATCTACATTGCGCTAGTAGTATATTACGTTTTTTAGAAAGGGTTGTTGTGATCTGAAGAACTTCGTTTCGTGGTTAGTAGGTCTAACAACCCTACCACAACAAAGGTCAGCATTTAATAACGATTGTGGTGTTGCTCACGCTGCTAAATACTGCATTTTCGGGCAACAACAGTCATATTATGTTGCAGGTTTCATTAGAGCACAGTTAATAGTCATTTCATGTAATAATGAAAAAAACTAGGCACTCATCTTTTTGTGTTTCCCACGCTGGTCTCGTCGTAAAACCATGGCTCGATCGTTGAAATTCTAGGTGGTTATGATTCCAAGCTCGGATGCAAAGAGGCCTAGGTTTTATTCTGCTATATTCAAAAGTTTTGTAGATGCGCTTCACAAACCATTCTTGAAGATTACACTTTTACTGGATAATGGTGATGTAAAAAAATAATCAGCACTCCGTATTTAAGTTACACTTCCTTTTAATTTCAATATCACGTGACACACAAACATCACTTCACAATACAAAACATACTTGAAAACATCTTTTTCACATTTTATAAGCCAACTACAAAATGCATCTTTCCAACATGACGTCCAAGATTTGACCTTCTCAAGCCCCGACTCTCTAACAAGTTAACAACTAACTAACAATCGCTTATGCGCCCAAAAATCAGAGTTACAAGTACGTCAAAGATCATAGTGACAAAAGAAAGAACACACATAATAATAATATCATTGCAATATAAACATATCGATGTATCACAAGTGAAATCAAATCTGAATGTTGTCTCAGAAATATGTTAACTACCTTACAGAAACACTGTAGAATATTACTGGTATCGATTAGTTCAGGTGCCGTAATGGTTACGTAATTCAAGTACCATTACATAGGGAACATATTTGCTATGAGTCCAGTAATATTATTCCCCATAGCCACACTCTATGGATGTGTGTCAATGTTTTCGTTAAACTGGAAATAGTTTTGCGAAAGGGTTTGTCTGAGAAGCTGTGTAATTTCATGTATGCCTTCGTTTGGTAGTTTTTTTTTATTAGTCATGATCTTGTGTTCTATAATAACTACTGCTTCTCGTACAGATATGTTAGTGTAGAGGTTTGTTATGTCGAGTGAAACGAGTCTGACATTGTGTGAGATATGTATGTTCTTTACTGCATTTCTAAGTACTCTGGAATTTTGATGTAGTTTTTAACATATGTAAAATATTTCGTCAGCATTTCGTTGAATGTTTTATTAATTCGGTAAGTTGCGCTGTTAATACTGTTAAGAATTGGACAAGAATGCGGAAAATTTTACTGGTGACCTCCTACATTGAGGAGAAATTATCATGATAATAATACAACAGAAATCAGTTCTCGCACGGAAATGTAAAGTGTTCATTTTTCCCGTGTACTGTTCGAGACTGGAACGGTAAAGAAATGGTTTGAAGGTGGTTCGATGAACCATTTCTGTGAGGCATTTAATTGTGAATTGCATAGTGACTACGCAGCTGTAGATGTCGTACTCTTCACGCCAATTGTAAGGTTTGTTGCGTCATGTCTTCATGGTGTTGCAAGTTTAAAGACCAGTAGAGTACAGTCAGACCTTTTTTTTAATAATTTTAAAAATCGATTGCTCAATGAAACGCTTTTCCCCAAACACACGAAAAATCGAAGTTACAGCAGTGCACCTCGAATCGCATTAAATCATGTTTGTACCACCTGCGTGCACCCGCCATAGCTTTCCATGTACCAGCATCCCGGCGCACCGGTTGCGTGCCCGCTTCTGCCGCCGCCGGTACCGGTTACTCACGCTGCGCCGTGCCCACGCTCACTCTTTCGAAGCAAAGCTCGCCGCTCGATCCGCTGCTGCTCAACCTGGCCTGCTGCGCTGTACTTACCATCGCATCGTCGAGCTGCATCCTGTCGCCTAAACCTGTTGAAATTCATGCGTCTGCATTAACGCATTCACTCCTCACATAACAACACCGATCAGTTTAGTACACCTTAAAACTCACCATAATGACCTCTCTAGACTCTGAGAAGCTCATCTGTAGAAACCAGCACGGTTTTAGGAAACAGCGGTCATGCGAGACACAGCTGGCCCTGTTCGTGCGTGATATACAACAGGCTCTAGATACCGGCTCCCAGGCTAATGTCATATTTCTCGACTTTGGAAATGCGTTCAACTCAGTTCCGCATTGTCGCTTGCTCCAAAAAGTGCGCGCTTACGGTTTTCCCGATGACATATGCGGTTGGATAGAAAGTTTTCTAACAGACAGAGATCAGTATGTCGTCCTGAATGGGGTGACTTCAACAGAAACAAACGTAACTTCAGGTGTGCCCCAGGGCAGCGTAATACGTCCGCTGCTTTTTACGATTTACATAAACGATGGTTGATGGTATTGACAGCGGCATTAGACTGTTTGCCGATGATGCTTCAGTCTACAGGAAAGTAGTATCACACGAAAGTTGTGAACAAATCAATGAGGATTTACAGAAAATAAATGCGTGGTGTAATGACTGGCAGTTATCTCTCAATATTAGTAAGTGTAACCTACTGCGTGTAACAAGGCGAAAATCCCCATTAATGTGCGAGTACAAAATAAATGCCCAGTCTTGGAAGTGGTAACATCCGTCAAGTATCTGAGTGTGACTGTTCGAAATGATCTCAAATGGAATGATCAGATTCACAAGTAAAAGCGCAAGGCGAACTATAGTTTGCGGTTTATTGGCAGAATCCTGAAGCGATGCAGTCCTTCAACAAAGGAAATTGCTTACATTACGTTACTTCGTCCAGTCTTAGAGTATTGTTCGTCTGTGTGGGACCCTCACCAGTTGGGTCTGATTCAAGAGATTGAGAAGGTCCAAAGACGAGCAGCAAGATTCGAGACTGGTACATTTAGCCATCGTGAGAACGTTACAAATCTCATAGAAAGTTTGAAGTGGGATGCACTTGCCGATAGACGACGCGCTAAACGGAAGGGGCTACTCACTAAATTCCGAAATCCGATTTTCGCCGAGGATGCAGACCATATATTATTACCACCATCTTTCAAATCGCGCAATGATCACCATTCAAAGTTAAGGGAAATTAGAGCTCGTACTGAGGCGTTCAGACAGTCGTTTTTCCCTCGTGCGATCCGCGAATGGATCAGAGGGGGGGGGGGGGGGGGGGAGAATGACTTTGGCGCGAATTGTGCCTTCCGCCACACACCGCTTGGTGGCTAGCGGAGTATATATGTAGATGTGGATACTACGTTCACTGCCAACTCCAGTCATAAGGCGTCTGTGTTTTTCAAGATTTAGGACACTCAACACCGGGTTCGCTAGCGCCCTTGCTAATATGGTTTGAGATGAGTGTAGTGAAAACAGATAAAATTAAAAATGCATAAAATATAATTTTTCTTTTTCTCCCATTTTCACTCTCATTAACGCAACCCGTCACACCCAATCATGAAGACTGCAAAATTATTAAATATGTCTATGTTAAAGTGTATTCAGTGCAAATACTAGCTTATGCCGATGGCATAGATATAGTTGCAAGAACTCCGGAGATGATGGAATGGACATTAATTGCATTTGGGCAGACCACCAAGTATATGGGACTGTATATCAAACAGCAAAAAACATAATATATGGCTCCTGGGAAACCAAATAAGAAGAACATGCTACTCTCAATAACTTCGTGCAGTTATATTTTTGCGAGAGGTGGACAGTTTACATATTTGGGATTGCCAGTCGTTCACTCAAATTACACCACTTACGAAATTGAACAGAGGCTAATAGAAGCCAACTGGACTTACTTGGCATTAAAATCACTTTCGTCAAGGTTCTTAATTCGTATCACCAAATTAACCATTTATAAAACAGTGCTTACATTTGCTTCGAAAATTTGGCCGTTAACAACAAAAGATATTGGAAAGCTAGATGCCACTGAAAGAAACGAACTTCGAAGAATCTTTGGCCCCATCTGTCAAAGACGAAGCTGGAGGACGAGGTACAATAATGAGCTGTACACTGTGTTTAAAGGACTGTCTATCAGAAGAATAGAAATCAGCCAGATTGAGAAGGGCAGGACACGTGGCACGGATTAGTGATACAGAAATAACTGAATGGAGGTTAGATCGACATCAGGGAATCAAGGAGTACGGAGTCCGCTGAGAATCAGATGGGTAGATGGAGTGCTGAAGGACTGCAATGAATGGGCTGTAAGGGTTGGAAGGTTCGGCGGTTGGATCGTTATAACCAACAACTGTAAAGCCAGAGAAGAAAAAGACTTAAAATAGTTCTTGCTGTACTATAGGATAAAGGTTAAAATAAATAAAACACGAAAGTGTGACTGGCTGATCACTTACAAAAAACCAGAATGATCAAGCCACCCAGATGACACATTGAAACCTTCTCCCTGGAACACCAGGAAGTAAGTCAGATTTCTCACAAAATCTTAAAAATCGTACCGTATTACCCTTATCTGGTAAATTAATCACCGTTCTCTAGTCTGAATACAAAGTACATTCAGTTGAAACGTGCCCTACTGAATGAAGTACGTACACCACAAGTGCCACACATTAGAGGATCCTCCAACCTGAGAAGGAATCCATACGTAATTGGACTGTGCCCTATCCGAAGGCGAATGAGTAGTACTGTATTACATCTCACCCTAGTGGCCGGAAGGGGTAAGCTACGGACGAGTAGCTGCTTTCACAACTGAAAATTACTGTACATCACTTCCAACCTTTCTTCTTCCCCCCGACGTATCAGCGCTGATAAACACGATCCAGTAACATTAACGTGTCCGCAGCCTATGTTTGACGTCAACGTGCAACAACCACTCACAGCCAGCAGGTGGCAGCATTAGCAGTGGATGATATATGAAACGTGTCGGGGGGAAGTGGACAACAGTGCAGTAGTTGTCGTAATGCGGAAACGGAGTGACTTATTTAACGTCAAAAAGGGCATAATCATTGGCTTTTAGACGAGGAAGTAAGAATTTCCGAAACAGCTAACTTTGTAAACTGTTTGTATGCCGCTGTGGTTAAAATATATCCTGCATGGCAAAATGACGCTATCGAAAACTGGCTCCGGGTCAACTGTTTTGCACCACGGGCCATAGATGAGAAGAGTGAACGACAGCTGCAGAGATGTGCACAGGCGAACAGACGTGCAAATTCTGAGCAACTGACCCCCCAGATGAATAAAGGGGCTACCTACAGTGTGTCCTCATTGACGTTTCAGTGAACGCTTCTGTATCTGGTCCTCCACAGCAGGTGGCTGGTTCATGCACACATGCTGACTGCCGCTCATTGGCGACCAAGGCTGGAATTTGCAAGCCGATACCGCAACAGTACGTCCACTGAGTGGAAACAGGTGACGTTTTCAGATAATCAAGTGTTATGTTGTATCAAACAGACCTGGAACAATCATTGCAATTTCTAGGCCGGAAGATGGAGCATTATGGCCTAGGGAATGTTTTTTGTGGCATTCCCTGGGTGATCTCATCATACTGGAAAGCACAATGGATCATCACGAGTATACATCTGTCCTTGAGGGCCATATCCGCCTCACCACGCAGTTTTTCCTCAGTACGATGGCAGCTACCAGCAGGTCAATGCAATGTGTCACACAGCTTTCAGCATACATGTGTGGTTCTAAGAGCACCGGGATGAGTTACTGTACTCCCCTGACCACCGAACTTCCTAGATTTAAACCTAATAGAGAAGCTGTGGAAGCACTTCGACCAGGCTGTTTGTGCAACCAATAAACCTGGCGCAGCTGGCCACAGTTCTGGAGTCGGCATGGATCCACAAGTAGTGGGGCAACGCCAGTGCCATCCCACTCTGCATTGCTGCCAAATTCATTTAAGATAGCCATCTAATATGGCGGCCATAGATGTGGCAATGTCACAGTGACATCATGGTGGGGATTTCCAATTTTGATGGGCTACTTCCACTAGCCTAACTCCGCCTGTTCCCTATTCCCTATCCTCCTCGCCTACCCCCCGTCCACTCCTCTCCCCTCACCCATTTAGAAATTGTGGGAAAAGGACCCAGTCTGCGCTCAGCTGCTGAATAGGATAGACGAAAGCCTTTATTTTGTATGTATTGTTTATTTAAACAATTAGAGACAGTAGCTCCAACCAGTGTGTTCACCATGGGGTCCATAGTCCAGCTGATCAAGTGCACAACACCACCATCGAGGGAACTGTTGGCCCTCCCCCTTCCCCACCCCTCCAGTGACATAAACCACAATGCCAGAGTGGGGAAAATGGCGGGAAATTCGCTGTGTCTAGCTGCTGGACTGGGAGAATAGATGTAATTGTTTACTGTGTGCACTATGTGTTCAATGGATGAGATGTCTGTGCTGGAGGAGGAGGAGCTTAACTGGTATATTAGCTGTAATCATGCAGCCACCTGCATGATGTTTGGAAAGCTATGGTATGTGATGGATATACGAAGACGACGAATACACTACATCAACCAATGAAGATGCAAGGGATGGGGCTAAGTTAAACTTCGCAACTCATGCTAATAAATGCATGTACTGTAGGTGTAGATCATTCGATAAAAGCCTAGTCAGTCTTCTGAAGCGCAAGCTGCTGGAATAGAGGCCAGAGACCAGGCTCACAGCACTGCCACATGGTAGCCACAGGGGGTGGCCGTGCGCAAAGTACTCCCTGTCGCCTTGGAAATACCTGCAGCCTTCCTCCTTCCCGTCTCCGACGCATGGATACCCTTTGTCACTGAACACGAACTGCTTCGAGAATTTTTAAATCTGTTGTTTCAGCAATGTGCACAATACTGTCAGATACATAACTTGAAGATGACACAGAAACTGAATGTACCACTGCACAAAGAGAAAGAGAGAGAGAGAGAGAGAGCTTTGCAATAATGCAATAATACTGAAATGGTGTGTGATGTAAATACAAGGTTTATTCTGGGGACCGCGGCCACCACCACCACCACCACCACCACACTTGATCACAGACCCTAAAAAGGTATCGGGGTACACTTGCGAAACCACTACTGAGACACTTCGTGCACTTTTGTGGAAAATATCCTTCTTTACTAATGAGCTGCTTGAGGAGTTACTAAATCCAATTGAATATGTCTCTAAATAAACTTCCAAAGAGGTCGCTGCACTGTAGTTTGCTTCAATTTTGTGGTGTACACCACCACAGTTTAACACTGCCTCTAAAACGATCACAGCACACTTGTGAAACCTCCCCGAGATATTTCACACGCTTTTAAGGGAAACATGGAAACATTCTGAAACCAATACCATCAGCAATATCTGATTTAGCACGACAAAGCCGGCTCGAGTGGCCGAGCGGTTCTAGGCGCTACAGTCTGGAACCGCGCGACCGCTACGGTCGCAGGTTCGCATCCTGCCTCGGGCATGGATGTGTGTGATGTCCTTAGGTTACTTAGGTTACTTAGGTTTAAGTAGTTCTAAGTTCTAGTGGACTGATGACCTCAGAAGTTAAGTCACATAGTGCTCAGAGCCATTTGAACCTTTTTGAAGCACGACAAAACGACGATATTTGTAAGTCGAAATAAATATCCCTGTATCTCTAAACAGGATGCTCACCACTTTTCGAGTTTTAGCTGCTCGTTTGAAGGCACTGCGAGAGAGAGCGAGATAGATAGATAGAGAGAGAGAGAGAGAGAGAGAGAGAGAGAAATTTCTGAGTCCTACTGCTGCTGTGGTGATCATCACTTTTATGAAACGGTGAGTGGGCTTGGTTTATATTTTGTTCTGGAGTCAGAGACGTTATTTTCCTCACTTCTAGAAGCAAACACTGGTATCGAATCAGAGATGAGTAAATCAGAACAATTACACAAACAGAATTTGAAGCACTGTCCTACATGCGATAAAATGATTGGAATTTTCTGTGAATTTTCGATGTGATACAGCTGCTGGTCTAAAGATGCTCCAAAGCACCAATGGCGGGTGAGGGATACCATCCCGTCTGCCTGAACCACAGGAGGGTCATCTGCTTGCACTTTTTTCTGAGCACTCGAACAAAGAAGACTTCAGGTGACTACCAGTCATCACGGAGCTTTCCGTAGATACCTATGCCCCACAAAAAGGATGTCTTGTGACTCTTTGACGTCATGATGGAACTTCTTGTGAATGGAGCGTTCTGACTGGTTCTAACTGAATGTAACCCCAAACTGGTGCTGCTGCTACCAGCGTGGGAGCACTGTCCTTCATTTTCTGCAGACAGAAAAATTACGTCACTTAGTGGCAAACCTATTTTGTACAGGTCGAAGAAAAAAATACAGCAGTGATATTGCACTGACAGTTAAACCCTTCAAAAGTGGTCTACAGGTCTTGAAATACAGAAACTACCACCAAAATGCTGCTCTGCTACTGTCGAGGAAAGCTTCAGTTTCTCAGCGTGAAACCAATCTGCAATGGGGCTATATCACCACATACCATACCAATGTATTAAACGCAATTCGTAACAAAATTATCACTTCTGCATCCTGCAGATAGCTGTCAACCGCCAGACACTCGTACATATATCACAAAGACACAAAGATCCCAAAAAAACATAAGCACATGCACCGTATATAGTCCTCACAGTACTAGATATATCCCGCGAGTTCGCTCGGTTATCCACTGCAGCCAATGGTCACGAGTCAACTGTCCCCACACACGCCTGCCTGATACGCGATCTGAGTGCCCTCAGCGGTCCAAAGTCATTCTCTGAACTGGTGTGCTTGCTGCCATGCTTTCTACAGCCATCCCCAGACTCTGGGATTACAGGAACATATGTATTTTCACATGGTTTGCTAGAATATCATATCATTTACGCGATAGTTCCCGATATCAGCCACATAGCTGTATGCTGTCGATCGCTTTTGCAGTATAATTCCGACGATAAAGAGTGGAAATTGTATGTCTAGAAACCCAAAACTTTAGCGAGGTGGGATATGCTGAAAACCACTAAGTGACTAGAAACTTATCTCGCCTGCGAAGACCTTTATGCGAAAACTCGAAAAAATAGAGGAAACTGGAAATTTCACTTGTATTTTTTAACTAATACCTATGCCAATGATATAACACATGGCAAATCGATCTTGTACTTTACAAAGTCAAATAAGGTGTTTCTCACGTCTAGAGAACCAACAAACATCTCTTCCATGTGTTTTTTCACCATCTAGATGCACACAACACACATCACAATCGATGTTCTCTCAACCAAATAAAGACAGAAAATGTGTAGAAGCAGTCAACCAGTCAATACACATGGGGGGAGTGATTACCCAGCACAAACACACGTCCATATTGAATCTTCTCAGATTTCGATGGGGAACACACGCGATCAGAAAGACTGCGCAACACATACTGAGCATTAGTTATCTGTTCACACGGTTAGGTCAGTTGCATTCTTGTACTCCAGACCATCTAGTTCACATGACTTCCACCATGAGCCAGAAATGTCAATCATTCAGGCCACATATTACTGCTGCCACGCACTCCCCACACACCAGGCAGAATCGTCCTAGGAAACCAGTCACATATTTATAACTGTACTTACAGTTAAATATTGCAGTCTCAGTCTGATGGCATTTGACAATGAGCGAATTATCGGAAATACCCCCTCCAGATGACTGTGGCTCTGGAAATATGGAAATATGTATCCCTCTAATGACTGAATATAATTTTATACGCAAAAAATCTTTCATTCCCTTTATGGTTCCAATGTCGGCAGCTGCAGCACTAGTTAGTTGGGTAATTTCAGTAAGAACCAATCAGAATGCTCCATTCACAAGAAGTTCCATGACATCAGTCACAAAACATCCTTTGTGCGGGACATATGAGCCTCTACTGACTGGTTTGAACAAGACGGGCCGAAGATATCTATGGGAAGTTCTGTGACGTCTGAGAGTTACGTAATTTCTTTGTTCGAGTGCTCAGAGACAAGTCCAAGCAGATCACCCTCTTCCGGTTCAGGCAGAAAGAACGCTGTCTCTCACTCGCCATTGTGGCTTTGGAGCATCTCTAGACCAGCAGCTGTATTACATCGAAAATTCACCGAAAATTACAGTTATTTTTCTCGTCTGTAGGACAGTGCTTAGAATTCTGTTGCTTAGAATTCTGTTTCGGTAACTGTTATGATTTTCCCGTCTGTGCATAGATACCAGTGTATTCTTCGAGAAGTGAGGAAAATAACATCCTTGACTCCAGCACAAAATACAAACTAAACTCACTCACCGTTTCAGAAAAGTGATGATCACCACAGCAGCTGTAGGACTCAGAAATTTTTCTCTCTCTGGCAGTGTCTTCAAACAAGCAGCTAAAACTCGAAAAGTGGCGAGCGTCCTGTTTAGAGCTACAGAGATATTTATTTCGACTTGCAAATATTTTCATTTTGGTTTGAAAATCAGATATTGCAGCTGGCAACGGTTTCGGGGTTTGTTTCCCACAAAAGGTTGTGAAGTGTTTCAGGGAGGTGTCGCAAGTGTGCAGCGATTTTTTTAGTGTTCATGTTCGAGTGTGGCTGTATACATCGCAAAATTTAAGAAAACTACTGTCCAGCAATCTTTTTGAAAGTGTATTTAGAGACATATTTAATTGGATGTAGTGACTCGTGAAGCAGCACATGCTCAAAGACAAGGGTATTTCCCACAAAAAGTGCGCGAAGTATCTCAGGGGTGTTTTCACAAGTATGTTGTGATCTTTTTTTAGAGTCCGAGGTCCAGTGTGGTGGTTGAGGTATTCCTCGAAATAAAACATGTATTTACATCGCAAATCGCTTAAATATTCTTGCGTCACCTGCAAAGCGCTCTCTCTCTCTTTATGCAGTGGTACATTAGTTCCTGTGACGTCTTCAAGTTATATATATGACAGTATTGCGCACATTCCTTAAACAACAGATTTAATAACTCCCGAAGCAATTCATGTTGAACTACAAAGAGTATCTGTGCGCCGAGGATGGGAAGCAGGCAGGCTGCGAGCATTTCCAACGCGACAGGGAATACTTAGCGTATGGTCGGTCGCTCCTGCATCTACGGCGTGGCGGTGCCGTGAGCCTGCTGCGCGGCCCGTATTCCAGTGGACGTGGAATCTCTGGGGGTGAACGTCTTGCCTTCTTGCGCTTTGCGAGACTGACTAGAATTTTATCGAATGATCTACAGCTACAGCACGCGCATTTATCAGCATAAGTTACGAAGTGTAAACTAGCCCTATCCTGCTGCATCTTCATTATTTGAGGAAGCGTATTAGCCTTCTTCATACATTCACCAAATGTCATTGCTTTCCTAACATCGTGCAGGTGGCTATCGACAAAGTCCTCTGCTGAATGATTACAGCTAATATACCCCTACCTCCTTCTCCTGTACAGACATTTGATCCATTGAACACATTGTACACACAATGAACAATTATGGCTGCCCTCCCAGTCCAGCAGCTAGATACAGACTGAGCGAATTTCCCGACATTTTTTCCTGCTCTGCCATCTTGGATTACGTCATGAAAGGGGAGGGGCAAGGCCAACAGTGCTCTCTGGTGGTGGTGGTGATGTTCTGAAGTAGTTCAGTTGGACTATGGACCTCATGGTGAACACAATGGATAGAGCTATGTCTCTAATTGTTTAAATAAACAAAGCATACAAAATAGGGTTCATTTCCATCCTATCTGGCAGCCCAGCACAGACTGAGTCCTTATCCTGCCAATTACCACATGGGAAATTAGAGGGAGGGGTGGGGAGGGGGAGAGGAAGGGGTGAGGGGGTGGAGTGAGGTTAGTTGAGATTACCCAATTGACCTATTTTTCCTCCAGAATTTGCTTTTCCTGCCCTGATGTCACTGTGATGTTGCCGCATCGATGGCCGGCATATTGGATCCGCCATCTTCAATATATTTGGCAACAGTGCAGCGTAGGGTGGCAACGGTGTTGCCCTACTACTCCCACATCCATGATGGTATCTTCCAGAAGCTCACGAACTTTCTTTTTGGACATGTCGCTGCAGCCCATGTTGCAAAATGTGATTATTCGGAATTTTGACAGGTTGCCACATTAGTGTGTTTGGGCAGTGCAGGAGAGCAGTCTGATCCACCTGATTTCGAATAAACACTTCTTTGGGTCCCAGGTCTATTAATTTATGTCCCTGAATTCCCTTGTGCCCTAGTATCGAGCAGAATGACACTTTCTTTCTCAGCCTTTCCAGATGGAGAAAGGAGTCTTTACGAATTTGAGTGCTAGTACGTTTGCTGAATAGATTTAAGAGCACTCTGGGAGCGTAAGAGTAATTACTCAGCATGGATACGTCACATCTGCTCCAGTTTCCTCAAGATTGCACACAATTCTGCAGTAAGCACAATAAATTAGTTTGGTAAAGATATCTTGAGGAAAACCACTGAACAGCTAACAGTGTCCCCAGCTTAGACCTGTCTTTAAGTACAGCTACATAATTGTGGCCATAATTTAAAATTTCTTTTAAAAAACGAATTAAATCCATTCGTAAGAGTACAGTTACTCTTGTACCTTACTGTGTTTAAAATTACTGAGCCTCTTCAGTAGCCAAAGTGGCAGCCAGCTCCTACCCTGTGCAACATTAAGAGTCTTGCCTTAGTAGTTCATTGCCTTTTTGCATTCATCGGCTATCGTATTCCCTTTTAGTACAAGTATCCTCGTGAGCGTTGCCAGTATAACAACTATAAGCACTCACTCCGTCATCAGGCCACAAGTGGCCCATCGGGACCATCCGACCGTCGTGTCATCCTCAGATGAGGATGCGGATAGGAAGGGCGTGTGGTCAGCACACCGCTCTCCCGGTCGATACTATGGTTTTCTTTGACCGGAGCCGCTACTATTCGGTCGAGTAGCTCCTCAGTTGGCATCACGAGGCTGAGTACACTCCGAAAAATGGCAACAGCACACGGTGGCCCGGATGGTCACCCATCCAAGTGCCGGCCACGCCAGGCAGCGCTTAACTTCCGTGATCTGACGGGAACTGGTGTATCCACTGCGGCAAGGCCGTTGCCGTAACAATTATAAGCTGATGAAATATTCCTCACCCACACCACAATAGAACTACGATGATACACATCACGTAGTAACATGTATCGCGGTTCACAAAAGACTTTACAATGGACTTGAAGCATCTCAATTTACAAGCCTGCCGGCTGGACTCGCATTCGGGAGGACGACGGTTCAGACCCGTGTCCTGCCATCCTGGTTAAGGTTTTCCGTGATTTTCCTAAATCACTTCAGGCAAATGCTGGGATGGTTCCTTTGAAAGGGCACGGCCGACTTCCTTCCCCACCCTTCCCTAATCCAATGGGACCGATGGCCTTGCTGTTTGGACCCCTTCCCCGAATCAACCAACTAACCAACCAGCCAACCAACTAACCAACCAGCCAACCAACCAACCAACCAAGCCAGCCAGTGTCTTTAAGCGCCCACTCACCTTCTGTTCCTGATGGGTGAAATCAGCCACACGATCTTGAATACCTGTACTGCTGAGTAGTTAGAAAGAGATAGAGAATGGTGTAACAGAAAGAATCGTAAATAACTAGATGCTATAAAATCATGCACAGTCCCCTTGAAACACTTTGTCTTCATTGAATCAGTCGTGCGTATCGCTCCGAGTACCAATGGCAAACTGCCTAACTGCTACAGTTATAAGCACACCATGGTACAATTACTTGTAGTGCAGCAATCAAAAGCGGAAGTCTTCGTAACAATATCGCAAGTGACTTTTTCTGTTTTATAAGCATTAATTAACAATTTAAACACATAAAGTAAGTCATGCTTCGAGGAGTTTTCCCATCTACTTCGTCTACGGATGACTATTCACATAAGAATACAAATAATAAAAGCAATGATCACGACTAGTGCCCAAGTACAAAAGCTCCCTTTTTAAAAACAAACTCTGTAACATACTTCGCGCAGTAGCTTCAGACGAGAACTTGCACCTCACACTATGGAACATTACCTACCCCTTTCACTGCAAGAAGCCACCGTCAACTACAAGTCTAAACTGTGCCAAGTTAAAGCAGTGAATATTACGCATACTACACTAAGCAATAAGACTGGTAAAGCCAGTCTTGTCGCGAAGCAGAAAAAAATATTTCGATCTAAACCAGCCGTTTTTAGTCTTCTGAATAACTCAATTCCCTTAATTGATTCGGCAGATTAGTTATTTACTAAAATTTGAGAGAATTCTTAGTGAATTCCAGGCTGTAGTTTCCCGGCTAAAATTCCACCAGTGCAAGAAACAACCACAGAAAACTTTTCGCTCATGCATTGCAAATCTTCGCGGGCAAAGCTGCAAATGCAATTTTGTATTTCACGCTTGACAAGAACCTTATGTCGATACATTAACCCTCGATGTAGTGCTATGGACTGAATCAGAAAAAAAGAAATGAGGCAGAAAGTATTGAAATCAGCGGAAAATAGCCACGGGACGACATGGAAATCGCTAAGGTGCGGCGTAGCGCACAACGCTATTTTTCTAGTTCATCGTCAGATTACATACAACATGAAATATGCTGTTTTCCTGGCAAAGGCCAAGAAACAGACAACTCGGTTAGCAGGATGTCGTAATAGCCGAGCGAGTCACATAGTGTCCAGGACTCTTGTAAACGAGCGACCATGTCACCAACTTGGAGCACAATCTTTGACTCACATTTTGTACGTCTTAGTTCTCTTTAGGAATCGAAAAATTCCAGTTAAGGGCAAATTACCCAAATACTCCTGCAAGAGTGTGCTGAAAAATAATGCCTACTAATTACGTATTCTGTTCTCAATATATGTTGAGGTGTTACATGTCATTCTTATTACTCAGTCGACTTTGCTGTTTCGATGACGCACGTTGCAACCCTCTACAGTTATAAGGCTCCAAACTGTACCTTTCAACATGGCTGTGTGTAACATAACTATGTCGATGCATGAGAAACAGCGTGCTGTAATCGAGCTGCGAATTCTGAGAGTTCGTCCTCACATGAAACACCTCCTTCAGCATGACAATGCCAGACCACACACGGGGGCTACGACATCTGCAGTAATACGATGCCCTGAGTTCACTATCATCGAACATCCCCCATACTTCGCCTCCTCTGATTTTCATTTTTTTCCAAAACTTAAAGAACACCTTCGGGGATTTCAATTTGACAGTGACGAAGCGGTGCAAGCAGAGGTGAGGCTGTAACTCCGCCAACGAAGTCAAACATTCTATAGTGACGCTATCGACAAACAGGTCTCTCGTTGGGAGAAATGTGTTCGTCGCCAGTGTGACTATGTTGAGAAATAAATATGTAGACTGTTAATAACGTCTGTCTGATTTAAAAAGTTTAAGAGATTTCACACAAAACATTCGAAGGCATTACTTTTCAGCACACCCTCGTAATATAGGGGTGTCGTTGATCTTACGTTCAAAGTAATTTTCGCCTTACGAAAGGAAAAAAATATTTTGGAAATGATGTATTCTCCGGATTTCGAATTATCATACAAGACGCCATAAATCCAGCCTCGACCTCTACTTGCTTTAACAATATTAGGTACACGTTTCAAGAAATCTCCACTTTACTTCATAGTTGAGGTTAGCAGCTAATTTTAAAGCATCACCCTCACGCCGGCCGCTATGACCGAGCGATTCTAGGCGCTTCTGTCAGGAACCGCGCTGCTGCTACGGTCGCAGGTTCGAATCCTGCCTCTGGCATGGATGTGTGTGATGGCCTTAGGTTAGTTATGTTTAAGTAGTTCTAAGTCCAGGGGACTGATGACCTCAGATGTTACGTCCCATAGTGCTTAGAACCATTTTGTATCACGCTCTGATAAAATACGGTCTCAAATTTTTTCCAAGCTGGATTTATACCAGTCAGAACTGCACAAAAGCTAAACGCGGAATTGCCAAGTACATAATGCTGGGACCCACTGAAGCAGTCACTGATAACGAATGGAACACACCCACACATTCCCCCACTCAAACGCTGATGGGCATGATCAGTCATCGTCTACGCTTACAAAACCTTAAAACCGAGCGAGGTGGCGCATTGTAAAACATCGGACTCACATTCGCGAACACAGCTGACCGAATCCCCGTCCATCTATCCAGATGTCGATTATCCGTGATTTCTTTAAATTGCTTAAGGCAAATGTCGGGATGCTACCTTTCAAAAGAACATGGTTGATTTCCTTCTCCACCCTTCTATGACCTTAAAAATGGTTCAAATGGCTCTGAGCACTATGGGACTTAACATCTGAGGTCATCAGTCCCCTAGAACTTAGAACTACTTAAACCTTATTAACCTAAGGACATCACACACAGCCATGCCCGAGGCAGGATTCGAACCTGAGACCGTAGCAGCAGCGCTGTTCCGGACTGAAGCGCCTAGAACCGCTTGGCCGCAGCGGCCAGCCAATGCCAGACCACAAAAGAGCGCTGCGGTATGTGCAAAAACCCGACGCCTTGTGCTTATTGTCATCTGTCATCCTCCATACAGTCCCGACTTGGCCCCATACAATTTATATCTGTTTCCAAACTTAAAAAACACCTTCGAGGACCTAACTTTCATAATGATGAAGCAGTACAAGCAGAGGTGAGAGTGTGGTTCTGTCAAGAAAGTCAGCCAGGGTGACTATGTTAAGAAATAAACATGTAGATGTCGCAGAGAATAAAGAAGTAGAATGATAATAAAGTTCTTTAAAAAAATACTAACGTATTTTCTGACAGTGGTGTGGAGGCGAGGGTTTCTACACCCTTCTCCTCCCCCATCTCAAGCCACGAAGTTTTGTAAGTCGGCTTGAAGTAGCTCTCGTAAAAAATGTGGGAGTTACACTCTAAGAAAAAAAATTATCCGAATGGAACGGAAATCAGTAGATGTGATGTACATGTACCGGCAAACAAATGACTTCAATTTTAGAAAAAATTGGATGATTTATTCAAGTGAAAGAGCTTCACAAATTGAGCAAGACAATAACGCGTTGGAGTGCCTCTGGCCCTTATGCAAGCAATTGTCCGGCTTGGCGCAGATTGATAGAATTGTTCGGTGTTCTGCTGAGAGTCATCGTGCCAAATTGTGTCCAATTTGCGCATTAGATCATCATTATACCATTACACTGTGCTGGTTGGAGGGACCAGCCCTTAACGCTCCAAACGTTCTCAGTTGTGAAGAGATCCGGCGAACGTGCTGGCCGGGATAGCGTTCAAAAATGGTTCAAATGGCTCTGAGCACTATGGGACTCAACTGCTGTGGTCATAAGTCCCCTAGAACTTAGAACTACTTAAACCTAACTAACCTAAGGACATCACACACATCCATGCCCGAGGCAGGATTCGAACCTGCGACCGTAGCGGTCATGCGGTTCCAGACTGTAGCGCCTTTAACCGCTCGGCCACTCCGGCCGGCCCGGGATAGCGTCTGGCAAGCAGGAAGACCAGCAGTACAAACTCTCGCCACGTGCGCACTGAAATTATCTTGCTGAAATGTAAGCCCAGTATGGCTTGCCACGAAGGGCAACAAAATGGAGCGTAGAATACCGTTGACGTACCACTGTGCTGTAAGGGTGCAGCAGATGACAACCAAGGGGATTCTGCTATGAAAAGACTATTGACCTATATCTCTAACGTCGATCAGTTGTAGAATTTTGGAACACGTATTATGTTCGAGTATAATGACTTTTCTGGAGACTAGAAATCTACTCTGTAGTAATCAGCATGGGTTTCGAAAAAGACGATCGTGTGGCACCCAGCTCGCGCTATTCGTCCGCGAGACTCAGAAGGCCATAGACACGGGCTCCCAGTTAGATGCCGTGTTTCTTGACTTCCGCAAGGCGTTCGATACAGTTCCCCACAATCGTTTAATGAACAAAGTAAGAGCATATGGACTATCAGACCAATTGCGTGATTCCTAGATAACAGAATGCAGCATGTCATTCTCAATGGAGAGAAGTCTTCCGGAGTAAGAGTGATTTCAGGTGTGCCGCAGGGGAGTGTCGTAGGACCGTTGCTATTCACAGCATATATAAATGACCTTGTGGATAACGTCGGAAGTTCACTGAGGCTTTTTGCGGATGATGCTGTAGTATATCGAGAGGTTGTAACATTGGAAAATTGTACTGAAATGCAGGTGGATTTGCAACGAATTGACGCATGGTGCAGGGAATGACAATTTAATCTCGACGTAGACAAGTGTAATGTGCTGTGAGCACACAGAAAGAAATATCGTTTATCATTTAGCAGGTCAGCAACTGGAAGCAGTTAATTCCATAAATTATCTGGGAGTAGACATTAGGAGTGATTTAAAATGGAATGACCATATAAAATTAATCGTCTGTAAAGCAGATGCCAGACTGAGATTCATTGGAAGAATCCTAAGGAAATGCAATCCGAAAACAAAGGAAGTAGGTTACAGAACACTCTTTTGCCCACTGCTTGAATACTGCTCACCGGTGTGGGATCCGTACCAGATAGGGTTGATAGAAGAGATAGAGAAGATCCAACGGAGAGCAGCGCGCTCGTTACAGGACCATTTAGTAATCACGAAAGCGTTACGGAGATGATAAATAAACTACAGTGGAAGACTCTGCAAGAGAGACGCTCAGTAGGTCGGTACGAGCTTTTGTTGAAGTTTCACCGAGCAGTCAAGCAGTATATTGCTCCCTCCTACGTATATCTCGCGAAGAGACCATGAGGATAAAATCAGAGAAATTAGAACCCACACAGAGGCATACTGACAATCTTTGTTTCCACGAATAATACGAGACTGGAATAGAAGGGAGAGCCGATAGAGGTACTCACAAGGTACCCTCCGCCACACACCGTCAGGTGGCTTGCGGAGTATGGATGTAGATGTAGATGAAGGAAGGAAGGAAGGAAGACTGGGTTTAACGTCCCGGCTACATCGACGTCATCAGAGACGGAGCACAAGCTGGGATTGTGTCAAGGATGGGGAAAGAAATCGACCGTACCCTTTCAAAGGACCAGCCCGGCATTTTCCTGGAGCAATTTAGGGAAATCACAGAAAACCTAAATCTGGATGGCTGGACGTTGGTTTGAACCGTGGTCTAGAATGTGGGTCCAGTGTGCTAACCACTGCGCTACCTCGCTCAGCGAAAAGGGATGGCGCCGCAGACAATAACTTCTGGTTGTAGGGCCGTGTGTCCAGCAATAGACTCCTCACTGAACAATTCTACTCTAGTAAGTGAAATGCCAGGCCAAAGACGTGTCTGGAGACGCCCCGGACAGAGTTGAGATACCAACACGATGAGATGCCATTTCTTTACACAGTAGGACCCCTTTCGTTGTCATCCATGGTACTCTCACAGCAAAGCGCTATGTCGACGGTATTCTGTGCCCCGTTTTGTTGCCTCTCATGGCAAGCCATCCTAGGCTTACATGACAGCAAGGTAATGCTTAAGATAATGCCTGGCCAAGGTGAGAGTTTCTACTGCTGGTCTTCCTGGTTACCAAACTCTATCCCGACCAACAAGGTTTGTCACTCCAGTTGAGTACGTTTGGAGCATTATGGGTAGGGCCCTCCAACCAGTTCTGAGTTTGACGTTCTAACGCTCCAATCGGTTAGAATTTGGCACGATGTCCCTCAGGAGGACATCCAACAACTCCATGAATCAATGCCAAGCCGAATATCTGTTACATAAGAACCAGAGGCAGACCAACACATTATTGACTAGCCCAGTATCTCAAACTATTTTTTAAATAAATCATACAATTTTTCTAAAATTGTAATCATTTGTTTGTCCTTACATGTAAATCACATCTAGTGATTTACGTTCCATTCAGATAATTCCTTCGTGGTGCATTTTGTTTTTCTACAGTATATTAGTTGCAATTAATATGAAATGATTAAATTTTGGCTGGTGAAGTAGTGACAGTGGAGCATTATGGGCAAGGCCCTCTAACCAGTTCTGATTTTGACGTTCTAACGAGCTAAGTGGAAGTACTAAGAAGTGGCCGAAGTCTATGACTTGTCGATGCTAAGTTGAGCTTCGGCTCCCAATTGCAGTACTTATCGAGACTGGGATTGTGCAGCTTGTCCGGTTCACCTGAAGTGGTGTTTCATGGTAAGTTTTTTTTTCATTTTTATTTTTGAAGAATGAAGTGGTATTAAATAATTGTGGTAATATAATCACGCTAACCTTACATGACAATAAATGTTAATTTTGTATCATCTGTTCAATGTTAAGGTTAGGAGGCTACCATTTACATAAACCATAAATAGTTTGTTTCTAAGGTTCTTTTAAATGCATTGAAAATACAGGTAATGCTCCATAAGACAGACCTCTAAGGGGAAAAAACACTTTAAGAGTGCTAATGTGTCTTCAGAAACTAACACTGTGTTTTATAGGAGCTATGGAATCCGCTAAAGACATTACAGGTGAACTGAAAATTCTGAGGTTTGATGATACAAAAACTTTTGGGACTGTTTTTGAGAGAGCAAACGAGATTTGTCAACAGCCGAACATTGCAGTCTTGGTTTCTCGGGTGGTTAAGATACAAAATAACAGGGCAAATAACAGGGCAAATTGCTTAATGTGCGAGCCTGAACATTACTGTTGAGGGGCAGTCTTTATTGCATTTTAGATTGTATTTCAACAGAGTTACAGTTTACACTGCTTAAGAAAGTGCTACCTGCATTTACTTCAATGTTCCCGATTTCAACCAGTGAAATACTCTTAAATAGTGAAGAACGAAAAAGAATTCAAGGCCTTCATTGAATTCTGCATTGAAGATATGGAATGTGGAGCTGAACACGTTCTTGCTGAATTACATTTATTGAGGGTGATATCTGTGAAAGGAGATGCCAACCTTCTTGAGCCATAGAAGCACTGTAATTACACAACAAAGATGTGTGTCCAAATATCAACAACCTTCTGAAGACACTGGCCACACTTCCTGTAACTACGACCATAGCAGAGAGGCCATGTTCACTTTAAGGAAGATCAGGACGTATCTGCGAAAAACAGAAAGGACAGACGAGTTTTGAAATTTCTTGCCTCACATTCAGTCATATAACAGTTATTAGATTATCATTTATTAATATTTACAAGTTCAAAAATAAGTAATGTATGCTATAACGATTGAATTAAGTTGATAATTGTGTTTTATCTTTTCAGAGAAGAAAATTCGTCGTTCATTATCAATTACACCCCTGGAGGTAATAGACAACCTCGCCAAGAGAAAGAAGAGACTGGGTATGTCATTATAGGAAAGATGCTTGTTATATCCTGGCGCTTTGTTAATTTTAATTTTTTAAGCCAGAATTTATTTATTTATTCATCTGTAGAACAGTGTACTTAGTATGGATGTTATCATTACTTCGCACAATGCTCCATACATTTAGTCATAAAAATTTTTTCACAAACATTAATCCTCAGGATGTCTAACTGTTTGCCTCCGTTTTCAGACAGAATTTATTTATTTATTTATCTGTAGAACAGTGTACTTGGTATGGATGCCCACATCTCGTGGTCGTGCGGTAGCGTTCTCGCTTCCCACGCCCGGGTTCCCGGGTTCGATTCCCGGCGGGGTCAGGGATTTTCTCTGCCTCGTGATGGCTGGGTGTTGTGTGCTGTCCTTAGGTTAGTTAGGTTTAAGTAGTTCTAAGTTCTAGGGGACTTATGACCACAGCAGTTGAGTCCCATAGTGCTCAGAGCCATTTGAACCATTTTTTGGTATGGATGTCGTCATTACTTCGCACAATGCCTCTTACATTTATTCATAAAACATTTTTCACAAACATTAATCCTCAGGCTGTCTAACTGTTTGTCCCTGTTTTCAGATGCGTGCCATGTTTTGTGAAGTGCTTTCTTTCCAGATCAAGTGACGTCACATAACATGCAGTTCATAGACGCGAAATACCCGCGACTTGCAGCGACATCAATACGCGTCGGAAGTTTTCTACTCCAGTGCTATCATCTCCACTCCTTTTTATCTGTGATGGTTCAATTCCGTCAAGTCACCGAACCGTTTTGAACACCTGGCGAACGGCTCCGGCGCGTTCTGTGCACGCCGCTGCAGAAGTGCACAAGCTCGCCGTAACTACTGACGAGGAGAACACGTCAAATTCCATAACTCGATTTCCCAGAATCTTCACTCAATGGCAGACAAGTCAAAATAACCAAACAAGTGTCTCGGCTTATCCTTTTATACTCGACCGTTTCCGAGAAAACGACGGTCAAAGTTTGCGATGTACTTTTTTAGATGCCTCTTAGCGCGCGAAACTCACCCGACATGGTGGCAGAGTGTCTAGCGACGCAGCGTCTCGTTTCTGCGTCCCGTGTTTGAAATCTGTTTACAGTTTTTATTTATTTTGTTTATTTAGTTTTTTCATTTCTCTACCCATATCCGTAAAAGGTTACTACACGGATGTTTTTTATCAAGTTAGGGAATTCAAGTGCGTTATACTAATGAAAACCACACCACTCCATCTTT
Organism: Schistocerca piceifrons; assembly: GCF_021461385.2. NCBI lineage: Eukaryota > Metazoa > Arthropoda > Insecta > Orthoptera > Acrididae > Schistocerca > Schistocerca piceifrons. The sequence continues at coordinate 233,607,391 of NC_060149.1, read as the reverse complement.
CGGCTAATAGTATGGCAACCTCTTGAGATGTTCAAGAAACAAGAGGCAGTTTTGGTTGAAAAATGGTGTTTTATTTATTTAATTTGTGGCGCGTTTCACTGACATAGGAGCATTATCAGACATCTGGGGGGAAAACAAGTTTCCTCACTACAAATTTATGATCCAGGAATCAGCTGTAAAGCTACATTATCAGTTAAATAAAGCAACTGGTTGTGAAAAGAGCGTAACCAAGACAAACTCAGCGGGTAGAAACACTTGAGGACCACTGGCAAGAGTACAGAACGTTCCGCAATCCCCAAAAATGGCACCTCACCCAATAAAACATAGAGGACATATCCATCTACGGTAATAACTAAGAATATGTTTCAAGGCGAATAGCGGTAATCGGAACAAACATAAGAAACCATGTAAATAAGGGTGGAGATAAAGGAACAAATATTGAGGGCTAAGAGACCTTGACTCACTGAATTTGTGAGTAATATAAGGAAGAAAATCGTAAAAGAGTCGCACGTTACCTGTGTTTACGCGTACTCGCTCTTAACACAACGCAGGGAATGTTTACAACATAGGCTCTGAGCACTATGGGACTTAACATCTGAGATAATCAGTCCCCTAGAACTTAGAAGTACTTAAACCTAACTAACCTGAGGACATCACACACATCCGTGTCCGAGGTAGGATTCGAACCTGCGACCGTAGCAGTCACGCGGTTCCGGACTGAAGCGTCTAGAAGCGCTCGGCCACAGCGGCCGGTTACAGCATAGGCCAGGTGTAAAATTGCAAGTGGATTTCACAATAAGTGTCCAACATTTACTATATAAGATATATGTATACGGTATTTTCAGGGGTTACAATCTTGCTGTCATACTAAATCGTACTCCAGATCATAATTCTTAGGTGAGGGTGCGTCGTGTCTAGTACGTAGACAGGCTGGTTGCAGGTCCTCAACTGGCCTCCTCCTAACCAACACGCGGCCATCACTGGCACCAAAATAGAACCAGCTCTCATCAGAAAACACAACAGATCCCCACCCTACCTTATAATGAGCTCTCGCTTGACACCACTGAATTCGCAGATGGCGGTGGTTTGGAGTCAATGGAACGCACGATACATGGCATCTGGCTCGGAGCTCTCCTTGAAGTAACCAATTTGTAACAGTTCGTTGTGTCACTGAGATGCCAACTGCTGCTTCAATTGCTGCTGCAGATGCAGTACGATGCGCCAGAGCCATATTCCGAACTCGATGGTCTTCTTTCTCGATAATGCCACGTGGCCGTCCGAGCCCGGTCGTCTTGCGACCATACAATGTAGTGACCACCACTGCCAGCTACAGTAGCTCTATTCCCGCCAAGCTTTCTGCAGTATTACAGAAGAAATACCCAGCTTCTCGTAGCCTTATTACACGACCTCGTTCTAATTCAGTGAGGCGCTGACAATGGTGTCTTTGTCGCCCGAAAGGCATTCTTGACTAACATCAACTCACCACGTCCAATTCCAAAGGTAACTAGCGCTCACAACCAGTACAGGGTGTCTTTAAAGCAAACCTGATTTGCATCCTCATATTGGCGCTACTAGCGCCACTCTTATGCAATTGGCGTGAAATTTGAATGGACATCATCTTTCAGATGTAGAGACGCACCTACCAACTTTCGTTTATGTCGTACAATTCCTTGTTGATGTTCATTTTCAACTTCTCGCGGCGTAATGAATAATCCATTAAATTTCGGGCATGCAGCCGCGCAAATAAAATTTCTTCTACTGATATTTCGGCCGCGTATCGTCCGGCCATCTTCAGAGCGAATTCCAAGACTGACGACAAGGTGCCAAGCGCGGCCTTATATGCTCCACCGCGGCGGTACTGCGCATGCGGGTCACAGATGCTGCGCCGCCTGTGGCGAAGGCGTACAGACATTCGATATGCTTATCGATGTTTGATCGGCGGCGGTGACACGGTGACGACTTCTCTGCAATTTAATTACTCCAAGAGCCGGATTCCATGCTTTGTCCAAATTAAAACCATTGTCTCTGTTTATTAAATTGTTGGCTAATCGAATTTCTATGGGAATCTGTATTCAAGGAATCTACTTAAACCTAACTAACCTAAGGACATCACACACATCCATGCCCGAGGCAGGACTCAAACCTGCGACCGTAGCGGTTGCGCGGATCCAGACTGAAGCGCCTAGAACCGCTCGGCCACACCGGCCAGCTATCAGCGAATTAGGCCAATACAGATAACCACTGATCATTAGCGAAAAAATTCCTCATATAACATACCATTGTCTTTGTCACTGAGAAACGTAAAGACCTGGGACCTCTGTTCAAACCTTCTGTTTAAAATCTTTCCTCGAAACAACTATCTTACTTCAGTATGTAGGAGGAAACTTTTAAATTTAAATTCCATATCTTCACGCAGTAGCGTGAATAGCCGTAAGTTTAGAGCCCTTGTCTTAATCAAGTTTATAGCCTTCACAGCGTCTGTCAAAACAGTATAAATAATTTCGGATCTTCGGGCATATACTTAGAAGCCAATGCTTTTCAGTGTATTATGCAGTGTGTGCTTCGGCAATCACGCGCAAATTTTTTACTTTTGCTGCCAGCCCTGTTAAGTGACTATACATTGCCTTGGCCCTGTCTGTACGAATACCAACATATTTTTGCCAAGGAACACCTACTTCAAACAAAAGGTCAATCGTACAGAAAATGTTTTCTGCTGTAGCATTTGACTGAAGTGGTTTGAAAATAAGAACACTTCTCTTATGTCTTCATGATGGTCAACATGTTCAAAAACGAGTAACTACGCCATATTTGTGACATCTGTACTATAGTTATTTGAAGAGCGAAGTAAACGCACTCTTGCAGCTGTAATAAAACGTTTCTTCAATATTAGACGACATGCCTTTAGCTTAGCTTACTGTTGGATAACTGAATTTTTTATGTTTCTTTTTCAGCTTTTTCCTCAAAAACTGTTTATGTCTCAAGTCGCGGGCAGTAAGATACATTCATCATTTGTGTGACATTTTCCTTCCTTTACAATTCTAAAAGTAGTCAAGTATGAGGTTTTTATCAGCTTTCTTGTTAGTATCAGTATTTATGAAACTTGCCATTCGTTTAGAATCTTTTTTTTACAAAACCCAGATTTCCTTTAAAAAAGGTCGATACGTTTACAACTAACTCTAAGTGCTTAGAACATTAATGACGTTTTAATAAAGAAGGCTTCGTGCTTTGATCTGAAAGCGTCTGTAAGCATACAACACACTGAGGAACTGGGTTATCACTGGTTTCTATACCAGCTTTTAATGTAATGCCAAATTGTAAGTGGTTTTAAACATACTTGTGGTTGTGTGTTGTTGTAGGTTTCTTAACTGCGTCCTTATAGATAGGGGAGCTTCCTGGTTTAAAAATCGATTCGTTGTGAAACTCAACACAATGACGTATGAGTCACACAATCAAGTTAAACTTCGCACGACAATTATAGTAGTCAAGAGTCAGCTCTTTGTAATACGTACACTACGGTTTCAGACGCAACCTTTCTACATATCACGATGCCGTTCAACGTAACGCCCAACAAAACAGCAATAAAACGTTCACTACGTAATGTCTGCTACAGCGCCAGCTGCCAGTTGGCCATTTGAACCATTTTTTGCAAAGCGACACGAAAACTTTCGTATAACCACCGACAAGATTCGATTAAAATATCGCCAACGTTAAAACAAGATGAATATATTTCCGGCCAAGGCACCGACGGCTAATGAATGGAGGTATGGGGAGGATACAACACGACATTCCTGTTTTCTGTGTGTAGTCCGAAACAAACATACTGTGACAAAACCATTTTCTTTAACATTATTGAGATACTGCTTTTATCAGTCAGTTTCCTACTGCGAAATAAAGTAGCTTCAGAGAATAATTTTACTTATTACATTACGTATTTGGTTTATTTGTATGCGAACCATCTGAAATGTCCTTGTTTGCGAAATCCCTGCTCCAGAAGATAGATCTGTTAAAAAAAAAAGCACGTCACTGCAATATTTTTTGCATTGACAGATTAGCTCCGTTGGGTAAACTGAATAGCGTGATTGGAGTGTGGTGAGTTACGTTTTTATGATTTACACTTCCAGAAAGTGGGGAATCATCTGCCTCACTCCTTATTCCACCTTCATCACCAAACAATTTTGGCATACGAACACATTCGCGCTTTCTTGCGTTGGAAGTAGCAGAGGGACAGAGACAGTGGAAGGGAGAAGAGATACTGCCAGTGGAGCAGAAAGGGTGAGCCGATAGTGACGGTGGGCGAGAGGAACCAGTAGTGAAAGAGAGTTGGATGAAGACAATAGCAGTGGGAGCCAAAGAGAGAGAGATGTTGATGGTCAGAGACATATGCAGTGAGTGAGTGAGTGTGTGTGGGTGAGAGAGAGAGAGAGAGAGAGAGAGAGAGAGAGAGAGAGAGAGAGAATGAGAGAGAGAGAGAGAGAAAGGGGTGGGGGGGACAGAAGCGGTGGGAGCAAAAGAGGGAGGAGACAGTGGAAATGAAAAATATAGATGAATGGATACCATACGTAGGCTTGGGTGGTCTGGATCCTCCCAGACCTGTGAACTTTAACACGTAGGTGTAGGTGAGGGCGGAGTTTAGACAGAAATTTTTAACATGTGGAAAGAAAGACAAGATGAGACAGTCTAACTGAGAGAGGAGACAGTGGCAGTGACATATATACTGTAAATCAATGGGAGAAAAAGGACACAGAGGAACAGAGACACATATAGACTGTGGCAGTGAGAGAGAGAGATGCTGAGTATGAAGGTTTAATTACAAAGAGAGACAGGATGGAAAGATTTATACACTGAAGCGCCAAAGAAACTGGTATAGCCATGCGAATTCCAATAGAGAAACATGTAAACCGACAGAATATGGCGTTGCGGTCGGCAACGCCTATATAAGGCACCAAATGTCACGCGGTTGTTGGATCGGTTACTTCTGCTTTAATGGCACGCTATCAAGATTTAAGTGAATTTGAATGTGGTGTTATAGCCGGCGCACGAGCGATGCGACACAGCGTATCCGAGGTATCGATGATGTAGGGATTTTCCCGTACGAGCATTTCACGAGTGTACCGTGAATATCAGGAATCCGGTAAAACATCAAATCTCCGACATCACTGAGGCCAGGAAAACATCCTGCAAGAACGGGACCAACGACGACTGAAGAGAATCGTTCACCGTAACAGAAGTACAACACTTCCACAAATTGCTGCAGATTTCAATGATGGTCCATAGACAAGTGTCAGCCCGCAAAATCCTTCAGCGAAACATCATCGATATGGGATTTCGGAGCCGAAAGCCCACTCGTGTACTCTTGATGACTGCCTGACACAAAGCTTTACGCCTCGCCTGGGCCCGTCAACACCGACATAGGGCTGTTAATGACTGGAAACATGTTGCCTCGTTGGACGAGTCTCGTTTCAAATTGTATCGAGCGGATGGACGTGTACGGGTATGGAGACAACCTCATGAATCCATGGGCCCTGCATGTCAGCAGGGGACCGTTCAAGCTGGTAGTGGAGGCTGTGTAATGGTGTGGGGCGTGGGGAGTTGGAGTGATATGGGACCCCTGATACGTCTAGATACGACTCTGACCGATGACAAGTACGTAAGCATCCTGTCTTATCACCTGCATTAAATTCATGTGCATTGTGCATTCTGACGGACTTGGGCAATTCCAGCAGGACAATGCGACACCCCACACGTCCAGAACTGCTACAGAGTGGCTCCAGGAGCACTCTTCTGAGTTTAAACACTTCCGCTGGCCACCAAACTCCCCAGACATGATCATTATTGAGGATATCTGGGATGCCTTGCAACGTGCTGTTCAGAAGAGATCTCCACACCCTCGTACTCTTACGGATTTATGGACAGCCCTGCAGGATTCATAGTGTGTTTGCTCCAGCACTACTTCAGACATTAGTCGAGTCCAAGCCACGACGTGTTGCGCCACTTCTGCGTGTTCGCGGCAGCCCTACACGATATTAGGCAGGTGTACCAGTTTCTTTGGTTCTTCAGCGTATAAACCTTAACAAGGTTCTGTTATCGCGATTCGAACCAAACATGTATAAAATAATTTCTGTCTCGTATATGTGATTGACAGCAATTACAATCCGTTTTTTAGAATGAAGTATTTGTTAATTTCTATCTTTTACGTGCGATCAGCAGCAATTATAATCCGTTTTTAGAAAGAAGTATCATATGAGATTGTACCTTACTTAGTATGGCTCAATGAAAAGTATTCGTAAATACTTTAAACAGCTGTGTTAATAGAGCCGATAGTTTTGGTGAGGAAGGCAGAATGATGACTGAAGCAGCTGGTCCTCCATTTTTCTGTCAGAGTCTTTTAAAGAGGAACATTTTCGCTTTTTTTGTCCCCCGACAGGAATATTTTTCCGCTAGTTGTATTTTTATGTTTTTTTTTCTGTACGGGTCTCACTAGATTTGAAAGAGTAATGCACGTTATGTAATTGTTTTAAAAAGGCAAATGTAAATGGCGTCATACATCTGATATATTTCGGGTACTTTAATTGTGGCACGTGGCATTCACAAATGGCCATTATGAGAATTCAGTTTGATAGGTTTCTGTATTAACAAGTCTGTTCTGAGTTTTCTTTTAACGGCCGTGTTTTGAGTTCATTATGATCAATGCATTATATTGTACAGTTAACTGTGAAGTGAGTCTTACGGTTTTGATTTATCAGTTAAGATTTTATGTGATTAATAAAAATGTTTTCTGAATGTTGTTGCAGACCTCTCAACCCGGTACTACCACCACTAACCACCATAGTAACAGAATTATCAGTAGATGCAGCCTGTGTTCCAATTCTAAACGTTGAAACAGTTTATGACAGTTCGATTGCTGACATTTTCTGATACTGATATGAATGAACATCTTGTACTTGAATAGAACTGAGCCCCCCTGCACCCCAGAAGGAAAGTTATCTATGCCGCTGTTTTCTCACTATGCGATACCGACAACTGGTTAAATAGTTTATGGGTTAGCAATTTTCACATTATGTAATGATGGAATGAATAGTTCACATTATGTAACTGAACACCCCACAATGTGTATGAGAGGGAGAAAGATGAACCCGGTTTGCCTTTAGTTATTTTGGCTGTAGCCAGAGGCGGTGAGAAAGTAAAACCCGTGCACAGTACACTAGTATATATCGTCTAAAGAATATTCATAATTATTGCAAATATAATGGCATATATTTTCCTATCCAACTGCACAAAATTTCAAAGCTTGAGACGCAGAACCGCGACGTTTGGTAAATGTGCGTGGCCAGGAAGATTAATTTGCAATCTCATCAAAGACTTAACTCGTATCTTCCAAGGTTTCTTCGTACAACGGAACACAATATGACTCAGTTAGAAATCTAAATGTTTCGACTCACGCAGAACTGTTGGGTAATTATTGGCTTGATTGCACAACTGAAAATGTGGCATATGCTGATAGGTTTCGGGATGCAGAGAAGTTCTTAAACTTAGAGAGTTTTATGCAAATTATAATTAAATTAGAAGGATAAGTTATTGTTTCAAAGCGCGCACTGAAGTTTATTACATTTGTGAATAGTCGTATTACATTGAAGATCAAAACGTGACTTCTTCCAGCAAGCTGCTAAATTTCACTGTGCTGCATACTCAGAATAAACCTATCTAACAGGTTCCCATTGCACGTGCAGTCATGTTTTCGTGACTTCAGTTGGCAAGACCTTCATTCCAGAGCAATAGACTAGACGAATATGGAACAAAGCAGTAACTGGGTTAGTGCCCTGCATGTAAATGCAGAGCGAAGGTCGCGCTTTTTAAGAATGTTCGCAAATACAGAATGACAATTATTGAACTATATGAAATAAGATCGTCATAACTTCTGAACGGTTTGCGTTAGGACGTTCAAACTGCACGGTTGGCCGCGTGGGATCATAGGAATTAGTATGCGCAGTATGGTTTGGTTTAGCAACGAAGCACTTTTTCATTTCGATGGGTGCGTCAATAAGCAGTGTGACGTTTACATGTTGAATAAAGTGTGTGCTCGCCGTAGGTTGTAACTAATTTAAGTTTTTTTCATATAGTTCAATAATTCAGATCGATGCATACATCACCTCAAAATATGGTTGAGACCTTGCACCAGGAAAACGTGCATCCCTCCAGGTCTGCATAGCCAAGTGGTACTAAGCTACAGTAAGTTGCACATAGAGATACTGTCCCATTCAAATATTTAGATTCTTGGGAGAAACTACCAAAATTACACCACGCGATATCTCTGCATCATACAATGAACATACAGATGACTAAATAATGGAATGAGAATATGAGCAATAGGATGCACGTGGCAGGAATTTAACATACCAGACTTTGGAATAGATACAATATTACACAAAGATAGCGGATACGGGTGTGCCTATCCTTCAGGTTGTGTCTGAAAATTTCCAGACTGTCTACCAACCAATATACGGTTTGGAATTTGGCCACTGTCACACTATAGATAGGGTGTCAAAATGGCTTGCATATTTAGATGGAAATATTAACCGACATCGACACGTAACTTTTTGAGCACGAGACTAGTGGTTGACTTTGCTAATGGGCTCGTAGACACACCAAATTGAATAACAGATGAATGAAAGAAATTTGTAGGCCAATAATTCATGAAAGCTACAGCTTTGACATATTCACAATTTCTACAAATATACCACCATCACCAGCAGCAGGGTTTCAGTGGTTGGTGGGTGAAGAAATAGGTGACACAAATTTTTCAAGGTCTCCCCTGTAACGCTTAAGGAGAAAATGCCTTTTTGATGGAATTGGTTCATCTTAATAATTATCTTTGATTCACAAACTCTGATTTCTTTTTAGCTTAGTGCCATCAGACACTTCATTTACATCCCTGCTATATGGAATTCCAACCACTTCAGAGTCGGTCGCCCTACACCACTCCTATTAAATTTTCTTCCTTATTAACTAAATTAACATCCACATTTTCCCTTGCAATATATTTCCAAACTAACCGCTTCTTGATCAGTCTTATTGCAGGAGATTCTTAGACTGCTAGCCATGAAGATTGCAATATCATGAATGAAATCAAATAACGATATTTTACATATTGTGCGAATACAGTATAACAGGAAAGACACGTAATTAAATCTGTTGCTGATTTGTGTGTATACAGGGTGAAAAACTGAGTGGTTTTCAGTGAGTCAGACATCTAGAAAATGTGTTGGCCAGGGCAAGAATCAAACATCCTCTGCATCGCGGTAGGTCATAACACCATGGGCAATATTTGGTCTTGTGTTCCCTTGTTGAAAGAGAACATCACGGAGTCCTCAAAGGCAGGCCATAGCCACAGGCTTTAACTTGTCAGAAATGTAACGGCCGCTGTCCAATACATCGGCTACGCAAACTACAGGTGATCTTGTTGTGTACCTAGTAACTGTCCATGCCATGACGCCAGGTTCTGGGCCCGTTTGGCGATGACGAAAGCATTCTGGCAACATTATACATCTACATCTACCTGATTACTCTGCAATTCACAATTAAAAGCCTGGCAGAAGGTTCACCGAACCACCTTCAAGCTGTTTCTCTAGCGTTCCACTCTCGAAAAGTGCACGGGAAAAACGAATACTTAAATCTATCTGTGGGAGCTCTGATTTCTCTTACTTTAGTCTGATCATCATTTCTCCCTATGTAGGTTGACGCCAAAAATATATTTTCACACTCCGAGGAGAAAGTTGGTGACTGAAATTTCATGAGGAGATCCTGCCGGAACGAAAAATGCCTTTTTTTTAATGATTGGCATCCCAAATCACGTATCATATCCGTGGTATTCTCCCTCTTGTTTCGTGATAGTACAAAACGAGCTGCCTTCTATGAACTTTTCCGATGTTCTCCATCGGTCTTATCTGAAGCACATCCGGCACTGCACAGCATGACTCCAGAAAAGGACGCACAAGCGTAGTGTAAACTGTCACTTTAGTAGATCTGGTGCATTTTCTCAGTGTTCTGCCACTAAATGGTAGCCTTGGTTTCCTTTATCTACAACATTATCTATCTGATCGTTCCAGAGGAGGGGGAGGTTAGTGTTTAATATCCCGTCGACATCTAGGTCATTAGAGATGGAATACAAGCTTGGATTAGGGAAAGATGGAGAAGGAAAGCTGCAGTGCACTTTGGAAAGAATCATCCCGGAATTTGTTTTAAGCGATTTAGAGAAATCACGGAAAACGTAATCGTGGTGGTCGGACGCGGGTTTGAACCATCGTCCTTGCGAATGCGAGTCGTGTGTGCTAACCACTGCGTTGCCTCGCTCGGTGTGATCATTCTAACTTCAGTTATTCGTAACCGTAATCCCTAAAAAAACTAGTTGAATTTACAGCCTTTAGATTTGTGTGATTTATCATGTATCGGAAATTCAGCGGATTCCTTTTGGTACTCATGTGAATGACCTCATGCTTTTCATTATTTAGAGTCAGCTGCTACTTTTCGCACCATACAGCTGTTTTGTCTAAATCGTTTTGCAATTTGTGTTGTTCATCTGTTAACTTTATTAAACGGTAGATAACAGCATCATCTGCAAACAATCTAAGAGGGCTGCTCAGACTGCCCCCAAGATCGTTTACATATATCAGGAACAGCAGAATGCCCATAACACTTCCTTGAGGAACGCCAAATATCACTTCTGTGATACTCGATTACTTGAAGTCAGTTACCACTAACTGTGACCTTTCTGACGGGAAATCAAGAATCCAGTCACACAACCGAGACGCAGTTTGATTAGAGGTCACTTGTGAGGAATGGTGTCAAAAGCTTTATGGAAATCTAAAAATATGGAATCTGTTTGACATCCCCTGTCGAAGCACTCGTTTCTTCATGAGAATAAAGGGCTAGTTGTGTTTCACAAGAACGATATTTTCTAAATCCATGTTGGCTGTTTGTCAATAAATCGTTTTCCTTTGAGACAACACATAATGTTCGAACACAGTATATGTTTCAAAATCCTATTGCAAATCGACGTTAGTTACGTGAGTCTATAATTCATGGGATTACTCTTATTTCTTGTCTTGAGTACTGGTGTGACTTGTGCCACTTTATAGTCTTTAGGTACGTATTTTTCAACGAGCGATCGGTTGTCTATAATTGCTATATATGGAGCTATTTTATCAGCATTCTCTGAGAGGAACTTGATTGTTGTACAATCAGGAACAGAGGTCTTGGCTTTATTAAGTTATTTTAGCTGCTTTGCTACACCAAGGATACCTACTTCTAAGTTACTCATGTTGGCAGCTGTTCTTCGATTGAACTGAATTTCGGAAAACCATATTTAGTAACGCTGTTTTAGTGACACTGTCATCAGCAACATCAGCATTGTTATCGCGCAGTGGAAGTACTGACTGTGTCTTTTCGCTGTTGTACTTTACATACGACCAGAATCTCTTTGGATTTTCTGCCAAATTTCGAGACAGAGCTTCGTTATGGAAATTATTATAAGCATATCAAACTGAAGGTCGCGCTACATTTCGAGCTACTGTAAAATTTCGCCAATCTTGAGGGTTTTGTGTTCTTTCAAATATGGCATCCGTTTCCCGTTGCTTCTGCACAGTGTACTGACCTGTTTAGCGTACCATGGAGGATGAGTACCGTCATTTATTAATTTATTTGGTATATGTCTATCAATAACCGTCGATACTATTTCTTTGAATTTAAACCACATCTGGTCTACACTTACATATTTAGATAAGAAGGAGTGGAGACTGTCTCTTAGGAAGGCCTCAAGCGAATTTTTATATTCTTTCTTAAATACATGTATTTAGCGTTTATTTTTGGTGTGTTTGGTTGTTACGGTATTGAGTGTCGCTTCAAAACCCTTGTGGTCACTAATCCCTGTATTCGCCATGATGCTCCCTATTTGCTCAGGGTTATTTTTTGCTAAAAGGTCAAGTACGTTTTCGCAGCCATTTAAATTTCGAGTGGGGTGCTGAACTAATTGTTCAAAATAATTTTCTGAGAACGCTTTCAGAACGATTTCGGACGTCGTTTTATGCCTACCTTCAACTTTAGACATGTATTTTCTCTAACATATCGAGCGTAGATTGAAGTCACTACTAACTGTAGCTGTATGAGTGGGATACCTATTTAAAATGAGACTCAAGTTTCCTTTGAAGTGTTCAGCAACTATATCATCTAAGTCGGGCGGCCGATGAAACGAACCGTATAGAATCATATTGGTGCAACGGGGTGATGAGAACTGATGGAATGTGATGACATGCAACCGAATGCAAACAGTCTGTCGTTGAGCTTATCGTGAAACTGGCTATCCTGTAAAGAGTAGCTACAGGTAGTGAGGCCCGGAAAAAAAAAATTGTCCAGTTGTTCCAGGTGGTATGAATTGCATGTCCGAAAGAACAGACATCACGCATTCATATAACTGATTTGCCTCGATGGGCAATGAATCCACCACGTTCAGTTCGGATGCGAAATTCCTTGGGTTCCTTTCTGATGAAACGTTAACTTCGACAAATATTGTCGTAGATGTAATGCAATGTTTGATTTGTTTATCTTTGCGACTGGTCTGCTTTGTATTAACACCACTAACGGTGTAGCGAGTTACTCGTCGAATAAGCAGTTCAACTACATATGAATGCGTGGCAGAACAGACACCACGCGGAATCCGCATTAAGTCCCGATGCAGCTGCTATTATCCGTTCCTTTTATTTCCTTTCATTCCTCCCCCCCCCCCCCCCCCCACCTTCAGTTTACATGATACGTATCACAGCTGCAGATGCACAAATACGTTCGACCTCATGTGGAATCTCAAAAAGCGAGCATGGAGAACATGGACGGGTAGTGCGGATAGCTGGTGCCGTGGAGAGGGGGAGAGGGAATGTGGGTCGGCTGGGAGGCGTGCCGAGATAGTCTGCGCAATTGCGATAAACACTGTATCCGGGTAGGGCAGTGGTTAACGAAACTGCCCAGTAAACAGGAGATCTTGGGTTCGAATTCCGGTCCGGCAGACATTTTCACTCATCGCCGCCGATTCCGCATAAACTCTGTATCAGCTAATGTCAACAATCCCGTCTCATTCCTGTTCTTCCTCCCCCCCCCCCCCCTCCCTCAGTTTACACAATAAACTACTTCTGATAGCAATAGACGCTCCACACCAACTGTACTTAATCTATCCTTTCTGAATACGGTTTGATCCTTCGTAAAAATTTCGGCTGAACTTATTTCTGGCATTAGTCAGCTTCCCGTATCTACGAGTTGAGCTTCAGTGCTTCCCATTAGCGCTTGCAGTTCTGGTTCTTTTCCAAAACACGTACGACAATTTAGAACTACAATACCGATTGTTTCTAGGTGTGATTTCCTGCTTTTATCTTGTGCCCTTTCTGTGGTGTCCCGAGACCCTGTAACCTAAAAACTGCCCAGTCTCTTCCACAAAGCCCTCGCTTCCTGTATGTAGTGAACCTCTGATTCAGACCCTTCGCTCGGCTCTGTACCAAAGGACCACTGTCGGTTCTGTCGACATCTGGAAGGACCCTTTCCATATCTGGAATGACTCCTCCCGGTATGCACACAGAGTGCGCACTGGATTCCTTCCCCTCTTCGGAGCCTTTGCAATGGATACGCCGATCGTGAAGCCGCACGCGGAACCAGGACTCGTCTAAAAAGACGGCGTGGTGGTACTCCTGCGTCTAGTGTTGTCGATGGGCGCACCAGCTCCCCAGCAGTGTCAGTTTGGAAACAATTGACTAGAATCTGTAATTTACGAAAATTCAGCAATGGCTCTGGTTGAGAAGTTCTACTGATATGAATACCGTGGTAACATCGCCTGCACCGTGTAAACTAGAAAAAAAAATTTTTTAAGGTTAACGCACAACGAAACTGTTGAAAAACAATGGAAAACATTGAGAAATAGCCAGAAATATGTTAGTTACCACAGTGAATAAAACCTGTGTGCTTAGGCATGTGGTTATTAGAGAGCCCAAAATTCCATATTCATTGAGTCCAACATGAGTTTGTGAGAACTCATTTTGGAGACGACAGTTACTTTATTTGGAACCCAATAGCTCTATCTAGACTCGAGATCATTTCTGAATTGAAACTGCACGTCAGCAGCCTACTAATTTTGTGTTTGTATATACATGTATATAATGATGTAATGCAACATCGTTAAAAGAGTAGTTCATGATTAGAGATCATCCTAACAGCTATTTTTGCAGACCCCCCCCTCAAGAACCATGGAAATTGCCATTGTGGGGTGGTTTGTGTGCTTCAACGATTCTGATAGCCTACCGTAGGTGTAACCACAATGGAGCGGTATCCGTGGAGAGGCCGAACGAACATGTGGTCCTTGAAGGGGCGCAGCAGCCTTTACAGTAGATGCAGGGGCAGCAGTCTAGCATTGCAACATCAACCAACATGGCCTTGCTGTGCCAATATTGCGAACGGCTGAAAGCAAGGGGGAAATACAGTTGATATTGTTCTTTAGGGCAGGCAGCTCTACTGTATGGTTAAATGATGATGGCATCCGCTTGGGTAAAATATTCCGGAGGTAAAATAGTCCCTCATTCAGATCTCCGGGTGGGAACTACTCAGGAGGATGTCGTCATCAGCAAAATCAAAAATGGTATTCTGATAACTAGGGTATGAAATGTCAGATCTGTTAATCAAGTACGCAGGTCAGAAAATTTCAAAAGAGAAATGGATAGTTTGAAGTTAGATATAATGTGGATTAGTGAAGTTTGGTGGCTGGACGAACAGGACTTCTGATCAGAAGAATACAGGGTTGTAAATACAAAATGACAAAGGCGGTGTAGTATCTAATAATAATGAACATGAAAACAGAAATGTGAGTAATCTATTTTGAGCAGCAAAGTGAACTTATTATCGTAGCGAAGATAGACACAAAGCCAACACCCATCACAGGAGTTCAAGTTTATATGCCAACTTTTGCCATACATTTTGTTTTTTGCGCCACGACTTCGAGGTCTGTGTCAGGTTCTAAACTGACATTAACACGTTCTGATCCATTGCCTCTCGCAGAAAACTAGACGTCGCACGGTGTAAATCATGTTGTTACTGCACCTGTCATAACACGCCGCACACACTGGATGATTTTAAATAAAAGACACTTACAACATAAGGAAACTGAAAGAGTTTGGCAGCGTTGTGGAGAGTTTCCAAACCGCTGCCTGAAAGTGATTGGCGACCTCTACATTTAAACTCATCTGTCACAGTGACGGAATAGCTGATGGCTATGGGTTCCGTTTCGACTGATTCCTCATATTGCAGTCATGTGCACGATCACTGTTTCAGTGCTATCCGTCCCCAGAAGGTGGTGTCCCTCCACCAAAACTCTTTCTCCAACCCAAACAAGCAATGTCAGTCAATCATTATGTGGTAACCAGCAGCGTACCAGTGGACAGATGGGATGTGTGTGTACGTGAAATCTTATGGGACTTAACTGCTAAGGTCATCAGTCCCTAAGCTTACACACTACTTAACCTAAATTACCCTAAGGACAAACACACATACCCATGCCCGAGGGAGGATTCGAACCTCCGCCAGGACCAGCCGCACAGTCTATGACTGCAGCGCCTTAGACCGCTCGGCTAATCCCGCGCGGCACAGATGGGATGGAAAAGACACCCCTGACGTACTGAATAATAAGCATTACAGTTGATTGTGTGAACAACTTTACTAATTTTACAATAATGTCACACTGATCAATGATGTAACAGCATGTTTCCAAATTTCAGTATCATAGCTAAACCACCACCTCCCCACATTGCAAGTATCATTGCGAATGTGGATAGATGACTGTGCAGTACGTCCATTCATTGTCAATTCTCGAACACATCCATCATCAAAGTATATCAGACAGCACTCTACATATTTCTAACACTTCGAGCATAGTGCTTAATTTACTTTCTGTCTCTATGCTGATGGGAGTCACAGAGCATTCTCGCAGTCTTAGGGTGAAATTAGAGACTGAAAGACTCCCCCCCCCCCCGCCCCCCTCACACTGCCACTGACCAACCTCCTCATGCAGCACCGTTACCGATTTAATCTCCAATCGACCAGAAGTAGACCGCTACATTCCACGTCTCGTGAATGAATGGAGCTTGCCGAGTCCTCGCCCATTCAAGTGCACAAGGTTTCTCGAGAGGCACCCATGTCGAGGAGGTTAGCACTCCTTATCGATGTAAACTAACCGATTTGAAAGTGTTGTGATGTAATAGCAGACGGCGAAGAAGAACAAGAAACGGGTGATTTTTATGCACGATGGAGCTCCAGACGGATGGAGTTCAAAGCATTTTTACATAAATCAACCAAGGTGTCAATTTTAAAGTATTATTCCAGAGTCTATAATCAGTACTTGGAAGATACTGGTAGGAGAGAATATAAACACACACACTCCTTAGACTACAACGTTCCGCACTTAAAATGGGCTATAATGTTAAATCGCTTGCATTTCCGACCTATCAGTTGTATGGAACGTAGCGCTGTTAATATTCCAATGTAAGAAATATATATCAAGTGCATGACATACATCCTCCTTCCCGGTTTCTCTACGATAAACTATGTTACCGAACAGTAAAACGAAAAAACTACTTCCTTGAAACATTGGCTCCACAGTTCACATCCGATCACGTTTCAGAAATTGTTCTATGCCTGCATCAGCCCTATATAAAATTATGGTTAGTAATGAGGAATACCTCTTACAAGGAAACACGTAAACCAATAGCAGCAGCGTCCGACATGTGAAAATTACAGTTATTCCTCCCCCACTTCCTTCCCCATCTCTTGTGATATGTTGCCCTGAGCAACTCCGAGCTCGGGGCAACATATCATAAGTGATGAGGAAGGAGATGGGAGAGGAACAACTCATTCTTAAAAAACTTTGGTCCATCCGGCTCCACCTCTGACGACAACAGTCTAGGGTTGCAGGTGATATATGGTCAATGGTCTCAAAGACAGAAGAGGTGTATCAATACTCAACAGCGGAGACAGCGGAAGAACCACTCAGAGATACCTTCTCAATGTCTGCTCGGATTCAGCAGATAAAGATCGGCATCTTGTGATGTGATCGTGACATCTGCAAGCGATATTTGATTATTTTTCTACTCATTTCTTGGCTGTTTTTGAGGAGAGTACAAGGTTTGCGGATTCCTGAAGATGGCTTCAGATTGTCTTGTTAAGAAATGAGCGCGCGAGGTGTTCGTCCTGTGGTCTTGCCTGACCACACGATATCAATCACAGAGTCACTGGAGAAGGGGATTTGAGTCCCCAGGGCACTGTAGATCACGCAGGCGGATGTGACAAGCCTCTGTCCATCGCTTTGGCGCCAAGTGCGGCTTTCTGCTCTGGAGGCAGCTGCCGCCAAACCATTGGAAGTCCCTAGAGCGTAACTGTGCATGACGAATTCATTTCCCTGTATTCGGATCTAAGAATGTGTCAACAAGTGTAACAGGTATAAGTGCAGATATTTTTGCAGCTATTTTTGTATGTGGTACCTTCATATGCACACACATCAGTGTGTTGTTTTTTTTTTCTCTGCATCTAACAGTCAGTCTTCCCACGAACACGACACAAACTTTATTTTTGCGTTCATATACGTGAATCTACATATTGTACGGCGTCAGTGTTTAGCTGGATTTTGCGTTTTACGGGATAAGAATTTAGCATTAAGCAATGTGTGATTTTTCTATTTCAATTTCACTTTACTTAATACATACAGTAGGCTGAGCATGATGAAAACCTACTAGCTTAAATACTTCCTAACTATAACCAACAGAACAGTATCGTCGTCGACGTCGTTCTTCTAGAGTTTCCTATTTAAGTTCATTTAGCATCTGCGTTTCATTTTCAAATATTGGAGTAATACTCTACAGCTGGTAGCACTAAGTTCTTGTAAGCGGATTCTTTAGCTAAGGAAGATGTAAGAGTTTCTCGTAGATGCATGTATTGGCACGTTAAAAAACCGATAAGGTGGTTAATGATATCTTTGTTCCCACCAGATCTTGTGATTTGACATACAAATTTGTTTTATATATTTTTTCTACAACTGGAGCTTATCCGCGTCAAACAGTCTATTTCAACTCTCTTATCACTGTTCACAATCACATTGTTGATTCCTTGGCAATCTGGTTGCACTCAGAAGTCGTGGTATGAATGGCTGGCTCTGAGCACTATGGGACTCAACATCTGTGGTCATAAGTCCCCTAGAACTTAGAACTACTTAAACCTAACTAACCTAAGGACATCACACACATCTATGCCCGAGGCAGGATTCGAACCTGCGACCGTAGCAGTCACGCGGTTCCAGACTGAAGCGCCTTTAACCGCACGGCCACACCGCCGTGGTATGATATTAGGTAATCATACATCTCCATTTTGTTAAAAATCCCAACAAAATTTTGCGTTATATCCAGATCCAAACGGTAACACTCATCTACATGGAACTGTTGCAATATCACCAGCAGTTGCTCCATGAGAACATCCATTTTAACTTCAGCTTATGCCGTTTTATACGGTATAATCATAGTATTTTTATATTCTTTCGAAATGGTTCCAGTGCTTAGTTGTCAGTTTTTTCCAATGTTACTCTTGCTGTCACACTGTCATTACCGTGTAGGGCAAATGGCAGTTTCACCTTTATGTCATGCCTTGCAGAGATGAACTTTGAGAACGTACGACATAGATAACTGTTAAATGCACCATACATTTCCTTCTTAATCATTACAGATCATCCCTTCTTTAGCTGTTCTTGACAGTCCACTCCATCACAGATATTAGCAACCTCAATGTTGTAGCAAAACCGTTCTGTAATAAACTTAAGCACATAATTTCTTCTTGTTAAGGATCGTACCAATTTTGGTTTAATTTTTGTTAGCAATGTCAGTAGCTAGGTTGTCCAGGTTCCCCATTAATAGCTACAAAACAGAGTTCGTCAGTCTCATCTTCTTTCCGTATAGCTGACAGGTGTTCAGCACTGTGAAGGAATCTATTTTTGACACTTTCAGTCAGCACAGAAAAGTCATCAGTTGTGGCTATCAAGGCTTCAACAATGTTTGTTGATGTAAATGTGTACAGGGAAATGGATAACTCATGTACAAATGTGAATATTGTGAGTTCAGTCAAGCTGAGTGGACTTTAATTGACGAAGGAACCTTTTTATGAACTCAGTATATAATAAACCAAAGCACACGGTTATGGAAGTTATTACCCCTTGAGCAAGATGTTCCTAAATGCTGTTTACACTTTATCCGACGTCAAGTAAATACGACAGGAGACAACAGGTCAAGCAAACGAACAGTTAAAAATTCGTAAGACGACCGCGCAAATAAAAAATTCAAAGAATGTCATCATGTATAACATGAATAGTAATTATCCTGTTAACCTTCTCTGAAGCACAGAAGATATTAATTGTGTATTTATAGATAACTCTGAGTTGAGGATAAGGTTATCCATTCTGTCTATCGGTGAGCCTTTACTACAGTCGCAAACCTGGTTAAATGTCCCATAGAAACCTATTTCCTTTAGGAGATGTTGATGAGGTGTTGAATCGAAAGTTTTTAGAAAGTCTAGAAATACAAAATCGACATGATTACCTATAGCCATGGCAGGATATTGTGTGTGAAGAGCGAGAGTTAAGTTCGCCTTGAGCGATATTTTCGGAACTCATTTTGGTGTATATGGTGAAGATAATGGAAGACTTCGGGTTAAACAGTAGTGAAGAACACTTGATTAGAAACAGAGCTATTGCATGTAAAACATAATGCGTGGTGTGCTGTATTCATGTTAGTTGATAGTTCCACAACATACTGAGAAATGTCAGATCCATCTCTACTTTCAGATTCTCGCTAGTTACAACTTTGTCGGATATTTATTTACATGCAAATAGCGGTTAGTGTCAAAAACGTGATAGCTAGTCGTAGTAAGGTGTATAGCTTTTGTGGCAGAAAAATGCTTTCCTGGGACTATTTGTACAAATTCAAGGACGATGTGGATAAATGTTGTTGTGGTCTTCAGTCCGGAGACTGGTTTGATGCAGCTCTCAATGCTACTCTATCCTGTGGATGGTTCTTCATCCCCAAGTAACTAACTCAACCTACATACTTTTGATTCGGCTTTTTGTATTCCTCTCTTGGTCTGCCTCTACAAATTTTACCCCCCCCCCCCCCAATACTTCCCTTTAGTACTAACTTGGTGATCCCTTGATGTCTCAAAATCTGCCCTAACAACCGATCCGTTCTTTTAGTCAGGTTGTGTCACGAATTTCTTGGCACCCCAATTCTATTCAGTACCTTCTCATTACTTATGTCATCTATGCATCTGATCTTCAGCATTCCTCTGTGAACAGCATTTCAAAAGCTTCTTTTCTCTTCTTGTCTAAACTGTTTATCGTCCTAGTTTCTCTTTCATATATGGATACACACCATACAATGAAGAGCCAAAGAAACTGATATATACTGCCTAATATGGTGTAGGGCCCCCGCAAGCACACAGAAGTGCCGTAACATGGCGTGGTAAGGAGTCAACTAATGTCTGAAGTAGTGCTGGAGGGAATTTACACCATGAATCCTGCAGGGCTGTCCATAAATCCGTAAGAATACGAGGGGTGGTGGTCTCTTCTGAACAGCACGTTGCAAGGCATCCCAGATATGCTCAATAATATTCACGTCTGGGGAGTTTGGTGGCAAGGAGAAGTGTTTAAACTCAGAAGAGTGCTGCTGGAGCCTCTCGTAGCAATTCTGGACGTGTGGGATGTTGCACTGTACTGCTGGAACTGCCAAAGTCCGTCGGAATGCAAAATGGATATGAATGGATGCAGGTGATCAGACAGGATGCTTACGCACGTGCCACCGGTCAGAGTCATATCTAGACGTATCAGTGGTCCCATATCACTCCAACTACACACGCCCCACACCATTACCGAGCCTCCACCAACTTGAACAGTCCTCTGATGACACGCAGGGTCATGGATTCATGAGGTTGTCTCCTTACCCGTGGACGTCCATCCGCTCGATACAATTTGAAACGAGGCTCTTCCGATCCGACAACATGTTTCCAGTCATCAACAGCCCTATGTCGGTGTTGACGGGCCCAGGTGGGGCGTAAATCTTTGTGTCAGGCAGTCATCAAGGGTACGTGAGTGGGACTTCGACTCCGAAATTCCATATCGATGAGGTTTCTTTGAATGGTTCGCACGCTAACACTTGTTGATGGCGCAGCAGAGAAATCTGCAGCAATTTGCGGAAGGGTTGCATTTCTGTCACGTTGAACGATTCTCTTCAGTCGTCGTTGGTCCCGTTCTTGCAGCATCTTTTTCCGCCGCAGCGATATCGGAGATTTGATGTTTTATCGGATTTCTGATATTCACGCTACACTCGTGAAATGGTCGTACCGGAAAATCCCCACTTCATCGCTACCTCAGAGATACTGTGTCGCATCGCTCGTGCGCCGACAATAACACAATCTTCGAAAGCCCTTAAATGTTGATAACCTGCCTTTGTAGCGCAGTAACAGATCTAACAACTGCACCAGACCCTTGTTGTCTTATATAGGAGTTGCCGACCGCATTGCATATTCTGCCTGTTTACATGTCTCTGTATTTGAATACGCATGCCTCTACCAGTTTCTTTCGCGCTTCAGTGTATATTCGATGGTAACAAACTTCTCTTTCCAAGGTCAGATATGGACTCTGATCACAATTTATTGGTTATTAACAGTGGATGAGAACTGACGAAATTGCAAAAATGTGGGTAATTAAGGAGATGGGACTTGGATAAGTTGGAAGAACCAGATATTGTTGAGAGTTTCAGAGGGAGCGTTAGGCAACGTTTGACTAGAACAGGGGAAAGGAATACAGTAGAAGAAGGGAGGGTAACTGTAAGAGGTGAATAGACAAGGTAGCAAAGGATCAAATAGGTGAAAAGAAAAGGTCTAGTAGAAGTCTTTGGATAACACAGCAGATATTAATTTTTATTGATGAAAGGAGAAAATAAAAAAATTCAGCAAGTGAAGCACGCTAAAGGGAATAAAAGTACCTAAAAATCAGACTGACGGTAAGTGCTCAGTGGCAAAGCACAAATATCTAGAGCACAAATTTAAAGATTTGGAAGTATATATCTCAAGGGGAGAGCTTGGTACCACCCACAGGAAAATCGAAGAAACCTTTGGAAAAAAAGAGTAGCAGCTGTATGAACATCAAGAGCTCAGTTGCAAAACCAATAATAAGCAAAGAAGGGAAAGGTGAGAGGTGAAATAGTATATAGAGGGTCTATCAAGGGAGATGCACTTGAGGGCAATGTTATAGAAGTGGAAGAGGACGTAAAGGAAGATGAGACGGGAGATACGATAGTGCTAGAAGTATTTGACTGAAAGACCGAAACAAGGCCCCAGGAGCAGACGACATCCGTCAGTACTACTGGTAACCTTAGGAGAGCCAGCCTTGACAGAACTCTTCCATCTGGTGTACAAGATATATGAGACAGGCGAAATACCCAACTATTAGTTTAATAAGTCAAGGTTGCAAAATGCTAACACTAATTCTTTACGGAAGAACGCAAAAACTGACAGAAACCGACTGCTGGGAAGATCAGATTGGATTCAAGGAACACGTGAGGCAATACTGACCCTACGACTTCTTTAAGAAGATAGGTTAAGGAAAGGCAAACCTACGTTCATAGCTTTTGTAGATTTGGAGAAAGCTTTTGACAATGTCGACTGGTATGCACTATTTCATATTCTGAAGGTAGATTGGCTAAAATTCACGGTGCGAAACGCTATTTATAACTTACAGAAACCAGACAGCGTACTGTAAGAGTTGAGCGGCACCAGAGGGAAGCAGTGGTTGAGAAGGGCGTGAGACAGGGTTGTAGCCTATCACCCAAGTTATGCAGTCTGTACGTTCAAATGGCTCTGAGCACTATGGGACTCAACTGCTGAGGTCATTATTCCCCTAGAACTTAGAACTAGTTAAACCTAACTAACCTAAGGACATCACAAACATCCATGCCCGAGGCAGGATTCGAACCTGCGACTGTAGCGGTCTTGCGGTTCCAGACTGCAGCGCCCTTAACCGCACGGCCACTTCGGCCGGCAGTCTGTACGTTAAGCAAGCCGTAAATAAAACAAGGAAACCAAAGAAAAATTTGGAGAAGGAATTATTGTTCAGGGAGAAGCAATAAAATCATTCTCCCAAAGACAACAAAAGACTTGGAAGAGGAGTTGAACGGAATGGATAGGGTCTTGAAAGGGTGGTATAAGATGAACATCAGCAGAAGCAAAACAAGGTTAACGGAACGTAGTCGAATTGAATCAGGTGACGTTGAGAGAATTAGATTACAAATCGAGACAAAGTAGTAGATGAGTTTTGCTATCTGGGCAGAAAAATAACTTGTGATGGCCGAAGTAGAAAGGATATAAAATTTAGACTGGCAATGGCCAAAAAAGCGTTTCTGAAAAAGAAAAGTTAGTGGATAAATAAGACTTAGATAAATATCCTGAATATGTTCCTGAACGCAAATGCGTCTCAAAAGTTGTTGCTTATCAGGTAAGTGCGAATAATTATTTATGCAAGTTATTTATATTACGTTGTGGCCCTTACAACTGTTTACGTGGCTGTGTGTTTAAATATGTTAAGGGGCATCTTTAACACTATGCGAAATAATAGATCAAATTTGAAGGTTGTTGTACTTCGCCGGCCGCGGTGGCCGAGCGGTTCTAGGCACTTTAGTCTCAGTCCGGAACCGCGCGACTGCTACGATCGCAGGTTCGAATCGTGCCTCGGGCATGGATGTATGTGATGTCCTTAGGTTAGTTAGGTTTAAGTAGTTCTGAGTTCTAGGGGACTGATGGTCTCAGATGATAAGTCCCATAGTACTCAGAGCCATTTGAATTTGTTGCACTTCATTATTTTAAAAGCTGGTAATATTAATCTTAGTATGTGGACCTTTCAAGTTTGTATTTTAAGATTTTTCTTTTTAGTGTTTCGTTAACTCGCCCAGCAAGTAAACAGTGGCAAGGCATTAGTGAGTGATGTTCAGTGCAAGCAGTTTGCAAGCAAACAATGTTAAGTAATAATTGATATATTTTTAATAATAATATTTTGGACAGAATTTACGATTTTAAAAATACGTCGTTACCCTGGAAATATTTGAAAACAACCAGTAATCTGGTAAAAATCACGATGGATATATTTTAAATATGTTATTTTTGAGAACTGATTGAAATTTTACTGTGGGCTACCTCAAAACAACCAACTTGGCTCTTACCATCATTTATAGCAAGATCTTCCGTTCTGTTGCAGGTATATGGTTACGTTCGAACTCAGAATATGTCTCAGAATTCAGCTGCAAGTAGAAGTGAGTGATACATGGCGGTAGTTATGTTGATTAGATGCTTTTTTTTGTAGATGGGTTTGTGCTGCGCTCTTCTCCAATTACTGGACACAGCTCTCTACTCCATGGATTTTTGGTAAAGGAGATTAGCTTTGAGAAAATCTGAATATAACCTGACATGGATTCCTACCTTGCCCGGAGCCTTGTTGAGTTTTAATGATTTTAGCTGCTGTTAAACACCATCATTGGTTGCTACGTCACTCTTGTTTGAAACGGTGCGACACTCGTATGATAGCAACATACCTTCATTTTACTTCGTTAAGGAACACTTAAAGATAGAAATAAACACGACAGTATTCTTGTTTAGATTGTCTGTCTCAGTTCTAAGTACTTGGACAGTAGGTTTTGTGCCACTATTTGCTTGAAAATATGGCCAATTTTTCTCAGGGTTTTGGGGGAGATTCCGCTATTATATTGTGCTACGATAGTTACTCAAGGCTACTGTGCGGTTTAATTCTGATAGGCACATACTTTCTTAGAGACTGATCATTTGAACTTAAACGATACGTCCGCTACAAGTTCACTGCACGAATTGCAGAACGCTACCTCCTGTCTGACCAATGAGGTAACTTTTCCCTCGCCTATATTGCTGAACAAATACTTCAGTGCTTATTTTTGTAGGTATCTGTACCTTGGCATAAATCTGCAAAAACTGATCACAACAAGTAGTCAACGGAACCCACAGATATCATCTCGAATACGAGTACACTAAACCACTTCACGAGTACACTAAACCACTTCTCGCTGTGTATTGTAATCCCCTCCTACTTCCATTTGAGAGGCGCGAGGATTACGATAAACTTTCTAGTTTACTTAACTTGTCATGTTGAGGTGGATCCAGTCATTCTTGTCTAGGGGTATTACATCAGGTTCTCACGGTTGGTTTGAACTAAATAAATCTGAAGATTGTTGTTGCAGCATTTTTTTCGTAAATATATTTTCTCACATTGTAGTATATCATACTGTATAACAAATCCAAAATTACATTGGTCGCACAAAAGAACAAAAATACGTCCGATCACATCAGAGGCATGCTTACAACTCCCACACTGTGCGGAAATAATATTCCAAATGGTTTACAATTTTTCTTAACAAATGAATTTCTACTAGTTCCCATTACATTATCAATTTCGATTATTATTTCATAAATGAATCCAGAAATAAATATAGTGAATAGTACAGGATTGCGTATTTAATAATATAAATTTTAAGTGTGCCAATAATTCGTAATTTCAAATGTTTCTAAGAAAATAATTGTAACTGTACATTCAGAACTAGTACATATCGATTGTAACATACTACAATATTTTATAAAGCAATTCCTTTTCATAAATTTTAGCTTGAAATATAAAACACTGTGTATAACATTACTTGAAAGCTTTCAGAAACGCAACTGAGATAATACTGACCTGTCCGAAAAATAATGCTGGTATCGACAACTGCTGTTAAGGAAAAGTAATGCTAGAGGAGGATGCCCCGTTACAGTATGACAAACGCAATTTACGCACATAATTAAAAATTAACATAGTTCGCTTACATTATATTTCCCATCATCGGCAGGACAAAAGCTGATAACAACGAGCGCAATGCAGTGTTAATTACCGCTTCTTCTCTCTGAAATTCTTCCTGAATCGACGACCATTCATAAACATGGTGTGGCCGCCGATCAGCTTATCGAGGTTGAGAGGTGGCATGAGCCCCCTCTCATATTTCTATCTTACGATTTTCCTCTCTAATTGCATGCGGTGAAAAGTTGCTATTCCTTCACACGCAGACTTCCCACGCAGCGTCTCTCGTCACCCAGGTGGTCCGGTGACAGGCGGGCACTACTGATCCTGAAAGGGTAAGCCGGCGGGTGTGAGGGAGTCGATTGAATGCTTTCCAGACGCCGACATTGTCAAAAGACACGCCCGGAGGGGCCTGAAGTAGCGGCTGGGCTAGAGGTTCCGTTACTTCGCAGAAACTTAGCGAAAACACTTTCTGGCGGGCTACCAGTGAGGCGTGGGAATGACTTGTGTACCCAGGCAGTTGTGGCGGGAAAATTCCCGCGCTTTCTGCAAAATAGTAACTATGATTGGCTTGCTCAGGGCATAGCTCCGTGACGTAGCAAAATCAGAGCAGAAATTGGCGCCAAGAATCTCCATTGGTGGAATGGTAGTGCTCCGGCAATAGAGTGGAATTTTCCGCCGGTTTTCGAGTTGCTGATTGGAACGTTTAACCACGGCCACTGTCGTGGGGGCGGGAATGTTCGGTGTTCGGCCTGTACGGGTGCTCTAGGGGTAGTCGGCTCTCGCCTTTAGGTCGGAGTAGGTTACAAGACTGAGCCCTCGCCGCCCTGGACAGCTGGCCTTCCGTTGGCTGTCTAATATACTTTTATTTAATTGTAACTGTTTGACGAAGTTGCTGAAGTTTCGACCTCAACGTAACTTTCCGAGTACAGTTGGCAATTGAGCTTTCTGCGTACAAGCGGCCTATGTTGTCTGTCTTGAGCAGTTTTGGCTAAAGTTGACTGTATCGGAGTTACAGTGTGATTTCGCTTGATAAAATCAATCACTGTACCGTCAGTGATTGCGTGGCGAGCCTTCTTCGTCTTCCTCTGAGGCGCATTTGTATTGCTAGGAAGTCTTTAGTCTGGAACAACCAGGCCAGGATAATTTGTTTTGGGCTATACTCGCGACATTATCATCACCACGACGGGACGTTGAAGCAACCAGCCATCGCCTCCGGTATGCCTGATCGTGTTCTTTCAGTTATGAAGACAGTTTGGTAACGTATGTCCGCTGCACCGGCAGATAGGGATTTTCCTAGGTGATAATCAGAGCTAAGCAGAGCGCGCCTGTTCGTCTTTCTCTAGCTTTGTTCTGTCTTGGGTGTTCATCGTCTGAGTTCTCACTTATGTAGCAGCAATTAATGTTGGGTTAGCTGTGTGTCTCTCTTAAGATTTGAGTGGCAAGGAATTGGCTCCACATACCACTTCGTCATAATCCCCACAATCTAGTTTAGGGACAACTTCACCTTCACAGCGTTTGTTTGAGTATCCAATTTGAGCCAATTTGATGTATTGTAAATGTTTCATGTGTTTTTGTTTATTATTTTGTGTTTAGTCTTAATAAATCATATTGTTATTTTGGACAGAACTTTCATTCTGTTAATCGGTAGAGCAACGCTATCATTTCTCACTACGTTAATGAAACCTTCGTTTATTTAACTTATTTATCAAATTAAATTATTGCAGGTGCCAAACTCTTTTCTACTCCACTGGCAGGGTTGATTAGAGTCAGTTCGTGTATTTTTTTTTAATCCATGTGCAACAGCAAAAGTCGGAGTTAGAATAGGGGGGGGGGGGGGCTTAGAGCATCATTTACATATGTAGATTCTAGAAGAATTTAGTGTTAAATACACTGCTAGCCCCGGTACCTCGCATAAAATGGCGACCCTTAGCCTCGGATCTTTCCTGTGAATCACTGATTAACAAACAGTATTCTTAGCAGGAACATTCAATTTTTTTTTCTCTACTATTTTTATGATTAGTACCCAAGTTCTTTTTCTTGTAGTTCCGTGATTAGTTTTTATTAGCGGCGCATGATTACAGTTTTTGTTTTCAGTGTATATATTTTTTGTGTGTTCATTGTTTTTTTTTGTGTTTCTTTGATGTGGTGTCCGTACCTCATCACACTTTGTCGGGTTTGTGTGCAGTTTCTGTACCACAACAAATCGTGCTTGTAGTTACAGCGTTGGAACGGCGTTGTTGAAATTTTATGTCTATGTGGAAAAATATTGGGAGTAGATGATTTTTATTGTGAATTTTTAGATAAATTTGTTTTTTCATGAATGATCACGAGAAGTAAGGTACGACTATTATCGAGCGAAACTAAAACAAAAGAGGATAGCATAATGGATAAGAGGCAGGTTACTGACGAGCATAGGTTCGGAGATGAGATGGGCACATTTTTAGCAGCACAGGACGACAGGGTCATTGATGAGGAAGGTGATTTGGACGCGATCTTAGAGCAACGTCGCGACCGTGATTATGAGAGTGAAGTGGAGGATGGAACAGAGACAGGCACAGAGGTCGAGACGGTAGCAGAAGTTTATAGTCAAACGAACGAGTGCAGACAGAGGCCAGCTCGGTCACGTCAGAGCTCTAGCGCCCAGGTGTCCAGAGTTACATTGCCCATGTTTGAAGAGGATCAAAAAGATGACGTAAACCCAATACTGAGCTTCCTACGGTCAATGAAAGAAGAAGCTGATGAACAACGTAAGAAGGAGAAGGAAGAAGATGAGAAACAACGTAAGAAGGAGAAAGAAGAAGCTGACGAACAGCGTAAGAAGGAGAAGGAAGAAGATGAGAAACAGCGTAAGAAGGAGAAAGAAGAAGCTGACGAACAACGTAAGAAGGAGAAGGAAGAAGATGAGAAACAACGTAAGAAGGAGAAGGAAGAAGCTGACGAACAGCGTAAGAAGGAGAAAGAAGAAGCTGACGAACAACGTAAGAAGGAGAAGGAAGAAGCTGACGAACAGCGTAAGAAGGACACTCAGGCAATAATTTCGCATATAGGAGAAATTCAAGGGGAATTACTAACAATAAAGAAAGAATGTGGAGAAGTAAAACAAATGTCAATGGCTGCACAAAAAGTAGCAGGCCTGGCCAAAACGGCGGCAATAGGGGCAATGAAAGTCGCGGAAGCAACTTCTAAACTCGCAGGGCGCTTGCGACGTACAACACAATCCCACTCCAAATCCCTAGCGTTCTTACAAACTCAGGGTAATATCGCGGTTGCGAACAACACGAAACGAATGGAAGAAGTATAGAGTCGGATAGCAGAACTAGAGCAAAACGGGCACACGAGCACTGCGCGTTCGGATACCAATGATGGAGTACACAGAATTGTGTCTCCGAGGAAAAGCCCGCCGCGCTCTAGCCCAATGACCGAGTGCGGAACTAACAATGCACACGCAGAAACAGCGAGTAATAGTTCCAATAATTGTAGCCCACTTAGGAGAGTGAATTCTGAGTGCCACTTCCACTGTGATACAGAGGTAGCACATCACAGTTATCAGCAAGATAGATCAGGACACTCAGCAGACGTGCAAGTATCGGAAACGAGTGACAACACCAGTGCGAGGATCAGACAGGATTTTGATCACAATCACTTCCTGTCGATACTAAAATTCCAGAAGTTCAAAGAAAATGGAGGGTCGATGCATCCGAAGAGCTGGGTGATGCAGTTTACAAATTCATTACCGACATCATGGCCAACCCAGGCAAAATTAGAATTCATGTGTGGGCACATCGAAGGCCAAGCCGCGGAAAAGATGCGAGGTGTGGCAGCGACGTGTCGGACTTATCAGGAATTTGTTGGTGCATTCCTGCGGACCTACTGGTCAAAGGAAACGCAAGACAGGATTAAAGAGGAAATAATATTTTGTCCTGAACTGGAAGTGTCCGGGCATAGGAGCGCAACCAAATTTCTTGGTGATTTACTCAAGAAGAATCGATTTTTAGATAGTCCATAAAGCAACGGAGAAATCATTAAATTTTGCTTTTCCAAATTGCCAGTTAGGTACCAACAGACACTTGTCGGGAAGTATGGATCTGACATAGAAGCATTCAAGAGTCTATTGCGCGAACTCGAAGTTGTCTTTGATAAACAAGACACAAAGGACAGGAAGAAGAGGCAAAGTAACAAATACCACGGGCCAGGAAGAGAAGACGACAACAGATCGCATAATCGCACTGATCAGTTAGGAAACCAAGGTTACGGAAGCCAAGGTTACGCTATTCAAGGTTATGGAAACCAAAGACACGGAAACCAGAACGTCAGGGAGCAGGGTCAATCTAGAGAAGGAATCTGGGATAGGAGGAATAACGAACGGCAAAGCGACCGTAATTGGAGAGAGCGAAACCAAGGACAACAGTGGAGCCAGGAGATTGAAACTAGACCCGCAGATCCTAATGCACGTCAGAGGAAGGGGAGCTTAACAAGGGATTGGCGCCAGACTAGTGCGAACACAGGCCGCCGGAATTTCGCACGTAATCTCGGACCTGGCCAACTACTGATGATAAATTACAAAGATTTATCAGAAATCCTGCTCGAAGAACATAAAACAACTCCTCGACAGGATCGGCAGCCTCTTATCACAGTATCAATAGCTGAAAAGAGTATGAATGCGATAATAGAGAGTGGAAGCTACATAACAGCAATATCTGAGGCAGCATACAAGAGGTGCTCTCAGGAGGTGGACTGGCCTGTCCTATCGGTTAAGAAAACCAAAATAAAAGGGGCATTATCGGGTAAATGTACGGAGGTCACCCAACAAACAAGACTGGAATTCTCCTGCCAAGGACACAAAATAGAGTCTAACTTCTGGATCGTGCCAAATCTGGCGATCGACATGATAATAGGAACAGACTTCCTAAATGAGCATGAAGCGATAGTTGATCTAGGACGAGGTGAAGTGGTTCTGAGGAAAGGGAATCCCGTCCACATTAAGTTCGACGACCAGCTGATCCCAGCTCAAATACCGTCTAACTGTTTTCGGATGAACTATGCGTGTCAGAAAGACAGAAAGGAAGAACAGGTCGACGTTGCGGGTAGGGGAGAGGACACGGATGAGAATGAAGTCGTAGTAATGGGAGAAATAAAGGAGAAAAAGGAGAAAAAGTGGAAGCAATAAAGAATATAAGGTGCGACCACCGCAAAGAACTTCATAAATTACTAGTAGAACATGCGGAGGTTTTCATTCCCAAGACAGGATCAATAAAGAACTTCCAATATGAATTCCGTGTACGTCCGCACAACCAGTTTCGTGTGCCGCCCTACCCAATCCCATTGGCGTATCAACAGAAAGTAGCAGCTGAAATTACGCGAATGCTGAGTGAAGGAATAATAGAACCTACGGCTTCAGCCTATAATAACCCGTTAAGAGTAGTCGAGAAGGCAGATGGTAGTATTCGTTTAGTCTTGGACTCGCGACAGATTAATACCATAATAGAACCCGAAACAGACAGACCGGAACGATTAGAGGAGCTCTTACAAAACTTCCATGGAATATCAATCTTCTCATCAGTTGATCTAAAATCGAGTTTCTGGCAGATCGAGCTCCATCCAAATTGCAGACAGTATACAGCCTTTTTAGCATTTGGAAGATGTTACCGGTTTCGTCGTCTGCCATTTGGTTTAAACATTTCGTCTGCCGCATTCATTCGGGGGCTGGACAGCATACTAAGCGATAATTTGAAACGTCATGTCACCAGCTATGTGGACGATTTGCTGATCGCGGAGAAATCTTGGGGGAGAGCACAATGCGGTCCTCGGTGAACTCCTTGCGACATTCAAGGAATACGGAGTGACTATCAATATCGAAAAATCGAATTTTGGGACGTCCTCTGTCAAATTTCTAGGACATATCATCACGGGTGAGGGCATTGCCCCAAATCCCGAAAAGATCGAAGCTATTGAAAAGTTTCCCATTCCTACGACAAAGAAGCAGTTAAGGGGGTTCTTGGGGATCATAAATTTTTATAACCGCTTTACACATGTCAAAACTCAGAGCAGTCCTAGGTTGCATCAACTTACAGGAAAGAAGATTCCTTGGGAATGGGATGAGGCGGCCGAATCCGAATGGAAAGCATTAAAATTCGCATTATTACAAGCACCCATCCTCTCACACCCTAATTTAGCAGAAGATCTTTGCATAGTCACGGACAGTTCATACTCAGGTCTGGGTGTCATGGTGTTCCAAGACTATGTACATGAAGGAAACAGGGTGTGGAAGACAATTGCGTTTGGTAGCAGAGTACTAGCGAAGAGTGAGAGGAATTACTCAGTAACCGAGTTAGAGGCGCTGGCTATTGTATGGGCGTTTGAAAAATTCAGATACCTTCTGTTTGGTCGCAAGACGAGGGTCTACACTGACCACAAGGCACTCGAGTTCCTGATGGCTGCAAAGCTTAATCACAGGCGGCTCATTAGGTGGGCATCATATCTGCAGCAATACAATTTTTCGATAGAATATATCCCCGGCAGTCAGAACATTATTGCAGACGCCTTATCACGGTCACCGATCGGATTTGAGCACAACATGGAAGAAGATCTGGAGGAAAATCACTACTGCCTTCTCTATATGCAGAAAGTAGCCTTTGAAAACTTTATTACCTGTAGTATGCAGGACATCAAGAAGGAGCAAGACAAGGACCCTGCCCTAGTGTTATTGAAACAGAAATGGATAGACAGAAGACACGCCACCGTCAGGCAGTTCTACCTCTTGCGGAAAGGCATAATTTTCCACCGAAATTATGCCAATAACACTGAATGGGGGGTATGCATCCCTGAACACCTAATAAACAAGATTATATGGCATACTCACCTCAGTTATGGACACTTCGGACCACGCAAGAGCAATCTCAAGCTAAGGACCATGTGTTACTTTCGAAACATGGAGCGTCGAATTCGGAGGGTACTGTCGGTGTGTAAAGACTGCCAAAAGGCTAAGCACACCACTGTGAGCATGCAGGCACCATTATATCCAATCGTACCGACCAAATTAAGACAATTAGCAGCAACAGATTTGATGGGACCTTTGCCAAGAACAAGAAGAGGATATACTTACTTATTAGTGTTTGTTGAACTAACGTCCAAATACGTTACCTTTACGGCACTAAAGAGGGCGACAGGACGAACTGAATCACGAGCCCTAATCCGGGATTTCCTACCACAGGTTGGTCATGTGAGTAGAATTATTTCTGATAACGGGCCATAGTTTAAGTCAAAAACATGGAAGGAGACGTTGCGTCGATGTAAAATTGATCCCATTTTTATATCTTCACACCATCCGAGCTCGAATGCTGCACAACGGGTTATTAAGGAACTCGGAAACTGGTGCCGGTTGTACTGTAACAAACAGCACACGACATGGGACGTTTTCCTTAAAGACTTCCAGGAGGTGATCAATGAGGCACCCCATGGGATAACAAAATTGGCACCCATTACTGTACTGAAAAACCGGATTCCTAAGGACTTGATAACCGAAGTGGTAAACTTCCTACCAAGGGCGCGAACGCAGCACCGAGCCACAGTGGATTTGGCTCTCAAGAGGATACGGGCTGCAGCAGAGGTCACGAAAAGACGTGCCGACAGGGGAGCTCGTCTACGACACTTCCAAATTGGACAAAGGGTGCTCGTGAAGTCTTTCCGACTCTCTAACAAACAAAAAATGAAATGCCAAAAATTCTATTCTGTTTACAACGGCCCGTACCGTATAAGGAGAGCAGCTCACCACAATGCTTATGAATTGGAGACGCTGAAAGGAAGGAAGTCCATAGGACTCCACCACATCTCTCACATAAAGAAGTTCGTGGAATAGTAGTAGTGTAAGTGGTGTACATAGTAGAATGGGCAAATACATGAACCTTGCTATAGTAGTAGTGTAAGTGATGTGCATAGTAGAATAGGCAAATATATGAACCTCTCTTCGGGGAACAATAATCGTTGCATTAATAGATTAAGACTGCTAAAGTATTAACACGCTGCGTTGTCTCGCATAAGAATTTACTGCTGCTAACTTTTTTTGGTTTATGTTCGCGATCTCCACTGTCGATGGGATAAGAGGCACTACCTTTCCATGAGCAATGTTTTTGTCCTTTCCTATCTGGTGTCTATGTTAAGGGATAATGATGAGTGACGAGATGTCGCACAAACGGGCGCATACAAGAACGTGCTCTTAGAAGCGTTCCGAGAAGTCTTGATACGCCCCATAGCGGCCACAACCAGTTCGGGAGACGTTCATACCAATGCTTGCAGGCACGCGTCAGTGCACTGCAAGATTGTGGTATATTGCGTGATTTCGAGGATGGATACGAGCAGTATAGTTTTTACAGTGATGCGCCAGCATCGTTGTCTTGCAAGTCGGGGTGAAGTCGGCGTTTGACTCCAATGGTACCCTGGACGGTAGAAATGCGGGCATAAAGCCTACCATGCCAATGTGCAGGTTGGGGATTTAGCGTGCTGCTTGTGACTGTCACAGATGAATAACCAAGGAATTATACTTGGAGATTGGTGACATACTGTGTTGCTGGTGTGTGGTGGGCGACGGAATCCTCAACAGGAACCAATCCTGGCTTGGTCATATTACATTGTCTCTGGAAAGGTGCGCTTTCATTGCTAAAACTGCATCACATACAAAATTAAGTTCAACTATAAATTTATTGTCTTGTATAGCAATGGCTAACCCAGTCTCCGGAGTTTCAGTGAGGTGTAATGAGAACTCGGAGGTCATGTATGGCGCGCACATCACTGTCGTCAATAGCGGCGAGCAGCGAGACATCTCAACGTAACAGGAATTATGTAAGACTATTGTATAAGGTAAACAAAAAATAAATAAATAAATCAATCAATAAAAATAGAAAAAAGGAGAGTACTATATACTAGGATAAGTTAAACTTTAGGATTTAACAATAGCTAGATCCTTAATATTGTGGGGGTTTTCTACCACAAGTGTTTGGCGCGCGCCGGTTGGGATGCTATGTTTCAGGTCACCAAACCACAGACCCAAATGGAGGGTCGACGGGCGAGCGAATGTAGAATAGTTGCATGTTCTTTATAACTCAGTAAAACTTCCACCTGCATAATCTCCTAATTTATTCAAAAGACATAGAATGTAGATCGTTGGCAGTTGGTCGTTAACTCTTGAGCATGTCTGCTGTCGCTCTATATAAGTAATAGTAATATAAGTGCGGGCCCGCACGTTTAGCTGTTCATCCAGTATAGCGTCACACACCATGTACAGTAGTGAGATCTGTCTCTACACAAATATCAAGATAGATTATTTCCATGTCTAGCTTAGATACACCAAGATTTGGTTATAGTGATAGCCATAGATTGATAACTATAAAATTAAAATAAGAGTGTCTGAAATGACAGACCAATGTATCGTTATGTAAATTTATTATAACATAGAAGGTCATGGGAAAAAGTTAGGCATAAGATTTTTGTCAGAACTGTGCAGATGACGGGAATCGTGGCAATGCAGAGGCCAGGCGGACCAAAAACAAGAGGTCATCGGCTACCTGCAAGAAGGGGAGTGTCAGGGTGCCACCTGACGTGAAGGGCGCGAGAGCATCCGGTCCTACAAGCTGTCAGTCACCGGGCCGTATACCTGAGGGATAAGGCGGGATCCTCACCAGGCCACAAGCGAAAGTGAGGCTGGCCGTTGACACTGACACGCGACCCACTCCAGACGCGGCAGCCGTTTGGAGGGATTCCCTGCGGCAGACCATGTTGTGAGTACACGAAGAAGATCACATATCGTGTCAGAACCTGCGCCTCACGTGCCTCAGGACAGAAAGGGATGCTATATACTCACCTGTTTGTGTTTTTACAACTCACTAGCATTGGCCGATCTGCATACACAAAGCAGTATCGTGCCACATACTCTAACAAATGAATGGTCTCATTTCTAACTTCTCCTCTCTATTAGAGAGCAATTGTAGCAATCGTCGCTCCTAGTCCGATCCTGTATGGATGATCTCACACACTTGTGGAGTCACTCCACGTGCCATCATCCCTCGTCGAACTGCAATATTGGGAAACGTAAAGTACTGTCCAGCGAGAGAAGAGACCTAGACTAGTGATGTATCCCAACAAGTAGACCTCAGAGACAATTAATCGACGTGAGGAGAGCCTATCACTGTGTCTTCCTACCGTACTGCCGTGATCATATGCGTGGGTCTTGTTGCAATCTCAACAGAGTACTGCAGATGCTCCAGCACACCCTATTGCTGTTGCAACAACGTAGCAACAACACCCGACATTTAGCCCTATGTGATGTCAGTACTGTGGAATTTGTGAAGTGCTTCGAATATTTCTAACAATGTGATTTAGTGCCTCATTCTCAGCACAGTCGTGAACATTGTGCAATGTGGAAGCACAACTTGACACCCCATGAACCTTGTTTTTTTTTCTTAAATTTCTTTCTCTAGTGTTGTTTTTGTAATGTATGTTATACCTTGTACGTGTTTGTGTTTTACACTGTAATTCTTATGTAAGTGATAGAGTAGGGCGCACAAATTACAAATTTCTGTATTGTTCTCCACACCAATTTTTTTGTTTGTATTTTGTATTTATTGTTGTGTGTATGCAAACAATGTGCCTGAAGTCCCCATAAACTGAAGCAGATACCACCACTGTCATTGTGAATGGACCGTCAGTTCAGAGAACATTTTGTAAAGGTTATTCTTGCCGCAGGGAGACAGAATGAATCGTAGGTTGTAATTAAATTCTGAAAGCTCACAAAGAGATTGTTAACTTAAAAAGTATCGTGTGTGAGTGAGTTCAGATTAGTTTACTGATTCAAATTGTTGTAACATCTTGGGCATTTAATTGCGTAGTACTCCAACTCTGATTGTAAAGAATAAACTGCTCCATATTTGGCTCACATGCCCGGGCCATATTTAGAGGGTGAATGTCTGTGTGAATCGGTGTTTGGAAGGGGCTCCCTGGGTATGGATATGTGATGTGAGTGTTAGTGTTCCATATTAAGAAGGTGAAGTTGGCTACATCATAAATAATCCTCCCTCTATGAGCTGCATTTTTCAGTTGCAGTGATTTTCTTTATAGAGTGCGGCATGTGGAGTCAGTTTGTAAGATTGTTCTTGGGCGATTGACTCACTACCTTGCTCCTAAGTGAGTCAGCCGCTCACCAATTACAATCTAAAATGGCGTAGGGGCTATGAGAGGTGGCATGAGCCCCCTCTCATATTTCTATCTTACGATTTTCCTCTCTAATTGCATGTGGTGAAAAGTTGCTATTCCTTCACACGCGGACTTCCCACGCAGCGTCTTTCGTCACCCAGGAGGTCCGGTGACAGGCGGGCACTACTGATCCTGAAAGGGTTAGCCGACGGGTGCGAGGGAGTCGAGTGAATGCTTTCCAGACGCCGACATTGTCAAAAGACACGCCCGGAGTGGCCTGAAGTAGCAGCTGGGCTAGAGGTTCCGTTACTTCGCAGAAACTTAGCGAAAACACTTTCTGGCGGGCTACCAGCGAGGCGTGGGAATGACTTGTGTACCCAGGCAGTTGTGGCGGGAAAATTCCCGCACTTTCTGCAAAATAGTAACTATGATTGGCTTGCTCAGGGCATAGCTCCGTGACGTAGCAAAATCAGAGCAGAAATTGGCGCCAAGAATCTCCATTGGTGGAATGGTAGTGCTCCGGCAATAGAGTGGAATTTTCCGCCGGTTTTCGAGTTGCTGATTGGAACGTTTAACCACGGCCACTGTCGTGGGGGCGAGAATGTTCGGTGTTCGGCCTGTACGGGTGCTCTAGGGGTAGTCGGCTCTCGCCTTTTGGTCGGAGTAGGTTACAAGACTGAGCCCTCGCCGCTCTGGACAGCCGGCCTTCCGTTGGCTATCTAATATACTTTTATTTAATTGTAACTGTTTGACGAAGTTGCTGAAGTTTCGACCTCAACATAACTTTCCGAGTACAGTTGGCAATTGAGCGTTCTGCGTACAAGCGGCCTATGTTGTCTGTCTTGAGCAGTTTTGGCTAAAGTTGACTGTATAGGAGTTACAGTGTGACTTCGCTTGATAAAATCAATCACTGTACCGTCAGTGATTGCGTGGCGAGCCTTCTTCGTCTCCCTCTGAGGCGCATTTGTATTGCTAGGACGTCTTTAGTCTGGAACAACCAGGCCAGGATAATTTGTTTTGGGCTATACTCGCGACATTATCATCACCACGACGGGACGTCGAAGCAACCAGCCATCGCCTCCGGTACGCCTGATCGTGTTCTTGCAGTTAAGAAGACAGTTTGGTAATGTATGTCCGTTGCACCGGCAGATAGGGATTTTCCTAGGTGACAATCAGAGCTAAGCAGAGCGCGCCTGTTCGTCTTTCTCTAGCTTTGTTCTGTCTTGGGTGTTCATCGTCTGAGTTCTCACTTATGTAGCAGCAATTAATGTTGGGTTAGCTGTGTGTCTCTCTTAAGATTTGAGTGGCAAGGAATTGGCTCCACATACCACTTCATCATAATCCCCACAATCTAGTTTAGGGACAACTTCACCTTCACAGCGTTTGTTTGAGTATCCAGTTTGAGCCAATTTGATGTATTGTAAATGTTTCATGTGTTTTTGTTCACTATTTTGTGTTTAGTCTTAATAAATCATATTGTTATTTTGACAGAACTTTCAGTCTGTTAATCGGTAGAGCAACGCTATCATTTCTCACTACGTTAATGAAACCTTCGTTTATTTAACTTATTTATAAAATTAAATTATTGCAGGTGCCAAACTCTTTTCTACTCCACTGGCAGGGTTGATTAGAGTCAGTTCGTGTATTTTTTTTTAATCCATGTGCAACAGCAAAAGCCGGAGTTAGAATGGGGGGGGGGGGGGGGGAGGGGCTTAGAGCATCATTTACATACGTAGATTCTAGAAGAATTTAGTGTTAAATACACTGCTAGCCCCGGCACCTCGCAAGGTGAGGAGCTCTATGGTTGTCGTTCAGTTGCCTTTCCCGTTAGCTACTGGCGCTCTGCTTCATAAGAAAAGAAATATTTTGTCAGCGTTATGCTGAGGAAACACAAAAGCAACTCGTAACTGTGTTCATACATCCCCCGACGAATATTTGGTACGGTTAATTGAAAAACTAAATACGAGTAAATCGTGAGTTTGGCAGTATTGTGAACTAATTCCTTCATAAACCAATATTTCCGATCGTTTCACCCTTAAAGCATTAGACAGACACACAGACTCCGCTATGGAGAACACAGAAATAGGCACCCCTGGCGCTGAAAATCTACTGAAAGAATTGAAAATAAGTAAGTCCGGATGAAATCCCAATTCGGCTTTACAGAGAGTACTCTTCGGCATTGGCCCCTCACGTAACTTGCTTCTGCAGCGAGCGAATCTCTTGCCCAGCGCTAAGTCACAAGCGACTGGAAAAAAGACGGGTGGCTCCTGCATATGAGGGTAAATTAACGGACTGGCAGAATGACAGACAAATAGCTTTAACGTCGGTTTGCTACAGAATTCTTGAACATATTCTGAGATCGAATACAATAAATTTCCTTGAGACAGGAAAGATTCTGTCCACATATTAGCACTGATTCAAGAAGCATCGCTCGTGCGAAACCCAGCTTGTTCTTCTCTCACATGATATCCTGCAAATCACGGGTGAAGGACAACAGACAGATTCCATATAATTAGATTTCCGGGAAGCGTCTAACACATAGCCTCAGTTCGATATTTTAACGGAGGACCGAGCATATGGAATAGGTTCCCAGATATGTCAGTGGCTCGAAGACTTATTAAGTAATAGAACCCAATATGTTGTCCTGGCCGGCAAGCGTTCATCAGCGACAAGGGTGTCGTCGGGAATGCTAGGAAGTAAGTACCTTATTAAGAGCGTTTTAAGTGCCATACCAGGAAACTGACAAGCCATATGTGTCAATAAGAAAGTTTTTACAAGTTTATGCTTGCAAAAAAGAAAAGCGCAACCAGCCTCTGTTAATAACGCTATTTATTTACACCAATAGCGCTGTTACCGCTTTCAAACCGACAGATTCATCTTCAGCCGGATGTTCATGTTTTTATTAAATTTGTTATTATTTAGATCAGTTGTTGGTTGATTTTGTCCAACACCTAATATAAACAACAAAAATGTAATATATACATGAACAGCCTTCTGAAAATGTACCTGCCGGTTTGAAATCGGTAACGGCGCTATTTGTGTAAACAAATATTATTATAAATAATTGTTGGCTGCTGTTTTCTTATTTGCAAGAAACAACTTGTGCTTTGAAACTTCCTGGCAGATTAAAACTGTGTGCCGGACCGAGACTCGAACTCGGGACCTTTGCCTTTCGCGGGGAAGTGCTCTACCGACTGACCTACCTAAGCACGACTCACGCCCGGTCCTCACAGCTTTACTTCTTCCAGTATCTCGTCTCCTACCTTCCAAACTTTACAGAAGCTCTCCTGCGAACCATGCAGAACTAGCACTCCTGAACAGTTTTAATCTGCCAGGAAGTTTCATATCAGCGCACACTCCGCTGGAGAGTGAAAATTTCATTCTAGTAACTTGTGCTTTGCATGTATCCACTCTCTCAAAAATGTATTTTTCGACAAAACAGGAGAAAGAAAGTATTTGTTTCAACTGCTATTAGGCACTAAGTCTTATTTTCGACTGTAGAAGTACAGAAATACATGTTTTTAACTAGTAGAATAGCAGTCAACAAAAACCACTTCTCATGTCTTTCAAATTTTGGACCTCCAGGGGAAAGCACAGATCTTTGTACAAAAAGCGTGCGCCATCTACTAACACATGTTTGATAGGTTTTTCTCCATGTTCTGATACCTGGATCATGTCTAGAGACACGATACATAGTACCGAGAACACAACAGCACTGAAAATACGTTTTGTGAAATAATGCCACTTATAGTTTTACATTTTCGCTCTACATATGACATCCTAAGTGCCTGATCTAGGGGCAGATGAAAGGGGAGGAATTCACATCGATTCACTGGACTGATTGATCCCATATTCCTTGGTGATACGTCTCTTTCCAGCAAGCCGACTGATGAACGTCGCACCTAGAACAGCTTCTTCGCGTGCGCTGTCACTTGCAGCCTTCTTCCTCGTCCATTATTTGACATTCAAGCTGCCGTCCGCACTAATGTCCTAATAATTCAGGTAAGCGCTTGGCGCTTTGGGCGCCGACAACAAGGATACCGCCTCACTGTTGTAACAGCATTTCTTTGCCATTCTTAATACAAACTTCTCATCTGTGTACATGCCCGCATGAAAGAAGTGTTAAAGCAGGAATTGGCTGTCGATAGATGATGTATTTTCTCCCAGTTCTGCAGTGCAGACAAGAAAACATTCGAAAGGCTTGATACATTATCGCACGAAAATCCTTCATTATCGTATTTCAGTGGGATTCTAATTGTTCATTAGAGTGTTAGA
The DNA here is from genome assembly GCF_021461385.2 of Schistocerca piceifrons. NCBI lineage: Eukaryota > Metazoa > Arthropoda > Insecta > Orthoptera > Acrididae > Schistocerca > Schistocerca piceifrons. The sequence goes on along the minus strand of NC_060149.1, from coordinate 233,565,981 downwards.
GCAGTGGTGCACAGATCTGAATGATTTCCGTGTTAATATTTTGTTTAATTTTTTTTTTTTAAAAAAGGCTTGTTATTCTGCCTGATATCCCGTCAAAACCTGTTATATCGTTTCTAAGTTAATGTTTACGATAAAGTCACCATAGAATTTTACTTTCTCCCCTACATTTTAGCGCATTACCTGATTAAAATTCTAGTAGGTTTTCGTGTCTTCGATTTTTCGCGGTACTTCTCATAAGCGTCCAATGTCCCACGTGATCTTCCTTAGCTCCTCTCACAACTCCACTAACCTAAGTTTCTGTCCTAATGTGATGCAAATTATTGTCAGTAAATAACAAACAAAAGTGCAGTTAGGTCTCTAATGTCCACATTGCTCTTCATTTAGTCAAACTTAGTGAATCAAGCTGAGTGCGGAGAAATAATTCGATGTTCCCATGGCCTAAAGCTAATACTTGAATTTCCTCAGTCGATTACTCCTAATCTGCACTAATGATAAAACTGTAAAACAGTCGTGTCTGTCTGTTTGTTGGGTTCAGCACGCTGATCTCCAAAACTACTAGACGAATTTTCATAGGGTTTTACAAGTAATTTGAGCGTAGCCTGGGGCAAAGTATAGGATTTATCTAACCAAAATCAGATATCGTGATTTAAAATTTTATCTAAAACCATTGTGTCTGTGTGTCTGTCTGTTTGAACACGCTAAGCTCCAAAACTACTAGATGGATTTTCATTTGGCTTTCACAGGTGACTCGTGCGTAGCTTGGGGCAACGTGTAGGATACATTTAATCAAAATCTGATCACAAGAAAAAATATATAGCGTAATATAACGCGACGGAGGGAGACGTATTTATTCTGTGACGTTTGAACTTTATTATAATTGGAAAATGCTTTTATTCATTTATATGTTCTGTTTAATATAATTCAATGCATATACAATCTTCAACGTGTTTAATCCATACTTCCGTACGAATATCATTAAATGCGAAGGTAACTCCTAAGTTTTTACGACTAAACTGCTGAACCGATTTCGATATTATCTGGTATTGTAGCTTAAACCCTGAGGAAGAACATAGGCTGCTTTACAAAGTAAAGGACGTGCATCAGTAGCTGTGCTTACCAGAACAGTTAGATATGTGAGGACAACTGGTATTATTGCACATCTTACTTAATTGCCATCACTCATCTAACAAAACTACTGATATGCGAGCGCTGCTGCGGATAACAGCTACTAGTAAATATGTTTTGAAAGGATTCTAACCTGAGCAAAACAAAATCTCGGGGTTTTCTCCACTCATACACATTCTGAAGATGTTTCACCGTCTTCAGTGAGTTCCATTTATTTTGCTGTCAGACAACAGTTCAATGCTATATGAGAGCACACAGTTCTAGAATTGCGGAAATTATAAACAAGAACGTTTTAACAGAACATGTACCTTAACAGCACATGCTGTTGTTCATGAAGCTGTCTGTCTTCCGCAGTACATTTGATATTTCAGTGCAGCTCTGAGGACAGATATGATGACATATTTCGGTAGCAGAGCGTGGCTCCAAGCAGAAAATACACAAAGTAAGAAAATATTGTTCTGATGGATCTGTTCACACTTGAAAGCAACAATTAGACACACACATGCATAAAGAGTCGGAGATACACATACTGTACAGTATGAAAAAGAGAGATTTTCCACCATCAAAGATGAATACCAGAGCGTAATACAGAATTATTATTCCTTTGTGATCACTACTGACAATGGTTTCTCTAAAATACTTTTGTTTATGTTGTTGCTGTGGTTTTCAGTTCGATGACTGATTTGGTGCAGCTCTCCATGCCACTCTATCCTGTGCAAACCTCATCACCTCCGAGTAACTCCTGCACCTAAATCCTTCTGACTCTGCTTTCTGCATGCATCTCTTGATCTCCCTCTGATTTTTATGCCCCACGATTCCCTCCAGTACTAAACTGATGATCCCTTGATGTCTCATAACGTGTCCTGTCAACCAATTCCTTCTTCTAGTCAGGTTACGCCACAAATTTCTTTTCTCCCCAATTCTGTTTAGTATCTCCTCATTAGTTACGTGATCTAAGCATCTAATCTTCAGCATTCCTCTGTAATACCAAATTTCAAAAGCTTCTGATCTCACATTGATTAAACTGCTTATCATCCATGTTTCAATTTTGGAAATTTGTGGTAAGTACTATGGGACAAAACTGCTGAGGTCATCGGTCCCTAGGCTTACACACTACTGAAACTAACTTACATTAAGGACAACACACACCCATGCCCAAGGGAGGACTCGAACCTCCGACGGGGGGGAGCCGCGCGAACCGTGGCAAGGCGGCCCAGACCTCGCGGCCTCCCACGCGGCCTTCCATGTTTCACTTCTAGACATGTCTACATTCCAGAAAACTCTTTCAAGAAAGACTTCCTGACATTTAAATCTATATTCGATGTTAACAAATTTCTCTTCATCAGAAACGGTTTTCTTGCCACTGCCGATCTGCATTTTATATCCTTTTTACAATGAAATGAAAACCCCTAGATGCATACAGGCGTTGATACAAGTCAACGGGGACAGTTGAAAATGTGTGCCCCGACCGGGACTCAAACCCGGGATCTCCTGCTTACATAGCAGACAGTCTATCCATCTGAGCCACCGAGGACACAAAGGATAGTGCGGCTGCAGGGACTTATATCTGGCACGTCTCCCTTTGAGACCCACACTCTCAACTTATTGTACCGCACTATATTCATAGTGCCCCTACCCATTATACTCATTGCTCACGGCTTTTTGCCGATTCCCGTAAGAGTTCGGGCACTGTTTGTGCATCCGCACAGAAGAAGATGGTCAAATGGCAGCAGGTGAGCCTTATATGTCGGTCATGTCTGAAAGAACAGATACTATCGTCATATATATATTTTATATCCTCTCTACTACAGATAGCAAAACTCATATACTACTTTAAGCATCTCGTTTCCTAATCTGATTCTCCCAACATCATCTGATTTAATTAGACTTGTTTTGCATTTGTCGAAGTTCATCTTATATGCTCCTTTCAAGACCCTGTCGATTCCGTTCAACTTCTCCTCTAAGTCCTTTGTTGTGTCTGGGAGAATTATAGTGTCGTCTTCAAACCTCAGTTACTTTATTTCTGCTCCCTGAACTTTAATTCCTACTGCAAATTTTTCTTAGGTTTCCTTTACTGCTTGCTCAAAGTACAGCTTTAATACCTTCGGGGATAGGCTACAACACTGTATCACTCCCTTCTCAGCCACTGGTTCCCTTTCGTCTCCCTCGACTCTTATAATACATCGTCTGATTTCTGTACATGTTGTGAATAGCGTTTCGCTCCCTGTATGTTGGTCTAACTCGCCACTACCCGCACCGAAACCGAGTTTATTGTGCGGTATCGCTCCCTGTATATCTAGTAAAGCCAACCAATACCCTTAAATGGTGCAAGGAGTCCCTTTACCAGTTTTTTGTTAGACACAATTTCTTCACGTCTAGTTGTCCATAAGATTCTGTAACTTTTGCTCTCTAATGCCACGCATTCGAAGATCAGGTGTAATGCAGTTTCTTCACCCTCATCACAGACCCTACATTTAGGGTCTCCTGCCGTTATTCCCATTGTTTGTAGGTGTTTTTTGAAATTCCCATGGCCAGTCATCAGTCCAGTCATGCGTTTTATCTCTTTCCTGTTCAGTTCCAGGATTACAGAGCTTCTTTTAAAGCATGGCTTGGGCGTCATTACCTTACCATGTTTTTGCTTATTGACCTTGGTCCAATATTCTAAGTGCTGTTTCCTAAGCCAGTTCCATAGTTCTAGTTTGTTCATAGCCTTGGTGATTGTCAGGACAAGTTCCGGTTCAATAAATGGAGTCGTTGCCCCATCCTGGCAAATTCGTCGGCTTGTTCATTGCCACAGATCCCTGAGTGGCCAGGGACCCACACTAGGTTTATCCTATCGCTTCCCCCTAGCTCCACCAGAGCCCTGTGGCATTCTGCAACAATCTTAGATCTCGTTGCAGGAGCTGCCAGTGATTTCAGGGCTGCCTGTCTGTCTGAACAGATGTAGATGCTACGGTTCTTGTAGCACCTACGCGTATTCTCCTCCACACATGCCCTTATTGCAGTAATTTCAGCTTGGAATACCGAGGCCAGATTTCCTAGAGAGATTATGCCCTCCAGTCTTGGCTGAACCCCGCACACCCCTGCCCCAACGCCTTGGTCTGCTTTCCTGGGATTCCTATAGGTCATGGTCTGTCTGATTCCCATTTCAACCTTGAATTTAATGTACATGTGGTCTGATGAGGATGGCTCTAACGCCACATGCCATTGTTTGACATAGGTGCCCATCATTATGGAACCAAAGGTCCTGCCAATTACTTCTTCCCTTCTGCTATTCCTGAATGTAGGTTCATTGCCCCTATTCAGGACTTCCAAGTTGTTAGCTAAAAAAAATTCAAGAAGGTACTCACCTCTACTGTTGGTGTCCTTGCTGCCCCACACTAGGTTGTGGGCACTGGCATCACATCCCACCAACAGTTGGTCCCCTTGCCAATGGCAAGTTTCTACCAGCCTCCTCACCTCCAAAGGAGGAGGAGAGCTGTCTTCGTAAGGAAGGTATGCTGAAGCCAAAACAATTTCCCTCGTGATACCTTCCTCACATTTCTACATTCTATTGGTCACTAGGTCCCTGGAGCAGAAATCCATCATTGGCATGAAAGAAACTCCATTTCTTACATAGATGCATGTTCTGGAGTTTTTCATATTTCTAGCATAAATAAGCTTACCTCCAGTGCCACCTAGGCCTGATACACCCCCTAAGCAGGGTTCTTGTATCAGTGCCATATCCACTACCTGCCTCCCCAGGCAGCGGGTCAGGGCAGCAGAGGCCCATTTATTGTGCTGCAGATTGATCTGCAGCACCTTCAGTCTCCGTCTTGTCTTTGAGGTCTTTGATAACCCTGACGGTGACCTGCAAGAACTCTAAAAACAATTTCAGGTCTTGCTCTCGCATCGCCTTCAGGGACTTCTCTCTGCCCTCCACCACCATGGTTTGACCTTCCGGTACTTTCTTGTTGATCATCTCCAGTCTTCTGTCGAGACTCTCGGGTTCTGGGTCCCTATTTTCTCGAACAGAGTCTTAGGGGAGACATCCTTAAGGATCTTTGGTACCCATGTTGATACCTTTGCGGTCTTAAGAAGCTCCGCTGCTGTCTTGACCAGCAGCTCTTCGCATCTTCCCATGGGAATATAATGGGCACCTTGTCCTTAAGCCATTCCACCGCGTGCACCCCCTCACAGACAAAAATGAGGGCACCGCCATCTAGATAGACCCTCCTGAAGTTGGGTCCTGGACCAGAATCCCCTCCAATCTTTTCAAAGTTGGCCATCTGTACAAGTTCCTCCTGCTGCGAGGTGATGGCTACCAGTGGATAGCCTTCCTGGATAAATGCCATCTTAAAAACCGAGGCTGCTGTACTATAGGTCTGTTTCCCTATTTCTTGCCTCGGTTTTTTCTGGGCTCGCTTATCCATGGAGGAGGGAGTCTTAGATTCCTTGTCCTCTTGCTGCCTGTCTTCGACGTTGTGGGGTTTGCGTATCCCCTTCAACATCAGTTTTTTATTGGGGGTCTTAGGTTCAAGCCCCCTCAATTCCCTCCACTTGTGTTTAGGAAGCCATTCTTTTCATCCCTTTTTTCTCTGTTACCTGAGCAGTTTCCTCCTCTGGGCTCCAGACAAGGCTTTAATCTTGATCTGGACGAACTTCTCGGTTACAGTTCCCACTTCTGGCTCAGGTCTAGACCCTGATTCAGTAGTGGGAATGCCTTCCATCGGTCCTGACCCAGATATTTTGGTGTCTTAGGTCTCAGTTTGCCCCTCAGTTTGTTTGAATTTATTTTCTTTAGTCATGTCCATATTAGTCCCACGAGAGTTGGGGATCTACGCAGTCCACACCACGAATACCCCACGCGGTGGAAGGCTACTTACTCAGTGAGGTCGCCTGGTATCCCTGAGGCTCCGTTTGCGACACATCTTCCCATGTGCCACGCACCCCTCGGCACGGATCGCATCACACCTTGGGTTGGGAAAGGGAATTGAGTAGCACTAGGAGTAAATAGGGAGGATGGGACGTTGTGGGGCATTCTTAGTCTGATCCATCAGCTGAGGCCTTTCCGGCAGTAGGTCCTCTACCTTCGGCATAGCCCTCAGCTTTGCGCCGATACGCTAGCCTCTCCACCAGCACGGACAGTGCTCCGTCGAGGTGGTGTCCACCAGAGAGGTAGATCACATTATTGCAATGAAGATGTGCAAAAGTCAGTTTTTACGTTACATCCACGTTATTTGATATTATTAATCCCACACAGGGTGTAAACGATAACTCTTTACAACGTAGGAGTACATACGAACAACTTGATATAGGACACAACGCTCTAACAAGCAGGGAAACAACCTCATAATGGTCTACAAAAGCCACCTAAACTATGGCACATACGTGCCGCGTGGGATTTGCGATATTCTCTCGCTCTCTCGCGCCACCGACATAGTCGGCTATTTCGTTAACATCATTAATTTAAACTTCGCCGTGAGGATAACTAAAGAAAAAAAGATTTTCGTAAACTTTGTGCAAAAGCCAATTACCCTGCGTTTAAAATTCGATCTAAACTTAACCCTTCAACGCACGGTTATTTCGTAGTAATAAGGCCAGACAAACAAAACAATTTAAATTTTAATTTTATGCCGCTTAATTAACAACTGCTTGAGGTAAAATTTATACAAACATTAATTTTACAATATTAACAACGAAAACACTCCCTAATGTTCTGCAAAATTATATTTATTTGGTCACGGACCGGCTTTCGGCTTCTCACGCCATCCTCAGATCTCGCAAACACAGATAAACAGGATGTGCGATTTCTTGTCGTCGTTGTTGTTGGGGTCTTCAATCCAAAGGCTGCTTTAATGCAGACCTCCATGCTACTCTATCCAGTGTAAGCCCCTTCATCACCGAGTAACTGCTGTAACCAACATCCCTCTGAATCTGCTTACCGCACTCATATCTTGGTCCCTCCAGTACTAAATCGGTGCTCCCTTGATGCCTCAGAATGTGTCCTACCAACTGATCCCTTCTTTTAGTCAGGTTACGCCACAAATTTCTCTTCTCCCCAATTCTATTCAGTGCTTCTTCAATTGTTAAGTGATCTACTCATCCAATCTTCAGCATTCAGTATTCTTGTCTGAACTGTTTATCGTTCATGTTTCACTTTCATACATGGCTACACTCCATACACATAATTTCAAAGAAGACTTCCTGACACTTAGATCTAAACTCGATGTTAACAAATTTCTGTTCTTCAGAAATGCTTTTCTTGCCATGACAGTCTACATTTCATATCCTCCCTATTTCGACCATCATCAGTTATTTTGCTTCCCAAATAGCAGAACTCATTTACTACTTTAACTAGTAATCTAATTCCCTCAGCATCACCCGACTTAAATGGTTCAAATGGCTCTGAGCACTATGGGACTTAACTTCTGAGGTCATCAGTCCCCTAGAACTTAGAACTACTTAAATCTAACTAATCTAAGGACATCATACACATCCATGCCCGAGGCAGGATTCGAACCAGCGGTCGCGCGGTTCCAGACTGTAGCGCCTAGAACCGCTCGGCCACCTCGGCCGGCTCACCCGACTTAATTCGACTACATTCCATTATCTTCGTTTTGCTTTTGTTGATGTTCATCATTATATCCTCCTTTCAAGACACTGTTAATGTTACTGATTTTAAATTTTTCAGTACAAGATCAAGGAGTTTTTAATATTCAAGGACAATTTCAGTCATAATCTCGTGCGACGGGCATGTGTTGTAGCTTAGCTGTCTTTTGTAGGCCAATATGAGGCTGTTTACCGACTTGAGAGACCATAAATGTCTTGTATCAACTTGTTCTTCTCGACTTCACCTGCACCACTGCGGTACATTATATAAATTATCGTTTACACCCTGCATACATTAATAGCTTCTATCGAGAAATTCGTCAAGGGAGAAGAAGCTGGCCATCAATAAATCTTTTCGGTTTTTCTTAAACTGAACGTTTTCAGTAGTTTTTATAGTTACTGGCAAGAACATCGAAAATGTATACTTCAAAATAGTGTAGGATCAAAATTATTTTCACTTGTAGTACCTATTCCATGAACTCATGTGCTAGTTTGGGAAACAGATATAATATTTATGCCAAATTTCATTGAGGGATGTGCTGGGAAGTTGTAGCTAATATTTCCAGTTCCTTGATCATGCCTCTACTGGACGTTCTTGAATTCACATTACAAAGAATTCGGGTATCACGCTTATGGACTGTCAGAACTTTAGGTTGGCTTGATGAATTCCCCAAAACATGATCCTTATGACACTACTGCTTCATCAGCTACGCTTCTCTGTTGCCGCTGTCCATCTTTGGAACAAACTACACAGCACTCTGCGCACAATTAAATACCCTGTTGCAGTGAAGAAAAAGCTAAAATACCTCGTTCTGTCAATTTTATAGCTTTTGATAAAAAAAAATTAACGTGTGTGGTCAGTTTTCCCTCTGTCCCCCTGTTAGGTCTTTTTTCTTTTTCATTTCTCAATCAGTCACGCTTCTTCCTTTTTCTCTAACCTCTTTGCTTGTGTTTTATCAGGTTCCTCTCCACTTCTTCATCCCCGCTCTCATATCCATTGCTGGATAGCGCTCACGGTTTAAATCTATCAGCTTTAGTTCGTTTTTGTTGTTGTACTTGGCAGATACGAATATAAACTGTTTTTTCTTCACTGTTTATTTAATAGTGATACTTTGATCCTGTGGCAGATGTAAGTTGTAAAATGTTTTCTCCTAATGAAGTAATGTAAAGAATCTGCACCCCTGGTTTGATGTAAGAGAGGGCCATCAAGGTCCTAATTTTGCCATGTTAAATGAATTAGTGAAAACAAAGTAAATAAATTATGGAATGGAAGCAAGCGAAGGATGCTGGATTTTTATTTTTACCCACGAACGTCTGACAACATCCGCATCGTAATCAAATAGTTGTTTACAGTTCTACAGTATGCTCCTCCTAATTGAATTTATTAGGAAGTTGTAATTCCAAGAATGTAACGATCTCAATCTCTTCTACCCGCATTTCATATTTTAGTCATATACTGGAAAGGAAACTTCTTATAAGTTCTGAACTGCACAAAAACTCTGACCTGCATACCGCGTTTCGCTCTTTATAAACGCCCGCAAGTAATTTTAGGAAATTCATCGTATTCTCCGCTATAACGTGGTTAAAATCGCACCGCGATATAAGGTATTTATTCATTCTGGATCTATATGGGATGGCCTGCGTTAGCTGCCTCACCCTGTATACTGCAGGTTAAACTTTTTGGGAAATGAATGGGACTGCAATAATTTATCCATTTTATTGATTAAGGGCGCCAATAAAAAAATGGCTCTGAGCACTATGGGACTTAACATCTGTGGTCATCAGTCTCCTAGAACTTAGAACTACTTAAACCTAACTAACGTAAGGACATCACACACATCCATGCGCGAGGCAGGATCCGGACCTGCGACCGTAGCAGTCGCGCGGTTCCGGACTGAGCGCCTAGAACCGCTAGACCACCGTGGCCGGCTGCCAATAAAACATGGGAAGGGTATAGTAAAATTGGAAGACGTTCTAAGTACCATTTTTTTCACAAACCGCGTTTTCAGTGCTGTTGCGTTCTCGTACTCTGCTGAGAAAAAGTTTCAAAAATTCACCGGCGGAAAAATGCTGCTATCGGGGCACAAAAAAATTGAATATGTTCCTGTTTATTTGAAAGATTCTATCCTCCCAAGCACCTTCAAAAATTTTGGCATGTGAACATATTCGAGCTTTATTTAACATGCAACTCACCTCAAACTTCCACAAACTGCTCCCTGTAGCCCACTCCCACCCACTAGTCCATCGCTGTGAATCGCTCATCCCTATCCACTCACAGTTGCCCTTTCTCACTCACTGATTCAGTCCATCTCATTGTCATCATCTGTTTGTGTCTCTCTGTCATCGTCTCCTGTGTTACAGCCACAGTCCCCTTCGTTCTGTCCTATTACTACAATCTCCTCTCACTGTCACTGTCTCCCTCTTGCTAGAAACGCCGTCGTCTCTCTCTCTCTCTCTCTCTCTCTCTCTCTCTCTCTCTCTCTCTCCCCTCACGATTGCTATCTTTCTCTTCATCGTTCTCATTGTCCTACATTCTGTCTCTCATTATCACTGACTCTCATCCCTTTCCACTTTCTCTTTCGCTTCATTCCTCCGCCCTGGCACTGTCTTCTTCCCTCTTTTCCTAGGACTGTTCCGTCACTGTCAACTGCGATTCACTGCCACTGCCGTCACTCTCTTACTCTCTCACTGTCATTGTCTCCTTCGCTCTTTCTATTACGCGGACATTGCCAACTCTCTTCCAGTATTTATTACTTTTCCGTCTCTTTGCCACTGCCACGGTCTCCTTCACTCTCAGAATAAAAAGCGCGAATATGTTCGCGTGCCAAAACTTTTAGGAAGATTGTTAAAGGTGCTGAAGAAAGTAGAATGAGGCAGCTGGTACCCCACTTTTAAGTTAGAGTCTTTCAAATAATGAGAAACATATTCGCATTTTTTGTGCTCAGGTAGGAGCATTTTTGCGCTGGTCCCCGTCTTTTCCCTACTGCAGCGGAGCATGTAACTCATATGAAAAGAAATGTATTGCTCAGCAAAATTTAGTTTACTTCTGTGAAATTGAAGCACCGCAAAACTAATTTTACAGCTCAGACCGGATTTTACGTGCACAAAATTTTGCATGTGCTTCAGCAATAGAATATGAAGTTCCCAGAACCCTTCTGATAATAATGGAGACACTTTACAACATATTTCTCCGTGCTATGACACTTTATAAACTACGTTTTTGCATCACACCGGACTTTACGTGTGGATTTTACGTGTACAAGTAGGGTAACTTTGAACATCTATATCATGGAAATCGATGAAGATATGAAGAAAATTTTGAAGATTGTTCGAGATCGGGATCTTAGAAACATATCGTAAAAATTTCATGCATTTTCGTTGAATAGACGTCCCGGAATCCGCGGCTGGGTTCTGGTAACTAAAACAACAAGTTTTTAGGGTGTTTCTACGTAACGAATAAAGTTTTTTGAAAACTGTAAAATGGTTCTCCTAGATAAATACCTAGAAAAAATGCCGCTAAAATTTGAGCACTTTATTTAGATTTCACATCATACCAGATTTTACGTGTAGAAGCAAGGAAACATTGAAACTACGTATCTAGGAAACAGCTAAAGATATGATGGAAATTTCCGAGATTGTTCGAGATCAAGATCTTAGGAATATATCCCAAAAATTTCAAAAACGTTCAAATGTATGTGAAATCTTATGGGACTTAACTGCTAAGGTCATCAGTCCCTAAGCTTACACACTACTTAACCTGAATTATCCTAAGGGCAAACACACACACCCATGCCCGAGGGAGGACTCGAACCTCCGCCGGGACCAGCCGCACAGTCCATGACGGCAGCGCCCTAGATCGCTCAGCTAATCCCGCGCGGCCCAAAATTTTCAGTCATTTGCTTTTTATTGGAATTCGAGAGTAGGTAAAAGGGAGAGAACGAAACATAATAGGTGAATATGGATTGGGGGAAAGAAATGAAAGAAGGAGCCGTCTGGTAGAATTTTGCACAGAGGATAACTTAATCATAGCTAACACTTGGTTCAAGAATCATAAAAGAAGGTTGTACACATGGAAGACTCCTGTAAATACTAGAAGGTATCAGATAGATTATATAATGGTAAGGCAGAGATTTAGGAACCAGGTATTAAATTGTAAGACATTTCCAGGGGCAGATGTGGCCTCTGACCACAATCTATTGGTTATGAGCAGTAGATTAAAACTGAAGAAACTGCAAAAAGATGGGAATTTAAGGAGATGGGATCTGGACAAACTGATTAAACCAGAGGTTGTACAGAGTTTCAGGGAGAGCATAAGAGAACAATTGTCACAAATGGGGGAATGAAATACAGTAGAAGAAGAATGGGTAGCTCTGAGGGATGAAGTAGTGAAGGGAGCAGAGGATCAAGTAGGTATAAAGACGAGGGCTAGTAGAAATCCTTGGTAACAGAAGAAATACTGAATTTAATTGATGAAAGGATAAAATATAAAAATGTAGAAAATGAAGCAGGCAAAAAGGAATACAAACGTCAGCCGGCCGGAGTGGCCGTACGGTTCTGGGCGCTACAGTCTGGAGCCGAGCGACCGCAACGGTCGCAGGTTCGAATCCTGCCTCGGGCATGGATGTGTGTGACGTCCTTAGGTTAGTTAGGTTTAATTAGTTCTAAGTTCTAGGCGACTGATGACCTTAGAAGTTAATTCGCATAGTGCTCAGAGCCTTTTGAATACAAACGTCTCAAAAATGAGATCGACGGGAAGTGCAAAATGGCTAAGCAGGGATGGCTAGAGGACAAATGCAAGGATGTAGAGGCTTATCTCTCTAGGGGTAAGATAGATACCGCCTGCAGGAATATTAAAGAGACTTTTGGAGAAAAGAGAATCACTTGTATGAATATCAAGAGCAGAGATGGAAACCCAGTTCAAAGCAAAGAAAGGAAATCAGAAAGGTGGAAGAAGTATATAGAGGGTCTATACAAGGGCGACGTACTTGAGGACAATATTCTGGAAATGGAAGAGAATGTAGATGAAGACGAAATGGGAGATACAATACTGCGTGAAGAGTTTGACAGAGCACTGAAAGACCTGAGTCGAAACAAGGCCCTGGGAGTAGACAACATTCCATCAGAACTACTGACGACCTTGGGAGAGCCAGTCCTGACAAAACTCTACCATCTTGTGAGCAAGATGTATGAGACAGGCGAAATACCCTCAGACTTCAAGAAGAATGTAATAATTCCAATCCCAAAGAAAGCAGGTGTTGACATATGTGAAAATTACCGAACAATCAGTTTAATAAGCCACAGCTGCAAAATACTAACGCGAATTCTTTACAGACGAATGGAAAAACTAGTAGAAGCCAACCTTGGGGAAGATCAGTTTGGATTCCGCAGAAATGTTGGAACACGTGAGGCAATACTGACCTTACGACTTATCTTAGAAGAAAGATTAAGGAAAGGCAAACCTACGTTTCTAGCATTTGTAGACTTAGAGAAAGCTTTTGACAATGTTGACTGGAATACTCTCTTTCAAATTCTAAAAGTGGCAGGGGTAATATGCAGGGAGCGAAAGGCTACTTACAATTTGTACAGAAACCAGATGGCAGTGATAAGAGTCGAGGGGCATGAAAGGGAAGCAGCGGTTGGGAAGGGAGTGAGACAGGGTTGTAGCCTCTCCCAGATACTATTCAATCTGTATATTGTGCAAGCAGTAAAGGAAACAAAAGAAAGGTTTGGAGTAGGTATTAAAATTCATGGAGAAGAAATAAAAACTTTGAGGTTCGCCGATGACATCGTAATTCTGTCAGAGACAGCAAACGACTTGGAAGAGCAGTTGAACGGAATGGACAGTGTCTTGAAAGGAGGGTATAAAATGAACATCAACAAAAGCAAAACAAGGATAATGGAATGTAGTCGAATTAAGTCGGGTGATGCTGAGGGAATTAGGTTAGGAAATGAGACACTTAAAGTAGTAAAGGAGTTTTGCTATTTGGGGAGCAAAATAACTGATGATGGTCGAAGTAGAGAGGATATAAAATGTAGACTGGCAATGGCAAGAAAAGCGTTTCTGAAGAAGAGAAATTTGTTAACATCGAGTGTAGATTTAAGTGTCAGGAAGTCGTTTCTGGAAGTATTTGTATGGAGTGTAGCCATGTATGGAAGTGAAACATGGACGATAAATAGTTTGGACAAGAAGAGAATAGAAGCTTTCGAAATGTGGTGCTACAGAAGAATGCTGAAGATTAGGTGGGTAGATCACGTAACTAATGAGGAAGTATTCAAATGGTTCAAATGGCTCTGAGCACTATGGGACTTAACATCTATGGTCATCAGTTCCCTAGAACTTAGAACTACTTAAACCTAACTAACATAAGGACATCACACAACACCCAGTCATCACGAGGCAGAGAAAATCCCTGACCCCGCCGGGAATCGAACCCGGGAACCCGGGCGCGGGGTGTGGAAGTATTGAATAGAATTGGGGAGAAGAGGAGTTTGTGGCACAACTTGACAAGAAGAAGGGATCGGTTGGTAGGACCTGTTCTGCGCATTAAGGGATCACAAATTTAGCATTGGAGGGCAGTGCGGAGGGTAAAAATCATAGAGGGAGACCAAGAGATGAATACACTAAGCAGATTCAGAAGGACGTAGGTTGCAGTAAGTGCTGCAAGAAGCTTGCACAAGATAGAGTAGCATGGAGAGCTGCATGAAGCCAGTCTCAGGACTGAAGACAACAACAACAACAACAACAACAACAAAAACTGTCTTGGAATCCTCGGGTGGGTTTTGGTCCGTTGGAGATGGCGAAAATATAGTAAAAAAACTATTTTTGTGAGGTTTTCCGAGAACCCGGGCATGAACTAATGGCGCCTCCTGAAGTTCCATCATTCCCACCGTAGACCACATCAAATGAAAATATGAAACAAGCGATTTGATCCATTTTTCTAAGCAGGAATAAGTGTGTAACATCCATATGGCTCTGAGCACTATGGGACTTAACTTCTAAGGTCATCAGTCCCCTAGAACTTAGAACTACTTAAACCTAACTAACCTAAGGACATCACACACATCCATGCCCGAGGCAGGATTCGAACCAGCGACCGTAGTGGTAACGCGGTTCCAGACTGTAGCGCCTAGAACCGCTCGGCCACCCCAGCCGGCTGTAACATCCATAGTTTGACGCTGTACTATAGGATAGTGACACTAAGACGATCCTTCTGTTGGCTACAAAAATGGCCCCTAGTCCGAGCGGGTTTCCAGAACAACTGACCCTACCTTTTTATCACCAATAGAACCCGACGTATGAGCGCCGGAAAATCCCGTCTTTATTTACATCTACATCTACACGATTACTCTGCAATTCACATTTAAGTGCTTGGTAGAGGATTCATCGAACCGCAATCATACTATCTCTCTACCATTCCACTCCCGAACAGCGCGCGGGAAAAACGAACACCTAAACCTTTCTGTTCGAGCTCTGATTTCTCTTATTTTATTTTGATGATCATTCCTACCTATGCAGGTTGGGCTCAACAAAATATTTTCGCATTCGCAAGAGAAAGTTGGTGACTGAAATTTCGTAAGTAGATCTCGCCGCGACGAAAAACGTCTTTGCTTTAATGACTTCCATTCCAACTCGCGTATCATATCTGCCACACCCTCTCCCCTATTACGTAATAATACAAAACGAGCTGCCCTTTTTTGCACCCTTTCGATGTCCTCCGTCAATCCCACCTGGTAAGGATCCCACACCGCGCAGCAATATTCTAACAGAGGACGAACGAGTGTAGTGTAAGCTGTCTCTTTAGTGGACTTGTTGCATCTTCTAAGTGTCCTGCCAATGAAACGCAACCTTTGGCTCGCCTTCCCCACAATATTATCTATGTGGTCTTTCCAACTGGAGTTGTTCGTAATTTTAACACCCAGGTACTTAGTTGAATTGACAGCCTTGAGAATTGTACTATTTATCGAGTAATCGAATTCCAACAGATTTCTTTTGGAACTCGTGTGGATCACCTCACACTTTTCGTTATTTAGCGTCAACTGCCACCTGCCACACCATACAGCAATCTTCTCTAAATCGCTTTGCAACTGATACTGGTCTTCGGATGACCTTACTGGCCGGTAAATTACAGCATCATCTGCGAACAAACTAAGAGAACTGCTCAGATTGTCACCCAGGTCATTTATATAGATCAGGAACAGCAGAGGTCCCAGGACGCTTCCCTGGGGAACACCTGATATCACATCAGTTTTACTCCATGATTTGCCGTCTATTACTACGAACTGCGACCTTCCTGAAAGTAAATCACGAATCCAGTCGCACAACTGAGACGATACCCCATAGGCCCGCAGCTTGATTAGAATTCGCTTGTGAGGAACGGTGTCAAAAGCTTTCCGGAAATCTAGAAATACGGAATCAACTTGAGATTCCCTGTCGATAGTGTCCATTGCTTCGTGCGAATAAAGAGCTAGCTGCATTGCACAAGAACGATGTTTTCTGAAACCATGCTGATTACATATCAATAGATCGTTCCCTTCGAGGTGATTCATAATGTTTGAATACAGTATATGCGCCAAAACCCTACTGCAAACCGACGTCAATGATATAGGTCTGTAGTTCGATGGATTACTCCTACTACCCTTCTTAAACACTGGTGCGACCTGCGCAATTTTCCAGTCTATCGGTGAGCGAGTGGCTGTATATGCTTGCTAAGTAGGGAGCTATTGTATCAGCGTAATCTGAAAGGAACCTAATCGGTATACAATCTGGACCTGAAGACTTGCCCATATCAAGCGATCTGAGTTGCTTCGCAACCCCTAAGGTATCTACTTGTAACAAGGGAACCTCCCCATCGCACCCCCTCTGATTTAGTTATAAGTTGGCACAGTGGATAGGCCTTGAAAAACTGAACACAGATGAATCGAGAAAACAGGAAGAAGTTGTGTGGAACTATGAAAAAAATAAGCAAAATATACAAACTGAGTTATCCATGTGCAACATCTAGGATAGTGTCAGTTCAGGAGCGCCGTGGTCCCGTGGTTAGCGTGAGCAGCTACGGAACGGGCGGTCCGTGGTTCAAGTCTTCCCTTGAGTGAAAAGTTTAATTTTTTATTTTCAGACAATTATTATCTGTCCATCCGTCCGTCTCATGCGATCACTTTTTTGGGAGTGATTATCACATGCCGGCCGGTGTGGCCGTGCGGTTAAAGGCGCTTCAGTCTGGAACCGCGTGACCGCTACGGTCGCAGGTTCGAATCCTGCCTCGGGCATGGATGTGTGTGAAGTCCTTAGGTTAGTTAGGTTTAAGTAGTTCTAAGTTCTAGGGGACTGATGACCACAGAAGTTAAGTCCCATAGTGCTCAGAGCCATTTGAACCATTTGATTATCACATCCACAAGAAAACCTAAATCGGGCAATGTAGAAGACTCTTTTTACCCATTCGCCAAGTGTGCAAGTTAGGTGGGTCGACAACATATTCCTGTCATGTGACGCACATGTCGCCACCAGTGTCGTATACAATATATCAGACGTGTTTTCCTGTGGAGGAATCGGTTGACCTATGACCTTACCATCAAATGTTTTCGGTTCCCATTGGAGAGGCACGTCCTTTCGTCTACTAATCGTACGGTTTTGCGGTGCGGTCGTAAAACACGGACACTAAACTTATGACAGTGAACAGAGACGTCAATGAACGAACGGACAGATCATAACTTTGCGAAAATAAAGAAAGTAAACTTTTCACTCGAGGGAAGACTTGAACCAAGGACCTCTCGCTCCGCAGCTACTCACGCTAACCACGGGACCACGGCGCTCCTGAGCTCAAACTCTCCTTGATTTGCGTATGTTGCTCATGGACTACTGAGTTTGCATATTTTGCTTATTTTTTTCATAGTTCCACACAACTTCTTCCTGTTTTCTCGATTGATCTGTGTTCAGTTTTTCAAGGCCTATCCACTGTTCGAACTTATAACTACATCTGAGGGGGGTGCGATGGGGAGGTTCCCTTGTAATAAACTCATGCTAGCAGCTGTTCGTGTTTCAAATTCTGTAACATATTAGGTACGCATTCTGTGCCATCCACGATACATGACATGTAGTGCCTCAACCGATATTGAGGACAGACTAAAATATTTGGAGGCACGACTTCTTCAGCAGGCTCTCGTATTTCAGCCACTTTCGAATAAATGTACCTGGTGCATTATGGCGTTTCGAATGATGTGATTTTTGGGCAAAGTTGGAGAAATATATGCGGATGGGCTCGAACAGGCGGTCGGAGCCGGCGATGCCGCTAGCCGCGGCCCGCTAGGCGGGCGCCGCTACCTGGGCGTCGGGCCGCGGGCCCGGATATAAACAAACCGTTGGGCGGGTTCAGTGACCGGGCGGCTGCGGCGGCGGCGGCGGCGGCGGCAGCGGCGGGCAGAGCGCAGCACGGCGCGGGGCCCCGGCCGCCGCCGCCGCCGCCAGTCGCCGCCGCGCGCTCCGCCGGAATGTGCCTTGCCGCTCCGCGCAGGTGATATGCCCAGCACCATCAGAGGTGAGTCCGCAAGCGCGCGCGCACGCGCTGCCGGCGCCGCTGCGGTACTCGCCGCTTCCGATCGGAACGCGGCGTCCGCGTCGGCGCCCAGCTGGACGCGTCGCTACTTCCGCGTCGGCGTAGGCGGCAGCCGCTGCCATCTGCCGAGCCCGTCCAACAAACTAGAAAAATGTCGCAACCGTTTTCTGGTTGCTGGGCGACGGAAAATTTTGAGACGTACCCGGTGTGCACCGCTTTTGCCGGCCGCGATGACTCTGGTTCCTATGGACGCTGCGGGCATTGTGGTCGCCGATATTTCGAACGTGACGTCTTGTGTGTTCCACAACACCTGTGCAAATCTCATACAAACCCAATGTGTGTGTTTGTGAACAAAGTTACCTCCGAAGCAAAAATTTATACACAAACCTATAACTTGGACTGTCAATTCTCTTGAAGTTTGCCACATGAATGTGTGAAGCTCTCGCAAGGAATACAACCCGCCGACTAGTGTAATGGATTTGGCACACACGTGTAGCTACGGAAGCATGAAGTATTCCGCGATTGCTGGATTTTTCATGTCCGCTGGACACGCCAGGACGCGTTGCAAATGTCAGTGGAGTCTGCCTGCGTGCCACACGCCACGAGTTACCCGATAGCGGCACGTGGTGCGTTACTCAGCTCTAGCAGTAACAGGTGCGAAATGTTCGTGGCAGCTGATGTGCCTCCCGAGAAAGCGGAAAATGACAGCAAAATAGTACTTACCTGCCCGAGTCACGGAGCTGCTGTAAATATTTAGGTACTGCTACTGCTGTTACTTTTCGGCGAGTGAGTCGAGAATGGATGCACGGCTTTTATGAGTTTAGGATGCGAGAGCTTGCACGGTAAATTTTATGTAGAAAGCATATGCAAATCATGATTACATAATTTTTGAAAAGAAAAGCGTTAATGTTTCTAATAGAGTTACCGACATCGAAGATCAAGCGCTGCACGATTGTTATTTGTGGATAAGTACAATTACTGTCATACACCTCATGTGTTTTGGCGAAACTGTGCATTTAGGTCGCCATGTATTAATGAATATTTGCAAACACTGGCACTCTTGTGTCCTGTAAGATGAGCGCATCTTCGAATAGCTTTGTGAATAAACAGACCTGCCTGATGCTCTGTGACGTCAGGGAAACAATTCCTCCGATGTAAGTCATCCGTGTGTACGTTCAGACAAAAACATTTTCGTATATAGAAGCAAAAGACGTAACCAACGCAAGGAATCGACTCTGCTTCTGCTGCAAGGTGGCATACCATTGAGTCTCAGTGACAGAGATGGAAAGCAATAAGTGTAAATATTATATACCAACTCCATGGTCATTCTGGACACCGTAGTTATGTTACGTAGCGTTTCTGGTGGTACGTAACAGAAGAAACGTTCATACTTAGAAGAAAGAAGTGACCGATTTTCTTTCCTGATGATGTCCGTTTAGCAACGCTTAAAATTATCCCTTGATAAGAAATTATATACTATCCATATGACAGAATTGTATTAACATCAACTGATAAATCATCATATCTATGATTAGGAATAAATCTTATTTGCAGATATTTTAGTCATCTCTGAAAACTCAAGTAGCGCAATAGTTATCCGTTCGAATGACAACACATACAAATTACAAGTATGAGAAACGTGGGTACGTCGTTTCATAATCTTATTGTTACGCTGTGAAAGTCTTTTAACTAGTTACTTTTTTACCTGTTTCGTAAAATCAGACCTGTAATGGATGTTATTGAGGTCGGCACCATGTAGGTATTATTGTTAAGTATCCATTTCGAATATAGTTGGACTACTCCAGCTGAATTTATTTCTGTATTTTGAGTATAAATGACGCCACCTGTTGCGTCTGCTGTTTCAATATGTGGTATGTTTTTTTTTTTTTTTTTTTTTTAGTTTTCTCGAATATGAAACTAGTGTGACCCTAAATACTTAAAGCATTGCGCTCCCCCCCCCCCCCCCCCCACCACCACCATCTCCTCCTCCACTCCCACTCCCCAACGTATTTTACGTTGTAAATTACGTCTTAATTAAAAAGACATACTTCTGAATTTCGGTTTAAGGAAAGAGCAGAGGATTTAAATGAGAGGGGGTAATAAAAGAGTGTAATGCCGGATCCTTGTTCTTCACCATGACTGTTCTCGTCAAATCTATTTTTTTTTCCTCACTACTACATCTACAACGGTGTGCTGAAAAGTAACCTCTCTGATTTTTTACTCTGTTCTCAGTTTCTGTTGAGGTATTATTACATGTCACGCATATTACTCAGTCGACTTTCCCGCTTCGCTGACGCAAGTTGCGACCCTCTACCGCTAGAGAGCTCCAAATAAGAGCGTCTAACATGGCGGTGTGTAACATAACTATGTCGGTGCATGAGAAACAGCTGGCTGTAATCGAGTTTCTAACCGCAGAAAACTTAAAGAACATCTTCGAGGACATTACTTTGATAGTGATGAAACGGTGCAACGGAGGTAAAGTTGTGGTTCCGTCATCTCGATGTGAAATATTCTCCAGTGACGGTATCAGAAAACTGGTTTCTCGTTGGGAGAAATATGTTTGTCGTCAGGGAGACTATATTGAGAAATAAATATGTAAACATGAGGAATAAAGATGTAGAAAGTTAATGAAATTTGCTTTATTTAAAAAGCTTTACTACTTTTCACATAAAAATTACTTTTCAGCACGCCATAGTAAATTCTAATCACAACATAAAAACTGTAAGTTAGGGAGCAAAGAACGAGAACCAACACATCCTAATACTCATTTTCTTGTGACTCACTGTTTCCACACTACACCAATTTCAAGTTTTGAGCGCTCTACGATGACTCACACTCATCCACCAGTTTGGGTACTCAAAGGCGTGTGCCCACTGGTTTTCTCGCCGCCTAACAGAATACCATAAAGAGCAACGGAGGACAATCTGTGCGGAATTACTTGCACGTTACGAAGCTGATCGTGACAATTTTTTGTCCAACATCGTCACCGGCGATAAAATATTGCTTCACCACATGGAACCGGAATCCAAACATGTCTAGATAGTCTCTGTACAGGTTTCCAACAGAAAAATTACCGAAGGTGATGTTTATTTGGGATGTGTGTGAAGAACGGTCCGTAGGTACACGCTACTGGAAGCAGGCGGCGACTCACGCATGGAACACGCAGACACCTGGCTGTGTGTAACGGGATCCAGACTGGCGCTCCAACAGAAGTGTTCGCGTCAAGACTCTTCACACCAGCTGTCACCGTACTCCTACCTAGCTGCCTTGCATCATAACTGCAGTCTGCCAACTGGCATCACCATGCCGTCAGATGATGAGAAGTCGAATGTCAAGATTGCATCCGTTGACCGAAGAGAACAGCGTGCCATTTCATTCGCAACTAATCGACTACCAACGAGTTGGCCGGTTCAGTTGTAAAAATTAATTTTTTTTCATTGCTCTTCAGGACGAGTGCCAGGCTATCTACAAAATTAAGTCTCTCGTATTCCACTGACTAACTCATCAACTGGATTACGTCACAGACGGGCACCGCACCTACTTACTATACTGATAATAAACTAGAGTAAGCTAAATACAGGCTATTATTTTATCCGTGACGAATATGTAGAGCTCCATGATCGCCTGTGGAATTAATGTCTAAGCAAAATCCGCGCGTAATGTATAGTAAAACTCCAGAATGAGATTTTCACTCTGCAGCGGAGTGTGCGCTGATATGAAACTGCCTGGCAGATTAAAATCTGCCAGGAAATTTTATAGTAAAACTATCTATTCTTCTACTTTCACAATAACGTAAAAACATGTCTATCCATGCCGATGCTATTTATGGACACTAAATTCCTTATGACCCACTGAAGATAGACACCGTGCCTCCAACCAGTTTCGTTTACAACTTTAGAAATAAAAAGCTACTGCTACGATCTTTTCTTCAGTATCAAATATCAGATAGTTTGAATTAGGTCAAATTGGCATTATGTCTAATGCAAAGCAGTCATCAATGACTTACTTGAACACTACAGTGTTTTGCTAGAAATGGAAGACGGAAGGTTTGATGTTAGCGTCCCGTCAAGATCGAGCTCATTAGAAGCAGAGCGTCAGGCGCTACTGGACAAGAACTCTGAAAGGGATCCACAGTAGCCTCTTCGAGGTAATATTCTGGCCTCCACCTGAAGTAATTTAGGGAATCTGCTCCTCCCGAAAAAGACTACTGAATGTTTCAGTAACTGCGTCACCTCGTTCACTTCTTTACTAGGACTGGTCCATTTGTAATATCACACCTTCACTTTCCTCTGATACACTAACTCATTCTGTGAGAGCGGTCAATTTGGCATTATTCTACTGTTTAATATCGCTAGCAGTGTAGCTCGATAATTGATTCACAGTGACCGGAATTTGAAATGCATTCCGACGCCTCAATATAGGTATCATCATCTCGATGTTTATGTACCACAAAATGTAAGTAAAAAAGAAAGAAAAAAGTAGGAATTCTTTGGCAAGACGTGGTGATCTGTTTGCTGCACGTCCTCCCTTTTCTTTGACTTTTCTTCTGTCATTTGAAAAAAAGAGGAAAATTTATGCAAACTAACAACAAAGTTTTGTGTCTGACTTAGACTAAGTGCCATGAGACAACGTTTTATCTTCAGGAAGTTTACTTGTCCTACGACGGGAGTTTATTTGCGGTTTTAATTAACCTAGTCTGTATCTGAAGAACTTTATCAGTCTAATTACCATCACGAAGATAAAGCTCCAGCTCAGTTTTACATGCAGCATAACAGAAACTGGCATCTGAGCGGAGAACTGCCGTTTATTTTCGTGTTGCAGTTTGAACCAAACAGAATCAATCATCTGCACTGTTGATCTCGAATTTTTCCATAATGGTTGAACTTTTAATGACAGAGTATGCAAAGCAATGAGTATTTTATTGTTTGGCCAATGCTTCTGACATTTATATCTAACGAGATATTGTAGCAACTGTGTTTCTTTAATAAATCTCTCTGATTTTTTGATGGCATTCTACTGCTCACTGAGTGAAGAGTACAGTTACATGACTTTTGGTATGGTTTGCAAGGGTAACTTTCATCAAAATGGGGCGTCATTGGTACTAGCAGGGACGTTCAAAAAGTAATGCAACACATTCTTTTCTGAAAGCATGCTGGTTTTATTCAGGATTCCAATAAACATTATTCCCCACTCTTTTGGCAAAAAGACCCTATTTTCAACATTATCTCCGTTCAATGCGACGGCCTTACGTCACATTCCTGGGAGAGCCTGTATGCCGGTTTGGGGCTACTCTTCTGGTCGTCGTCGGAGTCAACGTCTTGCTGCATCAGTAACATCCCCATCATACACGCACTGCTTCCCGCGGAGTGCATCCTTCGTTGGACCAAACAGATGGGAATCGGAGGATGCGAGATACTGTCTGTAGGGTGGATGAGGAAGAACAATCCAATGAAGTTTTGTGGGCTCCTCTCAGGTATGAAGACTTATGTGAGGACTTGCGTTGTTATGGAGAACAAGTTCGTGTGCATTTTTGTGGCGATGACATGCTGACGTCGTTTCTCCGATTTCCTGAGGGTAGCGCATAGAGTTGATCGTTGCACTATGAGGGAGGACGTCAAGTGGGATAACTCCTTCAGAGTCCAAGAAGACCATCGCCATGCTTTTACCGTCTGAGAGTGCGGCTTTGAACGTTTTCTTCGGAGGAGAGATGGTGTGGCGCCACTCCGTGGATTATCGTTTTGGCTCAGGTTCGAAATGATGGACTCATATTTTATCACCTGTGACAGCGTTCGACAAAAAATTGTCACGATCAGCCTCGTAACGTGCAAGTAATTCCGCATAGATTTTCCTGCGTTGCTCTTTCCGGTCTTCTGTTAGTTGGCTGGCTCTGAGCACTATGGGACTTAACATCTATGGTCATCAGTCCCCTAGAACTTAGAACTACTTAAACCTAACTAACCTAAGGACATCACAGACAACCATGCCCGAGGCAGGATTCGAACCTGCGACCGTAGCAGTCGCTCGGTTCCGGACTGAGCGCCTAGAACCGCTAGACCACCGCGGCCGGCTTCTGTTAGTTGGCGAGAAAGTCAGTGGCCACACATCTTTGAGTATCAAAACTGGTGGGTGAGTGTGTCACGTCCAGTCGTGCAGGATGTGTTTGATTGCGATCCGTTGATCACCTCGAATGAGAGTGTCCGCACGTTCTAACATTGCAACATTCGCAGTTGTGTGCGTGCGGCGGCACGCGGAAGAGTGGACGGGCTTGCACAACCTTATTGCGATGACGACGGACACCTCGCCCAATGACTCATCGTGCTTTTGTTCACAGCAAGATCTCCGAACATTCTGCAAGTGCCTGTGAATATCAGCGATGCTCTGGTTTTCCGCCAAAAGAAACTCAAAGACAGCTGTCTGCTTGTAAAGCACGTCCGTTACAGACGCCAGTTTGAAGGCTACGTATAGCTGAACTTCAAGAAACTATAGTGGCTGAAGCGGGAATATTATACGATGCCCCACAGCGAATTCCGCATTTTTCAACCGAAACTGGCCTAGGAAAAAATGTGTTGCATTACTTACTGAACGCCCCTCGTACATACAAAGACCAAAGCTGACACCCCATTACCTGATATTCGTCTGGCAAAACAGGTGAAACTGTACTCTGCCGTTATCAACTTAGATGACCCACCCTACATACAATTTTAGCAGTGAACAAAACTGCATTTAATGCGGATCCTGCGGGTGTACAATATCGTATTAAGAAATTCATTTGCGTCGTACAATTTCTGTTCTGTGAACGACAGCTGATGCGGGTGCATCACGTACGGAACATTTCAGAACTTTGCAGTTCAACAGTTTCCGCTGGTGACAACAATTGGACAGGTGACTGGAATATGAAATATTTTCAAGAAGCACCCTATTGTGAACTGACAGAGGAGGTATTGCAAACGACGTTTCTAACACGTACCTTGTAATGTCACAGATGCCACGATGCAACAATAATAGGAGACCTTAGCGTGCTGGAAAAGCCACTCACATGTTGCCCCATTAGTGGTGGCGATCTGGGTTCGACGGAAGGCACTGTGTCCTGGATTCACCGTAGGTTGAGAGAAGTCCGGCAAGCTAAGGCGCGATTATAACACCATTTACTAATTCAGTTTCGCCAGTTATGTGCTAATTTATCATTACTGCCCGATGCACACGTATCATTGATGACATACTAGACAATTACTTCTATTCATATAATACTTGTAATTAACTAATAATTACTCCCCTGCTTGGTATAAGTTCATAATTCTACTTGAAAAGCACAAAATTGTGGATGTTCTATAATACTCATTTATTACTACGACCGCTTTGCAGCTTAAAATGCCATATCAGGCTTTAACTATCGTCATCAAAGAGGATACAGTCATCTTTGACATTTAATCTATCTTTACACCTCGCTCTTCATGTGTAACATCTCCTTCAAAGTTTATCTCCAGCACTGTTGCCTCTTTGATGACAATGTTCAGTTATAGTCTGATGATCGTTTTGTAGACCGAAATTCGGTACACAAAATTAATTAATACTTAGAAGCTTCCAAAATTTAATGCTTTTGCTTTTCATTTATAAATACTTGTAGCATTGTCGTTCTTCAATACCATTCCAGATTAAATAGCGTCCCTTTTGTCAGTCAGTTATAATATAAATCAAATAAGCTAGTCAATGATATAAATCTTATTAAGGAAGGTTAAAATTTAAACGCCTCGTCGAAGACGAGTTCATGCGGATTGCTAACCCAAGGTTATCCCGGGTTCGATTCGTGGCCGGATTGGAGATTTTCTCCGTTCGGGGACTGGGTGTTGTGTTGTCCTCACGTTCGTATCATCATAACTGACATTCCGCTATCGAGAGGGCTGTATGGGCACGTCCTGAAAGCCAGTAAAAAAAAAAAAAATAAAGGATGAAGCCATTACAAACGGGGTATAAGCTCACATTGATCAAGGATGAGGTAGACATGCAACCCTGACCTTTAAGATTGATCCACCCTAAAACACGCCTGAAATTATTTTGGAAAACTAGGGAAAACATAAGTTAGAATGACCGGATACAGATTTGAATCTCGCTCCTCCTGCTTACGACTCCAGTACCTTAATCACCGCACAGCCTTGACATTCTCTCGGATCCATCAAGGACGATCCAATAGAACCCTGTTAAAGAATGTCGTAACTATGTCCCAGCTATTTTTACACTAAAAAGTGTAAGGATTACGTACTATAGGAAATCGTAGGGAGAAGGAACAAAGGAAGGAAGATTGAATTTAGCGTCCCATCGACATCGAGGTCATTAGAGTCGGAGCCCAAGCTCGAATTCTGTCAAGGATGGGGAAGGAAACCGGCCGTGCCTTTTCAAAGGAACCATCCCGGCATCTGCCCGGAGCGATTTAGTGAAATCACGAAAACGTAAATCTGGATAGCCGGACGCGGATTGGTTGATTGATTTGGAGGAGGGGACCAAACAGCGAGGTCATCGGTCCTTCGGATTAGGGAAGCATGGGGAAGAAAGTCGGCCGTGCAGTTTCAAAGGAACCATCCCGACATTTGGCTGAAGCGATACAGGGAAATCACGGAAAACCTAAATCAGGACTGCTGGATGAGTGTTTGAACCGTCGTCCTTCCGAATGCGAGTCCAGTGTGTTAACCACTGCGCCACCTCGCTAGGTGTGCCGGACGCGGGTCTGAACCGTCGTCCTCCCGAATGCGAGACCAGTCGTAGAGAGAAATGGAGACAGAATGTAGATGAAGATTCTTAAATTAACGAACTCGCCCTGTCCTCTTACGCCTATGCAGTTATATTGCGCCATATTGCACTTAAGTCAAATAGATGACATGGAGAATACGAGAGCCAAGCATTCCTTGAACTGACCATTATTTATTGGAAAAGAAGTGTTAAATTCTAACATTCCGTTCCGCCGACAACGAGGTATTTAGAGACAATGCGAGATAACTGGGACAAGAATGGTCGCTGCCTCTCTGAAGGAATCATTTCCTGCTGTAATTCAGGGGAAGTCCAAACCGTGGAAAATCTGTTAGGGTGACAGGCCTGGCACTGAACCCCCTTCCTCCAGCACACGAGTCCACTGTGACGTCTCGTTCGGCGTTGCTAACCGAAATCACCGTTAAGTGCGATTCGACAGGGCATGGGCATGACTTTGTAACGAAGAATTCCCTCATTGAGTTTGTCGATTCACATATCGATATTTGCAGCTCTTCAGTCTTATCGCGGATAGTAATTTCTTCAACAGTCAGGGGATATATTAGAGAACTTGCAACATCAGCAAAGTGTGTCACGCAGGAAGTCCTGTAGCGTTTGCGTACGGCATATGCCGTCTGCCTACGCCATTTATTGCCCGTCAGTCTAGGATGGTCTAGCGGTTCTACGCAAGCCTGTTGGCCGCAGGAACGTGCGCCGTTACTCCGAGAGAACACACGGCGGTATTCCTGCCAGTGCGGGCGTCTTTGCGCAGCTGGTGACATCTATCGAGATGATTGCTCGACCGTTACTACGTTATCGCTGTTCCTGCTCATTAAAAGGAATCACAGTAAAACTGCCAATAATTGTATGGTATGCTTGATAGACACTAGGATAGCATGAAACACTCAACGAACGAAGGTGAGAACGAACCATCAGAACTCGTTACTACTTAATATACCCAGACTGCATATTGGTCAGTACGGACGCTCGCAGACTATTTTGCGACCTCGTGCTTATTGGTTACTTGACATTGCAGGTCTAGAATGTAACAATGAGGTCTGGTCACTCGTTAGTTCACCGCATATTTCGGACTTAATAAATGCTCTTAAAAATTACCTTACACTGAGGTGACAAAAGTCATGGGAGATCTAATATCGCGTCGGATCTCCTTTTGCCCGGCGTTGTTCAGCAGCTCGACGTGGTATGGACTCAACAAGTCGTTGGAGCTCCCCTGCAGAAATATTGAGCCATGCCGCCCGTATAATCGTACATAATTGCGAAAGTGTTGCCGGTGCAGGATTTTGTGCGCGAACTGACCTCTCGATTATGTCCCACAAATGTTCGATGGGATTCATGTCTGGCGATCTGGGTGGCCAAATCAATCGCTCGAACTGTCCAGGATATTCTTAAAACCAATCTAGAACAGTTGTAGTCCGGAGACATCTTTGTTTGGGAACATGAAGTCCATGAATGCAAATGGTCTCCAAGTAGCCGAACATGACCATTTCTAGTCAATGATCGGTACAGAATAGACCCAGTCTGTTCCATGTAAATACAGCCCACACCATTGTGGAACCACAACTAGCTTGTGCAGTGCCTTGTTGACAACTTGGGTACATCGCTTTCTGGGGTCTGAGCCACACTAGAACCCTATTATCATTTCTTACCAACTGAAATCGGGACTCATCTGACCAGACCACGGTTCTCCAGTCGTCTAGTATCCAACCGATATGATTACGAGCCCAGGAAAGGCGCTACAGACGATGTCGTGCTGTTAGCAAAGGCACACGGGTCGGTCGTCTGCTGCCATAGTCTATTAACGCCAAATTTCGGCGCACTGTCCTAACGGATACGTTCGTCGTACGTCCCACATTGATTTCCGCTGTCATTTCACGTAGTGTTGCTTGTCTATTAGAACTGACAACACTACGCAAACGCCTCTGCTCTCGGTGGTTAAGGTGAGAGGTAATGCCTGCAATTTGGTATTCTTGGCATACTCTTCACACTGTGAACATCGGAATATTGAATTCTTTAACGATTTCCGAAACAGACTGTCCCGTTCGTCTAGCTCCAATTACCATTCCGCGTTAAAACTTTGTTAATTCCGTCGTTCGGCCATAATCACGTCGGAAGCCTTTCCACGTGAATCACCTGAGTACAAATGGCAGCTCCGCCAATCAACTGCCCCTCTAAACGTAACATACGCGATACTACCGCCAGCTGTATAAGTGCATATTGCTATCCCATGACTTCTGTCACCTCATTGTATATTATCCTAGCTTACTGCGCCCCAGTTCAGTTTAAAATATTGACCATGATAAACAGCAAATGAAGACATTACTTTTGCATCACAAGTATTTTAAACCGCTCTACCTGACTTAATTTTTACAATTGCTGTAGCAATTGATATGTCGGGAATGGTGTACGATTGGCAATTATTTATGGTGGAGATCTGATTTTGAGTGCATTATTTTCGAGGTTCTCACCTATTAGAGGCGAAATGGATTCAACTACACTACGCTATTTACAATACGCGCGCTCATCTAGTGGAGAATTAAAGTCTTTGTCTCACACCAAAGTAGACGAAACCGTGAATGACTCACAACTTCCGCGCCAATCACACACTTCGCTGCCACACCAAACTCATGCAACACAGAGAGCGGATGATTCACTGCCAGCAAGTGACACATGACTTTCTCGCCTACACTATCTACTTAGAAAATATTTACGAACGATATATACGTACAATTGTCAGTCTTTTTAAACCAGTATTGTGCAGGTGGTGAGACTGCAGTGAAAAAGTGGAAATCAAGTTTCATATTCAGCTACAAATAGTTGTCTAGGGATGGGTGTGGATATACGTACATATGTCGTCCGGTGTGGCTGATAATACAAACTCTCATCAGAAACGGCAACTAATAAAAAAGAAGCAGTGACCAGCTGGGATAGTTGTCCCGTCGTACAAAAATTGACAGCACTCCGCGTCTCTAGAAGCCACATATTATGAGCAATCTAAGATTAATTTCATGGACATTGTCTCGAGGTGACACACTAATTTTGTAGGCCATTTATAGATCTGTAATGTCTGACCAAAGATTTTAACTGGAGGTGAAGCCTTTTTTTCTCGTGCCTATAGGTAAAGTAATTTTGCAAATTGTACCTGTTCTTTCAAGTTCCATTTCACCTCATCTAGTTGGAGCACATTTTGAAGATTAGCGTCTAAATCATAGATCTCACCCACACAACAATAACGTACAAATTTATCCATGTAATTAATCTCTTTCTTTCTGGACGTAACAATTGTTCAAACGTTCATTCATCCGTTTTGGTGCCACAGATATGTACGGAGTACCGATGGCAAAAATGGCCTACCGATACGTTGCTAATGACATGTAACTGCACACCAATGGCAAACTTATGTCACGTTTAGTCAGTGCAGATTCACTAATTAATACACATATCAATAAAAGTTTTGCAACCTACATCCTTCTGAGTCTGCTTAGTGTATTCATCTCTTGGTCTCCCTTTACTATTTTTTTCCCCAACGCTTCCCTCCAATACTAAATTGGTGATCCCTTCATGCCTCAGAACATGTCCTATCAACCGACCCCTTCTTCTAGTTAAGTTGTGCCACAAATTTCTCTTCACCCCAATTCCATTCAGTACCTGCTCATTAGTTATGTGATCTACCCATCTAATATGCAGCTTTCTTCTGTAGCACTACATTTCGAAAGCTTCTATTCTCTTCTTTTCTGAACTATTTATCGTTCGTGTTTAACTTCCATACAGGGCTACGCTCCATACAAATACTTTCAGAAAAGGCTTCCTGACACTTAAATCTACACTCAGAGTTAACAAATTTCTTTTCTTCAGAAACGCCTTCCTTGCCACTGCCAATCTACATTTTATATCCTCCCTACTTCGACCATCATCAGTTATTTTGCTCCCAAAACAGAAAACTCATCTACTACTGTAAGTATCTCATTTCTAAATCTAATTCCCACGGCATCACATGATTTAATTCTACTACTTTCTATTATCCTCGTTTTGCTTTTGTTGATGTTCATCTTATATCCTCCTTTCAAGACACTGTCCATTCCCTTCAACTGCTCTTCCAGGTCCTTCGCTGTCTCTGACAAAATTACAATATCATTGGCAAACCTCAAAGTTTTTATTTCTTCTCCATGGATTTTAATTCCTACTCCAAATTTTTCTTTTGTTTCCTTTACTGCTTGCTCAATATACATATTGAATAACATCAGGGATATGCCACAATCCTGTGTCACTCCCTTCCCAACCACTGCCTCTCTTTCATGCCCCTCGACTCGTATAACTGCCATCTGGCTTCCGTACAAATTTTAAATAGCCTTTCGCTCCCTGTATTTGACCCCTGTCTCCTTCAGAATTTGGAAGAGAGTATTCCAGTAAATAGCTTTCTCTAAGTCTACAAATGATAGAAACGTAGGTTTGCCTTTCCTTAATCTATTTTCTAAGGTAGGTCGTAGGGTCAGTATCGCCTCACGTGTTCCAACATTTCTGCGGAATACAAACTGATCTTCCCCGAGGTCGGCTTCTACCAGTTTTTCCAATCGTCTGTAAAGAATTCGTGTTAGTATTTTGCAGCCGTGACTTCTTAATCTGACAGTTCGGTAATTTTCACACCTGCAAACACCTGTTTTCTTTGGGATTGGAATAATTATATTCTTCTTGAAGTCTGAAGGTATTACGCCAGTCTCATACATCTTGCTCACCAGATGGAAGACTTTTGTCATGGCTGGCTCTCCCAATGTTATCCGTAGTTCTAACGGAATGTTGTCTACTCCCGGGGCCTCGTTTCGACTTAAGTCTTTCAGTGCTCTGTCAAAGTCTTCGCGCAATATCATATCTCCCATTTCATCTCCATCTACGTCCTCTTCCATTTCCATAATACTGCCCTCAAGTACATCGTCTTGCATACACCCTCTATATATTCCTCCACCTTTCTACTTTCCCCTCTTTGGTTATAACTGGTTTTCCATCTGAGCTCTTGATGTTCATACAAGTGGTTCTCTTTTCTCCAAAGGTCTGTTTAATTTTCCTTTAGACTATATCTACCCTATCCCTAGTGATATATGCCTCTACATCCTTAAATATGTCCTCTAGCCATCCCCGCTTAGCCATTATGCATTTCCTGGTGATCTCATTTTTGAGACGTTGGTACCCCTTTTTGCCTGTTTCATTTACTGCATTTATATATTTTATCCTTTCATGAATTAAATTCAATATCTCTTCTGCTACCCAAGGATTTCTACTAGCCCTCGTGTTTTTACCTATTTGATCCTCTGCTGCCTTCACTATTTCATGTCTCAAAGCTACCCGTTCTTCTTCTACTGTATTTCTTTCCCCCATATTTGTCAACTGTTCCCTAATGCTCTCTCTGTAACTCTCTACAACCTCTGGTTCTTTCAGTTTATCCAGGTCCCATCTCCCTAAATTCCTACTTTTTGCAGTTTCTTCAGTTTTAATCTACAGATCATAACCGATAAATTGTGGTCAGCGTCCACATCTACCCCTGGAAATGTCTTACAATTTAAAATCTGGTTCCTAAATCTTTGTCTTGAACCATTATGTAATCTATCTGAAACCTTCCAGTGCCTCCAGGCCTCTTCCACATATATAACCTTCTTTCATGATTCTTAAACCAAGTGTTAACTATTAAGTTATGCTCCGTGCGAAGTTCTACCAGTCGGCTTCCTCTTTCATTCCTCACCCCCATTCCATATTCACCCACTACTTTTCCTTCTCTTCCTTTTCCTACTATCGAATTCCAGTCCCCCATGACAAACTTTCGTCTCACTTAAGTATATGAATAATTTCTTTTATCTCATCGTACATTTGTTCAATCTCTTCGTCATCTGCAGAGTTAGTTGACATATAAACTTCTATTACTGTGGTAGGCGTGGGCTTCTTGTCTATTTTGGCTACAATAATGCGTTTACTATGCTGTTCGTAATAGCTTACCCGCGTTCCTATTGTTTTATTCATTATTAAACCTACTCCTGCATTACCCCTATTTAATTTTGTATTTATAACCCTGTATTCACCTGACCAAAAGTCTTGTTCCTCCTGCCACCGAACTTCACTAATACCCACTATATCTAACTTTAACCTATCCATTTCCCTTTTTAAATTTTCTAACCTATCTGCCCGATTAAGGGATCTGACATGCCATACGTTCTTCTGAGTACGGAGA
Source organism: Schistocerca piceifrons (assembly GCF_021461385.2). Lineage (NCBI taxonomy): Eukaryota > Metazoa > Arthropoda > Insecta > Orthoptera > Acrididae > Schistocerca > Schistocerca piceifrons. The sequence continues at coordinate 233,532,747 of NC_060149.1, read as the reverse complement.
TCCGAATTGGGGACTATTTTACCTCCGGAATATTTTCCCCAAAGGACGCCATCATTTAATCATACAGTAATGCTGCATGCCCTCGGGAAAAATTACGGCTGTAGTTTACCCTTGATTTCAGCTGTTCGCAATACCATCACAGCAGGGCAGTTTTGGTTAATGTTACAAGGCCAGATCAGTGAACCATCCAGACTGTTGCCCCTGCAACTACTGAAAAGGCTGCTGCCCCTCTTCAGGAACCACATGTTTGTCTGGCCTCTCAACTGGTACCCCTTCGTTGTGGTTGCACCTGCGGTGCGGCTATCTGTATCGCTGAGGCACGCAAGCCTCCCTACCAACGGTAAGGTCCATGGTTCATGGGGGAGGGAATACCGATACACCTGTATAAACACAACATTTTTTAATGCCATAAGTGCGATAGTAATGCAAAAGTAGTGGATCCTATGTCATATTAGCATGTAGTTACTCAATTACTGCTCGGCATTTAACAAACAGTATATTGTGAGTGTAAAATCATTCGTAGATTGAATATTGTATATTTCTGAGAGCGTGGGCGTATTTTGCCATAAATATGAGTTTTGCTGCCATATAACTGCTATCTTTTTATCGTCCCTCACGGGCATCTAGGACAGACAGAAGCCGACAGTTATCTTTTCATAACTTGGACTCGAGACTAATGGGAATGTTTTAAGACATGAAGAATATTTAGCCCCTTCATATCTACACCAGTAACGCCTCTCGTTAGAGGACGACACGGCGGTCGGTCGGTACCGTTGGGCCTTACTTCTTAAATTGTAAACCGATGTGTCTTTATCTGTAACAGCGTACTGTTATTCCTTAATTTATGGATGTTGCCTTATTTAAGCCAGATCAACATATGTCAGTCATCTACACATTCGTAAAGACAAGATGAAGTTTCCGTAACTAGACTGTTCAGTTTTCAGACAACGAAGAAGCTGCAATTTTGAACCTGATTCAGCAACAGCTTACAGATTGTCAACGATACTGTCCCCTTATGCACTAAGCTCACTCAGTGTCACACACAGAACTTGATGACAAGCACTGAATTTGTGACAGAGAAAAGTAAAATTGAAATATTTGTTTCTTTGAAAATTAAGTTATAGAATATTCCTTCTTGTTTATATTTTGCATTTGGCTATCGAATAAAGCTACCCATCAGATTCACATAGTATCATTTTTAACACATATTTTGCTATACATTTTCGTTAAATAAAAAAGCTCAGCTGGATTTGTGTGGTAAAATAAGTTGTTTGAGGTAGATATTCTCGGCATTTGTTTTGAACTATAATATGAACAGACAGGGGTAAACGTGGATGGCTGGACAGGGGTCTGAACGTCGTCCTGCCAGCACTTAAACTCTGCGCCATCTCGCTTGTTGAATAGTTGTTTCAGCAAAGCCATAGCGGATGACTTACCCCATTCTCTCCCAACTGAGTTAACGTGCCATGAGCGAGATGGTGTAGTTCTCAAGGCATTGAACACACCTTGGGGAGGCAAAGGCTTCAAATCTCCACTCAACCATCCAAATTTATGCCTCCATGATTTTCCTAAATCGACTGAGGCGAACACCGCTGTGGTTTCTTTCATTACCTTCAACAGTCTTGTTCGAGCTGAGCTTGTCAACCGTCTGGATGACCGAGTCATTGAAGAGACTTTAAACCTTAAACTTAGCTAATAATGACCTCGTTGTCTGTGGAAAACTTTAATTCTCCTTTTCATCGGCGCCACAATAGTGACAAAAGACATTATAATTACTCTGGATGAACCGTTATATTTCAAGGCTTCACATTCGTCGTCAAGTAAGAAACAAACTTTATTAGTGTAGTCAAATGGCTCTGAGCACTATGCGACTCAACATCTGAGGTCATCAGTCCCCTAGAACTTAGAACTACTTAAACATAACTAACCTAAGGATATCACACACATCCATGCCCGAGGCAGGATTCAAACCTGCGGCCGTAGCTTAGTGTAGTCAGACATATTCAAGATCTCTTAGTGTTGCTCATTGTGACTTACTTGTTGACTTTCATAACTATTATAATAAATATTTCCTGTGATTACTACACATTTAACTCAATCAAACGGGAATAAATTTAATAGAATTACTAAGAGAATCTGCGGCCGTCAAGGTCATTGTTCAGAGAGTAAATATATCTTCCAAAAAAGAAATATTACAGGCAATTAGTATTTACAACGAAAATAATTCTAAGAGAAAAGAAATGCTGTCTGGTCGCACACACAGCATACCAGCGCATCTAAGATGGCGCTGCAGTGCAGACATGGACACCGGCTAGTCAGCCCGGCGGTTAAGTGCCCGTTCGGCCACAGCGACCTAGGATTCCTTGACTTCCCTAAATCACATAAGGCAAAGGTTCGTTTGAAAAATGACACTACCTATTTCCTTTCAAATCCGAGCTTATTATTTGAGTGTTTTCGTCACACGCATCGTTCGGTTTACTATTGATTTTTTTCTTTGTCTCTTGGTGTTTATCGTCGCCTCTGTAACCAAGGCCATTGTTATTGACCCCGAGTCCTCTCTTTACCCAGGGGTGGAATATTTTCCTGCACCGAAGTCTCAGGTGACTCTCTGGATAAAGGGCTGAACATCTTGCTATATCTGTGTGGAGATATTCACCATTGCCGGCCAGAGTGGCCGTGCGGTTCTAGGCGCTACAGTCTGGAGCCGAGCGACCGCTACGGTCGCAGGTTCGAATCCTGCCTCGGGCATGGATGCGTGTGATGTCCTTAGGTTAGTTAGGTTTAATTAGTTCTAAGTTCTAGGCGACTGTTGACCTCAGAAGTTAAGTCGCATAGTGCTCAGAGCCATTTGAACCATATTCACCATTCACGTCTTGATTTTTGTCAATACTTGCAGACTGCACATGCGGAGGTTGCTCGCAGTTCGCGTTATCACACTTATTTTGCCAATTATCTTGAGGGCGTTTTTACCACGCCTCAGTAAGTTGGCGTGGCAGATGCCCGCCCGATTCGAAATGGAACATGTTACGACTACACCTTGGCTTCGGCCCGCCTGCTATCCTGTATCACCTTGAGGGATTTCCAAGGGTTCCGAAATTGGTGGACTAGTATTAATTTGTTTTTCCTCTGTATATATGTGGACAAAAAATGAACTAAAAATAAAATTAATACGAACAGTGTGAGGGTGCAGCACGGCGGCGTGAAGGGGGAGGCATCGTAGCCGGCCTCGGAATTCAACCGCTGCCCACCTTGCCCCTCCAACCTGTAGTTGACTGTGGCCCTAACAAACCGAAAATAGAAAAACAATCAACATATAAATTTAAAAAATTTATAAAAAGAAGAAAAATTAATAAAAAAGACGTTTTCCTTATTTCAAGGTAAAAAAAGTAAAAAAATGTCAGTAAAGTACGCGTATGCAGTGACGCTGGACTCGGAGGTAAGACGGTTCGAATCCTGCTGATGGAACATTTTCACTTCCAATATTTGACCGGCAAAGAGGGGAAAGCTGGCGTAAAGCTCCTGATCACAAGTCTCTGGACCAATGTCCTGGGTTACATTCCAAACATCTCGGCAGTGCCTCATGGAGTGAGGGCTTGTGACACTTTTGATTGTGATTCGTCCGTCGGGTGGGGACGTTAAGCTCAGCAGTCCCCTAGGGGCTATTCGAGAGGAGTAGGCTGTATGCCGGCAAAGGGGTTGCACCCACTCCCTTCTCTTAATTCGTAACAACGCAAACCAAAAACTACATTGTACACGCAATCATCACATTCACCCACACGGCACAATACACACCGACACTTCTTAACAGGTTGGAGGAAGTTAGGGACCTTGCCATGAGCACCGATGCGAGATTCCTGTATCTCCCCTGCGTTCATTTCATGAGTATGAAACTACTTTGACTTTTATTGGTGTTTTATCACGAATTCACGATTTTGTCACTGTCCTATCATCATCATCATCGTCATCATCTGGGAGTTTTCGACTTCTGATAGATAAAAACCTCTTCTAATTTAACATCTTATTGACAATTTTTTTCCAGCTTTCGTCACTTCGTTCAGCTATATCCCTCCGATTTCAGCTTAACAATAGTCACTATGAAGTCCTGAATTTCTTCATTTTCTCTTTCCCACTTATTCATCTCCATGTACCTTATCATTAATCTCAACCCATTTATTTGTATTATCATGAACTTCAAATTTTTTGATCGTTTCCGTATTTAATTTCCCAATCTCACTACAGTAGACCAAAGGCGAGTGCACATACTGATTGTACACTGTCAGACAGGAGACTGGGTCATTTAAAACGGAACACAAGCTCGAATTGGATGAGGAAAGGCCAAGGCATCCACAACCCGTGAGGATGGCTTGAACATCACAGTGCTTTACTATGTATGGCCCTACTGTAGGTGATATGCTCTTGTTTCCCTATGACCTTACAAATGAACTATCTATTCAGCCATTAATAGGAGGGGCTATACCTGAATTTGGAGTCCAAATCACAGGGCAACGAAACATTTTTGACATAAACACATCTTTACCAGAGGCGAAAGAAGCGGTATATGATAGAAAAAAACCGAGGACTCACCGAGCAATGTAACCCGGAACTTGAGTTTGATGTCAGGGAGTTAGTTCTTGAGCCAGTGCCTGTAGGGGAAGAAGTCGGCCGTTTCCTTTTAGAAGGAACTAGCTTGGCATCCGTCTTAAGTGATTTAAGCACAAGATAGAAGATCTAATTCCAAATAACCGGGAACTCCAGGGACGGAGTCTAGTGTTCTACCCACTGTACTACCTCCGCTCCCATAACCTAGAATACCGATGTAAAATTTAGAAATAAATTCAGATTGTCCTATTTATCTAGACCAGCCCCAATTACTTTTTGTCCACAGTCAAAATCAACAATGTATCAAGGAAACATTTTTTTAGCTACCACATGGACGTTAATCATGGACTGCTTTTCATACAACTTTGATCGTTACGAAGATGTGAACAGCAGTAAGTCTTTTTTAATAGCATCCCTCAGTTTTTACTCGGTAAGCCACTCCTCAAGACCTGTTCAATAACATATCACATTCACGTAAACATGATGTTATTAAAAACTTAATACAAAACTGAGTTCGAATGTCTAGCAAACCTACTAGCATACAATGCAGGTATCCGGTATGACATATCTCGTACACTTGCTGAAGTTGACAGTAAACAAATGGAAACACCAAGAAAATGCATACCACCAATCATTGTTTTGCTAACTTAATTCTCCATAGATGAGTAGCATTTCAACCTTCTCTTCTATTGAGTGCGTTGTACTCACACAAAACTTCAACTGAAGACGGTTAATTCAACGATTGGTGTGCAGTTTTCTTGTGCTCCCATTTACTCACTGTCATCACCAGAAAGTGGACGAGTCACATTACTCCGAGTAGCCGCACTTTGTTCTAGTACAGGAGAGTCAAAGTCAGTTTTGTGCTACTGCGTAATTACTAACATCATGCTTACCTGAATAGAACACGGTGAACACTTTTGAACAGGTCATGAGGAGAAGTGGATTACCGGATTAATATGTAGGCTGCTCCTTGAAAAAGACGTGCTGATGTTCTTAACTTGGTAACGATCGATGCTACAAGAAAGGCAGTCATGCAGATCAGCGTCCCATTTGCTTGATACTTTTTTTTTGGATTTTGCTTCTGGACAAAAGTTATTTTGTCCGGCCAGGATAAACAGGACCCTATGTATACGTAGCAAATCACTGCAAAGCATGGCAGAGGGTTCTTATGACTGTTTCACGTATTAAGGTTTTTTTCCCGTTTCTTATCGAGTATGGGACATGGTAACAATGATTGCTTCAACGCCGCTGGGAGCACTGTAATTGTTCTAATCTTGCCTTCGCAGTCCGTACTGAAGGGATACGTAGGGAAATGTAATATATTCCTCGCCTTATAATGTTTCTTGATACTTTGTTACTAGCTTTTCAAGGGTTTATTGGCGTCTATCTTTAAAAATCTGCCAGTTCAGATTTTTTGGCATCTCATTCACGCTCTGTGAAAATCAAGTGATCACCAGGATTCTTCTGGGTCGAGTGTCACAGCATTAGCCAACTTCAATACGGGGGCTTGTCGATCTGGTGCTCCGATTCTGAATTTACCCCGAACCATTTTTATTCTCCCTTTAATTTCTTTTAATGCTCATACGCTAGTTCTGTTCAGTTGAAATGAGTGCACAAGTTTTCAGTTAGTCGTCTAGTACAGCAACGGAGAATAATAGTGTGTTTGCTCTAGTTGTGTTCCCCTCGTATAGCCTGGCCTGATTCCGAATTCGATAATTGCGGTGCCCAGCCTCTTACAGTCAAGTAGAACTATTGGCTAGAGAACGCTAACAATTTTTGAAATGTTCGTCAAGTGAATTGTGTCAGCAGAATTTGTGAGGGGGCCCTGACGTCGCGGAAGACGGAGGCGGCCGACGTGTTCCCGGTGGCCTGCGCTGACGGGAGGAATTCTGCCTACTCGTGGCGCTGCTCAGCTGTTTCTAGAGTTCAGTGTCCCCGGTCTCCGGCAGGCAGCTCGCTGCACGAGCAGCGTTCACTCCAGACGCGGCACAATTCAAATTTTTAAGTGCCACCTGCGTGGAACAGTCGTGTGGACACACGGACGACCAATTGCTATATGTGTATTCACGTCCTATCTCATGCTGCTGTATCTTTCCACTGGATACAGTCTTATGTAATCGACGGCAATTATTTCTTTGGTCAAATTTTTGCGTGGAGTAAAAATAAGACTCCCTACAAATTACGCAACGGATTCTTTTCCAAATTTTCATTGCCAAAAGAAGAGTGAGTAATAGACAAACTATGAAACTGACCAGAGTGTGGTCTAATTTGCCAACACAGGTTTGATTGCTTGCAAGTGATCTGGAAAATTAAGGAAAGCTTAATTACTGATTTGAGGAAAAAATTTAGATATGTCACTAACAGTGAAACGTCCCCTTAGAAAAATTAATGAATTACTGTGATGATAAACCTCTTACGCTATTTGATTTTCAAACAGCTGAGCAGAACTGAACGTACTCAGACATTTCGCTCTTCGCCTATTCTGATCAACACTAAACTGACACACAATACTTTTAGCGCAACGCAATCTGACTTTCAATAATCCCTACAGAAGAATGGCCCTGACTAACATTAACCTATACCTTTCACAAATCACTTACCTCACAAAAATCTTCGTTACTCGAACTACTGCAATACAGCGAGCGCCACTACTGCCAGCTAAATAAAAGATTCAAACTACCGAAGGCACTAACTACTGTTAGGCATAGTTAGCAAATGAAAGATTTTGACAGAGAACAAACAATGTATTTACCTTAATAGTGTTCAAAAGTCATAATATATATAGCAGTTCATGACATCCAGTCTTACAAATTTACTGTCTCTGATGGACACGCGTCCAGATCATCCGCTCTCAAAACTCCGCCATCTCTCTCCCCACATCCACCACTGCTGGCGGCTCACCTCCAACTGCGCAACGCTACGCGCTGTTCACATCCAACTGCCCAACACTACAATAGCGACTATTCCAACAATGCCACCCAGCCAAAGACTGCACACAGCACAGGCAGTGACTTTCATAAAGAGCGCAACGTGGCGTGAGCAATATAAAAACCTAAACAGCCTACTTACAACAGCAGCCGCTAACTATATAAACGAGCTGTCAAAAAACTATTATATCAGAGAATAAATAGAAACTTCTCTTGCGTTCTCAATAATAATCGAATACCGACTGATATTTAAATGTATTACATTTCAAGCTCTCTGAACAAAACTTGAAAATAAAAAAAACTGAAAACTATTGTCAAATGTTTGGTGACATTATTTGTCTAAAAATAAGGAATACAATAAGATTAGAGAAACTTGTCTTTCAATGATGCGCGAACTCCTGCACAGCAAATGAGGTGCCGATTTGGAATTTAAAATTAAACATTTAACTTAGTATCTTGCAATTTTAAAGAGAAGCAGAGGACATTTATCTAGTGGAATTTCACTCAGTGGTCTGCTAACGTTACTAACGTACTAGCATTTCAGCGGCTGTACGTGATTTCGAGCATCATTCAAAGGTGTGTGAAATGTTTGTCTAAGTTATTTTATTTCTTGCTACTACACAAATAATTTTACAAAACATTTGCCTGGCTTTCTTTTTCAATTTTATTTATTCTGTAAGAGTGGACTTTCGGTCATACAGCGATTTACTATCTTGTTTTTTTTTCTCCTCCTATGGATACACTATTATCAATTATCAGTCTTGATATCGACAAAAATTCTGATGTTGTTCATGGACACTTTCTGGTGTAAGAGATACAGTAATTGCATTTCGCTTGATCATTTACCCCATTTTAGAACTGCAGTGTCGCCGGCCGGGGTGGCCGAGCGGTTCTAGGCGCTGCAGTCTGGAACCGCGCGGCCGCTACGGTCGCAGGTTCGAATCCTGCCTCGGGCATGGATGTGTGTGATGTCCTTAGGTTAGTTAGGTTTAAGTAGTTCTAAGTTCTAGGGGACTGATGACCTCAGCAGTTAAGCCCCATAATGCTCAGAGCCATGTGAACCATTAAGTACTGCAGTGACAACATCTGCACAACAGCGCAAATGTCGACAACACGCGCTGTGTGTCTTGTTTAGAAACAGACTTGTTCCAATACCAACGGTAGTCACCGGTGACAATAATAAGGGCCATTTTATTCATCGTCCTCGAGCTTGTATTCAGTACTGCTCGCATCTACCTCGGGTCTGTTTTTCTGCAATGTCATTTGTACGTTTACAGTGATACACAGCAGTATAGATAGGTTTACTGACGAAGAGCTGGTCCATATGTAACTCCTATATTGGTTCACTGAATGCATAGGAAGAGCGCCGAAACAACGTGTTACTGATGTGAACAGTTAAGCAACATGAATGACTGGAGCAAGTCTTTTTCTAATCCAGATGCTCAGCACATACCGTCACACATTTGCACTATTGTGCAGATATTCTTAGCGCAATGCAGATATAAAGATAGAGTGGGTTAAGAAAACAAACACAGTGCAATTACTCTTTAACCAGCCACTCGAGGCCATGAGTACCTGATATCAAAATTCTCAGAAAAGGTTCCTGAACAACATCCAAAATTACGACGGTGGAGTGCAGTTTCACTGTGCGTAATATAGGGTGAAGCAGCTAACTAGGCCACCCCACATACAGTGATTAACCAGAACATTATGTCCACATATCTACACTACTGGCCACCAAAATTGCTGCACCACGAAGATGACGTGCTACAGACGCGAAATTTAACCGACAGGAAGAAGATGCTGTGATATGCAAATGATTATCTTTTGAGAGCACTCACACAAGACTGGCGCCGGTGGCGACACCTACAACGTGCTGACATGAGAAAAGTTTCCAACCGATTTCTCATACACAAACAGCAGTTGACCGGCGTTGCCTGGTGAAACGTTGTTGTGATGCCTCCTGTAAGGAAGAGAAATGCGTACCATCACGTTTCCGACTTTGATAAAGGTCGCATTGTAGCCTATCACGATTGCGGTTTATCGTATCGCGACATTGCTGCTCGCGTTGGTCGAGATCCAATGACTGTTAGCAGAATATGGAATCAGTGGGTTCAGGAGGGTAATACGGAACACCGTGCTGGATCCCAATGGTCTCGGATCACTAGCAGTCGAGATGACAGGCATCTTATCCGCATGGCTGTAACGGATCTTGCAGCCCCGTCTCGATCCCTGAGTCAACAGATGGGGACGTTTCCAAGACAACAACCATCTGCACGAACAGTTGGACGACATTTGCAGCAGCATGGACTATCAGCTCGGAGACCATGACTGCGGTTACCCTTGACACTGCATCACAGACAGGAGCGCCTGCGATGGTGTACTCAACGACGAACCATGGTGCACGAATGGCAAAACGTCATTTTTCGGATGAATCCAGGTTCTTTTTACAGCATCATGATGCTCGCATCCGTATTTGGCGACATTGCGGTGAACGCACATTGGAAGCGTGTATTCGTCATTGCCATAGTAGCGTATCATCCGGCGTGATGGAATGGGGTGCCATTGGGTACACGTCTCGGTGATCTCTTGTTCGCATTGACGGCACTTTGAACAGTGGACGTTACATTTCAGATGAGTTACGACCCGTGGCTCTACCCTTCATTCGATCCCTGCGAAAGCCTACATTTCAGCAGTATAATGCACGACCGCATGTTGCAGGTCCTGTACGGGCATTTCTGGATACAGAAAATGTTTGACTGCTGCCCTGGCCAGCACATTCTCCACATCTCTCACCAATTGAAAACGTCTGGTCAATGGTGGCCGAGCAACTGGCTCGCCACAATACGCCAGTCACTACTCATGATGAACTGTGGTATCGTGTTGAAGCTCCATGGGCAGCTGTACCTGTACACGCCATGAAAGCTCTGTTTGACTCAATGCCCAGGCGTATCAAGGCCATTATTACGGCCAGAGGTGGTTGTTCTGGGTACTGATTTCTCAAGATCTATGCACCCAAATTGCGTGAAAATGTAATCACATGTCAGTTCTAGTATAATATATTTGCCCAATGAATACCCGTTTATCATCTGCATTTCTTCCTGGTGTGGCAATTTTAATGGCCAGTAGTGTAATAGCCGGTATGTGCACCTTTGGTACGAATAACAGCGGCGCCGCGTTGTGCCAGGGAAGCAGTGAGGCCTTGTTAGGTCACTGGATGGAGATGGCACCACATCTACACACACAAGTCAGGGGCGATGAGCTCTGACGCCACGTTCAATCAGATCCAGATGTATTCGATCGGATTCAGATCTGGGGAGTAGGAGGGCTAGAACATAAACTGGAACTCGCCGCTGTGTTCCTCGGACCACTCCATCACACTCCTGACCTTGTGACAGAGCGCATTATCTTGTTGAAAAATGCCACTGCCGTCAGGAAACATGATCGTCATGAAGGGGTGTACGTGGTCTGTAACCATTGTGAGATACTCCTTGACTGTTATGGTGCCCTGCACGAGCTTCACTGAACCCATGGATGCCCACATGAATGTTCCCCAGAACATAACGGAGCCGCCGCCAGTTTGTCTCCGTCCCACAGTACAGGTGTCAAGAAACTATTCACCTTGAAGACGACAGCCTCACGCCCTCCCATCGGCATGATGAAGAACGTTATGGGAATTCGTCAGACCATGCAACGCCCCGCCATTGTATCGAAATCCAGTGCTGATGGTCATGTTGCCGATGTCGTGGTGTTAACATTGGCACATGCATGGGTCATCGGCTGCGGAGGCCCATCGTTAGGAGTGTTCGGTGCACTGTGTGTTCAGACACACTTTTACTCTGCCCAACATTAAAGTCTGATGTTACGTAGTTTCGCCACACTTAGCCGCTTGTCCTGTTTTACCAGTCCTTCCAACGTACGACGTCCGACATCTCTAATGAGGGGTGGCCGCCCAACCCCACGGCCTGTGAACGTGGTTTCACCTTAGTTTCGCCACGTGTTGAAGACACTCACCACAGCGTCCTTCGAACACCCGGCAGATCGTGCTGTTTCCGAAGTGCTCGTGCCGAGCCTCCGGGCCATCACAGTCTGCCCTCCTTCAAACTCAGATAGATCGCTCGCCTTCCCCATTCTCCACACGGACAGTGCGCTCATTGATACTACATGTATTGTGCGTGCGCCCGACTAGCAGTCATTCGTCGCCAGGTGACGCTCCTATCGCCTGGACGGGTTTATATCGATAGTAGATCGGTGGTCATAATGTTCTGGCTGGTCAGTGTACGCAGAAACGGTGGATGAAACTAAATGAAATTTCACGGTCGGAAAAGGTGTGTGATTTTATTTCGGTGATGACTAAAACGCGTCAAATTTACAGAGAACTTGGCAGTATGAATCCACTTCTCAGTGTGACTTTGCACTGCCCTTTACTAGGATGCATGGACTGATTCGGTTGAGAGGGGCATCGTAAAGCCGTTGTATCCTTTCCTGAGAAGTCGGCCCACTTACTGTTGTAAATGGTCATTGATATCATGGATACTGGCACTAGGACGGAGTCTAGGTCCCGGCTGGTCCCAAACACGATCTGTCGGGAGCAGGTCTGCTGATATTCCAGGCCACGGGAGTACCGTGTGGACTGCTCATAGAGACACGTGTTGTATATTTTGGACGAGTGTTGTTCTGTTGCAAAATAGCACCACGATACTGTCGCATGAGAAGTAACACATGAAGATACAGGATGTCCGTGACGTATCGTTGGGCCGTCATACCCGTCAGCTCCCCAGATCATGAGACGTGGAGTAACACAACTGTGCCCCTCCAAAACACTGAAAGAATGGCTCTCTTCCTAGGTCGCCGCTATACTCGCCGACGATTTTACACAGAGTACGCGAAGGAACTTGTCCCCCTTCTTGCAGCGGTGTACCATAGGTCTCTGGAAGAGCGCTGCGTTCCAAAGATTGGAAAAGGGCACAGGTCATCCCCGTTTTCAAGAAGGGACGTCGAACAGATGTGCAGAACTATAGACCTATATCTCTAACGTCGATCAGTTGTAGAATTTTGGAACACGTATTATGTTCGAGTATAATGACTTTTATGGAGACTAGAAATCTACTCTGTAGGAATCAGCATGGGTTTCGAAAAAGACGGTCGTGTGAAACCCAGCGTCCACGAGACTCAGAGGGCCACAGACACGGGTTCCCAGGTAAATGCCGTGTTTCTTGACTTCCGCAAGGCGTTCGATACAGTTCCCCACAGTCGTTTAATGAACAAAGTAAGAGCATATGGACTATCAGACCAATTGTGTGATTGGATTGAAGAGTTCCTAGACAACAGAATGCAGCATGTCATTCTCAATGGAGAGAAGTCTTCCGAAGTAAGAGTGACTTCAGGTGTGAGGCAGGAGAGTGTCGTAGGACCGTTGCTATTCACAATATACATAAATGACCTTGTGGATAACATCGGAAGTTCACTGAGGCTTTTTGCGGATGATGCTGTGGTATATGGGGAGGTTGTAACAATGGAAAATTGTACTGAAATGCAGGAGGATCTGCAACGAATTGACGCATGGTGCAGGGAATGGCAATTGGATCTCAATGTAGACAAGTGTAATGTGCTGCGAATACATAGAAAGAAAGATTCCTTATCATTTAGCTACAATATAGCAGGTCAGCAACTGGAAGCAGTTAATGCCATAAATTATCTGGGAGTACGCATTAGGAGTGATTTAAAATGGAATGATCATATAAAGTTGATCGTCGGTAAAGCAGATGCCAGACTGAGATTCACTGGAAGAATCCTAAGGAAATGCAATCCGAAAGCAAAGGAAGTAGATTACAGTACGCTTGTTCGCCCGCTGCTTGAATAGTGCTCAGCAGTGTGGGATCCGTACCAGATAGGGTTGATAGAAGAGATAGAGAAGATCCAACGCAGAGCAGCGCTCTTCGTTACAGGCTCATTTAGTAATCGCGAAAGCGTTACGGAGATGACAGATAAACCCCAGTGGAAGACTCTGCACGAGAGACGCTCAGTAGCTCGGTACGGGCTTTTGTTGAAGTTTCGAGAACATACCTTCACCGAGGAGTCAAGCAGTATATTGCTCCCTCTTACGTATATCTCGCGAAGAGACCATGAGGATAAAATCAGAGAGATTAGAGCCCACACAGAGGCATACCGACAATCCTTCTTTCCACGAACAATACGAGACTGGAATAGAAGGGAGAACCGATAGAGGTACTCAAGGTACCCTCCGCCACACACCGTCAGGTGGCTTGCGGAGTATGGATGTAGATGTAGATGTAGACGATGGTCATCGGGGTAATATAGAACCGAGATCATTGCATAACACAATGCGACGCCATTCACCAGCAGACCATACTTCCTGCTGATGGCACCACTCCAAACGCAGCCATTGTGCTGTGGTGTTAAGGGCGAGGTGGCGCAGTGAATAGCACACTGGGGTCGCATTCGGGAGGACTTCGGTTCAAACCCGCGTCCTGCCATCCAGATTTAGGTTTTCCATAATTTCCCTAAAACACTCCACCCGAATGCCAGGATGGATGCTTTGAAAGGCATTACCGATTTCCTTCCCCATCCTAGACACAATCCGAGCTTGTGGTCCGTCCTTAAGGACCTCGATATTGATGTGACGTTAAATCCAATCTTCCCTCCTGTTTACTTGTTCTCGGATGTCAGGCGCAGTTGTGAATGGATTAACAAGTGCCTCGTGCAGAATATGGCAGTCCTCCCTTGTGGTGGACAGATGTGGTCAACCGCAAACTTGACGACGAGTATGTCGGCCCTAAGGTTCCCATGCAGTACAACATTTGGCCACTGCCACATCCGAATGCCCTACAAACGTATGACGCTTTCTCGCCCCTTGCACGCCCTACCAGGCCTGGTAACAGCACTAAACGCGAACAAACTTATGCATTTTAGTGGTAGTTCTAGTTAGCACAGAGAATTGGTACTCTAATCATGTACATACTCTCTGATGATGTATACGTGTACGAAGGTACATTGACATGCGTCTGTTTCCTGGTCTTCCCAGCCAGTTTGTAACGTTTAGTGATTTTCGCGAAATTATAGCGTACAATATGGTGAATATCGTGATGCACGAAAGTAAGTTTTAACTTTTATAGCTGCCGAATAATGAGAATGACTTTGTTTTATGCGCAGGTGTAAACTACTTTCTGTGATATCGGAAAGAACCTTCGAAGACAGTAGTATGCTGCGGGTATTTATCAAATATTGACGGCAGCGCCGCAAACAGCTGTCCCGCCGTCAGAGGAAAAGGTCCCACGAACGTCTGCACTACTGTGCCAGATGTACCGGACGTAACTCCGGTATAGTTCGTGTGTTTATTTACATTCTCAAAGCCCATCAGTCTGTGCTCTGCTACAGTAGCGAACAGACAACTTTCTCGTTAAGCTACACAGACTTTCACCGTGTATACAATATCCAAAAAAGTGGATATCATTTTCGTTCAATGCAAATGTCGCCTAAATTTAGGGCTGCAGCGCAATTATGCTTAAAGGTATCCATTTAATACCAGTTTCTCACGTTTTATCACTGAAAACATTATTATAAAAAATAAGGAACTCATTCTGTGTCATGAGAGATATGCAATGACCATTTTAGCAACGGTACATACAATCCATATGTTGCTATGGGGCAGCTGAAATACGTGGGCGAGTGGGATCAGATAAAGTGGCTACAATAGTCCAACACATTTCAACTTTTCTATATTTAGCTCTTTCAATAGCTTAATAGCAATGATTTAAAAATGTGTTACTCTTCTTCGAATGGCATCTATGAAAACTGTAGAGAGATTTGGCTTTCCTATGCAGGCTTCTCCTTGCGTATGAAACATCGCTTGCAAACCATGAGCAAATGAATCTTGATAATATGAACTAATTTTTAGTTCAAAACCCATGATGGGTGAGAAAAGTAGGTAAACGAATTTGATCTTTCAAAGTTTGGAGGCGAGCTATTCAGCCATCGTATCGTAGGTCTCTCTCTCTCTCTCTCTCTCTAGTGGAACTCTAAGTACTGATAAGTATCTATCGTTATTGATGCCACTGTTGTTGGAAGACATAAGACAATCAATGTAATAGAATAATATCTCGTCCATACCCGATTACATATCTTCTTAACATTAAATTGGGAGATCTTAGCATCCGGTGTTTGGGAAACACCTAATGACATGCATTTTCACTGGACGTAACAACTCTAGACTTTTCTCATTGGGAAACAATAAAACAAGAAGTCTACAAGGAAACACTGGCCATTCCTGAAGACATGAAATGCCGTACCACACGGGCCTGATCTGCGGTGAGTTCAGATGAAATTCGCCGTGCAGTATAGTCTGTCCGAAATCGCTTTATAGCATCGATTCTCAAAGTCAGCATTTTGAGCACTTCATATGACAGTCATGACAGGAAACACACGAACTGTATCTGAGTTACATGGTTGCTTACATTTGGTAAGTGGGAGAGAAGTTTGTGGGACGTCTTGTCCTGAAGGCGCGACATGTTGTGTCATTGAAACTCTCTTCGAAGGCTCTTTCCAATGACACGGAAAACATGTACATATCGAATTAAAAGAAACCAAGTCGGTGCCATAATTCGTCAGCTATAAACGTTAAAAAATACTTACATGTATCAGGACATTCACTTCATTATTCGCTATCTCAGCGATAGTAGCAACTATATCTACAAACTCATTTTGGATAGCCTGTATTTGACGTGGCGTGTTGGAGCTGCCTCCACCTGTATGCATGTAGGACTTCCACATTCCGAAAAACCGACAACGCATCCGAAAAATAAGTCTGTATCTCAGAGATCTCAGAATCGTGTACCATTTTCCTTTCTTTATTTACACTTTGAGACATTTTTTCAAAACATCCCCACGAAGTTGTAAGTAGGCTGTTTAGGTTTTTGTGTTGGTAACACCACATAGCGCTCTGTATGAAAATCACTGACTATGCAGTGTGCAGTCTGTGACTGGTTGGCATTGTTGAAATATTCGCTATTGTAGTGTTGGGCAGTTGGATGTGAACAGTGCATAGCGTTGCGCAGTTGGAGGTGAGCCGCCAGCGGTGGTGTATATGGGGGGAGAGATCGCGCAGTTTTTGAGAGTGGATGGTCTGGACGTGTGTCCATCAGAGAGAGTAAATTTGTAAGACTGGATGTCATGAACTGATATAATATATATGACTTTTGAACACTATTAAGGTAAATACGTTGTTTGTTTCTATCGAAATCTTTCATTTGCTAACTATGCCTATCAGTAGCTAGTGCTTTCAGTAGTTAGAATCTTTTATTTAGCTGGCAGTATTGCCGCTCCCTGTATTGCAGTAGTTCGAGTAACGAAGATTTTTCTGAGGTAAGTGATTCATGAAAGGTATAGGTTATTGTTAGTCAGGGCCATTATTTTGTAGGGATTTTTGAAAGTCAGATTGCGTTACGCTAAAAATATTGTGTGTCAGTTTAGTGATGATCAGAATAAGTAAAGAGAGAAATGTCTGAGTACGTTCAGTTTTGCTCACCTGTTTGAAAATCAAATAACGTAAGGGGTTTATCAGCACAGTAATTTATTTATTTTTCTAAGGGGACGTTTCAAAGTGTCATATGACAGTACAGAAATAGGAAACTCAATCCACTGCCAATGATAAGGGACGAGTACTAAGCATTTATATCTGCCTTTCTTTTTGTTTAAAACAACTCATTTTCCACAGGACCATAGCATCTGAAGACGTCTCTCCATCTTTTTTGAGTATCATACATTCATTTTGTAGTTGTTCGTAATAATTGCGCATCTCCAATCTTACCGATACTTTTATCTCGGATTTTTCAGAGGCCTTACCCATTCTGCAAAACTTCTGCACCATTCGTGTCTATTTTTCGAGATTCATAAAATATAGCAACTCACGTGTGACACCTTCACAGTTGGCTGCAGTCTTACGAATCCTCGAACTTCCATAAGTACAGCATTTATAATTCTAGTTTCTTTAATTTCTTACCATGAAGGGTGATGCAGTAGCACCAAGAGTTCACTAAGAGCAGGTTTCAAAGCCCTTTCTGGAGTTATGCCTGTGGAGTTTCTGGGGCCCCTATTCAAAATGTTTAGATTATTACATGGAAAAAACGAGGGGGTGGGAGGGGGGGCAGTGCAGTGACCTTGAATACACTGCGTAATCATGCACCCCCTCCCTTGCCCCATTCCCCTTCCTCTCCCCCCTCTCCATCGAATGTCAGTGTATAATTAACAGTTAGCTTTATTCATCAACTTGTTGAAGCCTGCAACCATGTCATTCTTGATTTAAAAAATAATTATTATAATTAAATAATTCGAATAAATAAATAAAATAAATTAAAAATCCAAGTAACCCAGCTGTGCTTTGTACCCACACCCCTTCTTCAGTCACTCTCAGCGTAGTGTTAAAAATGAGGCAGTCCTAATCACAATGTAGCTATCAAGATCCAACTAAATTGCGTAAAATGGTTTCTAGGTATGTTCCAACACTCTAATTATTTCATACATAACCTTCTCTTAAATTATCTTGCTGTTGTTGTACAGTCAGGGTAGATTTCCTTCCCCATCCTTTTCCTATCCGAGCTTTTACTTTTCCTTGAGATCACGCAGTTGATGGGACATTTATTCTCTTAATTTTTTCCTGTCTTGTATTTTTCGAAAATTGAAAATTTCTTGTTATTAGAGTCATTTGCTTAGAGCTTACATGCCACGTGATGCGTAAGAGAAGTCAAAATATCACAATATTCTCGTTTTCGGGAAATCGTGGTTTTTATATTTTCCCCTCGTTCTATACATCATTTCAGGAGAAACCGGTATAGTCTCTCAAACAAGTCAATTATTTAGTTCGCATTCGATGTCCAGCTGAGCTAATGCGGTCCAACGGCCGCAAAGTCTCCGTTAAACTATAACGCTGATGCTTCAATAAATAACAAAATACATGCCGCTAAATTACAGCTGGGACGCCATTTCAGCTAAGTATATTTACTTTGTAAAAGTGGTGTTCTATCGGGTAGAGCATTAGACTTTGGCTCTGGATGTCCTGGGTTCGATCCCAGACAGGAGCGAGGAGTTTTTCTTGTTCCATTGTCTCCAGGACGGCCCCAGCTCCATTTACCCTATTGTCAAATGAGTACCGGGGATTTTTCCTGGGCGTAAAAGGTGGCCGTGATGGGCTCTCCCTCTCCTAGTGAAGCGACGAAAAAAGGCTGCACTCTGCCTACAACCAGGCCAATAGCTCGGTCACGGAACTGCGCCACAGACTTTATTTTCTTTGATCTCGTATGAACTGTGTAAGTTCACTCTACTAAGAACGGGGAAGGGGGGGGGGGGCAACGCCTTAATTACATACTAGTAAAGCAGTCGTCAAATTGGAGAGTGGTTTGAACACCAGAGTGCTTTTTAACACGGCCCTAATTGAGGTGGTATGATTTCTACCTTCCTCCGACCTTTCAACTGATTTTCTTAGATTACCTTATCCATGCAGATCTAGGATGACTTATAGTTGGACGTGGATTCCGAACCACAGTCCTAATCACAACAAAACATCAAAAACCGTGCGAGAGGTACAATAAGTCACAGATAAAATTCCTAGGACTGAGCGCGATTCGATCATTAGACCTTTAGATCTTTAATATAGCATTTTACCATTTAGGTATAGAGCCGCACAAAATAAGAGAACACACTAGGAAAGAAGGAAGGGGGACAAGTCTCTAAGGTAACCAAACATGGTAGATTCCATTCTATAGTCCTGAGAGTCACGCCATGGAGTGATTATCAGACACCGTTCTGATCTTGAAACATCGCGTCTTGGGGAACAAACATGGATCGGATGCTCACCAAACCGTACTGCAAAAGTGGAGTGAATCAGGTCTGCAACGTTCCAAAATAGACAACTGCATAACGAGTCCTACCAAGATAGACTTCTATATGACGATATTGACTTGAGGCATCTGCTAGCACGTGACTAACATGAGAAGTGACTGTGTTCATCCCAGGGTCTGAGATTCAGTAGCCGTCTGGCCGTCAGCACAGCTGTTCCGAAGTTCAGCACTGATCACGTGTCTTCCAAACTCCTTCAGGTCGTAACAGGCTGGCATCAGTGAACCTACAAATGTGTATGTTGTGCATGTAATTACGGAACGTGGCACCAGAACCTACAGAATAAAATGCAGCTGCAGCGTTCAAAATGCAGTCAACAAAAACGTAGTATTGATGAAGATATAAATAAACTGCATCAAATGAATTGAGATGAAAATCCAAACCGCGCCTTGGCATAAATGAAATTGTAAAAAAAAAACGTGGCTGGTTGTTGTACTTCTTCAAGTAATGAACTATTTACATCTGTAAGTGTATATGTGTGTATGTATGAATGTATGTATGTATGTTCATATAAATGGTGTTTAAAATAAAGTGTGACATATTCCTGCAGGAGGTAGTGTTGGTCAAAACTAGAAGAAAAGTTCAGATATTTATATGTCCGGAAAACAATACCTGTTGAGATATGGGCCGCTTTACTTGTGATGAATAATGTGCAGTAATCGATGGTGTAGACTGTCACAAGAGATAGCATAGTAAATTACCTCAATATGCACTTGAGGGCAGGTGCAAATCTTCGAGCAGTTGTGGAGGTGAGTCATCAGAGTCACTTTAGTATCGATGCACGGCCAGGAGTTATCGGTGACAGATTCATAGGGCAATACACTTTGTCAGAAAGTTCAAAAGGTGCTGTGTGTCTCCAATTTCTGCGCGATGAATTGCCGGCCCTATTGGAGAGCGTTACGCTTGCAGGAAGACAAAGGCTGTAGTTTATGCACGACGGGGCACCATCCCATTTTCTACGGGTCGTGTGACGCCGCAACGTTTCACGGGCGCTGGATTTGTCGAGGAGGTTCGACACCATGGCCTTCTCTTTCACCAGTCGTGAGTCCGTTGGACTTCGGGATATGGGGACATTTAAAGGCATTCGTGTATGCCCTACCCATCGACAATGTGCAGACTCTACAGGAACATGTGACCAATGAATGTGGCACCGCCCGAATGGAGCCAGCTGTATTTGAAAGACAGTGTGATTCCTTGTGAAGAAGGGATGAAGGCTTCAGGATGTGTGGCAACCACATGCAGCACTACCTATAGTATCTACTTCTACGTAACAGGCAATTGAGAATGAGAGCACAGATTAGTCCTTCTCTCAACAGATCTTGGTTTCCGAACGTGTTATTATAGGAACTTTTCTTCTAGTTATGAACAAAACTATCTCCTATGGGAACATGTTACACTATTTTTAAACACTTGGCCAGTATCCTTGACATCGATTTGTTGGAGAATCTTATAACGTATTCTGAGCTTAAACGTATTCATGTATCTTGATCAGATCATCTCCATACTAACAAGCATGAATTTCGAAA
Organism: Schistocerca piceifrons; assembly: GCF_021461385.2. NCBI lineage: Eukaryota > Metazoa > Arthropoda > Insecta > Orthoptera > Acrididae > Schistocerca > Schistocerca piceifrons. The sequence goes on along the minus strand of NC_060149.1, from coordinate 233,511,785 downwards.
ACATTGATCATGTGAAGCCGAAGTCGTACTTTCGTCACGTGACATACTGAAAGCCTTGGATCAAGGTAGTCAGGTAGGTGCAGTATTTCTTATTATCAGAAGTAGGATCATATGGGGTATAAAGCGAAATTTGTGACAGGATTGAGGATTTTATGGTAGGGGAACGCAGCGTGTTATCTTGGATGGAGGGTCATCGACAGATGTCGAAATAACTTCAGATGTGCCTGAGGAAAGTATATTGGAGCCATTGCTGTCCATGCTAAATATTAATGATTTTACGTCCAATATCAACAGTAACCTCAGACGTTACGCTGATGATGTATTTGCCTATAATGAATTAGTGTCTGAACGAAGCTGCACAAATATTCAGTCAGATCTTGATAAGATTTCAAAGTGCTGCATTGCTTTAAATGTTCCGAAATATAAAATTGTGCACATCACAAACTGAAGATCCGTTGTATCCTACGACCACAACACCCGTGAGTCACAGTTGGAATCGGTCACCTCATACGAATATCTCGGTGTAACCCTTTGTAAGGGTATGAAATGGAACGATCATTCATGCACAGTTGTAAGTAAAGCAGCTGGCAGACAACATCTTATTCGTAGAATAGTACAGAAATACAGTCAGTGTACAAAGGATATTCCTTACAAATCGTTCGTGCAATTCATCCCAGGAAATTTCTCAAGGTTGAGGGACCTGTACCAGATAAGACAAACACGGATCATTGAACGTATGCGGAGAAAGGCAGCATGAATAGTCGCAGGTTTGTTTGACCCATGGGGAAGTGTCACAGAGATGCTGAAGAAACTGAACTAACAGACCCTTGAAGATAGACGTAAACTATCCCGAGAAAGCCGACATGCAAACTTTAAAATGGTTCAAATGGCTCTGAGCACAATGGGACTTAACATCTGTGGTCATCAGTCCCCTAGAAGTTTGAACTACTTAAACCTAACTAACTTAAGGACATCCCACACATCCATGCCCGAGGCAGGATTCGAACCCGCGACCGTAGCAGTCGTGCAGTTCCGGACTGAGCGCCTAGAACCGCTAGACCACCGCGGCCGGCTGCAAACTTTCTAAAACAGGCTTTAAATGATGATTCTGGGAATATACTACCACCTCCTAAGTATCGTTGCATGTTTAAACTTCTCTCCTTGTTGGAAATACTTTCACGCCCTCATGATGCGCTGCGTCCCATTTAATATTTTGCAAGCAAGTACATGTCTTCTTCTCTATTTTTGGCGAGAAGGAGCGTTTCGTAAGAACGGTTTTTCTTGCAACTTTATAACAGGCTTCAGTTAACTATCGTTTCACGACAACTTGTAACTAGAGCGAATAGTCGCCTTCTCGATAATTAGGGATGGACAGCGACATTTACACAATCGTTTTCTGTACTTCACAGCTACAGAGACGTTCTGAATTGGCACCCTCATTAGGCTCTAGGACGATAAACATTGAATGCTTACAGACAGTATGACGAACCTGTCGATAGTTCAGTTCCACTTTGACAAATATGTCAATTATTTTAAATAACTAACATTTCCTGCGTCACGTTACCGGTAATCCAGTTGCTAGGCACACGGTCTCGTCAAAACCATCATGATTTAGAAGCAAGAATTAATAGTGGCACACGAAATATGATTTCGCTATATTGCTACCACTCTAACGACACACCGAAACGCTACACATATTTGCATTGCAAAATATACCAGTAATGACACATATTGATGTCAACGATGCATTACTCAGTGAATACGAAATGTGGTATGTAACATAGTGGCCCACATTTAGGGCCAAAAAACATGCTACAACCTGCATTTAGACTTTAATACTCACGCTAAATTCTCAACACCGACGCTATATTCCTCAAGGTATTACGCAGTTATCTGGAAATTAATCCTTCACGATAATTACAAGAGAAGGAAAGGAATTAGAGTCATACTGTCATCGTCGTGGTCATTTAATACCCAATATGAGTTGAGAGACGGAGAAGGATAGTGGCGGATATCACTCATGGCCGTGTTGAAGGAGCCTCTTCGACATCCCCCCCCCCCCCCCCCCCCCACTCCCTCAACTAATTTGGGGAAACAACAAGTCTAAATCGAGACTTTTATACCCAGGTGAATAGGAGTCCAACATTTTTATCAATAGTCACCCACTCGGAACGGTGTTTATTTCAGTGCAAAGGGTTAAAATCAACAAAATTAGTGAAAGTGCATGACGTAAGTAACTAGCATACTGAGAGTTGAAAATATCTCGTTTTCACCTGTAATATATCGTGCACCTTTGGCGAGATAGGAAGAGTATTACTCAAGGACGTATGATGTGTCGCTTACGTGGGAGCGGTAGATAGCCTTTTCACCCCACCGCCCACGTCTTACTGGCAGCGCTGATGTGGTATGCATTCAAACAGATCCCTCAGATATCTATCGTCAGTCGCCGTTGCAATATGCACTGTGGATGAGAAAATAATTCGACAGTAATATAACAACAACGCGTATTCTATTTGCTAACTTAGGCGAGACTACAGATTCTTATTTTCCTAGCTACCGGTGTTATATCAAGCTATACAGAAACTGTTTGTATGTCATCTTAATAGCCGAATAATATCGTAACCGAAGGCTAGATTTCTATCAGTACTTGGTAGAACACGTCAATAATACCAAACAGAAAAGAGAAACACTTTCATGATTTTGTACAACTGTTATTTTTGTAATCACAATCCGATTTTCGGCTTTTTAGGCCGTCATAAGGAGACAACTGTATTCACAACCAGAGTTAAAGTGATGTGCGACTTTTACGGATATAGTGATGCAGATGCGTAGTGTTCACAAAGGAAAGTATTACATCATTTCTTTGTTAAAAAGCAAAGCGTTAAATTTCAAAAACGAATAACAAAGTTGTTATCACTGTTGTACTTGCATAATTGAAACTTAAATTAACAGTAGGGGGGGGGGGAGGGAGGGAGTGGGGAGAAACCGTGTTCGGTCATTTCAGACAAAGCCAGCATTCTGCGTCATCTGTTTATTGATTTCAAGTACTTCTACTAGTGTCATCTTTCAAACTGTCGTAAGAGTAAATAAAACAATGAGCATCGTGTGAATGGTTTTTTGTTCACAGATGTTTCTCAAAGGATGAATCTAAACAGACATCAGTTGGACCATTACAGAATACGGGGGTAGCTCACAATTGATTCACCTCTTACTTTAACAACAGACAGCAAAAGGTCATTATTCACAGTGTTAAGAATGGCTGTAATGTGGGGTCTGAGTGGGGTACGGTCTGATTGGGGGGGGGGGGGGGGGGGGGGGTGCCCCAGGGATCAGTGTTGGGGGCTACTCCTGTTCCTTGTTTATGTAAATGATATGCCCTCCAGTATTACGGGTAACTCTAAAATTATATCTGTTTGGTAATGACACTAGCTTTGTACTAAAAGATGATGTGTGCAACACTGGCTCGGTTTCAAATAGAGCCGTAAAGAACAATGGCTATGAAAGTAAAATTTTGCGAGCCGATGTGACTAAAAACCCTAAAAAGGTTTTCCGGCCGGTGTGGTCGTGCGGTTCTAGGCACTTCAGTCTGGAACCGCGTGACCCCTACGGTCGCAGGTTCGAATCCTACCTCGGGCATAGATGTGTGTGATGTCCTTAGGTTAGTTAGGTTTAAGTAGTTCTGAGTTCTAGGGGACTGATGACCACAGATGTTAAGTCTCATAGTGCTCAGAGCCATATTTCGCTGATATCTTTGGCAGGCTTTAGATTTTGAATATGGGTCTACAAGGAGGAGGCACAACAGCTTCCTTAGCAGGTAACAAAATATCGCCTTTCAAAAGAAAGGGAGATGTCGTGTGGCTAGGCCTTCCCGTCGTGTAGACCGGGAGCCTGGTGCAAGTCTTTCTAACTGACGAGACGTCGGTGACGTTTATGTCAATGGGGATGATGTGATTATGAAGACAACGAAGTCAACAGCGAGTCACGGAGGGTGAAAAATCTCAGCAGCCATCAGACTTTTATTACACTCGCAAAAGACGGAATAAACGTACATTACTCGTATAACCGCGGCTGTGAAACAGATACCTAAAAACAAAACAGGCACTATGTACAAGAGATGGTTAAGATGGAAAAAGATTCACAGGGAACAGCAATGGTCTTGTTGCCGCAATCGACTTCGTATACGTCCGAAGTCAATAGTGCATACAATGATAGCCCACCAACTGAGAAATTTGTGTACTTAGTACAAATATAAACAACCATAGGATGCAAACCAAAAGACCTGAAAAGAAGAATTAAAATCGCTTGGGTTTAATTTGGTTAAATGAATATCTCAGAAGTAGAGATAGATTTCACTTTCCAGTCCAGTAGATTACTTACAGAAGTAGCAGGCTAAGGCCTTAGCATAGCAAGAATTTGGGTGAGACGGGGAAGAGAACTGCTATTGATGGCGACCTGTCGCATGACGACGTTAAGTTAAAGAGCCCCCTCGGTACTACTCAGAATGATTTGACTCTATGTTGGGACCGGGTTTCATTCTCTCCAAAGGCGTCCGAAAGGATGGTAGGAGGGGGTACTTTCCGCTCCCCTCCTCCCGCCGCTGAAACCTGAAGTACAAAAAAATGTTCAAATGTATGTGAAATCTTATGGGACTTAACTGCTAAGGGCATCAGTCCCTAAGCTTACACACTACTTAACCTAAATTATCCTAAGGACAAACACACACACACACACACACCCATGCCCGAGGGAGGACTCGAACCTCCGCCGGGACCAGCCGCACAGTCCATGACTGCAGCGCCTAAGACCGCTCGGCTAATCCCGCGCCCTGAAGTACAGTTTCTGTTCACATATTGAATATTGAGTGAATAACCATCAGTTCTCAAGGATATAATAATACACATTGTTATGGCAGGCCAAGCAGCTTTTACTGGATACTGCGATACACTTTGAAGTGACGCAGATATGTGACACTAATTTTCATCATAGTCACCAAGTCTCTGTAAATAACAGTCAGAACGTTGGTCACAAGGCTGTTCCAAAACCGCTGTGTGAATGTTCTAGTTGTTGGAAAAGCTCTCTCCCTCCTAAGTATTCTTTCAGCTTGCCGAAAAGATGGAAATCGCATTGTGCAAGATTTGTACTTCCGTTGAGTAGCGCCCACGTGTGTGCGTCTTTGGTCAAATTGTTGGCACCATTTCACTTCGACTGGAAGCGACATTGCATTTGGTCCTTATAGCGGCAGAACTGCACGGTGAATATGAATGCAATTTAGGCGTTTTGCCCACAAGGATCTTACTGTCCTGCGTACTTCAACTTCGGAGTACGTTTACAGTTGCCGCGCCTTTTAACTCGCACACTGTGATGAATCTGTTATCCGCATCGCAGAAGAACTGTGTCTGCTGGAATCTCGAAGCACGTACTCTCTTCTGACAACGCGCCACCCTTGGGAAACGGTCTTAGCGTAGGACGACATGTGTAACTTGCTTTTTGAAGTCCCAACGTAACTTGTTATTTCCTGTAACAAGGCCTCTACAGCTCGTAACTTATTGGTTCTCAAGCTACCAGATGTGTGAGTGTGCCCTCATCTCCTGTTCTTACCGTCGGTGGCTTGCAAAAAATTCGGGTCACTCGCGACTAGCGCTAACTAAAACTTCACTGAGAGTTGCTGTACGGGCTTTTCGTCTGCATATTGTTGCGTAAAAATGATTGTATGCTAGAGGTCCTTAAATCCGAATAACGAGCTGACGTTTCAATTTGCTTGTCTTGAAAAGGAGAGGGAGTTGTTGGAGTTTCCGGTTATCAGATTGTGTGCCAGAGAACAGAGTTTTAACAGCCTCTGCAGCACCTCATTGAATGAAGGAGCGAGAAACTAGCTCAACTGAACAAGGAGTGGGGAAATTCTCTCTTGTAGTTTTCTCAAAGTAGCCATCCTGGTCTACGCCTGAGATGATTCGGGAAAGCATGCGAAATCTAAATAGCGATGGTCAGTTGCGGTTTCAGCTTCGCACTTCTCGAATGTGGATCACTATCTCAACACTGCCTCATTTTTAAATATCGCTATCGACTAATATACTTCCACAAGGCGGAAGAATGAATTCACACCAGACGATCGCGATATATATATCTACCGTTAGCTACACAGGTGTGTCTCTGTCTCTCTCTCTCTCTCTCTCTCTCTCTCTCTCTCTATATATATATATATATATATATATATATATATATATATATATATATATAGAGAGAGAGAGAGAGAGAGAGAGAGAGAGAGAGAGAGACAGAGACACACCTGTGTAGCTAACGGTAGACGTAACTTAGACGTTAGTTTTTCCTGGCCGCCAGTAAGAGCCTAGGAATTCGCATTAGCAACTGCATAGGTATTTTCCGGTGTGCCTCGCCTGACTTTTGGAAATACCGTGTTCGTTAATGTAAATGCTGCACATACATTTACTCGAAGATTTCAGAGTCACCTCGTCAGTATTTGAGCACACTGCTCATCGTGACACAAACAACGGTCGAATGCGGGTCACAGCGAGCCACTGAGTAAGATATAACAGTGCTACGTCACTAACTCACACGAGAGTGTCAACAACTAATAAAAATAATAAACAGAAAGTCTGCTGGCCAACTTGGTTGCTGCTTATCCTTCCTTTAAATTGCTGCGGCAAAATTCCGAACTGGTTTCGTGACTTAGACCGAAGCGTGACATTCAAAAAGCTCGTGGGCCGTCCCTAATGACTTCGTTGTCGACGGAACGTTAAACACTAATCTCCGCCTCCTCTTCCAAAGCAAGTGGAATAGTGTGGATAGTGTAGATGGGAAATAAAAGTTCGTATCTACTGAATAGCTGCAAACCGACGAATCTTAGACTGCTCTTTTGATTATATATATATGAAGGTGAAAATCATCTATTGACATTAAATTCTGGGTAGCTGTTGGCACGCAACCCATCTACATCTATGTGATTACTCTGCTGTTCAGAATAAAGTGCCTGGCAGAGGGTTCAGTGAGCCACCTTAAAGCTGTCTCTCTACCGTTGGACTCTCGAAGGCAAACGTGAAAAACGAGCACTTAAATTTTTCTGTGCGGGCCCTGACTTCTCTTATTTTATCGTGATGATCATTCCTCCCTATGTAGGTGGGTGCCAACAGAATGTTTTCGCAATCGGAGGAGAAAACGTGTGATTGAAATTTCATGAGAAGATCCCGTCGCAACGAAAAACGCCTTTGTTTTAATGATTGCCACTCCAATTCATGTATCATGTCTGTGACACTATCTCTCCTACTTCGAGATAATACAAAACGAGCTGCCCTTCTTTGTACTTTTTCGATGTCATCGGACAATCCCACCTGATGCGGATCCCACTCCGCACAGCAATACTCCAGAATAGGGCGGACAAGCGTGGTGTAAGCAGTCTCTGTAGTAGACCCGTTGAACCTTCTAAGTGTTCTGCCAATGAATCGCAGTCTTCGGTTTGCTCTACCACAATATTATCTATGTGATTGTTCCAATTTAGGTTATTTGTAATTGTAATCCCTAAGTATTTAGCTGAATTTACAGCCTTCAGATTTGTGTCACTTATCGCGTAATCGATATTTAGCTTATTTCTTTTAGTACTCATGTGAATAACTTCACACTTTTCTTTATTCAGGATCAATTGCCACTTTTTGCACCATACAGATATCTTATCTAAATTATTCAGCAAGTCGTTTTGATCATCTGATGACTTTACAAGACGGTAAATGACAGTATCATCTGCAAACAATCTAAGACGGCTACTCAGATTGACTCCTATGTCGTTAATATGAATCAGGGACAATAGAGGCCCTATAACACTTCCCTGGGGAACGCCGGATATTACTTCTGTTTTACTCTATGACTTTCCGTCTATTACTACGAACTATGACCTTTCTGACAGGAAATCACGAATCCAGTCGCACAACTGAGGCGATACTCCGTAGGCACGCGTATCAGCGTATCCGAGATCAATGAGACATGCTAATGGCGGAAAGACTCCCATCGAACCCAATCACCAATTCATATTATGTACAGCTGTACAGTGTCTGATCGAAAGAATCCGGAAACCGCTATGTGATGCGGAACTGACCACTAGATATCACAAGAAGTAGACCCGCCAGTATAAAAGGAAGCGTGGAGTATTGTGTTGTCGGTAAAGAAGCAGGAACAGCAAATGCGATCGAACAGGAAAGCCCAGTGACTTTGAACGTGGACTAGTCATTATATGTCACCTAAGTAACAAATCTACCAAGGATATTTCAACCACTATAAAGCTGAGCTAGTAGACTGTTGGTGATGTGACTGTAAAATGGAAACCTGAAGGAACAACCACAGCTAACACAAGACCAAGCAAACCCCAAGCATTGACAGAGATTGTCGAGTATTATGGAGGGTGGTTATAAATACTAGCATGAGATTAGTGTAAGGCTCACTCTTTAGTTCCAGAGTGCTACCGGTAGTCCACCTAACACAGTGACTGCGTAGGGAGCTTAAAGAAATGGCGATACAGTGGTCGAGCAGCATCTTGTAAGCCACACGTTTCTGTATTCAATGCTAAGCGACGCTTGAGGTGGTGTAGAGTGAATGGAGTGATGAATCACGCTACACCCTGCTGGCATCCGATGGGAAGGTTTGGGTTTGGCGAATGCCTGGAGTACCTTACTTGCCATCGAGTGGAGTTCCAGCAGTGACGAACGGAGTAGGTGGTGTTGCGGTGTGGATGTATTTTCGTAGTTAGGACGTGTTTCTCTTATTGCGCATAAGGAAAGGCTTAAGGATATGAAGACATGTTTACAGCACTGTGTACTGTTTACAGTGAAGGAACAGTTCTCAGACGATTATTGTTTGTATCAGGATGACAATGCACCCAGTCATAAAGCACCACCTGTGAGGAAACGGTTTGTAGACATTAACATCCCTGAAATGGACTGACCTGCCCACAGCCCCTATATGAACCCAATGATAAACCTTTGGGGTGAATTAGAACGTCAACGTCACTGCAGACTCTTGCATCCAACATCACCACCTTCGCTAGTTTCGGCTTTTGAGGAAGAAGCAGGCACCTCACTGAAACAGTCCCAAGCAGAGGTCAAGCAGTTTACCACTGCGAAGAGTGGACACACCCCATATGAATGTACACTAATAGGTGTCCGGACACTTTTGATCAGATGGTGTATTTAGATATGGGTGTTCCTCATCATCGGATTATTTACCAAAATTCTGGGCCTATCCTCCTACTGCTCTTTGTTGTCTTATGTAGTGAGGGCATGCGAAAAGTGATGGTGACGAGTCCTTCTGTTGGTGACATTCAGCTTGGCGGCAACCTTGGCTATGTTTGGGATACCGAGCGAGGTCAGGCAGAGGTTATCACACTGGACTCGCATTCGGGAGGACGACGGTTCAGATCCGCGCCTCGCCATCCGGATTTAGGTTTTCTGTGATTTTCATAAATCGCTTTAGGCAAATGCCAGGATGGTTCCTTTGAATGGGAACGGCCAGACTTTGAACATTCCGAGTTTGTGCGCCGTTTTTAATGACCTGCATGTCGACGATACATTAAACACTGATCTTCCTTCCTTATATCTGTTTGCGACGAGTAAGCCATGTGCCGATACTGGATTTCACTCAATTTTCTTTATCATTCATAACAGTATAACCGGTGAAAATGCACTCACCAGTCATCCACACGCCGTAAATACACCCATTTGACACACTATGCTGAGTAAGTATGAACTAAAGCGCCTAAGAAGTCATTGCGCCACATAAAAATCACTAATACCATTCGAATAGAACAAATGCTTGCGGGGTTTATTTGATTCATCAGCCAACACTCGTAATATTTACTAAAGCGAGACTACGTGAATGAGAAATCGAAATCGAAAACGAAGGGTGGGAGCACGAACCCAGGTATTGTCCTTTCGGCAGATGCGGGGACAGCGGAGTGGCAGGAAGGAGCAGTGTGTGACAGATTTGGACTGCCAGCTGACTGCGGCTATCAGCGGCGTCGCCACTGGGAAGTGTCGGCGGTACGTGCACCGCGCCCCAACCGTGCTCCAGAAACACCCGCGCATACAAATCGCGCCGCTGCCGCTTAGTTAGGCTACCGTGCCAATACGCATTCCACCCAAGATAGCCCGCTTGAAACTTCGTTTGATTTCAACGGAAGGCAGATTATGGACTCCCACGCACGAAACCACAGCCCTCATTGTTGATACACAGCTGGCCATTAAAATGGCAACATCAGGAAGGATAGCACATTACGAAATTTTACTTATTATGTGTGCCAAATATAGTAGAAAGAATTCATGATTGTATTAGTACGTGATTTTGTGCCGGCCCCTGTACCCGAGCGGTTCTAGGCACTTCAGTCCAAAACCGCGCTGCTGCTACGGTCGCAGGTTCGAATCCTGCATCGAGCATGGATGTGTGTGATGTCCTTAGGTTAGTTTGGTTTAATTAGTTCTAAGTCTAGGGGACTGATGACTTCAGATGTTAAGTCCCATAGTGCTTAGAGCAATTTTTGAACGTGATTTTGGGGGTATACAGGGTGCGAAATTTAGTTCACAGAGCTGCCATCTCTGGCACTAACAGTGGTTTCGACACGGCTGAGTATATAGCTTGAGTTTGTGTAAGACACGGGTACTTCATTCAATGCGTGCCAGTTTCTGGGGAACCCATGACCAGAAGTTTTCGATAGGTGAGAGGTCCTGAGAACGTGCTGACATTGGCAGTAATCGAACACACTTTGTACAAAGTAGGCCAGGACAGCGAAGGGCCAGCCGGAGTGGCCGTGCGGTTCTGGGCGCTACAGCCTGGAACCGAGCGACCGCTACGGTCGCAGGTTCGAATCCTGCCTCGGCCATGGATGTGTGTGATGTCCTTAGGTTAGTTAGGTTTAATTAGTTCTAAGTTCTAGGCGACTGATGACCTTAGAAGTTAAGTCACATAGTGCTCAGAGCCATTTGAACCATTTTTGACAGCGAAGGGCAACATGTGGTCAGTAGGATAGTAGTACTAGTACGAAGCCAGGTAAACATCGGGCTACGCATCACTGCCGGTGATCACCCGTTCCGAAACACATTGGCATGCGTAGAGAAAAGAGGCAGAATTTCTGTAGTCGGCATTCGAGTAATGAATATGGGCTTTTGGTATGATAACTCGAATGCTGACTACGGAAAATCTGCCACTTTTCTGGACCCATGCCAGTGTATTTTGGAAAGGGTACTCACCGGCAGTGTTTCATCGCCGGATGTTTACCTGTCTTCGTGTTGGTACTGCTATCCTACTGTGGTCTAGTTATCCTGTTGAAAGATAACGTCACACAGACATCGAAGATAGAGCGCAGCCACCAACCATACCAAGCCAACAATAAAACTACCGTTGTCGAAATTACCGGCTATGCAAACAAGAGGTGGCTGGGTTGTGTAGTCAGTGACAACCCATATCCCAGGAGCTGGACCCGTATGACGATGAATCTGAGAAGGTTTATCCTCCTGGGAGCCTGTGAGCAGCATGAGCACTCGTCTGCAAAGACGACGTGGTGCCACTCCTGTGTCCAGTGTTCTTGGGCGCACCACCGTTAGCGCGCCTCCTCGGCTGCCGCGCCAAAGAAAGCCGCAGCAGCGCCCGCCTTGCGGACAATCCGTGGAACTTGATGCATCAGGCGTCATCTCACTCTCCGTGTGGTTATCTGTTCCTGCAAATAAGCCCCTATCCTTACTCAACGTACGTGACGTGGCTGTAAGATTTTGCACGGCCAGCGAACACTTACGCCTGTCCTCTCTTGCGCTAATCGCGTGGTGCCGTTGAGACCTCGCACGGCGCTGAACGTGGCCCTCCTGATCCCACAGATTCCGTGTTCACATGACGGTCGTGGGATCCCAAGCAATGCTTGAAGCAATATTGTGGAACGATAAACCGCGGTCTCGAAAGGTCAAGACCCTGCTGCTGCCGAATTCCGCCACGTGCCGGTAGGCGTTTCTCCTCCTAACACGTGGCACAACATGATCCTCTCACAAACAAACAGCATTCAAATGCGATTTCTGAATGAGAATCCCGCTGCATAATCTTTCCTCATGCATACAATGTAGATGGCGTTCCTCCTGAAATGCTAATCTTTTGCATATCCGAGCATATAATACACTTCGTGGCAATTTGTCGTGTGTTGCCTGCCACCTTCATGGTGTTGCAATTTTAATGACCAGGAGTTTACACGTGGTGTAGCCTGTACACCATACTGACAAGGGAACCTCCCCATCGCACCCCCCTCAGATTTAGTTATAAGTTGGCACAGTGGATAGGCCTTGAAAAACTGAACACAGATCAATCGAGAAAACAGGAAGAAGTTGTGTGGAACTATGAAAAAAATAAGCAAAATATACAAACTGAGTAGTCTATGAGAAAGAAAGGCAACATCAAGGATAGTGTGAGCTCAGGAGCGCCGTGGTCCCGTGGTTAGCGCGAGCAGCTGTGGAACGACAGGTCTTTGGTTCAAGTCTTCCCTCGAGTGAAAAGTTTAATTTTTATTTTCAGGCAATTATTATCTGTCCGTCTGTCCGTCCGATGCGACTGTGAAACTGTTGCATTCATTTGTTGCAGTTTATGTGACAAACTCTCATGTTTTCATCACTTTTTTGGGAGTGATTATCACATCCACAAGAAAACCTAAATCGGGCAAGGTAGAAGAATCTTTTTAGCCATTCGCCAAGTGTACAAGTTAGGTGCGTCGACAACATACTCCTGTCATGTGACGCACATGCCGTCGCCACTGTCGTATAGAATATATCAGACATGTTTTCCTGTGGAGGAATCGGTTGACCTATGACCTTGCGATCAAATGTTTTCGGTTCCCATTGGAGAGGCTCGTCCTTTCGTCTACTTATCGCTCGATTTTGCGGTGCGGTCGCAATTATTACAGTGAACAGAGACGTCAATGAACGAACGGACAGATCACAACTTTCCGAAAATAAAGAAAGTAAACTTTTCACTCGAGGGAAAACTTGAACCAAGGACCTCTCGTTCCGCAGCTGCTCAGGCTAACCACGGGACCACGGCGCTCCTGAGCTCACACTCTCCTGCCTATCTGCGGCATGGACTACTCAGTTTGTATATTTTGCTTATTTTTTTCATAGTGCCACACAACTTCTTCCTGTTTTCTCGATTGATCTGTTTTCAGTTTTTCAAGGCCTATCCGCTGTGCCAACTTACAACTAAATCTGAGGGGGCTGCGATGGGGAGGTTCCCTTGTGAGCACCAATCTAACACGGATGAAGGAATTTATATGGACAGAATCATTCCCACGTAAGTTAACGTTAATAACTCCACTACTAAAGTAATAAAGTAACTAACTACCCAGTGGGACCATTGTAGAAAGTTAAACCGGTGTGTATCACAGTACCGCCGTCCGTATAATGTCTGCGTATGGTTTCTCCTGGGTCGGACACCCGTGGTAGAAACTGAAAAAATAGGGGAAGACATTAGCAGACCTAATTATTGCGTAGGGTCGCAAGGCGTGGTCGTATTACTCGCAGGAGAAGTTTGACATTACTTAAAAAATGGTTCAAATGGCTCTGAGCACTATGGGACTTAACATCGGAGGTCATCAGTCCCCTAGAACTTAGAACTACTTAAACCTATCTAACCTAAGGACATCACACACATCCATACCCGAGGCAGGATTCGAACCTGCGACCGTAGCATTCGCGCGGTTCCGGACTGAAGCGCCTAGAACCGCTCGGCCACGACATTTCTTAAATGAGATGTGAAGAAAGCTATACCTATCCCTCCTTTCTAACTCGACAACTTCCCTTCGATTTTATAAAAATGAAAGCACCTGCCACCCACAAGATGAGAAGTCCTCTTTAGGGTTCGTGGAATAGCCCTCCATATACTGTGGCTGTAGTCCGTATTTCCTGTGCTAAGGCGAAGGGAAGGGTATCTGCTCTTCAGACCGGACTAAGCCATAAATACCAGATACGAGCGGTGCTTTCGTTCCCTGATAACGTCGGTATGGATGGGCCCGAACAAGTATCGTGATAACAGGAGGAGCCGCGTGTACTTGGGCGACAGTGAATGGGGAGAGACACAGGAGCGGCGGCGGAACGCCGCTACACAATTAAGAGTAACGGCGCAGGACAGCCCGAGCTGCGCGCGCCGCGCCGGCGAACCGCTAACGGTTCCCGCCATAGCGGGACGCTCCCGGTCAACGCTCTTTGGACACCCCTGGAAACACAAAATCTGGCCTGCTGGCAGCGGCAGCGGGACTCGACGCTCAGGTGAACAACCTCCGGCCGCCGTAGCGCCATAAGCCGCCCGCGCCGTTCCCACAGCCCAAACTCAATCTACGCCCGAGGGACCCACCGGGATGGCCAGAAGCGTCCACGGGCGCCACCCCTCCTCCTCCCCACACCACGATGGCATCGCCGCCAACAGGGCACTTGATTTCCTGATACTGTCTCGAGGAATGTCACTATAGGTACAGGTGGCTATCAATTTCCCACAGTACCCTTTCTCAGACGGGTGAAACTCTTGCTAGACTTGACCTTCCCGGCGACAGAGGGACCTCTAAATCCTCCTCATCAGATGTTTATACGATAGCGTCCGTGAAGAATTACCTGCCTGGCAATCAACATCCACATCTATGCTCCACAATGCACTGTGAGGTGGACGACAAAACGTACATTCTAGTGAATCATTTATGAAGGCTTCTTCCAATTCACTCGCGCATGGCGCGTGGGAAGAATGATTGCTTATGTGTCTCTGTAGGTGCTGTAATTAGTCTAATCTCTTCTTAGAGGTCCCTACGGGATGAGTACACAAAGGGTTGTAGTACATTCCTACATTTCTCAAAGCTGGTTATTGCGAATAGGCTTTTGCGGGATCGTTGACGTCTATCTTCAAAGCGTCTGCCACTTCAGATTCTTTGCCGTCTCCGTGGCGCTCTTCCAACTGTCAGATAAACCTGTGACAATTTCTGTTACCTTTCTTTGTATACAGGATGGCGCACGAAATGTGTTACCATTTTGTTTTTGAATATAAACTTTACTGTCAATACAATCTGAAAGGAACATTTACGAGGGGTATCCGGAAAGTAAGTTCCGATCGGTCGCGAAATGGAAACGACTATGAAAATCCGATAAAGCTTTGCACAGATGTGTTGGGCAGTGTCTGTAGTATGTCCCTAGATAGCATTACGTCGCTCTTCTCATCTCTGAGCTCACAGTTAGCGCGTAAAAATGTCTAGAAAACAGTGTCTCCCGCCAAGTACGAGGGCCCAGTGAGAAATTTCGCCTGAAGCTATGCAACCAACATTACTTAACTGTCGTGCGGTTTCTTCTACAAAAGAATTATCAGCTGCATTTTGCAGGGGCAATGAAGATGCTCCTGCATCGTTTTCAATTGGAAATGTTTGATTACCCACAGTACAGCGTGTAATTGTCTCCCTCTGAGTTTCATCTCTGCTCACATGAACCGGTGGGTATGAAGACAACATTTTGGCACAGACAAGGAGCTGTAGGCCAGCGTAAAGAATCGGCGGAAAGCACTGGCGGCTGCCTTCTATGAGGAGGGTATTGGAAAGTTGGTACAACGGTACTACAAATGTCTAAGTCAGAACGGCAACTAAGTAGAGAAGTAGCTGGAAGTTGTAGCTAACTGTTACAAATAAAACATTTCCGATTTTCACTGTGGTTTCCATTTCACGATCAATCGGAACTTACTTTCTGGACAGCCCTCGTACTACAATGAAGAGCCGTCCATGGAGATTTGTTCTAACTCAGCAAATGCTCAACATGTCCACCATTTCGTTTCCCAACTTCCTTCAAACGAACACTGAAGTTAGTGATTACCGTACGGCACATGTCTTCCGTAATTTCACTGCAAGCTTGAAGAATAAGTCTTCTGAGCTCCATTAAATTCCACAGCTTCTTGCTTCTGCCTTGCCCTTCAACACGCAGTGGTTAATGCAAGATGGAGCAAGGCCACATACTGCAAACACTGTGTTGGAGTTTTTACACGAGCATTTCGACATGCGGATCATTTCATTCAGGTTTCCAGGTCGCTTCAATGACGTACAAAATTGGCTCCCCAATAGTCCAGACCTCAATCCATGTGACTTTTTTCTTTCGGGGTACCTAATGGAAAAAATTTTCCCGAAACGTCCGCGTGATTTAATGGAGGTCAGAAGACTTATTCTTCAAGCTTGCAGTGAAATTACGGAAGACATGTGCCGTCGGGTAATCACTAACTTCAGTGTTCGTTTGAAGGAAGTTAGGAAACGAAATGGTGGACATATTGGGCATGTGCTGAGTTAGAACAAATCTCCGTGGACGGCTCTTCATTGTAGTATATGTTCTTTCAGATTGTATTGACAATAAAGTTTATATTCAAAAACAAAATGGTAACACATTTCGTGTGCCACCCTGTACGTTCAATATCCTTTCAGTGCTATTTACTATGAATCGCACAACTTGAACATCCTAGTATGGGTCGTAGGGGTGTTCTTTAAGCAATCTTCTTTGTCGACTTATTATACTTTCCTAGTGCCATACCAATGAACCAAAGTATAATCATGATCATGTTGCGCACCACAGCTGACACAAATGTTAATGAAAACCAACTAAACTATATTTTTACACATTTGTTGTGTTACGACCAGTTTCATGGCTCTGAGCACTATGCGACTTAACTTCTCGGGTCATCAGTCGCCTAGAACTTAGAACTAATTAAACCTAACTATCCTAAGGACATCACACACATCCATGCCCGAGGCAAGTTTCGAACCTGCGACCGTAGCGGTCGCTCGGTTCCAGACTGTAGCGCCTAGAACCGCACGGCCACTTCGGCCGGCGACCAGTTTCATCTGTAGAACATCTTCGGCTTGCCGAGTTTTACTAAAATCATGACACAAATGGTCTGGTCGTCGTCGTATGTAATTTTAAAGACAAAATCCAAAAACAAGGAATGTTTATGAGAATCGTTTTTATATTTGGCCTTAAACATTACATACGACGATCAGATCATTTGTGTCATGACTTGACAACTCGACTGCCTAAAGATCGTCTATGAACGAAATCGGTCGTACCCCAATAAATGTTTAATAATACAGCTCACAAGGTTTTCATTAATCATGAACCTAAGCAGGCTACGTTCACCCCGTAGCTGCGCGGTCAGCGCGGCGTATTGCTAAGGAAGGCGGCTCTGGTTCGATTCTCAGCCGGGTCTGAGATGTTTTCCGCCCGGGTATTGGGTTTCGTGTTGTCCTTAGGTTCACATCGTCATAAATGACATTACATTAGTGAGATGGCTGAATGGGCACGGTCCGAAAGCCAATAAATTGAAAAAAAAAGTATTCCACGTGCTTTACCCACGACTTAATCTATTTGATAATTTTAATCTATTTGATAATTTCTTTTCATAGACCTACAAATTGTTACATCCATACTTGATCGTCCAAACGACGGAGAGATTACTAAACCGTCCATACGACCCAGCCCATGACCAGTTTCCTACCTGGCATTCCAGCAGTGGCATGCCTCTAGCATGCCACCAGTATATTCACAGTAATCACCATTCAGAAACATATCTTTCATCCTAATAACCGCTGTATGCGGCTACATCCCAGCTACATATTCCGTGTCGAAAACAAACCATAAAGGCTTTATAGACTGACTACCGACGACTAAGCTCAGCGTTGTGGCAGAAATACAGAACTTCTGAAGCTAATATAATGGTCTCACACATAGGTTAACTATCTTTCTTACGAGTTTCGTAATTCTATCATTTGAATGTTAGATAGACTGGTTACTCGCCGACGCGATTCAGTTAGTTACAAATTGTAATTGCATAACAGCAGAATATGCTAATCAATATTAATTGTAGCTTAATGAACGAAGGAGTCGTACTGGTTTCGAATGGAAATTTAGAATGAAGCTCCTATCGTTAATGAAACTTTTATATGGTTTTCTTCCATTCATTGACTCTGTTGCCGGAACTGCTGCCCGAAACTGAAATGCACGTGCTGCATACGTACGTCCAAACTATTTATCGTCCATGTTTCACTTCCATACATGGCTACACTCCATACAAATACTTTCAGAAACGACTTCCTGACATTTAAATCTATACTCGATGTTAACAAATTTCTCTTCTTCAGAAACGCTTTCCTTGCCATTGCCAGTCTACATTTTATATCCTCTCTACTTCGACCATCATCAGTTACTTTGCTCCCCAAATAGCAAAACTCCTTTACTACTTTAAACCTCTCATTTCCCTCAGCATCGCCCGACTTAATTCGACTACATTCCATTATCCTCGTTTTGCTTTTGTTGATGTTCATTTTATATCCTCCCTTCAAGCCACTGTCCATTCCGTTCAACTGCTCTTCCAAGTCCTTTGCTGTCTCTGACAGAATTACAATGTCATCGGCGAACCTTAAAGTTTTTATTTCTTCTCCATGGATTTTAATACCTACTCCGAATTTTTCTTTTGTTTCCTTTACTGCTTGCTCAATATACAGATTGAATAACATCGGGGAGAGGCTACAACCCTGTCTCACTCCCTTCCCAACCACTGCTTCCCTTTCATGCCCCTCGACTCTTATAACTGCCATCTGGTGAGTCCATATAAATCAAATTTATAATATCGGGTAACAGGCATCATTACAGTCTCTCGGTAGAATACGGAAACTTGAACTAGTGGGAAACACTGGCAGTCACTTTTAAACAGGTTTTGTTACTACACTTCCAAGAACATTATCTTATTTCATTGACAATTAAATCCGGTTTAGATAAGACACTTGACTCGCGCGTTGGGGGGGGGGGGGGGGGGGGAGAGCGGCGGTTCAAATCCTCGTCCAGTTATCCAGATGTAAGGGTTCCGATGCTTCCTTAAATCGCTTAAGACAAATGTCGGAAAGGTCGGCCATTTCGTTCTCCATCATTCTCTCATACCTGCTTGTGCTCTGTCCCTAATGACACAGTCATCGACGAGACATTAGACCTTAATCTCCCTTCCTCTCTTCCAGTGGAACACATTTAGTGACTCCAACCATAGCACATAGAACATAACAAGTCGTATTAGACGAATACTTTTTGGAGTATGTGTAACTCTTCAGTTCAACGTCACAATTGTGAACACTTCTGGGAGGGGCGAAATGAATTAGGGAAATGGTATTATGTTTCCCCGATGATACAACTCCCCCCCCCTTTCACGCTCACAAAATACATAACTTTCGTAAGAACGACACGTTATTCCAGTTTTAAAAGCTGTACACTCAGAAACGCATTGGTAATCTCGAAAACGATTTTGAGGATGTAGCGTATAAAGGTGACGGAAATGACAGTCGAGAAAAATCTTTATCACGTGAGAAAATAAATACAGCACGGGAAAGTAAAATCAAGCGACTTGGTAACATTAATGTGGCGCCTTTATACTGGAATATAGAAGTATGAGTCGTAGCATTAGGTGATGAGAGGTTTGGCGGGCCGTCGGAGGCAGCCCGCTGCAAGGAAACGTGACCCAACAGCCACGGGTCCGTTACTCCAAAGGTTCAACGAACCCATCTCTGCCGCGCCGAGCCGCCCGTACAAGCTTTGCGTTTTAACGAATCTGCGTATCAGCAAATTACCCCTTTGTAGCTGGCGGCAACCCTTTCTTCTGTTTTCGCTGCGTCCTCGTCGATCTGCTGTCGCGTTATTCAGCGAGCACATACGCGCTCTACTTGTAACTACCGACCGCAAGCAGTATCTTATCGCGGCGTTTCAAACAACAAGCACAGAAGGTCGGTCAATTCTTCTAAATTTTCCAATTTTACATCTGTCAAATATCCATGAGACTTTCTGTTGCCGCTACTATCCAAATAGTTGAGGCACAGTAAATTCCAAACTATTTTGTGTACAACATTTTTCCCTATCCCGCCCCGCCCTCCTCTCTCCCCCCCCCCCCCCCCCTCTCTCTCTCTCTCTCTCTCTCTCTCTCTTTCTTTCTCTCTCTCCCCCCCCCTCTCTCTGTCTCTCTCTGCCATCCCCCGTTCACAGAAGAAAAAGCATGCTAATAACATCTTTGACAATAACTGTGTATGGAGACCAAGTACACATTTCTGAACTACAGCGCAAGGAACTGTAATGTTAGACTTTTAGGGCAAGTTGTTTACTTACAAGGGAACCTCCCCATCGCACCCCCCTCAGATTTAGGTATAAGTTGGCACAGTGGATAGGCCTTGAAAAACTGAAAACAGATCAATCGAGAAAACAGGAAGAAGTTGTGTGGAACTGTAAAAAAATAAGCAAAATATACAAGCTGAGTAGTCCATGCGCAAGGTATGCAACATCAAGGAGACTGTGTACACAGGAGCGCCGTGGTCCCGTGGTTAGCGTGAGCAGCTGCGGAACGAGAGGTCCTTGGTTCAAGTGTTCCCTCGAGTGAAAAGTTTACTTTCTTTATTTTCGCAAAGTTATGATCCGTCCGTTCGTTCATTGACGTCTCTGTTCACTTTAATAAGTTCAGTGTCTGTGTTTTGCGATCGCACCGCAAAACCGTGCGATTAGTAGACGAAAGGACGAGCCTCTCCAATGGGAACCGAAAACATTTGATCGCAAGGTCGTAGGTCAACCGATTCCTCCACAGGAAAACACGTCTGATATATTCTATACGACACTGGTGACGGCATGTGCGTCACTTGACAGGAATATGTTGTCGACCCACCTAACTTGTACACTTGGCGAATGGGTAAAAAGATTTTTCTACGTTGCCCGCTCTGGGTTTTCTTGTGGACGTAATAATCACTCCCAAAAAAGTGATGAAAACATAAGAGTTTGTCACATAAACTGCAACAAATGAATGCAACAGTTTCACAGTCGCGCAGTTTTCCATGTGCTCTGTCAAAACACATGTTTTTAACGTTTTCAAATCTTTCCGTGTGTAGACCGTCAAATCCTGCATATATCCAAGCAAATCTCAACATGTACTGTAATTTTGGTGAGCGAAGTTGATTATGTGTGAGTGCTTGAACTTTGATAATTGTCTGAAAATAAAAAATTAAAATTTTCACTCGAGGGAAGACTTGAACCGTGGACTTCTCGTTCCGCAGCTGCTCACGCTAACCACAGGACTACGGCACTTCTGAGCTCAAATTCTCCTTGATTTGCCTATGTTGCGCATGGACTGCACAGTTTGTATATTTTGCTTATTTTTTTCATAGTTCCACATAACTTCTTCCTGTTTTCTCGATTGATCTGTGTTCAGTTTTTCAAGGCCTATCCACTGTGCCAACTTGTTACTAAATCTGAGGGGGGGTGCGATGGGGAGGTTCCCTTGTTAGATTTCCACACTAAGGCAAATATGTTATTGTACCCATTCTGTTTAGAATCTAGCACTGTGCCAACTTGTAACTAAATCTGAGGGGGGGTTCGATGGGGAGGTTCCCTTGTTAGATTTCCACACTAAGGCACATATGTTATTGTACCCATTCTGTTCAGAATCTAGCATATCTTGTAGTAGAATAAGTCTGCCTACCTCGATAATTTCCGGTGATAATCATTTCCATGTTCTGGTCACATGCCGAATTTTATACAGAATTGCCACTGCCTACGTGCTGACTACGCCTGGGGCCGTTCTTTGTGCTGGGCACATACATGTGCAAGCCTGCCATTGTCTCACAGGAACGCAGTTCACATGATACTGCAGTGCCTTGAGGAAGACAGTGACGTATAGTAAACACAGCAACATAGCTAGAAAAATTCGAGCACACGAATGCGCGCGCGTCTCACCACACACACACACACACACACACACACACACACAGAGAGAGAGAGAGAGAGAGAGAGAGAGAGAGAGATTTGGCTCATATTAGACCAGTAATCCTCTTATCCCTGCCCCCATTTACATTATAGAGATCGTTGAATCGTTGGGATGCTGCTGGGTTCGCCGCGAGTAGCCGTTTCAAATTTTAGTCATGAAATAATTATTTATCGCCTCACTTCGGCAGCTACAAATGCAGAGTCCATCAGTTTGGACACTAACAGCCTGATTGGAATTTTAAACCCTTAATTGTGTTAAGCCTGTGCATTACAGATGTTTTTGAACCCGTGACTATCCAATGTAAACACAGACAACTGCTACCAGTCACTTATTTGAAAGACTTGTTTATTCCGTTAACAGATTTACGAACTTTTACAGGCTCACCTACAGACGGTTCATGTGGAAATTACATTTGCATTTCGTGATGCTGGGAACTAGCTCTGTAACAAGAACACAGATTAAAAGACTTCAATGTATGGGCATGAGCAATTTTTATGCGGCGAGTAGCATCGAAAAATGAATTGTGTTACTTACTGCAACAGTACGCGTGGCTTAATAATTCATATTTAGCCGGAAACTTCCATTTTGATCATCAGCTGGCCATAGGTCACTCATTTTTCTCTATGGGTATAAAAATTTGTACCGACAGTCACAATAGATCACTAGCATCCAGTGTGTGCTGTATAACTGGAGCATGCTACGAAGATCTTCCGTCAAAGATATAATATGCTTTGCTCAGAGATAATAATTTCTTTTTATGTGCATACAATACAATCAATGTGTGAGAAAGCACTTCGATCTTATCTCGTGTTAATATGAATGCCTAAAAATAATGTTACAACTATTGTAACTTAATTCTTCGGCATTCATATTAACACCAGATCAAATCAAAATATATGTGCACACGTCGATTGTAGCATGTACACACAAAAACAAATTATTGTCTCTGGAGAACGTATGTCATATCTTTGTGTGAGGACCTATATAACATGCACCAGGTGTACTGCAAATGCTGGAAGCTGGTGATCTGTCATGACAATCAGTTTATATATTTATATCCACAGGGAAAAGTGAGTGATCTGGGGTCTGTTGGCAATCGCAATGGAAGCTGTCAGGTGAATATCAATTACCAAGCCACCGGTACTGTGCCAGTCAGTAATAGAATTAATTTTTCGATACATCTAACCGTCCAGACTTTATTCTTGGCGATACACTGAAGTCTCTTAATCTATCTTCTTACCACAGAGCCAGTACACATCATCACGATATGGAAACATAACTTCCCCGTGCGCGATATAAAGATGAGCCTGAGAAGGTTCGAAAACTAGTTAACAGAATAAACGAGTGTTTAAAAGAGTGACTGGTGGCAGTTTTCTGTATTTATACCTTCATTATGTATAACGATGCGAAGGAATAAGATAGTCTTGATAAAGATTTCGATGGTCTCTTGGTGATATTATAAGAAGATCGATTGTCAACTTCATTCCTGTACGTTCTGTAATAACATAGGCACAACATTGCGCTTCACAAAAATAATAATTTCAGTTACTGACCGCCCCTGGTTGCTGAGTGGTCAGTGCGACGGAATGTCATACCTAACGGCCCGGGTTCGATTCCCGGCTGGGTCGGAGATTTTGTTCGCTCAGGGACTGGGTGTTGTGTTGCCCTTATCATCATCATTTCATCCCCATCGACACGCAAGTCGCCGAAGTGGCGTCAACTCGAAAAACTTGCACTAGGCGAACGGTCTACCCGACGGGAGGCCCTAGCCACACGGCATTTCCATTTCAGTTATTTACATTATACAGATACATGTCTAACCTCATTAATACATGGAGTTAATAGTACGTTGTCAGCTTCCGTAGCTAAGTGGTGAGGGCGGCTGACTTCCATGCGGAAGAGCCAGGATGGGTCCCCACTTCTGCTAGGGATTTTTGTGTGATCTGCGGTTAAAGATAACGTAAGTTGGTTTGTAGAGTAATGGGACTATACTGCGTGGTCACCAGTTCCTTAGTAATATAGGACTGAAACCATTTGACAGAATGGAATTATCAAACATCTTAGAGCCGTCCCGTCATTCCGTCATTTTAACAAAGATTTCGAGATGAGAAGAAACCAATTTTATTTTCTTGTTTTCTCGTTCTAATTACACGTGACCAACTGACTCTTCGCTTTTTCATTAAGTTGTTGTACTGAAGGTTGCGGAAATTGAGTTTTAAATCCTTTTGTAGCTAGATGCTTAATGCTTTTCCTGCTGTGTTTAGTCCACTTCATTTCGTAGTTCAGACTCGTTAAGAAATTAATATCGTAGACCGCACTGCAATTCTTTATTACAAATGTTGTTTATATTGCACCACACGTCTTTTACTTCTGGCAGCTCCGGCTAACATGACTTGAGAAATCCTGCATGTTGAGGCCATAAGTTGGATTCATGTGGGCTGCAGTTTCCTTTAAAAGTGTCATACAATTTGCATTACCTATCGTTTCCGTGGCATAATAATTACGTACATCATACTCAGGTTTTCAGCTTTTGTTAGTTTCCAATCTCACATTAAGTGCCTAATGCCCAACTTCTCTTTATGATTAACATTTATGCTTTGAAATTCAAGTATTCAGTCCCGACGTCATTCTATCTACCCGTTTTGTTACTTCGCCGCCGAGGACCATTCAGTCCAGGTGCTAGATACAATCCATAGGGCCCTAAGACACGGCTTCCAACCTCTCCGAACGGTAACGCTAAAAATCAGAAAAATGGCTTGTCCCGCAGTTGGAATAGGTTGCCTGTCTCGCGAAACATCTTAATGGCCTCTCCGTTGTAAACACGAATAATTTTGTAATCACTTGAATTTTAAGCCTAACGCCCATTCACTGTTGGAAACCACTTTTGATTTCGAATAAATATTACCAGCTCAAGCCACATACCTTTCTAAAAAATTGATATTTCATCAGACCTTTGCAAAATATGCGAGATGGAGCTTATACGCAAGAGTCATATTTGAAACGAATCCTTTGTCAGTTACTTGAGATAATGAATTTCTGCATTCAGTGAGGCCTAGAAGGTTGTGTAAATGGAACTGTTAGGGTGGGGGAGGGGGGGGAGGGAGAAAAGGGAAGAAAACTTTTTGCGAGTAACGTGGTGTCTTTTGTGTTCGCGCCAACTAAATTTTTCAGTAATTAACTCAGTTACGATTTTGATAGTATACTTTGTGCTTCCAGAATGAGATTCACAGTACAGGTATATAGTAGGTGCAAGCGTATGAGAGATTAGAATTAAAGCCAACAAATGTGTTGACGTCATGTTCACTTCGAAACCAAACCACTCGACCGTCAAACTTCTGTTGCCAACCGTTAGTTGGAATGGTGTAATCCCGCAACTTATTTATGCGTAGTGTTGGCTCACACTTCTGGAGAACCGCAGTGGAACTAAGGAGCAACGGATTAACTCGTGATTCGATTGACGTTGCTGCAAAGTAATGTCCTTCTCACTGAAACCGTTGCTGATTGGTGCATTCACAATGAAACTCGTTAGAGGAGACACTACTTCACTGCCACAAAGGACATTAGTCTGTAATCTTTCCTCTCAATTACGTAATCCAATTTGATCCCTTTACACAGAATTTAAAGACGCTTGAAATATAACAAAATGATTGTTTACACATATAATTAATAATATAGTCACATACATACACAATCAGTGATTTTTGAGTGTGTGTTTTGATGGAAACTTGAACTGGAAGAAGAAAATTACTGATATTCTCAAGTACTTGAGTTCAGCAACTTCTACTCTTCGTATAATTGCTAGTCTTGCAAACAAACGAAACATTTTTGTATATTTTCACTCAATAATGTCTTATGGAATAATTTTGTGGGACAGCTCATCGCTTAAAAATAAAGTGCAGATTGCACAAAAATGGACGGTGAGAATAATGGGTGTACACCTGCGGTCGTCAGGTAGTTTCAACTGCACCATCACAGAACATATTTTCTCTAACGGAATTCGTAATAAGCAATCCATCTGTGATATTCATAACTACAACACTAGAAGAAAAAATGACCTTTACACATTATCAAAGCTGTCAGTGTCTCAGAAAGAAGTTAAATATGGACTAACAGAAATTTTTGATCATTTTCCCAGTAACATAAAAAGTCAGAGCTAGCAATGCAAGTTTCATATATAACTAATAATATTTTTTCTGGACAGTTTCTTCTATACCATGGATTAATTTCTAATTAAAATTTGTGGCCTTTAAAAAACTATTTTTAACTGTAGCTGCATGAGTAGGACTAAAAAATATGTTCGTCAATGTTAACAGTAATTGTATATACTTACTCGTTTCACATAATTTCGATAAACGAATCATTCAAATGATCTGTGGAGCATGTAGCTAACTCACTCTTACACAAACGTTTCCAAGCTATTTTAAAAGGAAGGAAAATTAGCCTTTAAAATCCTGAAGGAAACCACTCTATTTTCAAAGACATCCTAGCAAACAGCACAAAGGAAATCGCCATTCTGAGTCAGCACCATAGTCTAAACTTCGTTATCCACATACTACAGATATTGAAGGTGGGACTAATTACGTTGTCAGAGATCGCGCCAGACCATAAATATCCCTGCACAGATCATATTGGAATCTCCTTGTCGGTGGTTGGTCTTGCCTTACGTCAAATACCGTCTGAGTACAAATTGGACAACGATACCACACACTCTTCTCGAAGTTCGCTTCAAACTTTTTTTACTTAAATTAATGTTAAATGGAAGTCACTTGTTTGTTTCCGTGGAAGGTACTGGAACTGGAACTTTTTGGTATGGAGCATTTTTCAAACGTATTTCCAGTATCTGTTACTTATTTTTTAATGCATGACACGCAGCTGTTTAATCGTCTTTTATTATAACTACCTGTTTCGGTTTACACCATCAGTTCAGTATCTGTATATATCAAAACAAAACACAAAACAAATAAAAATGCACAAAATCTTATCAGTTACACGTAGGTGATATAAATTAATAACATTCCGAGCTCCTGCTCAGTTTATCTAATGTCCTCGATGTCGATGAGACGTTAACGCTAATCTTCCTTCTTTTTTCACTTGTAGCTGTGATTTCAAATTGGACACACCAGCTTTTGTGAAAGGACACCTGTCTGGTTCTGCTTATGTTTAGCACTTCAAATGGGACAGTAATTATATGGATTGCCATACTGATATAGGTTATGATATGTGATTAATATGTGATCTTTTTAATGTATTAATTTATGACACCTATTTATAATTGATTAGATTTTGTGCACTTCTGTTTTTTCATGCTTTGTTCTTGTGTATACAGATACCGTGATAATGTGTAGCTATAGCAAAAGATGATGGATAGCTCGTGTCATGCATTTAAAAAAATCTTGTATAATGTGTGCCAGCTTAATCTCCTGACCCTTATCCAGCATCTAGTCTTCACTGTTGCCAATAAGTCTGTTGATGTCTCTTCGGCGGTGATGAGACCTCTTCATATGTGACTGATCATTCTGAGGTCCTCAGTTTTCCGGAATCTGGTTATCAGTTTGATAATTTTCTCGTGGATTACGCTCTTCCGTGGAATATAATTCACACCGTCGCATGGTTGCACCGGGCAACACGATCAGCTCCTTGTGCTCTTCACGGATGTAACATGCTACGACTATTACTGTGCAGTGACAAAAAGAGAAGTCTATTTTTATTTGAGCATGGTTTTGCATTACGGGGACGAATAATGAATACATTTTGTAGAGGTGGGCACGAAAATGAATTTAAACAACTAAAACTAAAGCTAACCTCAACGTCAAGGTTGGTTTGAACACCGCATTTCTTTACTAGGTATGGTCCTGTTAGAGTTTGTTTACCCTTTCCTTCCTCCGACCTGCAAACTGGCATACCCAGCCATTGCAATTCACTGATATTGCTATATGGCTCACTGGTTAAATGTCGAACTACTGATCTAAATTGTCTGCAGCTCGTGGTCGTGCGGTAGCGTTCTCGCTTCCCGCGCCCAGGTTAAAACTGTGTGCCCGACCGAGACTCGAATTCGGGACCTTTGCCTTTCGCCGTCAAGTGCTCTACCATCTGAGCTACCGAAGCACGACTCACGCCCGGTACTCACAGCTTTACTTCTGCCAGTACCTCGTCTCCTACCTTCCAAACTTTACGGAAGCTTTCCTGTGAACCTTGCAGAACTAGCACTCCTGATAGGAAGGATATTGCGGAGACATGGCTTAGCCACAGCCTGGACTGCAACAGAGCAGTTTGTAAATCTGTGCATCAAGTGATGATTTCATAGGCAACGACGGTTGTTAATTATTAAGCAATCCAGTGGCAAAGAACTGTGTCAAAGTTAAGCAAATCTTTTATTCATTTGTGTAATAAAGTGAACTAACATTTCATGTGTTCTCGTTTGATGACACTTCTCCCATAGCACTCAAGGAACCCACAGTTATGGCTGAACGATTGTAGTTTCATCTGGTCACAACACTTTTAGAGGGATGGCTTTTTCCACCGTGTGCAAACTCTAGGGATTGATCGATGGGAGGATACGGAACAAGAAAGGTCTAATGACCGGTATGTCCGGAAATGCATGGTTTCCGTGCTAGACGCCATTTATTCAATCATACATTGTTACAGAGACTGCGGTCTAATACGCGCTGTACCATGCACCCACAGTTACAGTATATGTTGAAAAAGGTTTCCATGTGCCTCAACACATGCGTGAACGCGCCGTAGTATGTTGCGTTTCACACGTTTACGTTGGCCAGACTGCTCCGGAACAGTGTCAAAGGCAGCATGAATACGCTGCTTCAGTGTCTTCACATCTGGAATGGGCTCAGGCCATGCAACTGGACCTCCTCGTCCGATCGACCAGGGAAGACAAAATCGAGGTGTGTCCGGACGTTAACAGCGAAGTGGGCTGGAGCACCATCATGTAGCAGCCACATAACCCTTCGAATCATCAGTTGCACTTCTTCCAGCAGGGGTGGCAAAGTCACCCGCAAGAAACGCCGATAGTTCCGGCCTGTTACGCGACGCGGAAGGAAGACTGGTCCCAAAATACGTCGCCAATTACCCCGGCCCACACATTCCGGCTACACCGATGCTGATGATACGTTGCACCATATCGTGAGGGCTCTGCCTGCTCTCCGACATACGACTGTTATGAAAGTTGAAGATACCACCCTGCGTAAAGGTGGCCTTGTCTGTGAATAAGATGGATGACACAAATCGCGGAATCGTGGTTGCCTGGCGAAGAAACCAGTGACAAAACTGCTGCTTGTAAACTCTGCACACGCTATAAGTGAAAAGGGCAGTAACAATTGCCATGGAGAATGTTCCGCACGGTCGTCTGGATTACAATGTACTGGCGGGCCAACTGCCTGGTACTGACATGGCTGTCGCCTTCAACAGTCTTAATCACATTTTCCTCGAAGTCTGGTGTCCTAACATTTCTGGTACCTCCTTCATGATTTCCTACTTCCTGAAACGATACTGTCTGAAACAAACGGCGGAACACTTTTGCAAATATTGAATGCAGTCGTTGTTGTCGGCGGGATCGGTCTCCTGACACAACCTTTCTATCTGCCGCCCTTTACCATTTACCTTTCCGCAAGTAAACGCCATGTCGGCAAACTCTCGATTCGAATACGGAACCATTGTGTACAACGCTGTATCAATCCATTACAAGGTGAGTCAGCAAGAGAAGTGAATCGGACACAACATTACCAATGACTATGGTAGGAGAGGGCGCTGGGGCATGACGTATGAGGAACAGTACCACCTTCTAGGAGGAAACCACGCATACTGTAACTGTGGCTGCATGTTACAGCGCGTATTAGACCGCCATCTCTATAACAAAGTATTATTGAATAAATAGTCTCTAAGTTCATTGACCTTTTTTGTTCCGTGTCCTGTCCTCGATCAATCCCTAGAGTTTGTACACGATGGAGAAAATCACACTGTATATGTCACTTACCACTTCTTTACCATCTGGCAATGTTTGCTAAAGTTAAAAATGCAGAATTTTGCCGAGATTGGGAGTCCTCGCTAAGTTGTAGGTCCTTCTGTAAGTGGCTGGGCAAGTCAGTTCACAGGTAAGAGGATGACAAGGCTATACAACCTCCGGTGGGGCCATGTCTAGTAAAGCACTGCATTG
Organism: Schistocerca piceifrons; assembly: GCF_021461385.2. Classification (NCBI taxonomy): domain Eukaryota; kingdom Metazoa; phylum Arthropoda; class Insecta; order Orthoptera; family Acrididae; genus Schistocerca; species Schistocerca piceifrons. The sequence continues at coordinate 233,481,808 of NC_060149.1, read as the reverse complement.
CTGAAATCAACTTTCAGGTTGATGACAGCTTTTGCTTTATATAGTTTATTGCCATGCTTAGAAAGGATATGTTATTAAAAATTGCCAGAGTTCAATGAGGCTCCGCCATTCTCTGGCTCTGAGCACTATGTGACTTAACTTCTGAGGTCATCAGTTCCCTAGAACTTAGAACTACTTAAACCTAACTAACCTAGGGACATCACACACATCCATGCCCGAGGCAGGATTCGAATCTGCGATCGTTGCGGTCTCGCGGTTCCAGACTGTAGCGAATAGAACCGCTCGGCCACTCCGGCCTGCTCCGCCATTGTCTCTGAGATCACTCTCCTAAGTTCGATAATGACTACAAATTCCTATGTTGTCTTCACGATACACAAATACTATCAAGCAATCGCCTGTTGTTTTTCCAACTATAGAAAGTTACCTGACACATAGTGTTGTGGAGAGTGAAATTATGATTACTCATCGTCTGGGCGAGTGTTCTGGGAAGGCTTGGTGGCTGAAAGGAGCGCGCAGCAAGAGGAACAAGGCGGGCTTTGTCAGCTACGCCCACTGACGTTACCCGTACCGCTGGTCAGGCAGCCCCCAGCTTTCACCGAATCAGAGCGTTCTCCAGCTGCAGTCCTTATTTAAGGATTCCACTGACACCGTTCCATTTTACCTGGTGCTAAGCATATCACCAATGTCTACGTCATTACATCGAACTTGGGAACCTTTCGTCCAGCTGCTTCAAAGCTTAAGTTATGGAAAGGAACTAGTTATAGCCCCATTTGTTTGTGAATCATATAAGCTTATAATTCGTGTTTCGTTAACAATGTGGTCAGCAGAGACGGAGTACTGATGAACAAAGATTGGGGAAGGAATCAGTGGTGGCCGTGAACTGTCCCTGCATCGCCTGACATGATGTAAAGGAAACGCCGGCTGGGGTGGCCGAGCGGTTCTCGGTGCTACAGTCTGGAACCGCGTGACCGCTACTGTCGCAGGTTCGAATCCTGCCTCAGGCATGGATGTGTGTGATGTCCTTAGGTTAGTTGGGTTTAAGTAGTTCAAAGATCTAGGGGACTGATGACCTTAGAAGTTAACTCCCATAGTGCTCAGAGCCATTTGAACCATTTTTTAAAAAGGATACCTGGTAAATCAGGATCAAGGATACCGAGGAAAGTGGTGCAGCACATTCGACTCGCATTTGAGTCGAGTGGTGTCTCAATCCCAGGCCATTCTAATTTAGGTTTGCCGCAGTTCCCCTCAGTCGATTAAGGTGAAAATATCTTTGAAAATTGCGCAGTCGATTTTCTTCTCCATCCTCTCCTAATCCTACTCTAGTGGCCTCGTGGTCTAAAGTGCGTTAAGCCCTGACAATCAAGATGGTTGGGCGGGTAATTCAGCCCACCTTCGTCCTCTCAAATACAGGTATAGCGTCGTATCACCATCGCCACCTCACTTTGTGTTGCTTTGTGACATAATGCGTGCTATACATGTTGGTGAATAGTCCTGAACTAGAGAACCAGCCTATCATTCGCGTAGTGGACCCATTCAAACTCGACAATTCATCAGAAAACTATACCTTGGAACTGAACGGGTCAGGACTCCCCAATGCGGGAACCACGCACTCAATGAACAGACGCTGGAGTACTATGGCATCCCGCATCAAACAGAAGCCACCCTGTAATTTTGCTGCATATCAGTCACTGTCCTGAACTAGAGAACCAGCCTATCATTCGCGTAGTGGACCCATTCAAACTCGACAATTCATCAGAAAACTATACCTTGGAACTGAACGGGTCAGGACTCCCCAATACGGGAACCACGCACTCAATGAACAGACGCTGGAGTACTATGGCATCCCGCATCAAACAGAAGCCACCCTGTAATTTTGCTCCATATCAGTCACTACGGAGTACCGTGATCTCATGGAGATGTAACATGTGTCATTATTTGGGCTGTGAGGTGAAGATAGTTTATACCATCACCTCACTTATTCTCGTCTCTGTGATACGCAACGCTCATTGTGAAGCTCTCAGCAGTGAACAAATAAAGTTTCGTGTATAAGAACGCGAAACAATTTAAATAAGATAGTCATGTACGCACAAAAAAAGAAAATGTATTGCGTTATTGGCCGTAAGACAACGTCTGAGGTTGTTCGGTCGCTTGGCACAAGTCTTTCTATTTGATCCCACTTCGGCGACATGCGTGTCAACAAGAAGTGATTAGAACAACACAAGCACTCAGTCCCCGAGTGTACAAATCTCCGACTCGCCCTGGAATCGAACGCGGGACCTTGTGATTAAGGTTGAGCCACGCTAACCACTTTTTAATATATTTTATTTTAAATTTAAATAAAAGTTAAAAAAGTTGCTACTAGCGAGATTCGAACCAGTGACTATACGATTAAAAAATTTCAGCGTTACTTTTTTTTTTAATTTTTGGGCCTCCATCTTTCCTTACAGCCCTACCTTGCTCCAACCAACTGTGCCATCATCTGCTAGGCTTCAGCGTCATTGTTGAATCATTTGCATTTCCTCACATTGAAATAATAATATGAAATATGTTGAGTCAAGGAAATCGACACCACGAGCTGCAAACAGCAAATACACAAAAGAGAAAATTGTAAATGACCCATGCATTAGCTCTGGGTGCTTTCAACTGGACTAGAGTTCTACTCATCTCACTCATTTCCGAATTTTATCTTATGATGTTGGCCGGCCGCGGTGGCCGTGCGGTTCTAGGCGCTCCATTCCGGAGCCGCGCTGCTGCTACGGTCGCAGGTTCGAATCCTGCCTCGTGCATGGGTGTGTGTGTGATGTCCTTAGGTTAGTTAGGTTTAATTAGTTCTAAGTTCTAGGTGACTAATGACCACAGCAGTTGAGTCCCATAGTGCTCAGAGCCATTTGAACCATTTCTTATGATGTTGATGATGAAAATAAAAGTCGTAATACTAATTTGTGGAGCACTTTTTGGCAGCTTTCAGGTCTATGCACGAGTGGGTCTCAGTGAATCACTGACTCTTCTGAACAAAAATTCCCTAATTATAAGTTAGATGCCTGTTCGATGCAGCAGTAGTCTTAGGTAGTGGCGTCTGAAGCAGCGTATAAACACCGTAGGTCACAGAACGGGCTTTTGCTGTAGTCACGGCAGGTGTAATTCAATAGTGACTAAACCACTTCTAGTAGCCTGAAATCTGATCATGGGCGCAAAGTAATAGTCCTGTCAAAGGGTACTGAACAACTTATTTCACTGGGGCATGCCTAGGGAGGGGGCGGAATCTAAAGAAACCACGGAAGACTTCAGTAATAATGATTAAGGGTCTGAACTCTGTATCAGGAGGAGTAGGATTCAAATCCCAGTCACGCCATCTCGAATTAAGATTGCCGTATTTTCCCTAAATCTATCGAGGTGAATACCAGGATGGATCCTTTGAAAAGGGCATAACCGATTGCTCTTCCTAGTCTTGTTCGTTCTGGTATTGCGTCCAGTCTCTAATGACCTCGTCGTCGACTGGACGGAAACCCTAATCTTTCCTTCAGCAACAGTAGCATAGTAGCGATACAGCCTTAATCAACCTGGGCACGAATGCTGCGTGTTGCATCTGCATCCGCTCACTTTGATCTTTGAGTCCATAATTTAACCAGTCAGCCACATTATTTCATAAACAGTCACTGTAAGGCAAGTGTTGAAAATTGCTGTTATTTCTTACGAAATTCGTTCCTCGAACCTTGTTTTCTTTGAGAGAATTAAATCGTTGAATAACGTTTGAAATGCGCAGAAACAGAAACAACAGTACACAAAATTACTTGCTCGGTTCTAAACATAGCTCAGTATTGGATGCATACCATATATATACAGGGTTCTTAGTTAGTACCTCCGGGGTTTCAGAAAACAACTGCTACAAAACAAGACATATAAAGAATTACACGTATCAGTGGATACGAAATATCTCCAAGTTTCAATTCTTAATACTCACCGTTGCGTAGCTGTAAGTGCACCACTATGCGGCAGACGTGCCAGAATATATAAGCAAATAACACGCTGCGTATTGTCACCTCGAATTAGTTTGCGCCTCCAGATATGCAAAAATGGTTCAAATGGCTCTGAGCACTATGGGACTTAACTTCTGAGGTCATCAGTCCCCTAGAACTTAAAACTACTTGAACCTAACTAACCTAAGGACATCACACACATCCATGCCCGAGGCAGGATTCGAACATGCGACCGTAGCAGTCACGCGGTTCCAGACTGTAGCGCCTAGAACCGCTCGGCCACCTCGGCCAGCCCAGATATGCAACCCAATGAATATATTCTCGAGCGAAAGCTGTCTTTGCGCCATACCGACAAGCAGGAACAGCGACTTCAATTAGTTACACGTAAGAATTGACGTTTCCACGTTAAAAACAGTGCCCATTCGAGCACCTGTAGTGTGAGTTAAAAACTTGGAGAGAAGCTCTGTCCACTGGTGTGTGTCTATTTTCTGTATGTCTTGTAGTTTTCAGTATTCGTGCAGTCGTCTTCTGAAACCCCATAGGTGCTTCTGAATAACCCTGCAAACTGGATTTTCGGAAATTCCCGTTACAAACTTCTGGGACTTCTAGAGAGAAGTGAGTAGACAATATTTTGTATTGGGACCAAAGTCCAGAAACGTACAATTTCCGTGCTACAACCATTTGAAGAAATGTTGGTAACGCGACGACTTTTACAAGTAACTGATTAGGCGTGATCCAGTACAGCACTTGTTTTACAATTCCACACACCAATAGCCAAAGAAATAGCTCGTGTTCTCGTTGACGCGTTCTCTTCAACGTGATGCAGTACGGCCTCTTCCACTTCGTATGTGCGGCGTCTCCTGGGAGCACCACAGTCACGTCTGCTGACGGTGAAGATACCCCATCTCGAAACCATTACGTAGTATGCGATGGAGTCCGACGCTATGGAGAACGATCTTGATAAAGGAGTTAACAGCTCTTCCATTACTGTGAGCTTCGCCATTCATAAGAATTGTGTTGGTGTATTCAGCAATCATGTCGCTCTAATACTCACAGACACGTGAATGAGGCCCGAACCAGGTCATAGAGGAAGGATATACGTCAAATTACATCCACCGATACGATGTAATCAACCCCCAGCATAACTACTCCGTTGCATGCCTACTTAGCGAACACGTTTTCATATGACTGTAGCACGGAAACGATACTTTTCCAGACATGGATTCCTCTTCAAAATTTTATGTACTCACTCCCCTCTAAATGTCCTGGAAATTTGTAACGGGAATTTCCAAACATCCTGTACACACGTTCGTCACGTTAAGGCGGGTAGGACGTCAAACAGGCCGTCTTGGAGCAGGAGTGACACCACAGGCCATTTTAATTTCCACTGTCTATACTTTTACGAATAAATTCATAATACTTTGTCAGAATGACCAGGAAGGATTCAGGTTTCACAATCATAGCAGTGGAAGTTCAAAAACATAACAAAATAATTTTTTTTACGTGTGAAAGTTCATCATTTTTTCACTTCTATTGGCTGCGTTTGTTGTTATAGGTACACATTTCTTCATAAGTAAGAGAGATTCTTCGATGAATTTTGCACAGCATACAAACCATACTTACAGGTGTATAAAACTCTAGAAATTATTTAATTTACGAAAAAATGAATGTGCTGTTATATTTTAAACTTCATGTTTAAATAAACCTCAAATTTTATAGTTAATTATCTCAATTTTTACCACAGTTTTTAATAGATTTGGAAAATTCTAGAGTTTCATACACCTGTAAGTATGGTTTGTATGCTGTGCAAAATTCATCGAAGAATCTCCCTTACTTATGAAGAAAAGTGTACCTATAGCAACAAATGCAGCCAATGGTAAGTGAAAAAAAGGTGGGATACAAATGTAAAAAAAAAATATTTTCTTATATTTTTGAACTTCCACCACTGTAAGTGTAAATCCTGAATCCTTTCTGGTCATTCTGACAAAGTTTTATCAATATATTTTTAAAAGTATAGACGGTGGAAATTAAAATGTCCTGTGGTGTCTCTCCTGCTCCAAGTCGTCCCGTTTGACGTCCTACCCCCTTTAATGTGAACACCACCAATATTCTATATCAACGTGCAATAATCACCCACAGAAGAAAGGTGGCAGCACTGGCACTGGAGGACATACAGTATATAGTGTGTCGGGGGGACGCCGAAAACAATGCGGAAGTGGAGCGATTTAACTGACATTCAAAACGGCATTATCATTGGTTTTCGTGCCAAGGGTGGAAGCATATCCGAAACGGCGAAGTCTGTAAACAGTTCGCATGCCGCCGTGGTTAAAGTATACCGTATATGGCAAAATGGTGCTGTCCAAATCCGACGCGAGGGATGCTGTGGAGATAGACCTGCAACTGTTGAGCAACTGTCCGCCCATATGAACCGAATGGATTTAAATCTAGTCGAGAATTTGTTGACCACCACGATCGGGCTGTTCGCGCCACGGATCCTCAACCGAGAAACGCATCGCAGCTGGACGCGGCACTGGAGTCGGCATGGCTTCACATCCCTGTCAGTAGCTCCCAGAAACTCACTGCCTTCCTTCACGTTTCCCAACCATCTGCCCTCCAAAAGGTGTTGTTAGTGAACTCGGCAGATGGTCACATTAATGTGACTGGACAGTGAGTAAAATCAATGAAAAATCATAGCCGATTAATAAAGAAAGATCAGAAGTTATAGACGTTTAGCTTATTGCAAAGAGGGAACAAATCTGCTAAGGACTTACTGAAATTAAAAGGAAAGGAAACGTTCAGCACGTTGTACAATTATTTTTATTCATAGCAGGAAAGTAACCTGTCAAGAGACGTGGTTTTCTCTCTGGACTTAACATTGTCTTTTGGAGTGTATTGGGCAACGATTGCTGTCTTTATCAAATTAATCTCAAAGAATGGCGAGGGGGAAATAAATTATTTACTGTAACTGTTCACACATTTATAATAAATGCTACATCGACTACATGAAGCATAGATCTCCAATGGGCAAAGTTTCCGAGACACGCTGTTCAGCTTACAAGTGAGATGAGAACAAATCTCGGAAGTACATTCTAAAGTATCCTGCTTAGGTTTCCTCGGTGTCCACACTTCCGCCCTGCTTCACTGGCCCTTTGGCCCTTCGGAAGGCCACCGCACATCCTGCGGCCAGCGCGCGTTGTAACTTTCGCCAGGAATGCCGTCATATTGATTCACGTCTCTGCGTACGAAACGAGGGCTTGATGACGTCATACCGTGACGTCACCGCCCTGACGACAGTCCTGCCGTGCTGAAACCCACGACACGGCGAACTGTTCCGTCACTGCCTTCGCTGAAAACACTCGTCTGCTGCCGCATCTGCCGGAAACCGGCAGTTTTACAGAGACAATGGATTCAGTACTAGACACTTTGTACCATAGGATATAACTAAAAGCGCCTTAATCGTTCTCTTGTAAATTGTCGTTTATTTTCTGCTGCGAATTTTTTTCAGCTAAAGTCTTATGGATGAATACTAATTACTTTGCAACGCTCATTGCCACCTTCCCTCAGATAAATCTGCTTACAGCTGCAGTAGTTTTCCTATTTTGATCGAAGTACTTCGAAAATATTTATGGTTTTCAACCGTCGTAGTCTTCAACGGAGACAAGAATGTAACATAGCTATTACAAATTTACTTACGGCGTACGAAAATACGATGTTAGTAACTGTATATATTTTAAAAAATAAAGGCTCTCTACGAACCTTTTACATAATTTTCATATTGATCACCGCCTTCGAAAAGTCTAGGTATAAATATTTGTAAATGGATTTAGTGTGACGTAGCTTAGGTACAAATCGAGTATTTCTGAGAAAGAGAGCAGAACATAGTGTTGGCCTCATCGGACACGAATTCTCTCGCAAGCACGGATAGCTTCGTGGTATCTAGAGGAAATCAAGCCGACGGCTATTAGTGCCAGAAACCAAACTTCCGGTCTGTCCTCATGGAACTTCGTCCGTGTCGAGCAAGGCAACTTCTTTGCTTCATCATGAACAATCGAAAACCATTAACTGGTCCTATCATTCGCAAAGCAATTATGTCACTATGACAATGCCGTTAATAGCTTGTACTCATAATCCGTCAATCAGAACGCTCATATTAGGCATCTGAATTCTTATGGAGTATTAGAAGTTTCACTTTTCCTTGAATTATGTCACTTGAGAAAAGATAACCACCTCTTATGGTGAAGAAATTGGTATATAAAACGCATAAACGCATTAATGTTGATAGACACTGTCCACGGGGCAAAACTGTTTTCACGTCCCTCACGGCCACAACTTTTATGCAGTAATTAATAGATTCGTCAGTAAAGTAAAAAAAAATAATGACATATTTATTTTGAAATTTGTATTATTGCTCATGAACAGCTGGTTATGTATGACTACTAAGATTCCTCATCGTCAGTTTCTCGGCTATTTCATGCGTGCACGGTAGCGGCATGCTCTACTTCTTTTCGTTTTTACTCGTTGTTGTTCGTTACTTCTATTTCATTTCTACTAACAATTGTAAATAGAATACGAGTTCTCAGTGTTTACAACCGTAATTTACATATAAGTTTTTTCCATCGAATCCATCTCACGACTTTCCTAGCCGACATTGGACCCTGGTGAGTAGAGTTGTTTGTTCACACCTTTCAGCCCTCTCACTCGCATTTGGCTTTCTTGCTCTTCTACAGAATAATTGTGCTGATAATAAACGTCTCAGAAGTTTAATATCTACTGGTATGTGTCACTTCCCATAAACCACAAAGATATGACTAAAATATCCGATATGTTAAAGTAGTAAGAAAATTATGATGATGAATCATACTGTACCCATTTCTACGTTGATGTGAAAAGCGAAGCTACTAGACAAGGCTGTGTTATAAGCACAGAAGATGTTCATAATGTTGGTTCATATACGTTATCGTGCGCTTTTCTCCGAAACGAAGAGATTAAAGTCGCACCACTCACGTAGAAGAGACAAGTATAAAGCGGTCAACGTATCGAAGAATCGTCACATAAACTTTGATACAACAAATTTGGAAAAAATCACATCTAAATTGGAATGATTAGACTAGGATTTTAACATTTCTGCTGATACGAGCTGATCTGGTTCGTTTTCCTATGAAATATCTGTTGTCTAATAACACGGAGTGCTGCGCACAGGAAAATCATTTCACTCTATGTGCAACATTCGTGTAGCTTTCCATCGCGCCCACTTCCCGTATAATGGTATTAATTAAAAGCTGCGGCTCCCCGTCACTTCGTAGAATGTGTTCCTTTATAAACGCGCATAAAGTCACGTCTCACTGCTCGCTCTCCACACTGTAATGAATCTCCAGAGTTGATTCCTCAGGGCGGTAAAATTATGTATGCGCACTTAACGTCCTGTTCGTACACCATAATAGCCATTAATGAATTTTCTTACACATAATCTCCCAACATGTGACAAATATCCTAAAACCGTGGTAACGGAATTGATTCCCCATCGTCTAAGTCTGTAATATCATTAACTGCGGTGATCAATGTTGATATTTCTGAGATAGAACACGTTCGCTAGTGGGAACAGTTAAAGCTTCATATGGTTGTTACCTAAGAGACTGAGGTTGGAAGGTGGCGATATGTTATCTTGCGATCATTACGGCGCAAAGCAGCAAGCGGTCCGCGTAGCAATCGATGCCTCTGTCGGCTACTGGGTCCCTAGTGGTCGCCTTTAAGACGCCTATTGATCTTCCATGCATCGGAGCCTCTAAATTATGTTATTGATGCGTTGCCGTAGACAGAATATGAAACGGAAAGGATCTCAGCGGGAACATTCGCTTACTACTGTCACATGCTGTAGAGAGAAACGATTTGATTGCATTGGCCTTTAAGACATGATGAGTTCGAATTCGCGCAAATAGCCCGTTAACTCACATCTAACTAGATGAACAGAAATTCTCGGCATCATATATAATTACAGTCTTGTTCAAATGTGTGTGAAATCTTATGGGACTTAACTGCTAAGGTCATCAGTCCCTAAGCTTACACACTACTTAACCTAAATTATCCTAAGGACAAACACACACACCAATGCCCTAGGGAGGACTCGAACCTCCGCCGGGAACAGCCGCACAGAATTACAGTCTTCCTTCAGTTCCAGGTCAGCCTAGTAAATACTGACAAACATGAAGGAATCTTTGTAACCTGTATTCTATTCGTTGGGCTTCCAGTTGCCTGAAGGTAACTTGTAGTTCAGCAAGGCTTCTCGCTCCTTTATGATATATATTTCTCACAGAGGAGCAATCAAGTTTCATGTAATACGGGTACATTTCAACAGAGAGGCGCGAGCTTGCATAGAGAGGAGTTGCGAATGTTCTGTCATATTTTGGTTCGTCGATGGAGGAACGCTCTCTTTATTGGTAATGAACATGTGCCGAGCAGAAAAATGTAAGATTGATGAGCTATGATACCCAGAGCTTTGATAAGTGTAAATTACGACGGTAACGCAAATATTTCAGTCTAAAAATGTAAAAATGTCATTTTCCGTATCGGTAGACTGAAAATGAGCCATCACAGCCACAATCTGACTATTGTTCAATCGCCGGACCAAGTGAACTCATACCGCAGTGACTGTGCTATTCTCTGCCTCGTGATGACTGGGTGTTGTGGGATGTCCTTAGGTTAGTTAGGTTTAAGTAGTTGTAAGTTCTAGGGGACTGATGACCATAGATGTTAAGTCCCATAGTGCTCAGAGCCATTTGAACCATTTGACTGTGCTATGTACACATCAAAATACACTCCCCATTCTCATTCAGCGTGTCCGAATGGCACAATGATTATCGCATATTACTATCTTTGATATAAGGTACTGAATAGAATTGGGGAGAGGAGGAGTTTGTGGCACAACTTGACTAGAAGAAGGGATCGGTTGTTAGGACATGTTCTGAGGCATCAAGGGATCACCAATTTGGTGCTGGAGGACAGCGTGGAGGGTGAAAATCGTAGAGGGAGACCAAGAGATGAATGCACTAAGCAGATTCAGAAGGATGTAGGCTGCAGTAGGTACTGGGGGATGAAGAAGCTTGCACAGGATAGAGTAGCATGGAGAGCTGCATCAAACCAGTCTCAGGACTTAAGACCACAACAACAACAACAACAACAACAACAACCACAACAACAACTATCTTTGAAAGCTATTTGATTTACATTGTTAACGACCCATTAGTTTACGCTGTGCTCTCACTGTTAGTCGACTACTGGGTTGTAAACAACACGTGTCATATGTGAGTTGACTGGGAAGTTTGTAAATTAAGATTCCTGCGTAACAGATGCAGTTATTTTCGTCAATAGTCCTCGATGAAGCAATGGAGTAACTATTTTGTACACGCTTTCTTCACATTCCCCTACCTGGTCATTGCGTGAAATTTGGTGGGCGGGGGCATCCACTTCATCTACAACTGAGAAAGACGTGAGATTAGATGAAATCGAGTGTTCCGTACGTTAGTTAATAACCTGCTTGAACTGGAATTTGAGGATCAAATCTGCATTGGTGTAGGCAAATCCAGAAAACATATCGCGTTTTTTTTTCGATTAGAGTTATCCAGTTTGCCAGTTTCCAACACTTTTTCTCCATTCTTTATCGGTGACCGTACTAGTAGAAATTCTCTATTCTGATTCTACCTAAAAAGCTGTATCCAACAGTTCAACTTTTCTTCCTGAGCCTGTTGTTGCTCGGTAATGCTCCTCGTATGACTTCCGTTTCCGAAGCAACTCTAATGGTTGAATCAAGTGAGATGGTACAGTGGCTAAGACACTGAACTTTTATTTTGGAACAGTAGGCATGGGAGAGTAGGCATCAATATCTTATCCAGTTATCCAGATATAAGTTTCCCGTGGTTTCCCCAATTCATCTACGACTAATTCTGAGATGGCTTCTTTGATTAGTCCACAATCACATCCCTTCCGCGTCCTTATCTACACAGAAGCGCCAAAGAAACTGGTATAGGCATGCGTATTCAAATACAGAGATGGGTAAACAGGCAGAATACGGTGCTGCGGTCGGCAGCGTCTATGTAAAACAACAAGTGTATGGCGCATTTGCTAGATCGGTGTTATAGTCGGCGCGATGTAGCGACGATGTGAGGATTTTCCTGTACGATCATTTTACGAGTGTACGATGAATATTAGGGATCCGACAAAACATCAAATCTCCGACATCGCTGCGGCCGGAAATAGATCCTGTAAGATCGGAACCAACGACGACTGAAGAGAATAGTTCAACGTGACAGAAGTTAAACTCTTCCGCAAACTGCAGCAGATTTCAATACTAAGGCCATCAACAAGTGTTAACGTGAGAACCATTCAACGAAACATGATCGATATGGGCTTTTGGAGCCGACGGCCCACTCCTATACCGTTGACAACTGCGCGACACAAAGCTTCACGCCTCGCTTGGGCCTGTCTACACCGACATTGGAGTGCTGATGTCTAGAAACGTATTGCCTGGTCGGATGAGTCTCGTTTCAAATCGTGTCGAATGGATGGACGTGTACGGGTATGGAGACAACCTCATGAATCCATGAACCCTGCATGTCAGCAGTAGACTGTTCAAGCTGGTGGAGGCTCTGTAATGGTTTGGGGCGTGTACAGTTGGAGTGATATAGGATCCCTGATACGCCTAGATACTACTCTGACAGGTGACACGTGCGTAAGTATCCTGTCTGATCACCTGCATCCATTCATGTCCAATGTGCACTCCGACGGACTTGGGCAATTCCACCAGGACAGTACGACACCCCAAACGTCCAGAATTGCTACAGAGTGTTCCAGGAACACTCTTCTGAGTTTAAACACTTCCGCTGGCCACCAAACTCCCGAGAACATTATTGAGCATATCTGGGAATAGATCTCCACCCCCTCGTACTCTTAAGAACTTATGGACAGCCCTACAGGATTCACGGTGTCAATTCCCTTCAGCACTACTTCAGGCTTTAGTCGGGTCCATGCCACGTTGCGTTGCGGCACTTCTGCGTGCTCGCGGCGGCCCTACACGATGTTTGGGACGGCCCTACACGATGTTTGGAAGATGTAGCAGTTTTTCTTTTTTTTTTTTTGCGTCTTCAGTGTAGATGGGCAATTTACTCCATTCTAATGACGTCAGCCGGATGTTACAATTTTTATCCTAACGTTCTTTATGACAATTGTATAAATTATGGACTCAGCAACTAAGGATTGCATAATCTAGATGCAGTATCTTAGTACATCTACATACATACTCGGCAAGCCATTTACGGTGCACGGCGGAGGCTACTACGTACCTCCAATACTTATTTCCTTTCCTGGTCTGCTCGCAAATTGAGCGAGAGATAGGTGACTGTTTATAAACCTCCGTACGAGCCCTAATTTCTCTCATCCTATCTTCGTGGTCCTTACGCGAAATGTACGTTGGCGCCAGTGGTATTCATCTGCAGTCGACTCAAATGCCGGTTCTCTAAATTTCCGCAGTAGTGCCTCGTGAATAGAGCGTAGTCTTCCCTCTTGCTTTTCCCATCGCAGAGAAGAATGTTTTCTTCTCTTCGTCTCCAATTTGAGTTCACGAAGCATCTGCGTAATATTTGCGTGCTGATCGATCCTAACGGTGACAAATCTAGCAACACGCCTCTGAATTGCTTCAATGTCTTTCGTTAATCCTACCTGGCGGGGATCCAAACACTCAAGCAGTACTCATGAATGGGTCGCACTAACTTTAGAACTCCGTCTATTTTATAGTTGACAGACATTTTCCCAAAATTCTTCGAATGAAACGAAGTCGAGCATTAGCCTTTCCTACTACCAATCTGACGTGCTCATTCCATTTCATATCACCTTATAACGTTACGCGTCGATATTTAATCGACGCGACTGTATCGAACAACACACTACTGATGCTTTATTCGAGCGTATTGTTTTACCTACTCATCCTCATTAACTTAAATTTTTCTACATTTAGATCTAACTGTCATTCATCACACCAACTAGAAATACTGTCGAAATGGTGTGTATCCTCCCACAGACTCTCAACGACGGAATCTTCCCGTACACCACAGCGTCATCAGCAAACAACCGTAAATTGCTGTCCACCCTGTCCATCAGATAATTTGTGCATACAAAGAATAAGAGCGATCCTGTCGTACGTCCCTGGGTCACTCCTGTTGCAGTTGTATATAAATGTATAAAACATATATGTTCTCGGGATATGCAGACTAATTTTTCTCGTTTCACTCATGGAATATTAGCACTTTCATTAACACTAATAACACGTGTGCATATAATGGTAAAAGGAAAAACAGTATGAACTTAATGCTATAAGACATTTCTAAGATTTTTTTGGAACACAAGTGGAATAACTACTACCACTTTTTTTATTTTGAGAACCACTTTTTTTTTATTTTGAGAGGAGGACATTTCACCGAAAGGCGAATGTGAATTAACAGGTGCTTGGCGCAACGACAAGTTCGTGAAACCGCAAGATGAGCTGTTCGTTGTTTGGATCAGAAGCACTACACAATCTGTTGTTTGAAGCACTAGCGCGTAGCCCGCTCTTCTGCCATTATTAATGAACAGCTAGCTTGTCGACAGTGAGAAGCCCTACAGGTCGTAAGCCACTTGCGAATCCCGAAAAGTTTCCGCTACTGCGTGCCATTGTAACCTGTCTGCTGGCTCTATAGAACTAACTTTCAGCGCTCTGCATGGAACGTGGAGCAGCCCATTAGTATCACAGCTTTCCGAATAACAACAGCTCGCATCCGTACAGCTTTAAGCTGCTAATCGTAATACCGGAACACACAATGAATGGACACAGCAGTAACTGACGCAAATTTCACCTCGCATGTCGTTCCGCGGTGTAATTGCATTTTCCTCTCTTTAGGGTTCACTTTGACGGAAGGAACGTAACTGCTTTGTGTACGCGTATTGTATACAATCGAAAACTCCCCTCTGATTGAGAGCACCTACACACGTATACCCTATATCGATGTATCGTATCGAGACTACACCTAACTATCTCTGCGGATTTTTGTAAATGTTATTTATCAGTCATGGTTTTATGAATATCAAACAATTATGCGCAGTGGTAATAGTGCGTTAAATCCCTATTTGTCCTTGACTGAAAGTGTGCACCTGAACGCTTGGATTCTCTACACTTAGTAAACAGCGAGTCGAAGCTTCGCGAGGTTCTTTCCCACGTATTCAGGGAAGTGAAAACTGACCTGGCCTAAGGTTTTTCCTTTTCAAAACTAAAGTGTTATAATTAGAACAGAACTGTCATTCAGACAGACATAGAAGGTTGGGAAAGAAATCATCTGTGGCCCGTCCTGCAAAGGCTCAAATTTAAATGTTAAAACTAATTTTATTTTTTTCTAACTTAGTAGATGTCCGCTTCCAAAGTTCTACCTCACTGGTCCCTTTCACAAATATCTAAAAAATATATATTTGAAATATTTCACATAATTATTACGAAAAATATTGGCCCCTCCAACAGATAAAGTTAGTTACCGTCTCTAATAAGACTGCTATCCCTAAAAGTTTCGTATTCAGGATGAGTGGGGTTTTAATCTCGGCCCAGTCATTTTGAAGTAGATTTTCCATACTTCTACTAAATCACTCTAAGCGAATGCTGGAGTGGCCGCACAAATAAGTCACAGGCGATATTCTTCGCTATCCTGATCCGCTGTCATACCTAGCGACGTCGATCTGAGCGTGGCTGTTAGATCAACGTTCCCTCACGCTGGTAGAAGTAGCAATTCTTCTTTCAGTTGAAAATACTTTCAAGCATCCACGAAATCTGCTCTTCATATGCTTTTCATTTGAATTTTGATGCAAGTTCAGTGAATAATGGTACAATTTCTTATAACGAATATGTATCTGCCAAACTTTATAATTTTGTTCACCACAGCAGATACGGCAGTTAAGCGGCCATTTCCCCTCTAGCTGGCCTTCGTGAGCTGTGCCGTCAATGAGATGTCTTAAAAACTTACACTAATAATGAAAATTCGATTTTCATTCTTATTTGAATAAGAGATAAGACGGAAGAATTAACGAGGCATAGCCCGTCGTTCGACAGCGATAACAAAGTAGCGCAACCCGTTACGTAAAGTTAATTTCATTGAAGTAATCGGGTCTTTCTCGGAGGTTACAATTTCTACAACGTTCCGCTGTGAGCAAGAAACGAGGAAATATTTGCAAGACAATTTAAACAAATTTATAAGATGCACCACAGAAACGGGAATTTATAAGTGTTTGTAATCTTTCAACATTTTTTTGGCCTACAGTCTTAGTTTAACAATTAGAATAAATTTAGCCTCAAGTTATTCACGAAATTTTCGTCTTTATACTTCGAAAAAAAAATAAAACAGAGCTAATTAACATCTACATTCTCAGCTATGTCTATCACGCTAATGCTGATAATACTTATTTCTGCATCTTGGTTAGTTTTTATCGTACAAGAGCAACGTGTTAAACTAGCGGAAGTACTAAGAGTAGTTCATCTTTAAAAGATAAAATCGTGCTTGCCGTAACTTGTGGTAGACTGAAAGCAGAAATGCTAGAAGCCGCTGCGGTGAGGCATATTCGTAACATTGTAAACCGAAAGTCCTTCGTGTCTACGCTTTTAATGGGCGCGCCACGATAAAGTTCGTTACGCAACAGGATTTGCTTCTTATAAGGACCTCCCCAGGCAGGATCCGATATTGGCTTTTGTGAGAAGCACGGTAATTGTGCTACGTAGACCTTTACCTGAACCGTTCTCAAACCGCATTTTATCGATTCCGAGTCTTCTGGTTAGTAAACAAGCAGCACTATTTTGGGAGACGCTGTCCCAAGGGCGCGTCTGAATTTCGCGCCATTCACGTAAGGAGTTACTCTGCATTCGTCTGAAGGACGGTTCTTGCTTTCTCACTAACGTGGCACAAGAGCCGTCTCGTACACAGCTGAAATGACAAATTCTTTGAGACATTTCAGCAGTTCTGGACGACAGTAATTCCCAACGTTACACAACGAAGCTGACAGTTTTTCCTACGCTCTCTCATCTATGTACACAGTTACTTCCTCGGCTCCTGAATCATTACGCCCGTTGCGGGACATGGCAATTGGTAGTGCGATCTGGGAACGGGGCCTCAGTTTCCGTTGGGTGTTGCGTTACTCAACTACCCCTCGCAGCGAGAGCTACACACGGGAATACGAAAATAAACACACAGTGATTTTAAAGACCTTGATTGAGTTCCAGTAGCCTGGTTCACATTTTTCGCGTTTTCCATGGTTTATTCCGTACGAGTGTGGAATTATTCTGTGACGAATTCACCGTTACCTCCTACCTGATACGCCTTACCTTTTAGTAAGGAAACGCTTATTTTCTGACAGAAAAGTGAAAAATACGACAGCGTGCTGAAAAGTAATACCTCCAGACTTTTTACGAGAAAAATATTATAGCTAATTAAATAAAACAAAAGTTATTAACATTCTGTATCTTCATTATTCACTTCCACATATTTGCAGCCACCTGCCGCTCGACGACTGCGAATTGTAGCGTATAACATGGCGATGCGTAACGTAACTACGTCGGTGCGCGAGAAACAGTGTACTGTTATCGAGTTTCGAATTCGAAGAGTTCGCCCACACTTGGAGCACCCTCTCCTAAAGCGTGACAACTTCAGACCACTCACGAACGCTGCGACGCCTGCAACAGTCTGACGCCTTGAGTTCACTGTCATCGATCATCACCCATACAGTTACTACTTGGCCCCATCCCATCTGTTTCCAAAACTTAAAGAACATCTTCGAGTACACGGCTGTGATAGTGATAAAGCGGTGCAAGCAGAGGTAAGGTTTTGGCTCCGTTAGCAAAACCAAAGATTCTACAGCGCCTGTATCAACAAACAGGTCTCTCGTTGGGAGATGTGTTCGTCGCCAGGGTGACTACGTTGAGAAATAAATGTGAAGACATGAAGAATAGTCATGTAGAATGTTAATAACTTTCGTTTTAATTAAAAATCTTTAAGAGTTTTCAGATAAAAATTTCGAATGCTTTACTTTTCAGTACGCCCTCGTACATACACGGTGTACGAGTATATTCCTATAGGAAGTAGTATTGATCAAAACCAGAAGAAAAGTTCCTGTAATATGTACGGGGACCAATACGCGCAGTGGGCTAATCTTATCTCTCATTCTCATCTCTCCGTTACGTAGAAGCGGACACTATAGGCAGTGCTGCATGCGGCTACCACACATTCTGGGAGTAGGCATTAGGAGTGATTTAAAATGGAATGATCATATAAAGTTGATCGTCGGTAAAGCAGATGCCAGACCGAGATTCATTGAAAGAATCCTAAGGAAATGCAATCCGAAAACAAAGGAAGTAGGTTACAGTACACTTGTTCGCCCACTGCTTGAATATTGCTCACCAATGTGGGATCCGTACCAGATAGCGTTGATAGAAGAGATAGAGGAGATCCAACGGAGAGCAGCGCGCTTCGTTACAGGATTATTTAGTAATCGCGAAAGCGTTACGGAGATGACAGATAAACTCCAGTGGAAGACACTGCAGGAGAGACGCTCAGTAGCTCGGTACGGGCTTTTGTTGAAGTTTCGAGAATATACCTTCACCGAGGAGTCAAACAGTATATTGCCTCCTCCTACGTATATCTCGCGAAGAGACCATGAGGATAAAATCAGAGAGATTAGAGCCCACACAGAGGCATACCGACAATCTTTCTTTCCACGAACAATACGAGACTGGAATAGAAGGGAGAACCGATAGAGGTACTCAAAGTACCCTCCGCCACACACCGTCAGGTGGCTTGCGGAATATGGATGTAGATGTAGATTCTTACGCTTCCTTCAGCCCTTCTTTGCAGTGAATCACGCACTCTTTGAAATACATATGCCTCCATTCGGATTATGTCACATGCATTGGTGACGCGCTCCTGTATCGTCTGCACGTTGTCTATCGGTTGGGCACTCACCAATGCTTTCATATGTCCCTACAGCCACAAATCCAACAGATTCATGTCCGGTGATCAGGGAGGCCGTACTACCGCACCTCCTCGACCAATCCATCGCCGATGAAACTTTGCAGTTGGGTACTGTCGCACGAAATGTAAAAAAAAATAAAAAATAAAATAAAATGAATGGCGTCCCGCCGTACATGAACCATAGTCGCTGTCTTTGTGCAAGGGTAGCTTTCTCCAATCGCGCTGGAATTCATCGCACAGGAATCAGTGATACACAGCACTTGTTAATCTGTCTGGTAAAGTGCGTGGCCCTATGAGTTTGTCTCTGACAACTCCTGCCCATACATTAATACTAAAGCGATTCTGATACCTCACCTCCCAGATTTCTCGAGGATTTGCATCTGCACACACGTGCGTATTGTGGTAATTTACTATTCCGTCTCCTGTATATCCTGCCTCATCTGCAAATAAAATGCAGGCTGTGAAGTGCGGATCTTCAGTCCACATCTCAGCAAGTATTCGTTTCCGGTCATATAATTATAGGGATTTTGCTTCAATTTTTGACCAATACTACATCCTGCAGGAAGGCGCACCTCTTAATGGTGACTACATTTTTGTAGTGTCCGAGCAAAGTGGCGCAATGAACACAACGATAAACTCGCTTTCGGAAGGAGCTGGATTCAGTTCCCCGTTCGGCATTACTTATTTAGGTTTTTCGCGGTTTTCCTAAACTGATTAAGGTGAACGCCAGAATGAGTCCATAGCTAAATATGCCGCTGAAGTACTTTCTCACACTTTTGGTATCCGGAGCTGTGCGACATCTCTAACAGCATCATCTTTCTTTTTTGTAGTCCATGGCATATTATAAGCTGGATCTGTTATCTCGTGTAACTACATTCAAATATTACTTTTATTTCTCCCGCTGGATCTCCCACTAGTTCATAATACTAGGCACTTTCAATTGTATCACATGACTACGAGCTTCTATCTTACATTAATTCGTCTTCAGGTGCTTTTATAATTAAAAGAATAAAAGAGTATTATTGTACATCATTAAGCAGTATAATTATTTGCATTAAATATGTTACTGCTACTTGTGTGTGTGTGTGTGTGTGTGTGTGTGTGTGTGTGTGTGTCCGGGGTTGGAGGTCTTCAGAAGTTAAACAACAGTAATTTTACGATCAAGCGTACAAAAAGGTCGAATATGAGCCGATGTGAGCTCGGAAAACTTCGCCGAATATTCTAACTGCAGGCCCCCTAAAACTCTTAACAGCTTAACTACTGTAAGGTGAAGTAAAGCCAGTAATAAACACTACAGTGGTTGCACTTTGAAATAAGTAAGTATGGCAGCAGCAAATAACTGTAAGGTGATGCATAAAAATGAAAAGCAGTTATTGGACGCAAGACAGAACTACGCTATATTTCCCAGTAATAACAACTTCTCCGTCGTAAGTTGCCTGACAAGTGGACCTTGCCTACTCGTCATCAGCGATATCGTCCAAATTTATGTTACATGCACGGCCTGGCCAGTAATGAAATTGGCAGAAATGGCCAAGGGTTTAGAAAAAATAAAATTTTTGGCGCGGGTCGGACGAAGTAGAGCCCTTTATTGTGGCGTAGATTCCAGGCAACGGGTGGAGCAACGGAAAGAGTGCAGGAAGTTAATCCGAGGATCGTTGAATCGAGTCTCTGTGCACAAAAGCTTTTTATTTTCAATTTTTACATTACTTTCCCTGCAAATAAACCGTAGTAGTGCTCAGTGTATTGGATTTATTAATATTTTCATAAAACGCATGAAAAGTAAAGGCAAAGAACAATTTTGTATTGCAAATAAATTTCCGACAAAGACCCGCCAGGGTATCCGAGAGCGCTAATGCGCTGCTTACTGTACTCGGGTAGGCGCGCCGGCCCCAGATCGAATCCGCCCGGCCCGCTGTGCTGGCCAGTCTGTATGTCGTGTTTAGGCGGTTTTCCACATCCGACTACGTGAATGCCGGGCTGGTCCCCACTTCCCACCTCAGTTACACCACTCGCAGACATTTGAAACACGTTTTACGGTTTGCACTAGACGCCAACAGCTAGGGTACACTGATTCCATCCTAGGGGGTTCGGGGTGGCAGTAGGAAGGGCATCCCGCCACCCCTTTAATTAATCATGCCACATCCGACCGTAACCACGCCGACCCTGCGAATATAAACTGATTGACAAAGGCGCAAGCAAAAGAAGAAGAAATAAATTTCTGACAAAGGATTGTACTTACAGAGTCCCCGAGGCTGTGGCAAATAACTTTCCAAGAAGGGATTGTAATTAAAATGTGCACAACTTCGTTTTCCGGTAGTTTCATTTTGACCTTTGAGCAGCCTTCCACAATTAATGAAATCCTGCAGTGTTTATTTTGGTTTTCAGGTAAATAATTTGATCAAAAGGGCTTCAGAACTGCTCTTATCTCATGGAGAGAGAAAAATAAATCATATCCCGAGAAGACTGCACCAAAATAGATTCCACTAAATATCAACAACTATCTTCGCCTCTATTTGGCGAAATGATGTGTTATATGAGGTTTACTGCGAAACTGTGCTATGAAGAAGAACCTTTTATGAACGCAAACCAAGCTCGTTTATCTGTACAAACTTTAAAACAACTATAAAACGTGCGGCGTTTATAACGCATGCAAGATGGCGAGAAAACTACTGATATCCCGTTTTCACGACGAATGTCGCCCCAGCGTGGGTAAATCGTCAACTCTAAAATAATAAAAGACTAATGGTACATACAAATTTGTCGCGTGTGCCTTTCAGTCCCTTCCTAGGAATTTATTGCAGTCCCAAATTTTCCTTTTCCTTTACTTCTCACGCCGTTTATATAGATATTAATAAATACAATGTATTGAGCATATTTGAGGCATAAGTAACATAAAAATTGAAAAGAAAAGAAAAGATTCTACATAAGGACTCGAACCCCCGCCCTCGCATTCCCGTTCCATACTCTTTCCGCTGTGTCCGCAGCTCCTGGTGTAGTAGCTAGCGGTGCTGCCTCTGTGTCACGGGGTCCTGGGTTCGATTCCCGGCCAGGTTGGGGTTTTTCTCTGCCCGGGAACTGGGTGTTTGTGTTGTCCTCCTCATCATCATAGTATCGTTGTGGATTTAGTTTTTATCTGTATCATTTCAGTGGATATTTAAGTTCGTTATGAAAGATGATGGGACGTGATATCAGTCCTGGTTTTACTTAGCAAGTCATAGATGAATTCGTCAACATTCGTTTAGAGAAGCAACAAAATGTCTGGCTCCTAGCGGTTATGAGGTCTTCAGTTAACAATTGTGGCGTTACTGATAGCTTTCCATTCAGCTTTTATAATGAAATCTTGAATGTTGACCCAACCTGCCGAGTAGTTTTTCACTTTGTTTATCTAAACACACAGTCGGCAGTTGCATCAAGAAATCTTTACTAACCACCTACGGTGAGGATGGTGTCGTCGGACACCATTTTACGCATGTGGTCGTTCTCTAATTTATATCATGATACAGTTCTTATCACACATATTAGGAAATATTTTGGCTGCAACTATGTTGTGAATTTATAGACAACATTTCAAATTTTCTACTTATTTATTTATCGTGCTAACTTTGCTAACTGAGTCACGCTGCGGACGCGATCACATAATGTGACTCAGTCGTCACTGTTAAACTGCATTCCACTCAGTCGTTCGGACATCAAGTTTAGTTCCAGTAGCGAACATCCACGTCAGTTCGCGTAATGGGAATTTTCTGCGGCCTCATCAGTAGATTGCGACGTGCTGATAAACTGGCGGAGCAGGAGTCATATGTGATATTTCTAGCACCACCTAACGGAACTGTCTATTCACTGGAAACTCAGTTATGAGTGAAAGCTAGATGCCGTGTCTCTGTGCCACCAGGACAGTGGTTCGCAAACTATGTTGCGTTCCCAGAGTACTCCTTCAGAGCTCCGCTAAAAGTGTCATAGAATTTATGATAAGAGAACCTGGTTTTTGGCTACTGGTCTCCAGTTTCATCGACCTGGATTCCCCGTCCCTCTTGCAACCACCGAAGTATTTAGAAAGAGATTTTTCACTCTGCAGCGGAGTGTGCGCTGATGTGAAACTTCCTGGCAGATTAAAACTGTGTGCCGGATCGAGACTCGAACTCGGGTCCCGAGTTCGAGTCTCGGTCCGGCACACAGTTTTAATCTGCCAGGAAGTTTCACCGAGGTATTTATTTGCAAGTTTGTAATCAAGTAGCAATTAAGAATTCAAGAGGACGATTTGAGAGAGAACTGATTTAGCACTGCAGTTCACTGGCAATCGGAAGTCTTCCTATTAGTTTCCCGTGGGTATTGTCACCAAAAACAGTGACATAATTGTGTTATAAAAATGGGAAAATTTGACAATTCATCTCTTGCTATTCGTCGGTATAATGACCCACAAGATCCAACAGCGATTGGCTCTTGAGTTGTTCATATCCACGCCGCACGATGGACCATGCAGGTTCTCGGTAAATTTCGTTATGAAAGCCTTCCCCGTAAATCTGTTTGACTGGATTACCACCCATTAACTGTCACTCCCTTAACCATCTCAGGCTCCCTCGCTCCACGCCACCCCTTTCCTCTCGAAAAGTAGTTGATGACAAAGAAGCTTGGCATAGAGTTGAAAACTTTCACCATAAAATCAAGTAGTTGCTAGAACGATGACAAAACCCAGCGAGACAATACAGATGATGAAACACATAGCGCTTTGCGCGTGTTTGGGAGCAGCGAGTTTCAACCTGTGTTCAAGGATTCGCGTGGTTTCCCATCACTGAAACCAGAAGAATAACGGGATGGTTACCTAAAAAATGCTACTAATCATTTCTTTACAATATTTTTCTAAACTGAACTATCTCCTCTCTATATCGACTTTGTTATTGGGATGGTAACCCATTAGCCGTATTAGGTATTATTAAAATATTCCAAATATTATTTAAGGTGATACATGTGTACACTCTAATCTCTCCAACTCAGCTATAGCTCAGTTAACAGAATACCAGAATTCGCGGCAAATGCTATGGTAGAACAGTCCCCGGAGTCAATTACCAGACTCGACATTCCAGTTGGATTATAGCTTAGTTGTGTGCTCGTCAACAATGAGGCATGGTGGTTAACTCACTGGATTTGCATTGGGTGAGAGTGGGTTCCAATTTCCGTTCGATCAACTTGCTTTGTGCTTTGAATTGTTTCCGTAAAACATTTAAGATAAACGCTGGGATGACTCCTTAAACAATGCTAGGTCCTCTTTCTTACCCACCCTTGTCCAGCTAAGCTAGTTCTCTATCTCCAATCATGTCGATATCGATGAAAGTTAAACTCTAATGCTACTTCCCTCCTTGTCATCGGAAAAAGGCAATAGCCGCACTAATTAACGCGGCTGCACAATAGATATAGCAATAACAAGAATAGAACCTACCCAAATTCAATCTCGGTAAGGTTCTACAGAAAGGTTGCAAACAACGTCGTCATTCGACTCTAGTTCATGCCACACTTAATTATCTCACTATCAACTGTACATTAAATCCTAATCTTTCCTCTTTTATTGTAGCTGCCAACTATCGTCAGTTGTTGTCTAGTGGCCCACATAAGCAGCTGATGAAGCTGTTCTTTTACAGCCAAGGTCTGGTATTTTTTACTTACATTCGCGGTAGTATCCAAGCACTTCTCATAACATATAATGTTTTAGATGTCGTTACACTGAAAAAGTAAAGCAAGAGTCGATTTATAAAGACAGGTATGCTATGTAGGAAGAGTGTAGTACCGGCAATCACGAATCACCGAATAAGTTTTTATGGCTCGTTATGAACTAAAGTCTATATGAGCAAGCACGCCCCAGTTAGAAGCAAGAGGAGATGGGCCGAAGTAATCGATTTATGCTGCGACGCAGATTAATATTTATCATAGCTACAGCTACCAGCAGGCCACGAGAATGAATCGCGTCTAACGTTACATGTGGTTTGAGGCTTCAAAGCTGCCTTTTGAAATGACGTTCTCCTGTACGTCCTCTGTGCTACTACAACGCTGATAGAGACAACTTTGCATCGGTGAGCAACAAAAAATGATGGTTTCTGTGAAAACCCGCTATTATAAATAAGTTTGAGAGAAGATGCGCTACGCCAGCCGGAGTGGCCGAGCGGTTCTAGGCGCTTCAGTCTGGAACCGTGCGATCGCTACGGTCGCAGGTTCGAATCCTGCCTCGGGCAGGAATGTGTGTGATGTCCTTAGGTTAGTCAGGTTTAAGTAGTTCTAAGTTCTAGGGGTCTGATGACCTCAGATGTTAATCCCATAGTGCTCAGAGCAATTTGAACCATTTGAAGATGCGATGCTTGCCGGAACTCGCATGTTGCGTCATGCACCGATAAGTTCCAGTGCGGTACGGTATTTGTCTGGCTTCTCGGACTAAGAAGATGTAGTGTAGTGTGAACCCCATGAGAATTTACGACAGTTCTGAGAAGTTAGATGCAATTTGACGTTGTCAGATTATAGCTCGCGATCTGTTTACAAAAATATTTTTTTCTCACAGCTGTATCGATGGCATGGGACCAGTTCGGACTATTACGAGCTATCATCAGAACCACTATCTTTTGTACGAAAATAACATCTCAAAAAAATGGTTCAAATGGCTCTGAGCACTATGGGACTTAACATCTCAGGTCATCAGTGTCCTAGAACTTAGAAGTACTTAAACCTAACTAACCTAAGGACATCACACACATCCATGCCCGAGGCAGGATTCGAACCTGCGACCGTAGCGGTCGCGCTGTTCCAGACTGAAGCGCCTAGAACCGCTCGGCCACAACGGCCGGCAATAACATCTCGAATAGACACCTAACGTCCATGTTGGTCGCTTGGACACTTACTGATTTCGAGTGACTAAGATGGGCGCTAGATGAGTATTGACCTGTTACTTTCATGAAAAGGCACTGATTCTGATGATGACTCATACACTTAGTAGCGGAAAGGCATCCGGACCAGACGAGATACCCTTAAGATTCTACAGTGATTATGCTAAAGAACTTGCCCCCTTTCTATCAGCAATTTATCGTAGATCGCTGGAAGAACGTAAAGTACCTAGCGACTGGAAGAAAGCGCAGGTCGTTCCCATTTTAAAGAAGGGTCATAAATCAGATGCGAATAATTATAGGCCTATTTCGCTTACGTCAATCTGTTGTAGAATAATGGAACATGTTTTGTGTTCTCGTATTATGACGTTCTTAGATAATACAAATCTCCTTCATCATAACCAACATGGATTCCGCAAACAGAGATCATGTGAAACTCAGCTCGCCCTATTTGCCCAAGAAATTCACAGTGCCGTAGACACTGGCGAGCAGATTGATGCCGTATTCCTGGACATCAGGAAGGCATTTGATACGGTTCCGCACTTACGTTTAGTGAAAAAAATACGAGCTTACGGAATATCGGACCAGGTTTGTGATTGGATTCAGGATTTCCTAGAAGAAAGAACACAACATGTCATTCTTAACGGTTCAAAATCTGCAGATGTAGAGGTAATTTCGGGAGTACCGCAGGGAAGCGTGATAGGACCTTTATTGTTTACAATATACATAAATGACTTAGTTGGCAACATCGGTAGCTCCGTGAGGCTATTTGCAGATGACACGGTTGTCTACAAGAAAGTAGCAACATCAGAAGACTCGTACGTACTCCAGGAGGACCTGCAGAGGATTAATGCATGGTGCGACAGCTGGCAGCTTTCCCTAAACGTAGATAAATGTAATATAATGCGCATACATAGGGGCAGAAATCCATTCCAGTACGATTATACCATAGGTGGTAAATCATTGGAAGCGGTAACGACCGTAAAATACTTAGGAGTTACTATCCGGAGCGATCTGAAGTGGAATGATCACATAAAACAAATAGTGGGAAAAGCAGGCGCCAGGTTGAGATTCATAGGAAGAATTCTAAGAAAATGTGACTCATCGACGAAAGAAGTAGCTTACAAAACGCTTGTTCGTCCGATTCTTGAGTATTGCTCATCAGTATGGGACCCTTACCAGGTTGGATTAATAGAAGAGATAGACATGATCCAGCGAAAAGCAGCGCGATTCGTCATGGGGACATTTAGTCAGCGCTAGAGCGTTACGGAGATGCTGAACAAGCTCCAGTGGCGGACACTTCAAGAAAGGCGTTACGCAATACGGAGAGGTTTATTATCGAAATTACGAGAGAGCACATTCCGGGAAGAGATGGGCAACATATTACTACCGCCCACATATATCTCGCGTAATGATCACAACGAAAAGATCCGAGAAATTAGAGCAAATACGGAGACTTACAAGCAGTCGCTCTTCCCACGCACAATTCGTGAATGGAACAGGGAAGGGGGGGATCAGATGTGGTACAATAAGTACCCTCCGTCACACACCGTAAGGTGGCTCGCGGAGTATAGATGTAGATGTAGATGTAGATGTATCTGATCAAAAGTATCCGGCTATCTGTTAGTGAACATTAATATAGGGTGTATCCACCCTTCTTCTTTATGATAGCTTGAACCCTACTGGGGACACTGTCAATGAGGTCTCTGAATGTCTGTGGAGAAATCGAGGTCCAATCGTTCTCAAGAGCCGAAACCTTTCTGATCTGGAGCTAGGTTCAAATGGCTCTGAGCACTATGCGACTTAACTGATGAGGTCATCAGTCCCCTAGAACTTAGAACTACTTAAACCTAACTGGCTTAAGGACATCACACACATCCATGCCCGAGGCTGGATTCGAACCTGCGACCGTAGCAGTCGCGCGGTTCCAGCCTGTAGCGCCGAGAACCGCTCGGCCACTCCGGCCGGTACTACAAGAGGATGTTAGCGTTTATTTTAGGTACAGTGTGCCAACTGTCGCATATCTTTTAGCATCATTGTATGACGTATTTAGTAACTAATTTGTCTCAATTAAATTAAAATGTGTTGAATTAGAAGGATGTACTTACACATCGATCTACAGTGGACGATACTCAGTTAACGCGCAAGTCACTAATAATGATTCGTTCTTGTGACGTATTCTGCTGACAGGATGCATTTGTTCTTGATCATGCCCACAAGAATTGGAGTCTCAAACATTACACAACTGTAGCAGATTTACCCCTCTCCAGTGACCGTTTACCGTATCTAAACCAAGTTCACTTTTGAGACTTTTCTCTGTAGAATGAGTAGATTCTTTAGTACAATTACCTGAGATACTATGCCTTTCATCTGTAAAGCAGAATGAAGTAGTTCGATGTCCTGTATTGCTGAGTCTCCGTTGTGAAAATGGTTTTGTGCTTAAATCATTTGCTGGAACTCTCGCAGTATCTGCAGATTCCAGCTTGTATTATCGCTTTGATTTTTGCCACACGTAGCACATTTTCCTTGAAGGTCACATGTAGGTTGTTAAACTTGAGGAATCAGTCAAGGGAGATAAAACTACCATCTAAATAATCATGATTTCAGTTTCCTGAGTTTTATGTAAATCATTAAAATTAAACACCGGGATGTTCCCTTAATAGGGCACTGTGACTTCTTTTCCCCATTTTTCTACTAGTTCCCATCTGTTAACATTTGGAGCCACGGCGTAGTTAAGCAAGAGGTAGCCTACTCCATCTTCGCTTCATTCATGATAAGCCTAATCTTGCTCTCTATAAAGCGGCCGAACACTGGTAGCTCTCCGAGGAGGACTCTCATAATATACTAATCAATATACTAATCAATATTTGCAGGAGAAGAAAAGGATTTGAAGGCCAATCTTGACACAAAAGTCTGTTGTTTGTATTGCGTAAACGTCTTTCGCTAACGCTTCATCGTTATCAGCTGGCTATTGTTTCTCAAAATATGTAACAATTTCATTCCTGAAAATCTAGAAAGATGTGAGCAAGCAGTTAAGGAAACGAAGGAAAAATCTGGAAAAGGGTGCAAAGTTTAAGAAGAAGAAATAAAAACTTTTGAAATTTGCGGCGCAGGAAGTGCACTTCGACGAGCATTTGAACGGGATGAATATTATCTTGAAAAGAGGTTATAAGGTGTTTATCAACGACAGTAAAACAAAGGTAATTAAGTGATGATGACTGAAGTAGAGAGGGTATAAAACGCTTACTGGCAATAGCAAGAAAACGGTTCCTGAAAAAGAGAAACTACTCGACATTGAATATAAACGTAAGTGTTAGGGAGCCTTTTCTAAATGTATTGTCCGGAGTGTGGCCTTGTACAGAAATGAAACGTGGACGATAAAGAGATCGGACGCCAGGAGGGTAGAAGCTTTTGAATTATTGTGATACAAAAGGATGCTGAAGATTATATGGTTTAGTCGGATTGCTGATGAGTACGAATCTACCCGGGTAGAAAAGAAATTTATTGCACAACTTGAGTAAAAAAATACCCTAGAGCATCAAGGAATCGGCAATTTGCTGCTGGACGTAGGCCATAAGTGTGAGGGGTAAACATTGCAGAGGGAGACCAAGGCTTAACTACTGTAAACATGTCCAAATGAATGTAGGTTGCAGCAGCTGAGATGAAGAGGCTTGGGCAGGATATCCTACCGTAGAGAACCAGTCTTCAGTATGAAGGCGACAACAACAACATGGCGAAATCCAGCAAAAGTAACGCGGTTATTTTTAAAAATACGTAAGATATACGTCAGAAATACCTTCTGTAATTTTGAGAAACATCACCGAATATGGCGGAACTTGGACGAAACTTGCTTAGACGACAGGTATATTAGTCTTTCACACGAAAGCGGACCAAAGTCTTTCCTTTATTACATAAATTCATTTCTAAAGAACTGTGTGGTTCGTTACAAATGGTAGCTTAACTGATTAGGTGTTTCATATATACACTTCCACATATACTACATTTGTAGCCTGTAGAACATCTACGCGATACTCAGTGTCTCTTCAAATGTTTACCAACATCTCTTCCGTCACCGCCTCTAAAGCGTATCGTATTCGTGCCGTATGAGACTGCACACCAGAAACTTTTAAACTGAGCACTTTATTCTTCCACCCACAAAAATCTCACGAGGGCCGCGCAGGGTAGCCGTGCGGTCTGAGGCGCCTTGCCACGGTTCGCGCAGCTCCTCCCGTCGGAGGTTCGAGTCCTCCCTTGGGCATGGGTGTGTGTGTTGTCCTTAGTGTAAGTTAGTTTAAGTTAGATTAAGTAGTGTGTAAGCCTAGGGACCGATGACCTCAGCAGGTTGGTCCCACAGAACTTACCACAAATTTCCAAAACTCACGAGAGGTTATGTTCAGTGAACGTGGTGACCAGGATATTGGATCTTCTCTACCGATCCATCCGTCCGTAAATGTTTCATTTGTCTACAACTAGCGTGCAACATAAGGTTAGAAGAGTATCCGTAAAAACTTCACGTTTTGAGATACGAATGGCAACGGCCTTGCCGCAGTGGATACACCGGTTCCCGTGAGATCACCGAAGTTAAGCGCTGGGTGACCATCCAGGCCGCCATGCACTGTTGCCATTTTTCGGGATGCACTCAGCCTCGTGATGCCAATTAAGGAGCTACTCGGCCGATTAGTAGCGGCTCCGGTCAAGAATACCATCCTACGACCGGGAGAGCGGTGTGCTGACCCCACGCCCCTCCTATCCGCATCCTCCACCTAGGATGACACGGCGGTCGGATGGTCCCGGTAGGCCACTCGTGGCCTGAAGACGGAGTACTTTTTTTTAAGATACGATTTGCAAAAGAATGCATAGACACATGGAAGGCTATTCACAAAACGTTCCTACGAATCAAGCTACGGTTTGCAACAAACCTCATAGCTGTATCTAGCATAGTTCCTTAGAATAAATTTTTGTAACTGGGGAAGACTTTATGCTCGGGCTGTGCTGTATAAGAAAATAAACACACTGATGAGAGCCCTTTGGGAAAATATGGTGACAAATATTCTCAACCACCGACGAGGTTCAGGGTTTCGGCCTCCCGTTGACCCGGCCAGTGTACGGAGCTTCAGGTAAATTTCACTTCCGCACGTCAGCGTATGAATGAAACTCGTGTCATTGCCCCCTGCGGGCGTACGTTGTAACGGCCTAATAGTACCAGTAGCGTAGAGATGTAGCGCCTCACGTTCCGAGGGCCCCAGTATTGTCACCGGCGTGCCGGCGTCGGGTCGGAGGTAACAGAAGCACGTGGCCATTTTCGGCGCGGAGCGCATCGCGATAGGCGGTGACCTCGGCTCCCGCACTCGGCCAGTCGGGCAGGCGGCCTCGGCGGCGCTCGGCGCCGATCGAAGCGTCCGTGGCGTCGGCGTCGGCGTCGCGGCGGCCCGCCAGTGCGCCACCGGACTCGGCTCGCGACGCCAGACGCCGCCCCGTAAGTGTCGCCTCCGCTGCCCACGTCTGTTGGGAGTGCGCGCCGCGCGAGTCCACTCCCGCGAGCCTCTCGGTACTGTCCGCTGTCGCTAGCCCGCTCGTCTCCGTCCTCTGCCGTTCTGACGCCTTCGCCGTTGCGCCTCGGACGCTCCTGTCACAACGTCGCCGATCCTATGTGGCATATGCCTTCTGCCTCGACTCGCCGCGACAGTCGCTCCGACTGCCGCTCGCCGGCCCGCTTAGGGGGCCGTTCGCAAAACCTTTGTGTTTCCGCCTCGCCTTGTACACGCGTCGATGCCCTCACGCATTCCGCTTCAGCTTAACGGGAGGAGAGAAAAAAAAAGAAAAAGAAAAAAAGGGAAAGGAACCGTCTTCGGTCTCTAGTCACGCTAGTGGCGATTTCCATCTGTAAACTCCTAGAGCAAAAATCTCTTCGAGAAAAAACATACTGCGTGTTCCACTGCCTCGTGTATCGATTGGTGGGAACGAGCCGTGGGCACTCTCGGTTTCGTCGGCCGCTGAGGGCACCGCATCTCGCCGCCCTGCTTCTCACAGGT
The DNA here is from genome assembly GCF_021461385.2 of Schistocerca piceifrons. Classification (NCBI taxonomy): domain Eukaryota; kingdom Metazoa; phylum Arthropoda; class Insecta; order Orthoptera; family Acrididae; genus Schistocerca; species Schistocerca piceifrons. Next base: position 233,449,919 of record NC_060149.1, on the reverse strand, counting down.
GTACGAACAGCTCAATATTCGCGAGCCGCACGACAGTAACTCGCAATCTGCTTCCACAAAACTGGAACCGTCATCTCTCTCCGAAAGCTTCACCTCTCTCCTAAATCTGATTCAATGGACAAATAAAATTTTAATACACCGTGTGTGCACTTTCATAGTTGCAGCCCATTATCATTTACGGCCTTTCCGTAATTCAGCACTGTTGAAACAGAACCTGGAAAAGACAGCGACTTTCGAAACCCTTACAATAGTGATTTCAAAAGCTAAACACTGCTGTAAAGTAAATTGTAAAGAGACGCGATGAAGAAAACGCGCTGTATTTAATACTGTTCCTAAATTTCCCAAATAATTTTCTCTCCAACGGACGATATTAAAAAGAATATCCAGCTCTGACTTGCAACGCTCGTGCTTCCTTCTATTTTCTGACTGACTGACGCAATAATCGGAACAACGGCTTAAAATAGCGGGCTCGCCGTTGATTTGTGTAGGTCCCAATATACGAGACTCAAACTCCTCCCGCTCTCGGAGAGAAACGGCAGGGAAAGATTGCTTACGCATGCTTCCCTATTCTTATATTCATTCCTATGTCTGTTCATTGCGATTCCTTCTGAAAAACAAGTTTATTGTGTTTCCTATCAAGGTGACTAATATTGTCTCGTGGGCAGTACTGCAACTACCGAAACAGACACACGACACCGAAATTTCAGGACGTACCAGATCAGTTTCCCTTACAGATTTTACCGATGTCCCTGCTTTTTTTGTGATGGCCCAACTGCTTTGGCAAAGGAGAGAAATGGTCAAAATGTGTGCTGGCCGCGTATCGTAGAGGTTGTATGTCGGCTGAACGCTGGAGCATTTGCAGGTCAATGAGCCGGGGGTACGTGAGGGCGTGTGTCCTCTACTCCACATACGCAGCGTAGCAGCGACGCGATTACTGAAGTCTGGGAAGTGAAACTACCGTTCCCAGCCCTTTCTCCTGCCACTTCCCTCCACCCTTCCTTTTACAGTCGTTATTTTACTGTTGATTCTTTGTTTGCACTCGTAGATAGTGTCTTTCACCACCTAATCTCACATGCAGTATCTTCATAATATATTTTCTGTAAATGAGTAGTTTCATTCTGAAGGGCAGTAAGGGAGGGTTTTCTAAGCTATAACGTAAGTCAGAATCACACACACACACACACACACACACACACACACACACACACACACACACATAGAAAATGTTTCGAACACGTAAGCAATAAATTGGCCATCGATTCTGAGGGACTGCTGCATCTGTTCTCAGTATTTAACGTTCAGCCATCACTAAGGTAATGAAGTATGCCACAATTATGCAAACTGAATTAGTAGCGAGGCGAAAATGTCTAAGCCATTTCGAGAAGACATTTGAAAACCATAATTACCTTTTCGTAGAGCTGGCTGGAGTATAAGCAAATTGGAACTCCAGTTTCAACTGTTTTCCGTAATTCCAAAAGATTTATAAAATTTACAGAAACACTAGAATAAAAAGTTTTACAGGGCGGTCGTATCAAATAAAATCAAACGGAGCGCTCTTCACGTCATTATGAAGTAAATAATTTAATCAGTGCCTCCACCATTCAAAACACTAAAATCGTTTCTGAACCAGTTTAAGGTAATAATTTTACACGTTTCTGTAGTACTGTTCATTTTATTTTGTGGGAAATGAACCGAAACAACCTGCTTACGGTAAATGAAGTCTGGGACACCTTGCACTACACTTCTTTAGCCGTCGTCGCGCATGTACACGCAGACTTAGATGTTAATTGTGGATCACGAACTTCGTTTTTCAGAAATGCGCGTATAAGAAATTCATTGCTCGAGACTGAAATTCTAGCACCACATATGGATCGTTAACAATTTTTTCCCGTTTTGGCTGCCTATATGATTTGAACTTATACCTTCCAGTTTTTAACTAGAGATCTTATTCCCTAGATTATGAGGTAATATAAGGAAGACTCAGAATCGCAAAAGAAAGAGAAATTATTTGAAGCGCCTTTATTTTTATACATCTCAATTTGCACGTGGAAAATTGTGCCAGGACAAGACACCTGGATTTCCTACCTTTTATGAGCACTCGCCTCAACCATTAGTTTATCCAAACATGGCTCCTCGACTGTCCCAGATGCTCATTCGCACTCGATGATTCCCCCCTAATTACCAAACTTTTATGCGCAGATGTTCTACGTTGACGAGAGCAGCATCACTGAAAGGAGCGGTAGAGGAGAACGTACCTGCTCGCTCGGGGCCAGAGATGTTATATGTATGAACATGAAAAAGAATTCTATGGTTCTCCCTCCTTATCGCAGTGACTGCGTTGATATACACATGGTAATTTGTAAAACAAGAAATCTAGGTCAGACCCCAGGCCTCCCTACAAATGTTCCTGTCTGATTTTAGATATACGTGTAGCGGTCACATCTGTAAATGGTGAGAGTCACGAGCTCTTTGTGTTCCTACCTACATTTTAGTAACCTCATTCCATTCTGAACTAGCCTTCCTTGATGACAACAGAGGTCACGGAAAAAGACTGGATCACGACTGCAATTCTGGTTAGGTAAATCGTACCCTTCGTACGAATCTGAAACAAGTGAACAACACAATAATTGGGAATGGGGATTCATCCTTGTTGGTATTATTGGCCACACGAGAATTAATTCAAGGATCCCTTATTTGAAAATACACCAATGTGTAAAACATAAGAAGGAAAGGAACATTCGTTTGATGTGTCACTGACAAAGTAACATCATTCGATGAAACTTGGACCAGACATAGAAAGAACTGCTACAGTATAGTACAGAAAGTAACTGAAAGAGATGCACAACAATTGCGTTGAAATCATCGCGATTCATTGTGGTCCGCTGGACATTACAGAGGAGGGACATGGTTCTTAATACAGAGTGTGATCACCACGAGGGGCAACGCATGCTCTGCAGCAACGCTCTCCCAAGCTGTCCACCAGGTTGGTGAAGAGTTCTTGTGCTAGGATGTTCCATTTCTCCACTTGCCGAATGGTCGTTGGTACACGTGGACGTGCCTCAACATGCCTCCCCAACTCATCCCAAAAGTGCTCGATGGCTCGACGGGGTTTTAATCGGTGGAACGGGCAGACTATCCCATTTCCCGAAAATCTTCTCGTTCCAAGAGCTCCTCCAAGTCCGCAGTTCGATGCGGTCAGGCATAGTCATCCATAAAAATGATGTCTGCGCCGAATGTGCTCCTGAAAAGAAGCACATGGGGAAGGAGTACAGTGTCACAATAACGTTGACCAGTGAGTGTATAGTGTATAAGATTTGGAGGTCAGTACGGCCAAGTCAAATTATGGCTCCCCGCACCATAACACCCGGAACACCAAAACGATCATGTTCGATAATGCTGGACGTTCCCTCGTATGGCCCGATGGGAAACCCATAATTCGTCGAGAAACATTTCCGTTTTGGTCGTCCAGGTGACGTGCTGTCGAGAGGCATAATGTTGCATGGGCGTGCAGGGGCGAATGGACTGGCCTGCACGTTCTCCCGCCTTAAATCCGATCGAGCACGCGTGGGTTGCTTTAGGAAGACTTACTACAGCACGTCAACATGCACCAACTACTTCCAGCAGTTGTCAGTAGCACTGGTGGAGGAATGAAACGCCCTACCACAAGAACCCCTTACCAAACTTGTGGCCAGCATGGGGAGCACGTTACGTAGCATGCAATGCCGTTCGTGGTAATCACACACCCTGTTACGAACCATGACCCGCCTTTTGTAATGTCCAACGGACCATTATAAATCGCGGTGCCTTCAGTGTACTAATTGCCTTTGAGACGAACAGAAATAACACTATTCTTCATTGAGTATTTCCTTCAGTTGCCTTCTGCACTATGACGTGGCAGTTCCTTCTAAGTATGGTCCAAGATTCATCGACCTACAGGTCTATCACTTAGCAGTGACACATCATGAGAAAATCAGCGTCGTCCTTAAGTATTGCACACCAGTTCATTTAGGAGAGACTGTCGGCAACATTGCCCACACTAACGGTTAGACATGGTGCTGTATATGAGCTGCCTCCAGACGACGGCATGTAGGATGATATGAGCACAACATTGGGCGGTTTCAGTCAGACAGTCATGCAAACTGTCGTTTCCACCCCAAACATAAGTATGCAGAAGACATGAACATGTTAAATTTGTCATATAAAAGTGCATTGCTCACCAACATATTTCGAAACTCTCCACACATACCTTCAATATTAAAGTTAATGGGCGGCTACAAGTATTTCAACAAACATAAGCACTTGCGTTATTCCACGGAAGTAGGCATTGTGCAAGAAAGGAACAGCACGGAAATGCGAGTTGTAGTCATAAAGTTTTAGTTATCACCTCGAAAATATAAAGCTGCACAGTTATTTTGTATTTATTTGCTGGTTCATTTCTGCCAGGTGGCTATAATTAAAGTGCAGCTACTCACACAGATCCAGTGTGGACTGTAATTATCGTATTAAATGTGTGTAAATTCCTAAGGGACCAAACTGCTGAGGTCATCGGTCCCTAGTCTTACACATTACTTAAACGAACATATGCTAAGAACAACACACACACTCATGCCCGAGGGAGGACTCGAACCTCCGGCTGGAGGGGCCACGCAGTCCGTGACATGGCGCCTCAAACCGCGCGGCCACACAACGCGGCCTAAATTTAGTAGAGGTGCTAATGCCTTAATGAGGAACCGATTTCCGTTGGAACCAATTTCGGCCACCAGGTGCAGTTCTGGAGATGAGTAGCATCTCGTGGAAGTCTGCGGTGCTCATACTGAGCAAACCGTGTAAGCAACGGTTAATACAGTACCATAATCAGCATTATGCCTTTCTCATTCATTTGACCTTTTCTGCCCACTCCTGATCCATTAAACATGGAAACATTACTATACGTCTTTCTTGCATTCGCAGCGCCAAATTTACACCTATTGGCCACACCTGGAACTAATTTTTTTCCGGCGTAAATCGGTTCCTTATTTACGCGTAAGAAGATCTACCAAGTTTCGCTGTCATATGACAATTACAGCTCACACTGGACCTCTGTTAGTACGTCCACTTTAATTATAACCACTCCTGATCACGTTGAAAACCCGTGGAAGAGTACCGTATCAGGCTGCTAAAGGAGCCAAAACAAAATAGCGTTGCCCATTGGTAAAGCGCAACAGCGTACGGTAATTCATTTTCGGCACCAGCGGAAATATTGCGGCTGTACCAGGTCAATCCAAATGAGTTTCTTAGCCGTAAGATTGGCCTGTCATAGCTGCAACATTTCCGCTGATGCAGCGAACGATGCTCCTGTTTATGAGTGGGCTGCGCCATTTTGTTTTGGCTCTTCTAGCATTGTGCTGTAGGATTGTGGTGCGGGGATTTCAATGTGTACCAGGACGGCAGGCTTGTACCTTCCAAAAACAATAAAAAATAATTACGCGAGTTTTCTTTATTCAATGCGGTTAAAGGCGCTGCAGTCTGGAACCGCAAGTCCGCTACGGTCGCAGGTTCGAATCCTGCCTCGGGCATGGATGTTTGTGATGTCCTTAGGTTAGTTAGGTTTAACTAGTTCTAAGTTCTAGGGGACTAATGACCTCAGCAGTTGAGTCCCATAGTGCTCAGAGCCATTTGAACCATTTTTTTCTTTATTCAAGGTGATAATTAAAACATTATGACTTCATACTGGTGCGTTAATTTGTCCTGTGACTCAATACCAGTGCTCCGAAGGTGTGGAACTGTCTGCCTAGTCTGTATTCTGAAACTTCGTAATCTCCAGTTTTGGCAACAGCCTGCGTGCGATGAAAATTCTACGCCCGGTAGTTGTTCGAGTTCCATTGTTAATTACAGGTCATTAGATAACAGGCTAAGTGATCTGTTTCTTTCATCGGATGAAAGAAAGGACATACCAACTCCCACAGGGCTGTGCCCTGACGAAGTACTGCTACTTCTGAAAGAAAACTTTTCGGGATACTGATTGCTTTAATTATTAGAGCATCAATACTGCAATGTAACAGTAGGAATGGCAAGTAGCCGAAGGTAAATGTCCCACACACGAAATAACTGAACGCTCATAAGGAGCGGACCTGGTTGGTAAAAGCAGGACTCCGCCAAAAAAATAAATAGATAAATAAATACAGGTCTCCGAAACCACAATACTGAATCCGGTGTAGACACCCTGTGCCGCCAGGATGGAAAAAGAAAATCGCATGCTTATCAAGCTTTAAATTCGGAAACAGCGAAGATCAGGTAATTGTGTTACCATAAATTCCAGACACGCCACAATTAATCAGCACGAGCACTGAGATCCGCCACCCGCTCTCTAATTCTGCAAAAGAGGCGCCAAGGGTGTGGCATGGCCCTGCGCTAGGAGTACGTACTGATGTGAGAGGTAGCGCACAGTTCAGCTGCACCTCGGGCTGTGACTCGAAGACAGGACCGTATGGCGCGTCCGCTAGCCCTGTACTCACTTCCCCAAATGAATAGATGAACTATATTCGCAGTGGCGAATATGGACAACCATCAGCTGTGTAATGGAATGACGACAATGAAAATTTGTGCCGGACCAGGATTCGAACACGGACTCCCGCTTATCACGAGCGGTCGCCTTACTATTAGGCTATCTGAGCGCTATTCACTACCGAACCCAAACTTCCATATGTCGTCAACCGTGTGTTGCACCGTACTTCTGTACAACAAAGCCACTGCAGTATTGTATGTAGGTACATACTCTCAATCTCCGTGATTGGCACTGAATGTCAACTCCAGAACATTCTTCTAATTGTATAATTACGAGAATGGACTTGAACGTCTGGCAAGAGAATCTGTGATTATGTCAAACCTAATACACAGCAATCTCGGTGAATATATCGGTATACGTAGAGTAAAATTAGCAAAAGTTACCTAGATGAACTGCAATTTCTCATTAAATGGCTAGTCCCTATACTCTGTTCATCTTAGCGTTATTATCAAGGCAGAAACCATCATAAACATCTGTGTATTTTTTATTACTTAAAGAACTACGAAGGAGGTATAGAGATAGAGAAAGAGAGACACTCTACAGCCTTGTTGTTGTTGTTGTTGCGGTGGTGGTGGTCTTCAGTCCAAAGGCTAGTTTAATGCAGCTCTTCGTGCTACTCTATCCTGTGCGAGACTCTTTATCTCCAAATAACTACTCCAACATATATCTTTCTAAATCTGCTTGCTGTATTAAAATGTGTGTGAAATCTTATGGGACTTAACTGCTAAGGTCATCAGTCCCTAAGCTTACACACTACTTAACCTAAATTATCCTAAGGACAACCACACACACCCATGCCCGAGGGAGGACTCTACCTCCGCCGGGACCAGCTCACAGTCCATAACTGCAGCGCCTTAGACCGCTCGGCTAATCCTGCGGGGCTGGCTGTATTCATCCATTGCTCCCACACTACGATTTTTAGCGCCCCCCCCCCCCTCCCCCAACACACACACTTCTCTCTAATACTAAATTTGTGATCCCTTGATGTCTCAGAATGTGTCCTATCAACCGATCCCTTCCTTTGTTCAAGTTGCGCCGCAAATTTCTTGTCTCTCCAATTAAAAAAAAAAAAAAAAAAAAAAAAAAGGGTCAAATGGCTCTGAGCACTATGGGACTTAACATCTATGGTCATCAGTTCCCTAGAACTTAGAACTACTTAAACCTAACTAACCTAAGGACATCACACACATCCATGCTCGAGGCAGGATTCGAACCTGCGACAGTAGCGGTCACGCGGTTCCAGACTTAAGTGCCTAGAACCGCTCGGCCACACCGGCCGGCCTCTCCAATTCGATTCCTTCCATCTTCATTAGTTACGTGATCGATCCATCTAAACATCAGCATTCTTCTGTAGCACCACAATGTGAAAGCTTCTGTTCTCCTTTTATCTAACTATTTTCTATTGCGTATCATTCTGGAAAAAAGTCTGAGACATAATTTTTTTGCCAAGACAGTACGTAAGAAACAGGATACCTTTGTTTTAACGGTATCACGTCAACGACATGTCACTTTTCAAGTTCTAACAAGTGTAATATGCCGTTAAATCTTTCTGACTGAGAATTACTATGCTTACCCACACACTCCATAACTTGGTAATCAGTACCGCTATGGTAAAAAGTTAATTAAGTTTTTGTTGTAGTTTTCGTGGGAAACAAAATAATTCTGTTTTTAACGAGATGCAAAATACCAGAAGTAATCAGTTTGGGTAACTAGTAGTGCACCAAATAAAGAGATTCATACACAACAAATAAAAAGTAGAAGACAAATCTCAGCTACTAGAGGCGCGTTTGGTTTCTGAGATACTGATGATATCGGGATCGAGTTTTTACTCTCTCTGTGTCAAGTACGGAAACTGACAAAACGGTTTCGGACATCAAACAATTAAAAAACTGTGTTAATTAAATCTGAAACATTTTAATATCTTCTGTCAAATCCGTATATCATATTAATTCTCTCTTTCCATATTACTAACTGTTCCGTCTACAGCTACGTTATTAGAAACGCAGTACTTATGCAGAATTGCCAACGATCAGAAACGTAGTATACTATTGGAGAAAACATTGTCTTGTTTCCGTATCAGTTCGGCCGGGATTGTAGTTTACATGGTTTCAGTAAATAGCGTGGTAATTGATGTTAATATGTGGTTCGTCTAAGCACCTACTTATGAGGTTCCATCGGTACACTGCACTGATCTCATACTCAGGTGAGGGTAAAAGTTCTTTGGCCACAAATAAAATTTCAAATATGCACTAAGCTCAATATTCAACAGGCCGAACTTAACTTCAGTTTATAGTAGGCAAAGTGAATCCGTAGTCTAGTGTTTTTTGATTGAGTGCTAACGAAGACATTTCTGTTGGCTGCAATTTATTTCATTTACCACAAATAGATTGTGATTACTTATGAGGAACATATTGGTGGTCGATGCAGGGAATAACAAAATATTGGATTAGGGGGACCGGTGTGGAATCGAGCCGTCTCCAATGTGAGTCTAACATTTTGTTTGCTCCCTCTCGTAGCCCAGTTATCTTATCACTGCCACAATTTACAATTCAGAGTTAAATGCTGTTCCAGCGTATCTAATTTACCAGTACCTATTTCGGTCCCAGCATAAAATGCTCTATGTACAAAATTTCTATCCGTGGCCGCTTTAGCTTTTGCAGCACTTAGTGTCGGAGCGTATTTTATAAATAAGTAGCAAAAATGGATCAAATATCTTACACACATATTTTTTGCCCACGAACAATACGATGGACGTTGAATGCGAATCGCAACAGAAATTGGAAAGCATCTTTCCTGTAGCTCTCGCCCTTCGCTACTTCTTGCGGACATGTTCTACCTCTTAACCTGAACATTTCTGTGTAATTCTCGGAACATACTAACTGGGAGACAACGAGGGGATTACACCCTTGATCAACAGTTATAATGTGAAATTACATGAATGCAGCGTAAGGTTATGTAATCCATTCTCAAAAATAATTAGTAAGATTTTCAGTATGGCCTTGTGAACAATGAATAGAAATTCACGTCAAAAATTTCATATCACAAAATATTTTAAATTTCCGGTTCCACCTTGTGTTATTTGAAATATCCTTTCGCCGGATCAAATCAATCTTTACTTCTCAGTTAATCCAGTCCCGAGTCCTACACTGTAGATCCAAATTCATAAAACATTAAGAGAGATATTTCGGTACATGAAAATCCTTCCCAGGCTTCACGCAGTGGTCTGTAACCTGAACATCGTTTATCTTGATTGCGTAAATTTATGCAGCAGAAGTCACGAAAGTAAACATCGTATCACGTTGAGTGTTCTGTGTTGATGCAACGTATTTCTGCACAGCTTTATATGCCATGCAGTGCATTATTTGAGCAGCATGGAAGTGTTCTGGACCTTGCCACTTTGGTAAGATACAACATTGACCGTAATTACTTACAAATTTTTGGGATTACGACGAATATTCTTTGAAAAAGGTGTAGTTTCCAATTTTCGTCAGCTTAATTTAAGCACCCGTTACTATTTTTGGGGTGTAATATCATTCTATGCTCATACTTATACTCTCACGTGTATATAATGATGTTTAGACACTGAACGCACTTTCAGATCTGACCAAATGAGATGAATAAGGGAGTAATGCACTGGACTCATATTGAGGAGCAGTGCAGTTCAAGTCACCCTCCTTCAGTCATTCTTCTTTAGGTTTCCTGCATCCAGCAGATGCCGAGATGGTTCCTTAATAGGGTTATGGCCAATTTCTTCTACTCTCCCAAACCTTCAATTCCTCAAATCCTTTCCAACTTAGATATTGCTCATTCTCTAATGACCTCGACGTCGACTCTAACTTTTCTCTTTTTACAGGTTGTCCCATTTATTTTGACCACCCCAATTAACTTTTCCTAAAAAAAAAGGAAAATGAAAAATGTATCAAGCAAATTTTTCTTAGTTACAGGGCGGGTATTAACCAGCTTGATTGCATTCCTTTTAATTTTTTGTGTTATAAAGGTATGAACAGCAGTACGTCTTTTATAAATAGCGCACTATATTTGTTTCTTCAGTAATCCATTTCGTCTCTTCAAGGTCCGTTCAAAAACGTATCACTGTGCACCATTCACTTAAATATGGCGTTATTAAAAACTTAACACAAAACTGATTCACAGTGCAGGTTCCTGGGGTAACCAACAGAAGACAATAGGAAACTCAAGGAAAATGTACACCGGTCATTCAGAAGACTGCCATTCTCCATAGATGACTAGTATTTCTGTCTTTTAATCGTTGGTGTACACTGCACCTTCAACTGAAGACTGTTTCTTGTGAATGCAAGAATGTGATACGTTTCTGAACAGGTATTGAGGAGAGAACAGTTACTGAGGAGAGGAAATGGATTACCGAATAGAAAATATAGGGCGCTATTTAAAATAGAACTGCTGTTCCTGTCTTCGTAACGACGAAAGTGACAACAAAGGCAATTATAATGATTAATGTCCTCCTGATAGCTAAGCAACAGTGGCGTGATAAATTTTTTATTTTGCTCCTGGACAAAAAGTTATTTGAGATGGTGAGGCTAAATGTAATGGAAAGCATTCTCATTTACGACTTCAATGTGGTATTCGTCTAGAACGATGCAAAATAAAACGTGGAAAACCTGATCAGAATAGGTAGTCCTAACTCGAACCACGTTTTCATTACGAAGGAAGTCGACAGGGATGTCATTACAAACGGAGGACAAGCTTGGAAAGGAAAGGATTAGGGGGGGGGGGGGGAGAGGGGGAGAGAATCATCCCTGCCCTTTCATAAGAACCATCCCAGCATTTGCCTTCACCGATTTTGGAAAATTATGAAAACCTAAATGTTGATTGTGTGTAAATTTAAGGTAGACGGGGTGGAAAGGAAAAGGAGGAAACTAATGATGTTATGTGCATCGGGAATTTATGCGGAGTCAGCTGCGCATACTGAAAATGTGTGCCGGGCCGACACCGGGTTCGAATTCCGGTCCTCCACAGTTTTTCACTCGGCCTCGGTGACACTGCATAAATTCGCAATGCAGGTAACATGACGAGTACCTTCATTTTCCTTTCCTTTCTCCCCACTCCACCTTCAGTTTACATAACATGTATCACAGCTGCGAATTCTGCATGGTGTCTGAAAAAACAGAGACCTGCGCAACCTCACTCCGTTTCAGTTACGAGGTTCCAACCTACCACGCGACGTCACTCATTTGATTCCGTCAAGACAAAATTAAAACTGTGTGCCGGACCGACACTCGAACTCGGGACCTTTGCCTTTCGCCGGCAAGTGCTCTACCAACTGAGCTACCCAAGCTCAACTCACGCCCCGTCCTCACAACTTTACTTCTGCCAGTACCTCGTCTCCTACCTTCCAAACTTTACAGAAGCTCTCCTGCGACACTTGCAGAACTAGCACTTCTTAAAGAAAGGATATTGCGGAGACATGGCTTAGCCACAGCCTGGGGGATGTTTCCAGAATGAGATTTTCACTCTGCAGCGGAGTGTGCGCTGATATGAAACTTCCTGGCAGATTAAAACTGTGTGCCGGACCGAGACTTTCTTTCAGGAGTGTTTGTTCTGCAAGTTTCGCAGGAGAGCTTCTGTAAAGTTTGGAAGGTAGGAAACGAGGTACTGGCAGAAGCAAAGCTGTGAGGACGGGGCGTGAGTCGTGTTTGGGTAGCTCAGTTAGTAGAGCACTTGCCCGCTAAAGGCAAAGGTCCCGAGTCCGAGTCTCGGTCCGGCACACAGTTTTAATCTGCCAGGAAGTTTCATATCAGCGCACACTCCGCTACAGAGTGAAAATCTCATTCTGGAAACATCCCCCAGGCTGTGGCTAAGCCATGTCTCCGCAATATCCTTTCTTTCAGGAGTGCTAGTTCTGCAAGTTTCGCAGGAGAGCTTCTGTAAAGTTTGGAAGGTAGGAGACGAGGTACTGGCAGAAGTAAAGCTGTGAGGGAGGGGCGTGAGTCGTGCTTGGGTAGCTCAGTTGGTAGAGCAGTTGCCAGCGGAAGCAAAGGTCCCGAGTTCGAGTCTCGGTCCGGCACACAGTTTTAATCTGCCAGGAAGTTTCATATCAGCGCACACTCAGCTGCAGAGTGAAAATCTCATTCTGAAGACAAAATTAATTCGACATGTCACACTGCACATCTGTGAAACGAAGCGTGTATGAAAAGGCTGTGAACAACTCTCTACATTCGTGGCTTCAGCAGCTCATACAACTGCATACGCATTCCACGCTCATCACTGGCTGCTGTTACGTCGTATCGTCGTCGTTTTTCGTGCCCTCTCGCCTGGTTGGCCCCGACAACGTAGATGAGTAGTAGCACCAGCTCGGAGTGTGAGTAGGGAAGGAGGAGGTGAGAGAGAGTCGTGGTGGTGTTCGTAGCCAGCCCCAGCCCCGCCAGAGTGGCCGCCGACGGCAGCAGAGTAGGATGAGCGCTGCGGGTAGGCTGTAGAGCAGCGTGGCGACGCCAGCCCACGATGGCGACGCGGAGCCCGCCGGCAGCGCCAGCGCCGGCGCCGCCTCCTCCAGCGCCCTCATGACAGGTACGTCCAGCGTCGCCCTCTGCGCTGCTTCCTCACCTCGCGCCTAGCTCAGTCTACACGATTACTCTGCAATTCACGCCTAAGTAATGTAATGTACTGCGAATACATAGAAAGAAGGATCCTTTATTGTATGATTACATGATAGCGGAACAAACACTGGTAGCAATTACTTCTGTAAAATATCTGGGAGTATGCGTGCGAAACGATTTGAAGTGGAATGATCATATAAAATTAATTGTTGGTAAGGCGGGAACCAGGTTGAGATTCATTGGGAGAGTCCTTAGAAAATGTAGTCCATCAACAAAGGAGGTGGCTTACTAAACACTCGTTCGACCTATACTTGAGTATTGCTCATCAGTGTAGGATATGTACCAGATCGAGTCGACGGAGGAGATAGAGAAGATCCAAAGAAGAGCGGCGCGCTTCGTCACAGGGTTATTTGGTAAGCCTGATAGCGTTACGGAGATGTTTAGCAAACTCAAGTGGCGCCTAAGTAGTGTAATGTATTGCGAATACATAGAAAGAAGGATCCTTTATTGTATGATTATATCATAGCGGAACAAACACTGGTAGCAGTTACTTCTGTAAAATATCTGGCAGTATGCGTGCGGAACGATTTGAAGTGGAATGATCATATAAAATTAATTGTTGGTAAGGCGGGTACCAGGTTGAGATTCATTAGGAGAGTCCTTAGAAAATGTAGTCCATCAACAAAGGAGGTGGCTTACAAAACACTCGTTCGACCTATACTTGAGTATTGCTCATCAGTGTGGGATCTGTCCCAGATCGGGTTGACGGAGGAGATAGATAAGATCCAAAGAAGAGCGGCGCATTTCGTCATAGGGTTATTTGGTAAGCGTGATAGCGTTACGGAGATGTTTAGCAGACTCTGCAAGAGAGGCACTCTGCATTGCGGTGTAGCTTGCTGTCCAGGTTTCGAGAGGGTGCGTTTCTGGATGAGGTATCGAATATATTGCTTCCCTCTACTTATACCTCCCGTGGAGATCACGAATGTAAAATTAGAGAGATTCGAGCGCGCACGGAGGCTTTCCGGCAGTCTTTCTTCCCGCGAACCATACGCAACTGGAACAGGAAAGGGAGGTAATGACAGTGGCATGTAAAGTGCCCTCCGCCACACACCGTTGGGTGGCTTGCGGAGTATAAATGTAGATGTAGAAGTGTTCGGTAGAGGGTTCATGGAACAAGTTTCAGACCATTTCTCGACCGTTCCACTCTCCAACTGCATATTGCAACAACGAAAACCTAAATATCCTCGTGCGAGCTCTGATACGAGGGCTCTCCAGAAAGTAAGTTCCGATCGGTCGTGAAATGGAAATCACTTGGGAAATCCGGTAAAGCTTTGCATAGATGCGTTGGGCAGTGTCTCTAGTATGCCCATCGATCGTGTCGCGTCGCTCTTTTCGGTTTTGAGTGAACAGTGAGCACATAAAGATGTGTAGGGAATAGCGTCCACCGCTAAGTATGAGGGCCTGGTTAGAGATTTCGCCTGCATCATGCAGCCCACATAACACAACTGTCGAGCAGTTCCTTCTTCATGCCAATTCTCGGCCGCACACTGCAGAGGCAATGAAGACGCTCCCGCAGCGTTTCCGATGAGAAGTGTTTGATCACCCACAATACAGACCGTAATTGGCTTCCCCTGAGTCTCATCTCTGCTCACAAGAGCCGCTGACTATGAAGACAAAATTTTTCCACAGACAACGAGCTGCAGACCAGTGCTAATAACTGGCTGAAAGCACAGACGGCTGCTTTCTATGACGAGGATATTGGAAAGTCGATACAACACTACGACAAAACTCAAAGTTGGAGCGGCCACTATGTAGAGAAGTAGGTGGAAGGTGTACCTAGCTGTAGCAAATAAAACGTTTCTGGTTTTCGCTGTGGTTTCCATTTCGCGACCGATCGGAACTCACTTTCTGGACAACCCTCGTATTTTATTACAATGGTCGTTACTTCATATATAGGTGGGAGTCAACATCATACACTGTCTGCCGAAAATTGAAGCACCCGGAAGAGAAAGAGTAAACTAAATGAAATTTCACGAATTGAGAGGGTATGTGATGTTGCTTCAGTGATTACAAAAAAATGGTTCAAATGGCACTGAGCACAATGGGACTTAACTTCTGAGGTCATCAGTCCCCTAGAACTTAGAACTACTTAAACCTAACTAACCTAAGGACATCACACACATCCATGCCCGAGGCAGGATTCGAGCCTGCGACCGTAGGTAGCGCCTAGAACCGCTTGGCCACTCCGGCCGGCTCAGTGGTTACAAAATCGAATCAAATTCAAATGAACTTGGCAATATGAGCCGACTCATAAGCTTGACGTTGCAACGCCTCTGGCGTGGATAAATGCAATGACTCGCTTGGGAAGGGGGTCCTGAAAGCACTGTTTTCTTTCATGAGGCAAGCTGTTCTCACTTGTCCTTGATATCCTGGATACTAGTAGTGGCACAGAGTTGACCTCTGTTCCGGTCCACACATGTTCTACCTGGGACAGATCTGGGAACGTTGCTGGCCACGGGAGCACCTCAACGTTACGCGGACAGTTCACAGAGACACGTGCCATGTGTGGATGAGCATTGTCCTATTGGAAAGTGGCACCATGATACTGTCGCATGAAAGGTAAAACATGGGGACGCAGGATGTCCGTGACGTACCGTTGTGCCGCCAGAGTTCCCTCAATCACGACAAGTCATAGCCGATGGTTCCGCATACTATGACGCCAAAAACAATCGTCGGGCGTAGTGTAGAAGCGCGGTTCATTGCCGAACAAAGTGCGACGCCATTCATCAGGAATCCATGCTCACCGGTCACCGCACTACTCAAAAATCTTCAAATGTGTGTGAAATCTTATGGGACTGCTAAGGTCATCAGTTCCTAAGCTCACACACTACTTAACCTAAATTATCCTAAGGACAAACACACACATCCATGCCCGAGGGAGGACTCGAACCTCTGCCGGGACCAGCCGCACAGTCCATAGCTGCAGCGCCACAGACCGCTCGGCTAATCCCACGCGGCCCCGCACTACTCCAACCGCAGCCGTTCATGTTGTGGTGTGAACTGCATTCTACGTATGGGATGGTAATTCTGTAGTCCTGCTGCTGCTGCTAGTCTCCGACCAATGGTGCGGGATAGCACAGAATGTTGCAGGGAGTCCATTACTTCTTTCCGGATGGCAGGCACAGATGGGAACGGGTTATTATGATGTGCTTGGTGCACAATAGTTCATTGTGGTAGTCAGACTTGGCCGACTGGCATCTTGATGAAGAGTGTGCCTCCCATCACGCTTCCATGCAGTCCAACATCGGACCACTTTAACGTCAGAATGTCCCAAAAATGCGAATACAGTATGATTCGATGGACCGCTTTCAAACTGGGTCAGGTGCTAATAACGCTGTCTCACACGAGTACGTGGCATCTCCGTGTCCGTAACAGTGATCAGTAAACATCTGACCTCGATCACGCCACTTAGATACCCGAGCAGGCCTGCTAATAACACTAAACCGTGACAACACTAATGCACTCTGGTGGTCATTCTACTTATTACAAAGAATTGTAGTTATATGCGCTTACAGAGTCGCTGATGATTTGTTCGTGTAAGACGTTATATTGACGTCCGAACATGTCTTCTGGGTGCTTCAGTTTCTTTTTTTTTTTTTTTCTTTTTTTTTTTTTTTTTTTTTTTTTTTTTTTTGTCCGATAGCGTAGATTAGAAATAGCAGTAGGCTTGTAACATACCATTGGGGAACCCAAGGTATCACTTTAGTTTAACTAGATGACTTCCCATCAGTTATTATGATCTATGACTTTTAAGACAGGAAATCAAGACTCCAGTCACACAACTGAGACGTTAGTCTATAGGCACGCAATTAGATTAGATGTCGCTTTTGAGCAACGATGCCAAACTTCTTCTGGAAATCTAGAAATATGGAATTAACTTGAGACCCCCGGTAACAGCACTCATTACTTCGTATGAATGAAGAGCATATCGTGTTTCACAAAAATGATTCTTCACGTGTATCACGCCATGTGCACTGCTGAAGTACGAAGGCCGTTCCGAAACTAAAGCCTCCCATTAATTTTCATAGAAATTACAGTATGTACTGAAAGTAGAAAAACAAATTTAAATTGTTCAACATGTAAGTGGACTGAAGATTTCTTGGTAAGGAATACACGGCGTCTTATCGATGGTGCGTCCTCGTCAGATGTCTAAGTAACTTCAGATGTACGCCATGGAAGAGTATTGAGTTGCTGCACTTCATGTTGTACACTAATGACCTTGCAGACAATTTTAATAGTAACCTCAGACATTTCGCATATAATGCAGCTATCTATAGTGTGCTGTCTGAAAAAAGATACACAAATATCCAGTCAGATCTTGGTAAAATTTCAAAGTAATGCAAAGACTGGCATCTTGCCTTATATGTTCAGAAATGTAAAAATGTGCACTTCACAAAAGGGGAAAACGTAGTATCCAGTGACTATATATTAGTGAGTCGCTGTTGGCAACAGTCAACTCATACAAATACTTTGATGTAACAATTTCTAGGGACATGAAATGGAACGATCAAATAGGGTCAGTCGTAGGTAAAGTAGGTGGCAGACTTCGTTTCATTGGTAGGATACTAATTAAATACAATCAGTCTACAAATGAGGTTGCTTGCAAAACACGCGTGCAACCCATCCTAGAATATTGCTCTAGTGTACTGGACCTGTACCAGATCGTACTAACATGGTGTACTGAATGTTTATAAAGAAGGGCAGTATGAATGGTCACAAAACTGCTGATTCATGAGAAGGCGACACGGAGATGCTGAAATCTCTGAAATGGCTGGCGTTTGGAGACAGATGCAAACTGTAACAAGAAAGTCCACTTACAAAGTTTCAGGGACCAGCTTTAAACGAGACAGATGCAAACTGTAACAAGAAAGTCCACTTACAAAGTTTCAGGGACCAGCTTTAAACGATGAGTCTAAAAATATATACACACTCATACAAATCGCTTTTGTAGGGATAGCGAAGACAGGCTTCGACTAATTACAGTGTTCACAGAGACATTAAAACATTCATCCTTCCCACGTTCCATACATGAATGGCTCGGGAAGAAGTCCCAGTAACTACTACAACGATAAGTACCTCCTGCCATGCAGTTCATAGTGGTTTGCAGAGTGTAGATGTAGATACAGGTGTCACTAACATACTGTCATTCAACCGCATAGTTACCACCATTCGTTATGCGCTTTTGTGAACGATGAACAAAAGCCTGCAGGCCGCGACCGTAGAATCTAAACCATCTAAAGCTAACCACTATCTTACTGCTTCAAATGGTTCAAATGGCTCTGAGCACTATGGGACTTAACTTCTGAGGTCATCAGTCCCCTAGAACATAGAACTACTTAAACCTAACTAACCTAAGGACATCACACACATCCATGCCCGAGGCAGGATTCGAACCTGCGACCGTAGCGGTCGTGCGGTTCCAGACTGTAGCGCCTAGAACCGCTCGTCCACACCGGCCGGCTCATACTGCTTCGACGACAGCGTCTCAGTCTGGAAAATTTTGGCCACGTAATTCACCTCTCATATCCCCAAAGATATGACAATCTCAAGAAGCTATATCAGGGCTGTAGGGTAGATGTGGTAGAATAGTCCAGTTAAATCTGGCAATGAGTTCCATGGTCGCAAAACTGTTATGAGGCCTGGCATTGCAAGCAAAAGTTTGTCTTTTTTTTCAAGCTCGAATCTCGAAATTCGGGCTTTCAGCATCGCCAGTGTGGTCTTGTAGCGTTATTGTTGGCAGATGGCTACATCGCGAAGCTTTAGTTTGTTGGTGAATTGCATGTCGCCACCCAGTGGACTCTGTTTTGTTTACCGGATCGTATTGGTGAAATAGTGTCTCATCTCTGATGATGATGATGATGATGATGATGATGATCAGAAACCCGTCAAACTCAGCCTTGTGTTGGTCCAGCAGGCTCCGACAAATTTTTATTCCACGATCCTCTTTTTCTGTCTTGAGTAAGCATGTGCGGGACCCTTTGTAATACAACAGACTTTCGGCTGTGCACGCGATTTCTTGGTCGTAATCCGCGGATCATTACGGATGAGTTGACCGATCCTCTGTTCATTATAAGGGATAGCAGCCGAGCAGGGTCGCCAGGGGCGTGCTCTGTCGTGCACCTCGTTTTTAACCATCATTGGAACGCGGTAACCACCACCCAACACTACTTACGTCTACTGTATCATCTCAACACATCTTTAGCTAGCTTCTATGAACTTCAGTTAGCGTAATTTGTTCAGCAGTGAGGAATTTAATGACACATTTGTGTTTCATACGCATCTCGATTTCGGGTGCCATTTTGAACGCTCCCCTGATGCTGTCATCTACCGCAGGGCGAATGATTCAAAAATTATTACTGCACCAACATAATCTGACAATCAAAGCTAACACAGATAATAGGAGACAGTAGCTTCTGAAAGAACTCAAAGCTGCGCCTGTCGCTGCACGTCGTAGTTGGTCAAGGAAATGATCCTCGACTTCCTGAAACGGTGAAATTCGTGAACTGATCGCGCGCCTTAATTGTGGAAGCATATTGTGAGTCGACTAACTGCCACCGTTGTGAATGGCTGTTGTGGTACCTGCAAGGACCCATGTGACGATGATCTTTGAAGACAATAACATTAACCGTGTATAGAGAGGAAATGACATGCTACAGTGGAACAGTTCAAGGTCGAAATACACCAGAGTATCGAACTTATCCTCAATACCAACAGTCCAGAGAAACCTGCCGCGCAAGGAACTGCATCCGTTCTAACGATAAGGCATCGGCAGGAAAGAATGAATTTTCTACATATTATCACAACTGACTTGCAGCTAACGGGTGTCCGGAAATCCTTTCTCTTGACCCACGTTTTTCGCCACAAATAAGAAATGGACGTTGCTACTGTGTTGAATGGGATAACCGGAAGGGTAGTTCCGAAGACTCACCTTCCCAGCTAAGAACTGGCGATAAAAATATCTTCCATCAGCAGGAGTCTAACATGTTACCTAGGAGTGGAGTACAACCACACAAGCGTCCATTAGCAAATACGGCTACTGAGATGAGGCTAGACAAGTGAATTGGCAACGTCTGGGAGTGCTCTGAGCGAAAGGTAAAGACATCGGCCTCCATTACATCCATAAGTTATTGTATTACCGTTCCGTCCATTCATTAAGCATACATCCAATTTATTGTACATTGTTTACAGACACTCCGTCTGAATAGGTCTCGGAAGACCCTAAAGGTACAGACCGACCGCCGTGTCATCCTCAGCCTATATACTACTTCTCAATCAGGTAGCTTCTCAATTTGCCTCGCAAGGGCTGAATGCACCCCGGATGCCATCAGCGCTCGACAGACCGGACGGTCACCCAGCCAAGTGCTAGCCAAGCCCGACAGCGCAGAACTTCGATCATATGACGGAACCAGTATTACCACTGCTGCAAGGCCCTTGACCATACGGTTTACCACCACTCCGCAATGGCTCTATCAACGTCTGCCGACCACCAGTGTCAGTAAACTGAGAAACTGGTTCAGAGAACTGTGATATGAAAATCTCTGAGAACCACATATAGTGTGTCTGATTCCATCCTGTAACTATATAAGTTGATAATTAGCTCATGATAGTGAAGGACTGAGTTTGTGCCAATATTTCGACTTTACGGCCTCGAATTTTTAATTATTTAACTTATCATTTTCACTCAAATTTAGCAAAAGTTTCACATTTTTCTGACATGATACAGTGCATAGTTTTCCTGTTGTGTCTTCTGTGGGATGTTTGTGCATGTCGGGGATTTCTTGAGATATCGAACTTAGCATGCTGGCCTGGGCGCATAACGACCAAGAGTCGCTGCGTTGATGGGTACGATGACGCCACTACAGCTATGTTATCAGTGAGTTGCATCCCTGGATATATCAGTTGCACAACTTTCCTTTTTACATACGGTTGTTGTGATTTCGATTTCTGATTGAAGCGTCAGCTTAAAAGACGTACAACAATTAACTGTATATTATTATTCACAAAATAACGTCAAGAAAAACTGTGGAAACCGCACTTCTCTGAAGAATCTCTTTTTCATTCCATGCATTGAATAGCAACACACTGACGCAAATGCCCGAAGATATCTGTCTCTCTCTGTCTGTAGAAACAGAAAGCAACAGTAATAAACTCTGTTTGTAATATGATAAAAGTAATATCAGTCATATCCCCGTCCCTAAGTACCATTGTTCTGAATAATGATGGGAAACGAATCTAACTGAAAAGAACGGTCAAGATGCGGCTGTACTTATTTACGTAACGATGTGAGAGATCGTTTCTTTTATTATTTACAGTTGCGTTTCCCCAATGTTCTTTAGAAGCTTGTTTCTCGGTATGGCTTTGTACCTTTGTTGTGACATATGCCGCGCTGGACATGTTTTACTATGTCGGACTTCGGCGCATGTAATAATTCAGTGGCGGTGTACAGCCAGTTTTTGTGTTACTAGACGAAGTTCTGCTTTGCACAGTTTGTCCTGTTATTACCTCTGACATTGGTGCCGTCGTTACGTCAAACTCTAGCACAATTCCTACCAATGATGTACAAGCTAAGGGTCGATCAATAGTCCGACGGTCTGTCAAGTAAAACGCCGAATAAACAATCACGAACACTGTACAGTGGCAAAAAACAAGTGATAATATGTTTACAATTGTTAATGTGAGAAACGTCAAAAATAATAAATCGCGATGTACTTGTTTTATCTCCAGAGTTTACAAAATTAACACACTGTAGAAAATTGCAGTGCAAATTCCTAATTTCCTCAGCAAGGTTATCATGTCCCTTTATTGGTTTAATCACGGGAAGAATCTGATATTTAGAATATTTATAACCTCGAAAATTCTGAGTAAACTTGCCATCATCGAAACTAACTTTGAATGGGGAATTTTTTTCTCTTTGCTGGTGTACATGCTTGGACTGATATTTGCGACAAGTTGAACTTTCACAGCAAACTGAAATCAAACTCGGATCCATGCATAATGTGGCCAATACGCTGCCAACGGGCGAAGTGGTGCAGTGGTTAGCACACTGGACTCGCATTCGGGAGGACGACGGTCCGATCATCCTGATTAAGGTTTTCGGTGATTTTCCTGACTCGCTTCAGACAAATTGTGAGATAGTTCCTTTAAAAGGGCACGGCCGACTTCCTTCCCCATCCTTCCCCAATCTGATGGGGCCGATGACCTCGCTGTTTGGTCCCCTCCCCCAACATCAACCAACCAACCAACCAACCAATACGCTTCCAAATGCACTAAGTGAACACAAGTGATTCACAGTTTCTACTTGATACTTTTTTATCTCAATAAGATTCGAGCTCCACGGAGGAGTCAATTTGAATCTTTGAGTCAGTCTGGAAAGAGTTTGCCAATATCGTAAATGATAACACGTTGCTAGCGGAAAGTACGGTTACGGGTTTGAATCCAGCACGAAACACAATTTTTCTGTGTCACAAATGTTCAGCAGCTTACTGTTCGTGGACTCTTTACCAAATACCGTACTGTAGATCTAGGTTTATAACAACTGAAGTATTTGTAAACGTGTGATTCCAGCTGCCATTAGTGAGCTCCAAGAATGTTAAAAAATTCAATCCGAAGTGTGCTTTCCTTTCGTTCAATACTGTTTCATAACACATACCTGCTGTATTCTTTGTTTACGGAAGCTTCGTTCTGGGAACCGGCATAAATAGTTAAGCTCCTCGTGTGAATTCTGTGGCGCTGTACGTGACAAAATCGCTGCGAGGGAATCCCGTAAATAGATACGGAACGTCTACAGTGCACGATGTTTCGCTCTTTAATATTAAAGTGATATGCTGTCCGCATCTCGTGCCGAAAACCGGAGGCTAACGTAAACATCGAGCGAATGTTAAACAATACGCCCGCCTCTCCATCACCATTTCCATCTCGTCTCCAAGTCTATTTTTATGCAACGTCGCGTCGACAAAAACGTTCCAAAACACATTATCTTCCGTCCCTCTGATCCTTGGCTTTTTATTCCACCTACGAATACCGAAAGATGCTCTCAGATATCCGAATCCCTAGAATATGTCAGATGTGCTGTGCACTCCCCCCGTTTTACATTTTACACATTAAACATAAATGGGTGAGACGAACAGAGCCGCTCTACGATGGCCTCAAAGGTAAAACTGTATTTAGCATAAAACGCTGATATGTTTCACAGAACCTTTTCGAGGCATTATACTTACTATCCCATACATCAGTTTTCAGCATTTACAAGCTCTTGTAAATACAATGGAAGGAACTGCACGATCGTCGTAGGTGTGAGCGGCCGAAGTATCTGCCCTGCAGAAGACGCAGGTTCATTATCCATTACCGCTAGGGATTTCCCTTGGTGAATGGACTGAAGTTGGCTGCGCTCAGTCACTTGAGAGCCGTATGTACATCCATTGGCATACAAATGATGCCACTGTCGGAGGATGGACAGTGTTTTCTAGAGTACGAAAGGCGTTGACCTTGCTGATTATCTTGTAAATTGCAAAATAGCAACTGGCGAATCTTCGTTAGTCTTCTGGATAAAATTGGTGTAAAAAGTGTGTAGAAAGAGAGAACTGAATTGCAAAGGAAAATAAAGCATTAAAACAATGTATCTGCCAAAAAGGTGCTTTTTGGGGGTTGTTAAGCGGAAACTAATACTATTTACCATATTTGTGCCAACTGACTTCCACCTCTTATGGATGGAAAATGTTTAGGATCCAGTGAAGTTGTTGGAATCGGGCATGATTGTTTAGCATACCGTTCGGAGTCGTTCTTAAGGGTGTAAGGCAGTCAGTGAAAGAATGTTGGACAAAGTGCATCGATAAATTTGTGCAACTTTTTATCTTGGACGCACATTGTTTTTCTTACCTTTTTCTTTGACTTCATAGCATAGGCAGGAAAAAGCGTAGCTACGTAGACTGAGAGAGGACGCAGGTGGTAACCACCAACACTGTCGATAGGGGCACTAACTAATTAACTGATGAACAAATTTTGCCGTCTCCAAAATGGAACTTTGTCTCTAATTCACCAAAATTTCTCCAGCAGCAACTGTTGTTTTCTACAAGTAAAAAACGCAAAAAAACCGTGAGGGAAGTGTCGACCACAATAGAGTTAAATTTGTAATCTGCGGGTGAGTAACAATTACGGGTGTAGCACGCACTAACACCACACAAATTTCACTTGCCAGAGAGAGATGTCCGAGTCCGTTGCTTAAGCCCTGAAAAGTGTGGCTGTAGCTTGGGGGAGCTTCCGAAACAATTTGGCTTGTTCCAGAATCAACAGACACATTTATCCTTACTGTAAAGCATAAACTATGTAATTATCCAAAGAAATATTGTTTTAAAGGCAGTTTACGCTCGTTCGTTAGTGAACAGCGGAGATTATGCCATAAATTATAACAGTGACAGAATTTAATTTTCTTGTTAGGTTGTGATTGAAATATGGGAGTCTACTTTATACTGCGTGGATGTGATTTCCATAGACAATCTTACAGAGGAATAATTGTTGAGAAGTTTGGTATCAGGAGCCAGTAGTTTCTAGGGGCTCAATATCGAACAATTACATTTCCATTAGGTCTCAGTCGATAAGTCTACAAAATATACCTTGGAAATATTCTCTCACATTACCTGGAGGATATGCTGCCGATAGTTCGTAAACTCACATGGTTTCCGCACATTATGAGAAATTGTGTGCAGTTTACACATTGAGCGCAATAATTCTGTCTCATGTCAGCTTAGCTGCAAAACATGAAGCCACTGGGATGCATCATTTGGAAATAAGTGAAGATTTTCACTTAAGAGACTCCATTCACCAAACGAGCGAGACACCACGGTGTTTAAGACACTGGACTGGTATTCGGGAGAAGAGCTACTCAGACTTACATTTTCCGTGATTTTCTATACCGCCAAAGGCAAATTCCGGGACATGGCCAATTTCATTTCTCAATCCGAGCTTGTGGTCCGTCTGTAATGGCATCATCATTGACAGGACATTACACCCTAATCTTCCACACTTCCCTTTAGTCACTACTCACAAGACAGACGTCTATGATATAAGCTAAAATAGCATAACAACCTACCGGGATGGAACAACATCTGTGATAGTTCACGAGGCGTCGCATTTTTTCGTATTGTGATCGTAGTCGTAACATTTTAAACTATCGTTTCAAAGAAACTTTTGTAAATTATCAAAACAGGTACTGATCAGTGCTGCAACAAAATTGTATACGATGGCTTCGGGGCTGCTGTATTACTCTTTTAATTTGTTGTAAAAGTTTAGGTTATCTTTCCCTGGATACATCATATTATGACCTCATAAGAACTGTAGTAGTTTAATGATTTATTTTCACTGTTTGTATCTACCCGCGACTGCCCCACATGTATTATGCATCATTACCGGGTTAATAACTAACGAGCCGTGGGAGATCATGGTCTCTTGACATGACACCGCTCAAAAACACTGCTAACCAAGCTACGAATATTATAGCGTGTTGATTTTGTGTTCATTCTGAAGCTAAGAAAAGAAGAAGCGACCTGTCTGTAAAATACTCGTATACATAGTTTATTGAAACTTGCACCTCAGTATGGGTATGCATATCCGAAGGAACATTGCATCGATCTTCTTAACAACTCTGGCACTACAATATCGTATTAATATTTGTAGTGAGATATGATAGTGACTTCAGTACATCGCTGTATAATCATTTAATTGGTTGTGTTGTATCCAGAAGGAAATAAAACCAGCAGAGGCGAAGCTGCTGCACTTCAAGAAACATATTGTGTGTGTGTCAATTCTTTCATTCATGTTAACTCATTAATTTTGACCATGATGTTTGAATCAGTTAATGCTCACACAATTTTAATTTGTCGGCTGTACCAGTTTCAACTTCTCAGTTGTTATCAATAGCCTAAAATTTTACTTAACCAGTAGCTGCATTGTAGTATGATAGGGTGAGGTGTTGACTGAGCATTTATCATGCTTCTGAGGCGCTACAATGGGGAACCAAGTGATCTAGACAGTGAACCAATTGCTGCCCAATAGATCGCGGGGATGAAAAAACAAAGTCGCGCAACGGATAATTAACTGGCTGTCTGAATTAAGCAGCAGGGACCCAACTGTACATTAAATTTGGGTACCACAAATCTCAGCTATATTGATAACTGTTTCCATCAAGCAACTAAATGAAAGTAAACGACACTGTGACAATCTGATTTATTCCTAGATGCATTTATATGATTGTAATCACTGAATAAACAAAACAAAAAATTACGAAAGGGCACAAGGATGCAAAAACGTGTATGAAAGACCGTGTCACAGGTGAGTGGTTTGAGATAGAATGATACAAAAATTGAATGCACAATAATTGCCAATGATTGCTGAATAAGTTAATAACATAAAGGAAAGACCCAGTAAAGTATGAACAAGCACCGGTTCTCTCACACAAGAGCGTATTGAGCGCGGGTATGAATTAGTTAAAAAGAACGAAACTTTGACTAGAAACAAACAACTTCACGGTCCCCTCGTCGTGAAACACGCAAATATGGCTCATGCTTACCACTCTGCTGATAATCGGATGCAGAGTGTGGCTGTGGTACTGGTGGATTATTCTAAGTTCCTCTCCAGTATCTATCATTAGGTCAGAAGTGAAGCCATCTTTGTTCTTTCCCTAATTTCCTCTGTAACGAAGAAGTATGCTATTCCATGCCCTAAATGAAGTGTGTTTCTCTTCTCCTCCACAAAAACTAGCTGGTCTGCCAGCGCCAAAATCTCAGTAAACAGTCTCAGTAAACTTTCTGAGTTACAACCAATTAAACGTGTACAACAATTGCAACAATGTCCCTTCTCCGAAAGTAACTGCCACCGTTAATACTACTAAATTTTCTCTTAGACAGGGGCAGAAGATTGAAATTCTCTCCTACTATATGTTTGTTTTCGCATTTCCAACAAACAAAACTGCTGCATTTACGTATTCATGAATTCTCAATCCCACTACCAGCATAATTACTCGCGGGCTTCGGTCGCAGGTTCGAATCCTGCCTCGGGCATGGATGTGTGTGATGTCCTTGGGTTAGTTAGGTTTAAGTAGTTCTAAGTTCTAGGGGACTGATGACCACAGATGTTAAGTCCCATAGTGCTCAGAGCCATTTGAACCATCTCTTGCCGTTGCAAATTTTATCTTTTCTAATAAGCATAATTTAAGCTTCTCATTTGCTGAAAGTTTACTGCATGCTGGGCACTCTCTCTTCTCCTGCCGTACCCTCGGCGATTGCTTGGTGTTTTTGTTTCAAAATGGTTCAAATGGCTCTGAGCACTATGGGGCTTAACATCTGAGGTTATCAGTCCTCTAGAACTAACCTAAGGACATCACACACATCCATGCCCGAGGCAGGATTCGAACCTGCGACCGTAGCGGTCACGCGGTTCCAGACTGAAGCGCCTTTAACCGCACGGCCACACCGGCCGGCAAAATTCGTTAATACCGGTCACAGGTTCGAATCCTGCCTCGGGTTCAAATGGTTCAAATGGTTCTGAGCACTATGGGACTTAACATCTTAGGTCATCAGTCCCCTAAAACTTAGAACTACTTAAACCTAACTAACCTAAGGACATCACACACATCCATGCCCGAGGCAGGATTCGAACCTGCGACCATAGCGGACGCGCGGTTCCAGACTGTAGCGCCTAAAACCGCTCGGCCAACCCAGCCGGCACACTTGCTAAAGACGCTGGACTTGCATCTGAGAGGAGGAAGTTGAAACTCCCGTCCAACAAGTGATTCTGCACGAAGGAAGGAAGTTTAGGGATTGATGCCTAGAACCGCTCGGCCACAACTGCCGGGGTGTTTTTGGGTCTGCTGAAAAAACGGTACTCTGTCC
The DNA here is from genome assembly GCF_021461385.2 of Schistocerca piceifrons. Lineage (NCBI taxonomy): Eukaryota > Metazoa > Arthropoda > Insecta > Orthoptera > Acrididae > Schistocerca > Schistocerca piceifrons. Next base: position 233,421,858 of record NC_060149.1, on the reverse strand, counting down.
CCAGCCCCATATTTGCCTGACTCCTGCCTTCCAGCAGAAACATTTTATTGCTAGCCTGCTGCACCCTCCTTTGGTGCTCTGGTCTTTTCTCATAGCCGGATGGCCATCTCAAGTTCCAGAAAAAACACAGCATCGACCCATCACGGTGTAGACTTAAAGGAAAGACTATGATTTATATCTGCGATTGTTGGTACTAAATTTAATTGTGTGCATACTTTCATGCAGCATTAAAAATTTAATTCGACTGAGCATCCGCATTTAAATAAAGATTTATTAATAAGTTTCTGGAGCGATTTTGGAAAAAATGTCCCATAGCAATAGGAGAGAACATATCCTCAAATTTCCTATTAAAGGACTCTAATGGGAACCTCGAGGTTATGGTTCGAATGGTTCAAATGGCTCTGAGCACTATGGGACTTAACTGCTGTGGTCATCAGTCCCCTAGAACTTAGAACTACTTAAACCTAACTAACCTAAGGACATCACACACATCCATGCCCGAGGTAGGATTCGAACCTGCGACCGTAGCGGTCACGCGGTTCCAGATTGTAGCGCCTAGAACCGCACGGCCACTCCTGCCGGCCCTCGGGGTTATGTCCGCTCCTACCTTACTCTAAGGACTTAATTGTCCAGTAGGTGTTCACTGCTATCATGTTCTGAGGACCTGACCCTTTAGTAGGAGTCTATGGGATATGTTTACTCCAACCATACTACTAAGCAGCCATCGGCCAATAAATGTTATGGGCTTTTGACAACGACTGAATAGTCGAAACCAGTACAGCCAATAAATGAAAATTGTGTGAGCGTTGTCCGATATACAGGGCGAATATTAATAAAACCGACAAACTGCAAGGACAGATTCCGGACTGGAAATGGAGGAAAAAAGGTCCTATGAACATATGTCTGAAAATGCATCATTGCCACGGTAGATGGCGCTGACGAATGATAGTCTCTCTGACCGCGTGACGTTATTCCTGGTGTGTTGCAGACTATGTGACTGGCGCAGCACACTGTAAGCAGCAGTATCGTCCGGTTTTCATGTCACGAACAAGACGAGATGGTGTTTGTGTACGACCAAGCATATGGAAATGGTGGTACGGCTATACCAAAACAAGTACCCTCACAGACACGAACCACATCAAGCAACATTTCAAGCCCTTTTTGGTTGGTTGTACAGTACGCTGCGTCAACCACACAGCCTGCAACACACAAGGAAGACACGGCACATGGTCAGATGTCATTCCTCTGCGCCACCTACCATGGCAACGATGCATTTCTAGACACGTGTTCATAGGACATTTTTTCTTCGATTTCCAGGCAGGACTCCATCCCTGCAGTTTGTCGGTGTTATCAATGTTCACGCTGTATACACTATAGTCACTGGACAAGTTTTCTTCTAAATCTCAGCTGCTCTGGAATAAGAGTCAGAACTTTCTTCCGCCAAAGCGTCCACTAATTTCACAGAAAACGTAATTTTCTGATGTTATGATATAATGAGTAATAAAATGATGCTTTCGTGTGTGCTATTTGTATTATTTGCAACATACAAAGACAAGTACGTAAGTGCGTTGTTCCCTGAAGAGAGAGTGTGGACATGGCCCGAATTTTAGTGAAACGTGCAGATGGAAACGGAGACGCCGTCGGGAAGGTGCAGCGGTGGGCTTTTAGGCCGTGCGCGGGTGGCGGGTAAACAGCGGCAGCGGCAGGCAGGCAGGCAGACGAGGCGCGCGGCCGCCGCTCGATATGCGCGCCGCTATCGACTGACACAGTTGAAAAGCCGCCCGGCTCACCAAACAGCTTCTCCTCGCCTTTACACGACGCCAGCTTCCTCAACGCCGCCCGCACCAACATTACTGCACGTGTCACGTCATTCCCACGGGCTTTCCCTGCTTCCAGAGCGAGATTTCGAGTCGCCGAACGCTAAATCTTCCCAGAGACCTCAAGATTTTGCCAGTGAAGCCAAAACAGGCGAGCACATATCCTTAGGCATCTTAAAAACAGTTACGTCTCCCTAACTGTGACCCTTTTTTCTCGAATAATTTTAGGAGACTCAGAGAACAATCGCCATTGTTGGCTCTACGTGCTTAAGCAACTAGGACGTGAGTACAGTTTGGATTTTTTCTACGATACATACGGGGCGATCAGAACTTTCCCGTTAGCGGGCATTGCTTCTGCGTGAATGCAGCGTAGTGTGATTCCGATACGGGTATACAAGCACCACCATCTAGTCAAGGCATTAGTGTGGCACTCGTGTCTGTCTGACTTGCGTGCAGTAAATGTGAAATATGCCGACGTCATTACCAAATGCGTCCAAACAGGGCCAACATGCTGTTATTCTTATCTCGGTTGCCACAGGACAGTGTTTGTCGCGAACAAGACGAGATGGTGTTTGTGTACGACCAAGCATATGGAAATGGTAGTACGGCTATACCAAAACAAGTACCCTCACAGACACGAACCACATCACGCAACATTTCAAGCCCTTTTTGGTTGGTTGTACAGTACGCTGCGTCAACCACACAGCCTGCAATACACAAGGAAGACACGGCATGGAGTCCTGCCTGGAAATCGAAGAAAAAAGGTCCTATGAACACGTGTCTGGAAATGCATCGTTGCCACGGTAGGTGGCGCAGAGGAATGACATCTGACCATGTGCCGTGTCTTCCTTGTGTGTTGCAGGCTGTGTGGTTGACGCAGCGTACTGTACAACCAACCAAAAAGGGCTTGAAATGTTGCTTGATGTGGTTCGTGTCTGTGAGGGTACTTGTTTTGGTATAGCCGTACTACCATTTCCATATGCTTGGTCGTACACAAACACCATATCGTCTTGTTCGCGACAAACACTGGAGAATGAAGAATGTATATGGGGCAGTATGTCTGTCGAAAACCACCGTTGTGGAATGGTGCGTCAAGTTCCATGCTAGTAGCAACTTGACACGAGACACCGTTCGATCTAAGAGGTCAGCCTCATCTATTTCGAGGAACATGGTGTCTCCGTCCTGGGGAATGGTACTACGCAACGCTGGAGAAATTACGGCGTCGAATTAAGGCGAGATGTCCGGGAAAACTACGATAAGGGTTGCTGCTGCTTCATGATAAAGAACGTCCCCATATTGAATTTCGTATCGCAGAAGTTACATCAACTCAAGTGCGAGACAGTCGAGCGCTCGCCTTATAGTCCTGATTTTTCCTCGTGCGATTATCACGCCTTGGGTCCCCTAAAAAAGGCACTGAAGGGTCGACGATTCCTGTCGCACGAAGACGTGCACGTGACAGATACGGGCTTCTTCAGGCAGCAGGACACGGTGTTTTAGTAAACGCGTATCTTCAATTTGGTGCGCCGGTGGGATGATTGCCTCACTGCTCACGGCGATTCTGCCTCATTGGCATATCGATTCTGGATTTTACGGCCTCCGAATGGAAACTTTTTTATCTCTCCTTATATATACGAGGATTGTTGCGTAAGATATTTCGTAGAAATCAAACTATAGAAGAGGTCAAGAAATTCTTACAAGTACGCCAGACAGAAACTTATTCGCCCCGCTTGACCATTCTGACTTAGATACACTGTTACTCTACATCGAATAAGGCGAATAGCATGATGATTCATTTGAAAACCACACAGCCGATTTCTTTCTAGATCCATACAACACCCGAGCTTGTGCTTAGGGTCTAATGACACCGTGATAGATAGGGCATCAAACCCTAACCTTCCTGCCTTCGTGCAGAATCAATTGTTGGACGGGAGTTTCAACTTCCTCCTCTCAGATGCAAGTCCTGCGTCTTTAACAAGTGTACCACCTCGTTTGCTGTTTCTTTGAAAAATAACTCTTACAGTACATAAGCATACAGACAGGAGACATCACAAAAAATGGGTCAAATGGCTCGAAGCATTATGGGACTTAACATCTGAGGTCATCATTCCCCTAGACTTAGAACTACTTAAACCTAACTAACCTAAGAACATCACACATATCCATGCAGGCCCTGCCTGTGTGGCCGAGCGGTTCTAGGCGCTTCAGTCTGGAACCGGGCAACCGTTACGGTCGCAGGTTCGAATCCTGCCTCGGGCATGGATGTGTGTGATGTCCTTAGGTTAGTTAGGTTTACGTAGTTCTAAGTTCTAGGGGACTGATGACCTAAGATGTTAAGTCCCATAGTGCTCAGAGCCATTTGAACCATTTGAACCCGAGGCAGGATTCGAACCTGTGACCGTAGCAGCAGCGCGGTTCCAGACTGAGACGCCTAGAACCACTCGGCCACAAAGGCGGGCGGAGACATCACGCTGATGCCGTGTAACGCCGCCTGTAGCCTTGAAAACAGCCTCAATGCAGCGAGGAGAGTGTTCACCACTTTCTTCAAGTATGCCATATACAACCGAAGCCGTTAGTTGATGATTAAATCCGGTAGAGCTACGAAATTGCGGGGATAGTGATTGCTATGTTTCACCTACTCTTCCAAATAGTCCTAGACATTTTGCGTGGGCTGAAAATCGGATGACATAGGGGGCCAACCGGTGTGCGACAGGGCGTCTGACGTTTTATCAAAGCAGGAAAGTATGCGTGCACACCTATGAACTCAGATATTGTCATCTTGGAAGTGTCCAGCATGCACGCATCATGAACTTATTATCGAGGATGTTGAAACGAACATCCTAGTTCATGTTCAGGGTAACCTGAATGAGTGCACCAAAGAATGATATGGAAAACACACTCAAAACATCGCAGAACACCCTCGGTTTGAACTATGCCCTCCACACATGGCGGATTAGACGACTCATTGAGCTGTCGGATCACTCAACACCCAGTATCATTTGAAATGAGGCAAAGTCACTACTTAGCGGAGTCCACTACAACCCTCGAGCCAGCTATTCGTTCTGATAAGTTACTATGTTGTCTGGCTCATAGATGACCAGCAGCTTTATATACCGCTGTGAGCAATGGCCTTTTGTGAGGTAACCGCTTCCAACTGTACAAATGCATGCACGCATGTTTACAATGTTCCCTCGGAAACTAACTGAGATGGACCTACATTCACTGACAGCAGCAATTCATGTCGAGTTTCGAACAGTCTGTCATTGACAAGGAGTGACATTCATCTCCAGTCCCTGTCAGTTAGGACATTATTCCAACAACTAATCTTACGCCGTACTATAATGAGGTGAAAAAAGTCATGGGATACCTTCTAATATTGTGTCGGAACTCCTTTGGCCCAGAGTGGGTTGTACTCAACAAGTCGTCGGAAGTCCCATGCAAAAATATTGAGCCATGCTGCCTCTACAGCCGTCCATAATTGCGGCAATATTGACGGTGCAGGATTTTGTACACGAACTGACCCCTCGATCATGTCCCGTAAAAGTTCGATGGGTGGCCAAGTCATTCGCTCCAGTTGTCCAGAATGATCTTCAAACCAATCGCGAACCGTTGTGGCCCAGTGACATGCCGCATTGTCATCCACAAAAAGTCCATCGTTGTTTGGGGACATGAAGTCCATGAATGGGCTGAAAGTGGTCTCCAAGTAGCCAAATATAACCATTTCCAGTCAATGATCGGTTCAGTTGGACCAGAGGACCCAGTCCATTCCATGTAAACACAGCCCACACCATTATGGAGCCACCACCAGCTTGCATAGTGCCTTGTTGACAATTTGCTTCCATGTCTTCGTGGAGTCTGTGCCACACTCTACCCTACCATCAGCTATTACCAACTAACATCGAGCTTTTCGTGCAGTGTTTCTTGTCTGTTAGTACTGGCAGCTCTACGCTAACGCCGCTGCTCTCGTTCATTAAGTGAAAACCGTCGGTCACTGCGTTGTCCGTAGTTAGATATTCTCGGCACTCTCTTGACACTGTGAATCTCAGAATATTGAGTTTCCTAACGATTTCCGAAATGGGATTTCCCATGCGTCTAGCTCCACCATTCCGCGCTCGAGGTCTTTTAATTCCCGCAGTGCGGCCAAACTCACGTCGGAAACCTTTTCACATGAGTCACCTCAGTATGTATGACAGCTCCGCAAATGCATTGCCTTTTTACACTTTGTGTACGCGATACTGTCTCCATCTGATTATGTGTATATCGCTATCCCACGACTTTTACCACCTCAGTGTACATAGCAACGAGTGATACAACATTCCGTGTAGAGTTGTTGGAGTACGCGTTGATACACCAACCAATCGCGCAACTTCATTCACGGTGTCGTCACATATTCATAAAAACACGATAGCTCATTTCTGTCGTTCTATCAAACCTCCATGTCGACCCATCTTATTATGCTGATTCCATATAACCGACTGGCTGAGGGTTTGCTTTGTTATTTGTGTTAGCGTTATGACTTGCCTTTAAACGCCAGTAGTGGTACGGCGACGTAGGGTTAAAATACAAGCATCAGTGTGCAGTATAGTTGCAGACACCCAACATGGGTCAGGTCGAGGTGAGCAGGGCTTTACTCGTAATGCTGTTTTATAATAAAGAATTTTAAAAACACAACATTGCTGCTGCCCTACGCGAGTATCGACACATTAAAGGAATACGGAAAGAGCCTCTTTCACACCCGAATTGGAGAACGTAATTCGGAAATTAGAATTAACTGGCGATTTGGGAGTTGCTCCTGGGACAGGCCGACAGCCCATTCCGCCACAAATTGTTGAAGAAGTTACTGTTGCCGTGACTCAGAATGCTGTACGCAATGTGTAATCATAAAGCAGTGCACGAGCTGTGTCACGACAACTGAATATTCAAAGGTCCGCCGTACGATAAGTGCTGCGAACAACTGTGAAATTGTATTTCTAGTGCGGATCTAGGCTGTCGTAGATGCATATGGTCGTCACATTGGGCAACGTTTGTAACCTGGAAAGTAAAAATGGTAAGCAATCAACGAATATTACCCTTTCATGTGGGAATTAAAAATCCTTCATTGGTTTATTCATTATTTCTCTTCCGCATGTCCGTACAAATGTTTCCACAAAGTTTCACTGTCCTACGATCACTCTGTTTTCATTGGGGACCTCTCAAGCAGCGACATTTTAATTTTGATCGTGCTGTATGAGTCAGGAATTGTGGTGGGAGTTTATATTGCACAATAAATGGCCGAATGTAGCAACAAACAACTCTACTGGATGTTAATGTCAGCTTTTCCGAACCGGAGTCACCCTTGCTCGTTCAGTTAACTGCTGTGTTCTCATGAGGCTGACTCTAAGCCAATCGTGCCACCAAGTAAGCGTTTTTAACAGCACTGGGAATCGAATACGGACTCTCACTGACATAGTTTGATATTCTTAATGTTCAGCTTCAGGGGCGGACCCTCTAGCAATCACGTAACCGAAGTCTCGTGCGTTTTCGATGACTGCAGATGGCGTCTATTTCCCTCTACCAACTAACTATTCTCCAGTCTCTTGGAGTTTCGCAGAAAACGTTTCTTCTCTTCCAGAACAGCCGACAAACATATTATAAGCGTGCGTACCAAAAAATGTAAGACCATACATAATCAGCTTCAAATTGATAAGAAATACGAACAACGAAAACTATTGTTCCATTAATATTTAATCATTCTGCTTGTCTTTTCTGTTGATAATTCTGAATTTCTGGATTCTAGAAGGGAAAATTGAGTCTATTATGAACGTAAAAACAGTTACTGCAAATCGCGCAGTACACAGGACTTCATTCATTTACTCTTAGTATTATCGTCCTGACAAACAAACAAAAAAAACTACCATATTCCTTCATCGTACATTTTGGCAGTTTTTTAAACTGGCTTTGATTAAACGGGATAGGAAACTAGTGGGTTCGTAAATTGCCAGCTTCATCTACGTCCTGTGGAACAAATTTAAGTTTCCCTCACGGTTCCCGTTTTTCAATACCACACGTCAATATACTCACGGTTCCTTAAAGATCGCTGCCGATGGTTCAGGCTCTATAATTTATCTACTCTAAAGAAAACTGTAAATACTCTGCGTCAAAAAAATCACTCTGACTGTCTCAGTGGTAATTTACATATAATTTTCGAGAGGTTTTAATTGTACCAAATAATTTTAATTGAGATTCATTTTAACTCAGTCGAGGTCCAGGACAGAAGATAAATGGTAATTGGGAGAGGCTTGCGGATAGTTATGGTGAATTGTCATTCATAAGTAAGTGATTTGGCAACTTGTATAACGCAACGCAGATTCAATACACGATCTGCTGTCGCAGATGTTTCCCTGTCTAATATTTAATAAGCTTGTAGTTAGATGTGCTGGCTAGATGAAGCACCTCTCAGTCCTCCTTAAGGCTAAATGTAGTCATGTTGGTACCTAACATTTGATGCCCTGCGATCGACCCTCGTTCGTTAGAATACCATATGGACTATCGGATGTCACCATAGCAAAGTATATACGTAACCCAGACAGCTATTGGTGAAGTCTAACACATCCGAATTGACGTTTAATGTTAGTCATAACTGAAGTTAGCGGGAGCTGAGCACGGTTCTGTCGGGAGGAATGTGTTCCTTTAATCAGAAACCATTCTTTCAGTTTCAAACAGAAAATCATAGTGGTAATTACCTCCTGCAAGATGATTAGATGAATTAAAGAAATACCAGCCATCGGTGAACGGTATAATTTACGAAGTTTACACAAGATCACAAAAGGGCAAGCCTTTGTAGATAATAGCGAGATACAAATTTAATAAGTTACGTAATCAGACTCCTTGTGCTGCATCGGACGACGAGCCGAGCCTATTGATCCTTTAGAGCTGACCGCGCTGTCACACACAGTGTTTGTACATCTGTCAAAACAGTATGCGGAGTTTGCTCGCATTACGGTTTAGCCGATACGTTACAGTAACATTTATCGTAGTTGTATCGGACGAGTATAAGCATGCTTTTCTCAAATCACGATAACAATATGTCTCTAGAGTCCATCTCCAGAGGTTAAATGCCAAAATAATTGAGTACTGGATCTGTGACGTCTGTGCAGCTCAACAGAGCGGGCAGAGAGGCGCTGATATTTGCGGCAGGCATGTAGGTGTTGACCTTTCATGCAAACGTGACACGTTTTTCTTTATAGCTTCGTTTCAGCGACGTCATAAGGAAAACCGCTGCTGTGTGCCATAGCGTCGCTAGTTTAGTTAGATTACACTTCATATTGTCGCAGGACAGACTCCGGTCTCACAAGTTCGATGCTCCTCAGTTTTTTATGTGATTTGTGAGTCGCTATGGCTACCTATATTCCTTAATTACCTGCTGTGACGTTACTCCAAAATTTATACGTAACTCTTCTCCTTTGTGAAGTTGTGTGGTATTTAAGCATCGCTATTACTAATAGAACTAACAATGACACAACGTACTCGCTTGCAACAAGGTGCAGTTGCGCGGCTCTGTATATGCTACGTACCTCTATATAGTTTAAGGATGTCTTAACTAAACGGTTATTAACTTACTATGATAAAGCTAATATCATAGCATTTCCGTAAGATTCATTACTATAGTAGTTGATTGAATATTAGTAAGATGCGGTTTTTAGATTTCCTTTGATTTTAAGTTTACAAGCAACATTTAGTCATCGTTACATGTGTCTGAACCTTCTTGCTTGAAATGGAGATGTAACTCATCAGAGCGCAGCTGCGGAGAAGGTTAACGTAATGTCAGTTGCCGTAAGTGAATGTGAATCTGTCGTAAAAGGAGATAATTTGTGTGCATCGCTGTTTTAAAAAACAGAGGTTCTGCTGAAAACATTGTTACTTAACTATGCGAAAATACTCATGCTGAAGAGGTTGTGTGCAACAGCGTTCGAATCACACAGAAATCTAAGAATATTACGGACTGCTCCGATAAAAGTTTTAAAAATTCATTTCAAATAGAATTATGGCATGAAATTTCCTGGCAGATTAAAAATGTGTGCCGGGCCGAGACTCGAACTCGGGACGTTTGCCTTTCGCGGGCAAGTGCTCTACCAACTCAGCTACCCAAGCACGACTCTCAACCCGCCCTCACAGCTTCAACTCTGCCAGTACCTCGTCTCCTATCTTGCAAACTTCACAGACGCTCTTCGCAGAAGAGAACATTGGTTTGAAGAACATTGCTGGCCGTTGTGGCCGAGAGGTTCTAGGCGCTTCAGTCCGGAACCGCGCTGCTGCTACCGTAGCAGGTTCGGATCCTGCCTCGGACATGGATGTGTGTGATGTCCTTAGGTTAGTTAGATTTAAGTAGTTTCTAAGTCTAGGGGACTGATGACCTCAGATGTTAAGTCCCACAGTGCTCAGAGCCATTTTTGAAGAACGTTCTAGACAATTCGAGAGAATGATTTGGCCATGCAGATCGGCCGATATGAATCCCATCAAACATTTATCGAATATAATCGAGAGGTCACTTCGTGTACAAAACCCTGCTCCGGCAACTCTTTCGCGATTATAGATGGTTATAGAGACTACATGGCTTAATTTTTCTGCAGGGGACTTCCAACGAGTTGTTGAGTCCATGCCACGTCGAGTTGTTGGCTGGTTGGTTTGGGGAGTAAAAGGACTAAACTGCTTGGTTATCAGTTCCGGGGAAAAGGAGTCCGACACGATGTTAGGAGAGATCCCATGACTTTTGTACCTCAGGACCAGGTCAATGCTCGACCACCCATGGTACGTGTCTTTATGAACCGTCAGCGTGATCTTGAGGTACGCCTGTGACCAACGAGATCCCCAGATCTGCCCCCGATAAAACATGTGTGGGACCAGTTCGGTCGTCAAGCCGAGTGCCGGTACCTAGGATCACAAAGAGAAGTGGCAACACTTGTGGGCCAGTTTGCCTCGGGAGGAGGATACAATGGCTTTATGGCACCCTTCCTAACCGAATCAGTGCACGCATCCAGGCCAGAGATGGTGCAAAGTCATACTGATAAGGGGGCTGATACTGCCAGGTTCTTTGTAAGTTTGACTCGAGTTTGTAATCAACTGAAGTAACATCACATACAGTCTCAACTTGTGAAATTTCATTTCGTTTCCTCCTCTTCTGTGTGATGATGTTCTTTTTCTCTGCTCTTATTTTCAGATAGTGTAATTATTTTTCGACCCGAAATAAATCTCAGTCTTTCTCTGGCAGGTAGAGAAGTTTCCATCTTGCCCTTGCAGAAGGTTGTAGTAAATCTAACTATGAATTATGGTTACGGAGACTGCATTTGTCTTTCCCAGAAAAGCAATAGTGTACAAACGAAAAGATCGCATTCACGTTTTGCGGAATATCGAATCTCAGACGTCTGAAAATCAGTAAAGTGGCCCACATCGTTCAGAAAATCTAAAATCTCTATTATTCCTTTGACGACTAGTAATGTAACCACAGACCCAAATCCTTCGTCAAGTAGGATTAAAAACAGCTCTATTAACGTCAAGAAAATCATTTCAGTATAAGTCATATTTGTTTACCCAACACCGCGTTCGTTGTAAAACGAATTATTTTCGACGCAAAAGAATGTAGCTCCAGATAGCGGCCTCTTGGCGACCATCCAGGCGACACAGGCGCCCACCGTAAAATCTTGGGAGACTCGTCGTTGAACCCGAAACAAACTGAAATATTCGCAGAGGATATAATCGGATCACCACTGACTAAAGTGCGGCGTTAATCAAGCAAAGAGGAAAACGAGAGCAGTACGTATCGAATTTGTGCGTCGGACAAGCCGCGTTCAGTCTCTCATATTAGTGGTGATGAAGTGCTCTGTACTTAGCCAGTATCGGTGTGAGTTATCAGTAAAGCATATGTTTGAAAGCTCCAGCCGGCCGCGGTGGTCTCGCGGTTCTAGGCGCGCAGTCCGGAACCGCGCGACTGCTACGGTCGCAGGTTCGAATCCTGCCTCGGGCATGGATGTGTGTGATGGCCTTAGGTTAGTTAGGTTTAAGTAGTTCTAAGTTCTAGGGGACTGATGACCTAAGCTGTTAAGTCCCATAGTGCTCAGAGCCATTTGAACCATTTTGAAAGCTCTAAGCACTGTATTAGCTCCTACTCCAGTAAATGAAGGGAAGTAGGGCGGAATAAAAGAAGCTTAACGTTGTGATGCATCGGACGGCCGCTGTTTCCGAACGGTTCTAGGCGCTTCAGTCTGGAACCTCGCGACCGCTACGGTTGCAGGTTCGAATCCTGCCTCGGGCATGGATGTGTGTGATGTCTTTACGTTAGTTAGGTTTAAATAGTTCCAAGTTCTAAGGGGCTGATGACCTCAGTGTTAAGTCCCATAGTACTCAGAGCCATTTGAACCATTTTTTGTGATGCATCTAGGCCTTTACAGGCGGATCATAAGCTCACTTAGACATGAATGGGGAAGGTATTCTATAGGAAATACCTTAGAGGAATGGTTTCCTACATTCTTATAAAGGTACTTCTGGAACCAACGGAAACCTAAATATGGATAGCCGAAAGCGATTCTGAACCTCAGTCCTGCAAAATACGAATCCGTTGTGTGCCCACTGTCTTCTCTTTCCTTATTCCTATTATCAAATGGTTCAAATGGCTCTGAGCACTATGGGACTTAACATCTGTGGTCATCAGTCCCCTAGAACTTAGAACTACTTAAACCTAACTAACCTAAGGACATCACACACATCCATGCCCGAGGCAGGATTCGAACCTGCGACCGTAGCAGTCGCGCGGTTCCGGACTGCGCGCCTAGAACCGCTAGACCACCGCGGCCGGCTCCTATTATCATCTGGACTCTGGCAAATCCCTTATCAGCTTGCGTCACCTGTGCTATGGTTAGTAGATTCAGTCATTTACTACTGACCATCCCTTTTTAGCGTAGAATCTCAAGTTACCTGTTTTGCCTGGAAATATAGCAACACACTTTTCGAGATCTTACGGAGCACCTTCACCGTTGTGTGATAGTCTTGGCGAATATTTTACTAATACAAGCCACTTCGTTGTACTAAACGGCGAATTATCCACAGAAACGAAGTTACGAGGCTCGGCTAGAAAGTAAAGAACTTTTTTATATAACTAAATAAAAACATAAGATACGCACGAAACTTTGTAAATAAAGTTACAGTACCTTACTTTATTTATCAATGTAGTCGCCATAGCTATGAAGACACTTATTGCGACGTGGGACCAGTTTTTCAATTCTCATGTTGCACTCCTATACAACTAATAAGGCGGCACTAAATACTCTAATATTCTTGTGCATTCCGGGGCAGACGACATGCTGTTAATCAAAATATCTATGTAACGAAAAATGTTAGCCATCTAAAGATGAGCATGGTAGCCCAAAACCGTTTCCGCCAGTAAAATAAAAGATTCAAAAAGTATTTGTGGCTGGTTACGTCATTCACCAACTATCATTAACGGCCGCAGATTTCACAAGATCCAACATGGATAAAATAACATTATCTTATTGTGTTATATTTTTAACGTAAGATTGTACCTCTTAACGAGTAGATTATGATAGCATTTTAAATTTTTAAATCCGGTCAATAATTACGAGAAATATTGGAATTAAATTCTTGTTGCCCCTAGAAGTCATCTGATAGGTACCCTGCGACTGGAACGCGATCTGGGATAGCGGTTTAGTAATATAGCTATCTTCATCTCCGTAATACTTCTTAGTAGTGAGGCGCATCTTATTTAACTCGTTACACGAGAATAGATGATTCAGGTTAGGAGACTTCTGTTCATTGTTGATAAACAAAGTGCTATTGAACTGCCGAACTAAACAGCACAAATTTTTGTAGAAGATCAAACTAACTCTAGTGCCATCACTATCATTCTTCACGTGATGCTTGTATGGCGCACTAGACGTATGCCGAGAAGACTTCTGGAATAAGAGTGCATCCACTTCCTTAGAAGTCCTTGTACAATCAAATGGCTCTGAGCACTGTGGGACTTAACTGCTAAGGTCATCAGTCCCCTAGAACTTAGAACTACTGACACCTAACTAACCTAAGGACAACACACACATCCATGCCCGAGGCAGGATTCGAACCAGCGATCGTAGCGGTCACGCGGCTCCAGACTGTAGCGGCTAGAACCGCTCGGCCACTCCGGCCGGCCCTTGTACAATCGAACAAGTACCCTGCCTGTGTTTATATTGTTGTTGGCTGAACGTAGAGTGCTAATGAAGAGAAGGGAAGTGAATGTGGATAACGTTAGAGCCAAGTTTCGCGGACTACTTGCGAAAGACGAGAGTATTAGCATACTGGTTCTCGGCTGCTGGAGCGTAATCGGAATTATATCTGGCTCGTTCTCTGTCTGAACAGCAACTGTCAGGTGGCTGTAAATAAAATAAACCACAAATAAACTTGCTCGTTAATCAGAACACATGTCATGAGAATTCGTTAACTGCCGATAATGGACGTATATCTGACTCTTCTGACTCTGCGTAGGCCGTAATCTACTGAGAGACACAAAAACTGGTCCCCAAATTCAGATTCTTTTGCTGACACCAAGCGTCCTGAATGTATTAAACCAACGCCATATGAAGCTGTACTATCGGTCTGGAAATCGAATCTTATCATTACACCGGTGAGCTTATGCTATATGAAATAAACACTCGTCACTCGACGGTTCATAACTTGGTCACCTATTTTTGTTATCCACGGAAGACAAAGAGACGAGATCCATAGTTTTCATACATCAGGATGATTCATTGTAGAACGAAAGATTTCGTTGCGAAGCCACAGATGAATATTTTTCCTAGTGATCTGCACCAATACTGGGAAATGAAGACGTTATAACAGGAAGCTGTCTATTCACTAGATGGAGATAACTAAAGTTGCTTGTGTACAGATTGAAAAATACATTTGATTGAGGGAAAGACAGACATACCCGAGGAACGATATCATGTGGATTCATTGATCATCAACAAAAAAAACTCACACCGCGAGTTCAACTACTGGCGTTAGATGGAATCTCAAATTGCAGCTGTTTCGTCAAATTGACAACTGGAACCATTTAACTCGTGAATCTCGACATTACTTGACAACAGCTTCAGAAACCTTTGTAGTCGAATTACTGCCTATCTCTTAGCTCGGTTCAAATGGCTCTGAGCACTATGGGACTTAACTTCTGAGGTCATCAGTCCCCTAAAACTTAGAACTACTGAAACCTAACTAACCTAAGGACATCACACACATCTATGCCCGAGGCAGGACTCGAACCTGCGGACCGTAGCGGTCGCGCGTTTCCAGACTGAAGCGCCTAGAACCGCTTGGCCACCCCGGCCGGCTCATAGTTCTGTTTCGCCTGTTTAACCCCCATAAACATCCATCGCGAGTCACATTTGAAAGCAATAAACCAAGTTTTCGCATAATGAGAAAATTATGTCGCTGATTTCTAATGATAGTAATCTCGATGACTCGCAGTCAGGAGGATGGCGGTTCAAATCCCTGTCGAATCATTCAGATTCAGGTTTTCCGGGATGGTGTCTTTGAAAAAGGGCAGGTTGTCCGACCGGAATTTGTGCTCCACCTGTAGCGACCTAGTCGTCAACGGAATATTAAACCCTGACCTTCCTTCAGAGATCACGTTCCGTTCCGTAACTCTGATCATTTGTCCGCTGTGAGCACAAAGACCTGGATTGTCAGTTGTACGAGGGCAGTTCAATAAGTAATGCAACACATTTTTTTTCTGAAACAGGGGTTGTTTTATTCAGCATTGAAATACACCAGGTTATTCCCCAATCTTTTAGCTACACAACACTATTTTTCAACGTAATCTCCATTCAATGCTACGGCCTTACGCCACCTTGAAATGAGGGCCTGTATGCCTGCACGGTACCATTCCACTGGTCGATGTCGGAGCCAACGTCGTACTGCATCAATAACTTCTTCATCATCCGCGTAGTGCCTCCCGCGTATTGCGTCCTTCATTGGGCCAAACATATGGAAATCCGACGGTGCGAGATCGGGGCTGAGGAAGAACAGTCCACTGAAGTTTTGTGAGCTCCTCTCGGGTGCGAAGACTTGTGTGAGGTCTTGCGTTGTCATGAAGAAGGAGAAGTTCGTTCAGATTTTTGTGCCTACGAACACGCTGAAGTCGCTTCTTCAATTTCTGAAGAGTAGCACAATACATTTTAGAGTTGATCTTTTGACCATGGGGAAGGACATCGAACAGAATAACCCCTTCAGCGTCCCAGAAGACTGCAACCATGACTACCGGCTGAGGGTATGGCTTTAAACTTTTTCTTGGTAGGGGAGTGGGTATGGCGCCACTCCATTGATTGCCGTTTTGTTTCAGGTTCGAAGTGATGAACCCATGTTTCATCGCCTGTAACAATCTTTAACAAGAAATTGTCACCCTCAGCCACATGACGAGCAAGCAATTCCGCACAGATGGTTCTCCTTTGCTCTTTATGGTGTTCGGTTAGACAACGAGGGACCCAGCGGGAACAAACCTTTGAATATCCCAACTGGTGAACAATTGTGACAGCACTACCAACAGAGATGTCAAGTTGAGCACTGAGTTGTTTGATGGTGATCCGTCGATCATCTCGAACGAGTGTGTTCGCACGCTCCGCCATTGCAGGAGTCACAGCTGTGCACGGCCGGCCCGCACGCGGGAGATCAGACAGTCTTGCTTGACCTTGCAACGATGATGACACACGCTTTGCCCAACGACTCACCGTGCTTTTGTCCACTGCCAGATCACCGTAGACATTCTGCAAACGCCTATGAATATCTGAGATGCCCTGGTTTTCCGCCAAAAGAAACTCGATCACTGCCTATTGTTTGCAACGCATATCCGTTACAGACGCCACTTTAACAGCTCCGTACAGCGCTGCCACCTGTCGGAAGTCAATGAAACTATACGAGACGAAGTGGGAATGTTTGAAAATATTCCACAAGAAATTTCCTGTTTTTTCAACCAAAATTGGCCGAGAAAAAAAATGTGTTGCATTACTTATTGAACTGCCCTCGTATTAATTTTTAGAACAAAGTTCATTTCAGTCAGATACAGCCATTTTACTGTTGCTATATGCGCTACGCTCTTGTGGAAAAAAAAGCGTTGTCTAAATCTCCTTCCAAATCACCCAGTCAAAGGAAAATTCGATGTAGCTTTAGACAGTAACGATACAGTTATCAAGCAAACGTAGTTAAATAACCGGAAACGGAAGTTCCACTCACATGGCAAACTGTTACATGTACGTCTATATTCCGCAAGCCACCTTACGGTGTGTGGCGGAGGGAACTTTATGTACCAGTGTCACTGGTGTAGGGGGAAGCTATGTACTGATTGAATCTTCAAGGAATTTACGCTCTCGGAACTTTAACAGTAAAGCACACCGTCATGATAAACGCCTCCCTTGCAGCGTCTGCCACTGGAATTGCCTGATCATTTCCGTGACTCTTTCCCACTTACTAAGTGAACCTGTAACGAAACGCGCTGCTTTTCTCTGGATCTTCTCTATTCCTTCTATCAGTCCTGTCTGGTAAGGATCTCAGACTGATGAGAAATCTTCATATATTTTTCAGGCGAGGGTTTCATAAGCTAATTTCTTTGTAGGTGGACTACTTCTCGAGGATTCTTCCATCAAATCTCAGTCTGGCGCCTGCATTAACTGCGATTCGTTTTATGTTGTTGGCCCACTTTAAATCGCTTCGTACGCATACTGCTGGATATTTTATGGATGTGGCTGCTTTCAGTTATTGTTCTGAATCATATTCCGTACCACAGTTTATAGCTCTGCAGCCCACTGCCATTTTAAATACCTCATCCAAAAAGCAAAAATGAAAACGAAACATGAAATGCGGAACAACAAGAAGATTTAACTCTCTGTCTGGTAGAAGGCAAGGCAAAGCGTCATTTACGGTGTATGTTAAATGAAGAACTGAAAAATGGCATTTATACGAAGATAGTCGTTCAAACGGCTCTGAGCACTATGTGACTTAACATCTGAGGTCATCAGTCCCCTAGACTTAGAACTTCTTAAACCTAACTAACCTAAGGACATCACACACATCCACGCCCGAGGCAGGATTCGAACCTGCGACCATAGCAGCAGCGCGGTTCCGGAATGAAGCGCTTAGAACCTCTCGGCCACAACGGCCGGCGAAGATAGTCGTGTTTCCTAAAATATGTCACAGATCTTAAAAATGAACAAGAACAGTCACAGCCGTAAGAAACTTCTTTTTTTATGAGGTTACCGGGTTGCGTCTATTTTAGACCATCTTCAGACCTCGCCGGCCGGTGTGGCCGAGCGGTTCTAGGTTCTTCAGTCTGGAACCGCGCGACCGCTACGGTCGCAGGTTCGAATCCTGCCTTGGGCATGGATGTGTGTGATGTCTTTAGGTTAGTTAGGTTTAAGTAGTTCTAAGTTTTAGGGGGCTGATGACCTCAGATGTTAAGTCCCATAGTGCTCAGATCCATTTGAAACATTTTTTCTTCTGACCTCACACCATGATGGTACCGTCTAGGATCATGGCGTGAGGTCTGAAGATGGTCTAAAACGGACCGAAACCGGTAACCTCATAAAAAAGAAGTTTCTTGCTGTTGTGACAGTTCACGTTCATTTTTAAGTAATAAAAAACTGCTGTATTCCAAGAGAAATGTTCTCAAAAATTACTGTTAAAGATCTGACGTTCATAGACGCTATGCGAGCTACTCCACATCTGAATGTTTTCGGTAGAGAACACTGTTCTTATAGACGAACACAGCTTGCGCTGGGGCCTGAAGTGTCGGCTGTGTTACACACCTACTGTACGTTCGGCCATCAGGCGTAATGCCGGCTGGGGCTTCACAAGGAAACTACATACTTAGAGGACTCTCGAGCGTTGCCGACGTGCTTGCGTTCATTTCTCATGGTAATGAGAAGCAAATCGTCTTGGTATTTCCTAGGAAACAGAAACAGACCGTTGTCACTTGCTATGAAACGGTGTTAGAAGGGCTATCGTGTTTGTCAGCAGAATCAATTACAAAACAGTGTCATTGCTTTGTTTGAGAAAATACGAAGTCTGGTCATTAGTATCACAACTTTTTTGTTTTTTCTCCCGTAAAACTGCCTTATTTTTATTTACTTATAACGATTTACTAAAACTACGATCGCTGTTACAGTTCTGGTCACCCCGCATCTTCGAAAAGAAACATCTCGGTAGATCATCAGTTCATCGGCAAACACGACTACAGAGGCAGCGTATTATTTGAAAATTGTTCATGCGTAGCCACTTCATATCACAATAACTCATCTCTTTTTTATTGTTCAAAATTGAGGCGCGAAACATACACAGTACGCTAGTATGAGACCTGTTAGTATGACTAAAGCAGTGCGTAAGTACAGATTTCGAATATGGAGATCCTGATAACAGAGCGAGGTGCACAGTGCTTATAGCATTGGACTTGCTTTCTGAAGGAGTGGATTCAAATCCCTGTCCAGCCATCCAGACTGAAGTTCACTGAAGTTTCCTAAGTCCTTTAACGCCGAGACTCAATATATTACGGACCGTGCTTTTACAACGAAGCCCGTAATATGTCGGACCAAGGACGGCGTATCCCCACTACCTGAAGGAATAAAATATTTAAACTGTGCAGTATTACCAACGTAGAGCTATAAAATATAACACACGCATTACAAATTTCATTTCATTCTAAAATTTCTTTATCTCCTGGCGATACATAAACACACCTTTATTGAAAAGATTAATTATGATCATATTTCTTTTTATTTTATTTTTTCTGTCGTTTCTGTTTCTAGACTGTCGATTAAAGGTGACGTGAAATAACAAAAGTATAGCGTCAATATATCGTTGAATACTCTAACTGAAAACACACGCACACATGTACCATCTTTGTTACGTAAAATTAAAGTTAAAGGATTATATCGCTTAAAGAGAGTGCCTCTGAAAAGGACAACTCGTACTTGCACTTAGTCTATATTGCCTACGTCTCCGAAAAGATTTTGGACGTTTTGTCCCTTCTTAGTTTGATACTGACTGCATTTTGTGCGTATTGTGGACACAATATTCGTATTGCAGAGAAGAGAGATGAGACAACAAGCTGTTATGATGACTGTATGCGTGTTTGGATCATAGGCAGATTAGAAGCTGGACACAGTGTCAGATGGGTCGGGAGTCTAATGTCACCCATAGCTTCATTTCATAGCTTGGAGGAAGTACAGGAGGAAGGGAACAGCAATATGGAGAAGAGCGAGAACATAATAAAAACCAGGTAGTCCCAAATATGTTCCACTAACTCATCTGTCTAGAGATCTCGCGGCTTCTTCTTGGCCACACATCTCCCGTCCGAACGCGTTTTGCTGTTTTCTGTCTTATAAAGATTGTTGTATGCGCTCAGAAACCACCTCTCCCGCCCCTCCTCCTTCCAGATTTCATTTCCTCTCACACAAAGGCACCACATTTATCGGAAAATGTGGCATTTTGCCCATCGTGAGTGGACCCAAGACTCTAGGCTAGCGTTTTCTTCATGAGTCACGGTTTAGCCTGGAGGCTGAGTCTAGTGCGGCCTTGTGACACTTTATATCCCTGTCAAAATTGTGGAAAGGGAGCAATATGGCGGCACCCCTTCTAAAATACTTACGCCACTGTACATGTTTCCTAGGAGTGCTATGAAGGCTACAGCGTATGGAGGATTACTTCTTGAAACGGTATGTATGCCTTTTTCATGGAGCATATGTCGGCGGCTGATACTCGTATCCGAGTTTTCGTTGCTCTCCTGAGATTTTCTTTGTCACGGTTCAGGCGTGGAAATGTCTTTGATGGCATAGTAGTCCAATCCCAGCATGGAACATGTGACGACAGAAATTGCAAATGATGGAAGGTGGAGCACGTGGCTGGGCCTGGAGGCGTTTACGTCTCAGGCGTTTGTCATTCTCCAGTCTTAGATGTTCCCGCTCAAAGTTCTGAAGAGCATTTGAAATAGTTGAGCGCCAGCGACTGCGATCTTCTGCTATGGTGGACCATTTACTCGGATCAATGTTCAAGGTTTCAGATTTTTTCTCTACTGATCCTTATAGCGTTTAAGAGGGGCAACTCGCTGCCTTTTACCTGTGCTCACTCCACTGTACAGCATTTGACGTGGAAGTCTGTCATCTCTCACCCACTGGACATGCCCAACTCATCTAAGTCGGTGCCCACTAATGAGAGCTTCTATACTGTTCATTAGCATATGTACTTTGACTTTATCTTATGAAGAGTAATGTCCAACTACAAATGGCTGCCTGATGAACG
Source organism: Schistocerca piceifrons (assembly GCF_021461385.2). Lineage (NCBI taxonomy): Eukaryota > Metazoa > Arthropoda > Insecta > Orthoptera > Acrididae > Schistocerca > Schistocerca piceifrons. Next base: position 233,400,739 of record NC_060149.1, on the reverse strand, counting down.
AGTACTCTAAACATGATGACACCACGCGCCTTCACATACCAGCTCACTCCCCGAACTAAGGACCGATCCAATATCCACGGACCGCCCTAAATAGAAAAACGTAACACCAGCGTCAGCGGCCATTGCCAACCTCCTGAGGTCGCTTCTCGAACATCAGGAGGCGTTACCTCAAGCGGCGGTGGACGGCGTGGTTCACCGCAAGGGAAGCAGTTTTGTTCTCCGTATTGTCATGCGTCGGTATTATACGCAGTAATCACATTCCAAATGCCACCGTAAGTAGATCAGAAACTTCTACATTCTCTGATCAAAAGTATCCGGACACTTACGTAATGTGGAATTGACCACTTCATATCATGAGATGCGGATCCGCCAGTGTACTGTTTTGTCAGTAAAGAAGAAGTAGTAACAGCAGAACAGTTCAATCAGCAGAGCTAGTGGCTTCAAACGTCGCCTAGTCACTGGATGTAACATGAGTAAGAAATCCATCAGCGACATTCCAAGCCTTCTAAGGCTGCCCTAGTCGATTGTTAGTAATGTGATTGTGCAGTGGGAACATTAAGGAACAATCACAGCTAAACCAAGACTAGTCAGGCTCTCAAATGGTTCAAATGGCTCTGAGCACTATGGGACTTAACATCTGAGATCACCAGTCCCCTAGGCTTAGAAATACTTATACCTAAGGACATCACACACATCCATGCCCGAGCCAGGATTCGAACCTGCGACCGTAACAGCAGCGCGCTTCCGGACTGAAGTGCCTAGAACCACTCGGTCACACCGGCCGGCACTAGTCAGGCCTCATATATTGACTGAGATGGTCTGTCGAGCATTGCGGCGGGTGTTTGTAAAAACTCGTATGAAATCAGCAGAAGGAATCACTCGCAAATTCCAAGGTACTACCAGGAGTTGAAAAGAATAATAGGGTGCTATGGTCGAACACCTCCTCATAAGCTACACACACCCAATGAAAAAAAAGAGTGAAGCACAACGAAGGAATTATTCGAATTGGACGGAAATAGGTAGATGTGATGTGCATATACAGACACACAAATCACTACAAGTTAAGAAAAATTGGATGATTTATTCAAGAGAAGGAGCTTCACAAATTTAGCAAGTCAGTTATTCAGCTTGGCATTGATTGGTAAAATTGTTGGGTGTCCTCCTGAGGCATATCGTGCCAAATTCTGTCCAACTCAAGCGTTAAATCGATACTGCTCCAAACATTCTCAACTGGCGAGAAATCCGGCAATTTGCTGGCCAAGGTAGGATTTGGCAAGCACGAAGACCAGCAGTAGAAACTCTCGCCGTGTGCGAGCGATTATTATCTTGCTGAAATGGAGGACCAGGATGGCTTGCCTTGAAGGGTAACAAAATGGAGCGTAGAATGTCGTCGACGTACTGCACTGCTGTAACGGTGATGCGGATGACAAACAAAGGGGTACTGCTATGAAAAGACATGGCATCACAGACTATCACTCGTTGTTGTCGTGCCATATGGCGATCGACAATAGAGTTAGTATCTCATCGCTGTCTGGGGCCTCTCCATACAGGTCTTCGCTGGCCATTGGGGCTCAGTTTTAAGCAGGACTCATCACTGAAGACAATTCAACTCCAGTCAGTGAGATTCCATGCCGAAAACGTGTCCAGACGGCCCGGTCTGTGGTGGGATACAAACCTGCCTGTCGCCTCCCATCCGACCCGACAACCGAGAGTAATGGTTTGAGGTGCCATTTCCTTTTCGTAGCAAGACCACTCTGTTTGCCATCTGCGGCAGCCTTACAGCACAGCAGTACGTCGGCGACATTCTACACGCCGTTTTGTTGCCCTTCATGTCAAGCCATTCTGGGCTTATATTTCCACAAGAAAATACCCACCCGTACAGTTGGAGGGTTTCTGCTTGCAAAACCCTACCTTGGCCAGCAAGGTCGCCGGATCTCTCCCCAATTGAGAACGTTTGGAGCATTATGGTCTGACCCTCGCAACCATCTCGGGATTTTGACGATTTAACGGGCCAGAGTTTGGTACGATATCCCTAGAGAGGATATCCAACAACTCTATCAATCAGTGCCAAACCGAGTAGCTGCTTGCATAAAGGTAAGAGGCAGAACAACGCGTTATTGACTTTCTCTATTTGTTAAACTATTTCTCTTGAATAAATCATTCAATCTTTCTGAAATTGTAAGCATTTGTTTGTGTGTATATGTATATCGCATCTACGGATTTCGATGTTCGGATAATTCTTTCGTGGTGCGCTTTTTTGTGTGTGTGTAGAGTGTATTTCTGTACTCATTGCTAAGCAGTGCTTGACGTGGCGTGACGTGTGACTTCACTAAAGAGTGGATGACTGGAAACGAATGATTTTGAGTAATGAATCACACTATTCCCTATACTCCAATGGAAGTGTTTGTATTTGGCGAATGCATAGGCAACGTTACCTGCCATCATGTGTAGTGCGTGCAGTGAGTGAGTAGTGTTACAGTATGGGGGTCTTTCGTGAGGGTGTGGTCGCGATATTTTGCTTACGAAAAAGCTAAATGGGGAAGAATATGAACATATTTTATAGCACTTTGTTCTGTGTACAGCAGAAGTACAGTTCAGATATGATTACCGTCTATATCAGCATGACAATGCACCTGTCATAAAGCAGCATCATTGAGACAATGGTTGTGGACAGTAAAATTCTTTAAATGTACTGGCCTGCCAGTATCCCGACCTGAGCGCAATGGAACACCTTTGGGGTGAGTTAGTACGTCGACTTCGCTCTAGACCCCAACGTCCATCACAACACCTTCTCTGGTTTCGGTTTCTGAGGAAGAGTTGGTAGCCATCCCTCACAGACATTCATACACGTCACTTAAAGTATCCCCAGCAGAGTTCAAACCGTCATGAAGTTGAAGGGTGGGTACACCCTAGTTTAATGTGCACTAACATGTGTCCGGATACTTTTGATCCGATCCTGTGTGTTGCAAAGAAGCAAACCAACGAAGTGCAATATCCTTAGTTGCCTGTTCAAAGAAATATAATGGGTTTTCCAAGCACTCCTGTAGCTGAAAAAAATACAGTACGTTTCCACGAAGCTGGCAAATATCTAAAAGATTTAAAACTCAGAGATATCTAATTCAAGCCTGTGGTGTTGTAGTTCAATGCCTACCACAGCGCTGTTGTTTAGCATTAAAATACCTTTCTGTCACGTTTCGAGATTTCGTTTGCTAGTGAGTGATGCAGGAGTTGCTAGTCCACCAAAGATGCTACTGATGACTCATGCCTGGTTTCACAGTTACCGCTTAATAAATAGCTTACGGTGTTATATAATATAACTTATAAAATCATAGCTGTGGAGCACAACCAACAGAAAATATTTCACCTTACGTTCCGTCCATGTAAGATTTAACACCACATTTATTTATTTCTGTAATTTACAAAAAGAAGTGTTCATCGTATGTGTAACATTTATCTATGACAACTTTTCTTCCTCTCATCACTTTAAATGATAATGCTCAAGTAGCTCTCATGTATCTCCCCATCTGTCTTTGTGTAGTGCTGAAGTCTGCGCTTCAGAGCGTTTAACAGACAATGGACGACAGAACTCTTTTTTTCCTTCTTCTTAAATGAGCAGGTCAACATTAATTCACGCGAGATAACGGCTCATGTAATAATAAATACTCATATGCGAAGTGTATGAAACAACTGAAAACAAATACCGTATCATCTATCGGGAACGAACAGATTCTACTTTTACAAATTCTGAACACTTTTTCGGGATGGTAATGTGATTACAAACCTTTGAGGACAATAGATAACCACAGGATTAATTCTTTCATCAACTGACAATTTTTTTTAACTTGTAGTATCCTGCTGTGTAACAACTTTGCAGTGTGACATGCAGAAATAAATGAATGATCCGAAAAAGTACTGCAAGTCAACGTGAAATAAGGCCAAAAGCATCAGTGCCAAACGCAGGAATACCTGTAAAATGTGCAAGCAGACGAAACTTCGAGATATCAGGCAGGGGAAGTCAGACGAAAATTCTCTACATTTACAGGTAAAACATTTCTACTCGTTTCGTAACAAGATGTTTTTAGATCTCAAAATGGACCAAAATTGTAAATACGTTTAATTCTAGACCGCTGACAATATTTCAGACGGATAAAACGACACGTGTATGGCAAAATAAACACGCAGTTTTCTAATACTTGCAAAAGCGAATTTCAAATATCTTTAATGATTACAGATACTCTAGTAAATCTCCGCGCTTCGGTATACTTTAGTTAGGTGGCATCGGCGTTGTACGTATTTAATTATGTTGTAATAACGCACATCCACTGCGTAACAGCAAGGAACAACGGACGCTATACAAATGTTAAATATCGTCCCTTCGTCCGACACTGATATGATTCATATTCGAACTTTTATGGCTGTAAAGGACTCCTCGGTGTGCATCATTGGCACATTGAATGCTCAGTGGTGGTAGGTTATCCCTGGAGGAAGAAAGGCGCACGCCGTAGTCGGTGCTGCGGCGGTGACGGCAGCCATGCGGAACGCAGAATTCGACAACTCGTCTCTCCCGCCAGGGTCAATGACCTCGCGCACATGGCCCCGTCTCGCTGCCCGCTGCTTGAAATTTCATCCTCTCCGTGGCGTTCCGAGATTCTGAAGGGCCCTGCGACTGAGTAAGGTATTTAGTGTCCCGTCTGTATACACGTCGCCAGCGATGGTCCGCTCCTGCTCGGATTTCACAGTTTTCGGAGAGGAAAACGGCTTTTGTTCCAGACGATTGGGATCATTTATGGTAGCCACAAGGAGCAAAGAATGACTACATCGCGAGTTGTATCTTGTTCCGTCGGATGTCTCCGTTGAAATTTCAGTTTGTTAGCAGCTCGTGGAAAATAAATAAAATCTGAGGAAAGGGATCACGACTAAATATTCGCCGTGGGTGATTCAGAGAAACCTAAAGACGACGACGAATTTGAGTTTCTTCCTTAAAGCGAATATCACGTCACAATCCCTTGAAATCTCATTCACCTAGTGATTAAGAAGCATCGTTACGTTAGTGTCAATCGTTACTCCTGAAAAGTAACTCTTGCATAATCCTTCACATTTACTTATATACAGTCTAGCTTATGAATTTCTTGTTACAATTGTCACTGATACCTATTACTCTGTTTCTGCATCATATTTCATATGTGATACCTATTCAAGCTGTGCACCAGTACGGTACTCTTGTCTCGTATTTCGACTCTTTTATTTTAGTGAGATTATTGCCCCCCTCCGCAGTTAAGTGGTCAGCGTGGAAGACTGATTCGATTCCCGATACGGGCAGACATTTTTCCTTAGTGCGAGAACTGGTACGCGGTACACGCAGCCTCGGCTACTCGACCGATTAGTAGGGGTTCCAAGGTCAAGAATCCCGTCAACGACCGGGAGAGCGGTGTGCTGACCACATGCCTCTCCATACCGCATCCAATGACCCTATTGGCAGAGGATGGCACGGTGGTTGGTCGGGCCCTATTCATCCGTCTAGAGCTAGAACGCAGGACGTTACCTACCTTACCTTACTGAAACCGACAAATTAAGTTATGCTGCTTTACAGGCATCTACATCTATATACATACTCCACAAGACACTGTACGGTGTGTGGCGGAGGGTACTCTTTACCACTCCTAGTCGTTTCCTTTCCTGTTCCACTCGCCGATATAGCGAGGGAAAAACGCGAGCCCTAATTCCTCGTATCTTATCTTCGTGGTTCTTACGCGAAATGTATGTTGGTGGCAGTAGGATAGTTCTGCAGTCAGCTTCAAATGCCTGTTCTCTGAATTTTCTCAATAGTATTTCTCGAAAATAACGTCGCCTCGTAGGCTAATAGGTTGTTTCCCCACGAGCACATCTTTTCTTCTATTGGATGAAATTCTTTGCTCATGATATCCTCTCCCCATTCTGTCTCATCCTCGCATGAGAACCCCGCCCCCATCCACCCACCCACACACATAGTTCTTTCGATATTAGTCTTAACGTTTGTCTGGTTTGTTCCCTTTGCATTGATTTACTGTTTAGCTTTAACATTTTCAATCACATCATTATTAAATTGTCCAAGATGTTATTTAAAATGTGCTTGCTCCTCACTCTCCATGTGTAATATCTTTTTCACCGCTGTTGACCGGTACTGTATCTTCATTGGTGATAGGCACTTCTAGTCTGATGAACGCCTTGTAAACCAAAAACTGGTTAATTAAATAAATTAATACTGTAGACCATGCACGGTTCTTTGCTTTTCGTTTCTGGTTATGTAGTTCTCCTACCAAGCAGCGACGGAAGAATCGATTAACATGAGAAATGTTACCTTCCCACTGACGCCCTAGATCCTTAAAGATTGAGCACTAGTTCAGATGGACAAAAGTGGGGAAATGAAACCATCATCTCGTTGAAGGAACCATCGCGTCATTTGCCTAAAATGATATAGGTAACCACAAAAATATTAGCTTTAGTGGAGTGGGATTTTGTCTTCAGTACTTTCGAATATGAGACCAGTATCTTAAACAGTGACGCCTCGTTCGGTTTCATTAGCTCTGTGCATGGCTCCTGATGAAGGAGCAATAAAATGCAGATTGTGTGTAGAAGCAGACCCACTTCACAGGGCAATGATCCTGTTGCTCAGATGAAACGATTAGCACGAAATCCTAAGATAGCGGAGAAATCGAGTTATTTCTTTTCACGATTTTTCAGCAACGAGACTTTACTTGTAAATAATAGATTTCAGCTATCAGTCGTCCTTTTTAAATTTTATTGGCAGATCTAGATTTCAACTAGAAATTAGGCATTCTCAATGCACTATCATTTTTGATCAATGCATGTAATGCCTGTTGGTCGGGCTTCGTCCACAGTTCATTGAATACTAGTGCATTCAGAATGGCTGGTTTCTAGCTGAAGTCTAGATCTGCCAATAAAATTTAAAAAGAACGACTTATAGCTGAAATCTATTACTTACAAGTCCGGTCCGGTCGCAGGTTCGAATCCTGCCTCGGGCATAGATGTGTGTGATGTCCTTAGGTTAGTTAGGTTTAAGTAGTTCCAAGTTCTAGGGGACTGATGACCATAGATGTTAAGTCCCATAGTGCTCAGAGCCATTTGCACCATTTTTTTGAGAAAGCTGTGTCTACCCAGATGCTTTATCACAGATGTACATAAACAGCCGTCTTCCAACGATCGCAAAATTAAGAAATTAATTTCTACAGTCAGACAATGGAAAGAGTGGTGTCTATGAACACTATCTGATTATATCGCAAAACAGTGTGGTGCATCGGCTGTAATGTTTTGCTGCAATTGCTTGATGAACAAGTTTCTTCGTCTGCAATAATTACATCTGCTTGACGTTCTGGTCCTTCATCTTACTTGTATCGTTAATGTATCTCGTTGCAAATACTGAAAATTATGGTGTTCAAAGTATCGACAGGAAAGTTAAAGATTGTATCCTCGACATCAAAGTTGCATCTGAGGGATTATCTAATCTGGAGACGGACAAAGGAAAGAACACTCAATGCTTTTATTGAACGAACTATTTCGGTAATCTCCTTAAGCGTCACAGGGAAACCACGGACTACCTGTATCAGGACGCCAGGACAGGATTGTGGGAGTCTTTGGCCGGCCGGAGTGACCGAGCGATTCTAGGTGCTTCAGTCTGGATCCGCGCGACCGCTGCGGTCGCAGGTTCGAGTCCTGCCTCGGGCATGGATGTGTGTGATGTCCTTAGGTTAGTTAGGTTTAAGTAGTTCTAAGTTCTAGGGGACTGATGACCTAAGATGTTAAGTCCCATAGTGCTCAGAGCCATTTGAACCATTTTTGGGAGTCTTTGTTCGTGTTTACGATTCGAAAGCTTGGCCGCTGCGCCATTTCGGTTAGCATCGAACGCCACGTTCCAGAAACTAATTTAACAAAATCACCGCGTCTCTAGTACCTCCTAAGTACTGAGTTTGGAAACAGGTATTAACGAATTTTGCCGGCAGGTGTGGCCGTGCGGTTAAAGGCGCTTCAGTCTGGAACCGCGTGACCGCTACGGTCGCAGGTTCGAATCCTGCCTCGGGCATGGATGTGTGTGATGTCCTTAGGTTAGTTAGGTTTAATTGGTTCTAAGTTCTAGGCGACTGATGACCTCAGAAGTTAAGTCGCATAGTGCTTAGAGCCATTAACGAATTTTATTGCGAATACCATCACCTTTCATTACTGCAGTTGTGCAGCACCATGTCTTTTTACTACTAAGCTTTACGTGTTTTCGGTAATGAAGTTACTAAAGGAAAGTTTTAGATTCAACAGGAAGAGGAGAAGGAATTAGTTATTGTGTTGTTAGTCGTTTTAAGTTATGAAAACTCTGAGTCACGACGTGAACCTTTACTCCAACTGCGGTCCTCCCCGGTACAAGCGAAGCTTATTTCATTGGAGCATCTGGTTTGACATATCGGCCCTGCAGTTATTTCCGTGAATAGGACTGTTGAACACTGCTACTGCTATTACATCTACTCATAACAACAACAATAATAATAATAATAATAATAATAATAATAATAATAATAACAGTAATAGCGGATGTCTAATCTGACTACTTTCTAGTGCGCAGCTCGTGGTCGTGCGGTAGCGTTCTCGCTTCCCACGCCCGGGTTCCCGGGTTCGATTCCCGGCGGAGTCAGGGATTTTCTCTGCCTCGTGATGACTGGGTGTTGTGTGATGTCCTTAGGTTAATTAGGTTTAAGTAGTTCTAAGTTCTAGGGGACTGATGACCATAGATGTTAAATCCCATATTGCTCAGAGCCATTTGAACCATTTTGAACTGCTTTCTATTCACGTTCGTGGTGCAGGAGAGTCGCATGCCGCTTTCCAGAAATAACCAGCGTAACTGTTGTCCAGATAAAATTTTCCAGATGTAACTTCATTCTGCTTCCGTGTAGATTGTACCACGAGACTCTCCGCTTCATACATTTTACCGCCGGCTGTGAAGGACATCTCGCAGTCCTGCAAACTGTGACCTAACTTCGCAAAACAGTCGCTACAGCTGAATAGAGTGATAACGAAATCTGTGCAAGCAGCTGCTTTAATCACACAGACTGCTTACACGCGAAACGGAGGCCAAGGTCGCGATCATAGCGAGTCAGTGTTTGCGTTCGCCGCACAGTCGACAGCGAGTAGCGGAGCAGAACGGATCTATACAACATCCAGTCTCCGAGAACTTACAGAAGTGGTTCGGCGGTGTGACCCTCAAAAGGGCAGGGTGAATCGACGCCTGGCCGTCTGTTGCGGGCTTGCACACCTGAAGGTTCGTTGTAAACCGTTCTTTACCTCCCTAGATGCCTCGTTTAGGGTGGTCGCAAAGACAGAATCAGACCTACTATCCGTTATTGAGCGACGGAATGTAGTGTTGATATTCATTGTGAGACTATACAGACCTGTATAAAGGTATTATATTATCAACTCATTGGAATGGCCACAAGAGTTAGTCCTTGGTCTGTCAGTTCAAAGATGCAAATCATTTGTGGTTTGAATCCCACGCGAAATAATCGTGCTTTGCAGCTTTTATGTGCTTAGTACGGTGTTCATTGTAGGGTTTATATAATTTTAAACACTCGTTCCAGTGGGTGCTACTCAAGTGGTCTGTTCACTAGTACACGAAACATTTGAACACTTTTCTTGTTCTCATACAACAGCTGCACTTGGCCGGCCGGAGTGGCCGAGCGGTTCTAGGCGCTACAGTCTGGAACCGCGCGACCGCTACGGTCGCAGGTTCGAATCCTGCCTCGGGCATGGATATGTGTGATGTCCTTAGGTTAGTTAGGTTTAATTAGTTCTAAGTTCTAGGGGACTGATGACCTCAGAAGTTAAGTCCCATAGTGCTCAGAGCAATTTGAATTTGAACAGCTGCACTTATTTACTTAGTATTCAGCAACCTATTTCGGTATCTATTGGACAATATTCAGACTGTGTATAACATGCTCACCTAATCCGCATGGAGAACCTTTATCCTTATACTATGAGCCTTTCATAGCATACAAAACTTGCCATACAACTCATTCATGACGCTATCACTACATTGCATCCCAGAAAATATTAAATACGGAGGTGTCTTTCCCATGCTGCCTGCAACCACGAAAAACACGACTGTAGGCAGAACAGGAAAGACTTCTGCGTAATTTTCATTGATTCAAGCCTCTCATAACGTTGTGAATGTGCTGCACAATAATTGTACAGTGATTTCGTCCGGTGGTAGTATTTGGAGGACATGTTTTGTTTGACGCTCATCCGATCATGTTTTTTACAGCATAAAGGTGGTTCAGAACAGACTGAACTCGATTGCTGAATAATAAATGAAAAACAAGTGCAAATGATTTCTTCGTGTATCGGACTACATCCTCAAAGTAACTTCTAAATGATAAAACCGTTTTAAAACCGCCATTGACGGTCAGTTTTATTATACAGGACGTCTTCATTGTACCACATATATAAATCACGTCATTGGCGTCTTAGGCCTTTGGCCTTTTCCAAATGTCTGGGAATACCGTACTATAATTGTAATCACAGGCATTTGAAAGTGTCCAGTATTGTGAGTAATACGCGTGGAACAAAAACGGCATCTTGCATAATAAAACTGACCGCCAACAGTGGTTTTGAAATGGTTTCATCATTTAGAAGTTACTAGTGCAGCTGTTGTACATACCATGAAATTCTTCTATTATCTTACAGCTATCAACAACCGCTTGCACAAAATATTACATAAAACTACATTCACATTACAAAAGAAGTTCCAAACTGAGAGGATATGTAATGCCATTTTTAAACATCCTCTTATTTATATCTGTAAATAAGGATGATTATACGCCTCTTGTACGCGATATTCAAAAAAGTTGAATTTCCAACTTAAGCATTTTAATATTTATCATGATACATGAACCAGAATAGTATCTTCAGAGGTATTTCAGCCGCAATGGTCAATGAGGCAGTGCCGTAAAAGAAATAAGAAAGTTTGTTATCGCACTCCACTGATCTTTTACTCTTGTTTTACGGCTGACACGAGTTTATGAGCAACCCGCACCAAGAGTCTCCATGGCATTCTGAGTCGCAATCTTCTCGAAGACATAGTCACGGGGAGAATACAACAAAATTCATATCCCCTTAGCGATTCAGATGTGGTATCTCTTTCCCTGCGGCTTACTGCATCCGATAAGAGATCGTTCCTCCTCTGCTGGCTGCGAGCTCCGCTTCTCTTTGCTGTTTCCTTTTTCTCCTTTACTACCGACATTTTGTACCTGGGGATATTAAAGGGATTCTTACAGTCTATTTTACTAATAGATATCGCGCAGGCTCATGAATTAAGTTTGTCCACTCAGTGAATTTAAGAGCACTACAATAATTAACTGGAAACTGGAAACTTCAGCAGCTTCGCACCATTTATTTCACCCAACACCCAACTAGTCGCAAAACGGGAGCAGTGCTCTAGTTGCTTGCACACAATGCAGCGGTTCCGACACTTTAAAGATCATTCGTGAATCATCGCAGGAGAGGTTCATTAGCGAGGCTACACTACGATTATTGCTGTGTTAACGACCCAAGTTTCGGTGCCTTGGCCAACAACGGACAAGATGGCGCAACGCAGCTTTACGGCAGTCTCCATTTGTTTCCAGCCGTTTCCTTTGTTCTTTTTAATCGAGTTCCGGAATGGTTCCTACACAATAGTCACGCTCGATTATGTAACCATCTTTAAAACAGGATAAGCCAGCTCATTGTTACTGCAGACAATCCAAGTATTAGTTAGTTCAAATGTATCTCTCGATTGTCGTTAAAAAATTAATTAATTAGTTTCGTTCCTCGTAGAAATCCTGCAACTGTCATTCATGATTTAAAAAACACACTGCGCTGGTTACGTTTCTTCATGCATACCGGGATAAGTTTCTGTAATTACTTTCTTTATCAAGAGCAAATGTTTAGGATGGCATTTTAAGCGATGTATGGGCATGTGTTGATCTGCCACTTTTACCCAGCAGACGTCACTTGTGGTTTTAAGTTACTATGTCTCGTTTAAAATGAAGGTGACACAGCAACGTAAAAAAATAAAAATATAAAAAAAGGCAACTGCACGGCAAGACAGTCGGAACAGGTCGCATAAAATACCAACATAAATAATGGCAACTGATAATGAGAACGAATTCTCGAAATGCATCTTGCTATTCACGAAAAACGTAACTAGCGCAATGTTTTATTGTTTAAATCATAAATAAAAGACAACTTTATAATTATATCAAAAGCAGTACCACAAAAAATGCTTTTTACAAGCAAAACGTTCTAGATCAAGTTTTTATTTAACTGTTATGACCGTTTCTGGCCGAATCAGACACTAAAATGCAGGAGTTCCTGAAGATACCACAAATCTGCCGAAACTGGTCATTACAGCCAAATAAAAACGTGATCTGATTTTTCTTCATAAAATAATAAAAAAATCACTGACTTCTGTTGCGATACAATGGTACCTTTCTGCAGCAAACACAATTAACATTATTAATAATTTTCTACTATAAAATATAACCTATTACTACAGAATCTACTAATTACATGCCTATTAGCCATTATGCATGTTCATGTTACCCATTTGTCTCTGTGTATACAATGTGTGGTCGTTTCTCGTTTTGTGAGGAGTCAGTTGTTTGTGTTTGTCATACAAGATAAGCCAGTGTTTTTGTTTGTTTTTCCACCTTGTTCCCCGTTCCCAGTCGCGTCGTGCTTGAAGTGGACCTTTTTGACCTCTGGTTTTCCCATTTCAAAATATTTAATTTAAAACCCAAAGTCATTTGCATTGTTTTGATTCTACAGATAAAGGACACGCTATAGGAAAGTGACTTGAACGTCGATGAAATGAGTACCATTTGCTGGTAGATGTTTCCCTTGCCTGTATTCCAGCCATCAAAGTCCAGCTGATACGAAACTTCTTGGTCAGAAATTTGAGCGGAGCGAAAACAAGACTTCCTAGAAATGGCACAAGTGATTTTTTTTTCGAATTTTCAGGGACATACGAAGAGTGGGAAATGGACAAATGGGGTGTCAAACTGAATAGCGTGAGGTCTAGTTTTGCAAAATGTATTTAACTGCTTGATAGTTAACAAGACAATTAAGGATATCTTAATTACTGATTTGAGAGAAATCAAATATTTCACCAATAGCTCAGGCTAGCGACGCAGATGAAATGTCAAAAATTCACCTCTTCAAGGCTTAGCAGTTTAGAGCAAAAAGTTCCAGAGGTTTGATATTCAACTGGCGAAAAAACCGAAGGTGAAAAATTAATGATTAAACGGTCAAATGGTTTGTGAAATTAATTGTTAAAAGGTAGAAAATAAAGTAGATTAGTGAAACGTCTGCCGCGTCTTTGAATGACGCCCGGAATCATGTACAACAAATGAGGTGGCGACTGTAAATTTAAGGTTCAGTGATTAACTTAAATTTTAAAGAGTACTAGAGGATATATGTCTAGCGGATAGACCGTGCAGTCTATTGCTGTGTGACGTTGACATTCTGATGTTTTTTGAAGTTTAACATTGAACTTTAAATTCTCAGTCGGCACCTCATTAGCTGTACATGATTTCGAGAATCATTCAAAGATCTGTCAAATGCTTCTCTAATCAGTTTTATTTCTTACTTTTAGACAAATCACATCACAGATTATTTGACTTTTTTCCAATTTTTAAAAATCTCTGATGAGGTCTAATCCGTCAACAGTCATATAGGCTTCGCCACAAGCCCTCCCTCGGTCGTCATACAGAGGACTGCTAAAGCTGTCAACCGACTATTATCTCTACCACCGAGGTTCGGTGGTCCCTCGTACCAGAAGCAAGCTGGCATTTCAGGCTTTCATTGTGCACCAAATCTCTTACTCACTGCAGTCGTGTTTGGAAAAAAAAATCTGCGTTTTTCTCACAGATGTTATGGCTCTCGGTTAGGTAAGACTCATGCTGTTGACAGAAACGCACAAAACACATGAGCTAGAACGATCCTTGATTTCGCCCTCCGCAATGTTACGGCGTTGCGCGAAGTAACCCGCGCGACCGTGTCCGGAATGCACGCACTGCTAGCGATGTGTGGCACGCGAGCCCAATTATGCGACCTATTACATCACTGATTAGCAAGCAAACGTTTATCTGCGAACCTGGATCACTTATCGGCGTTAAAATTATCAAACAGTCTTAATAAATGTCTCGCTTGTTCCTCGAGACACGGTTAAAATAGCCTGCGCTCCAGCACCAATAAAGTAATTTAATTACGCTCATAATGAGTCCAAGGACCTATCAGTTGGTTGGGAACGTACATTACTAACAGTTACTCCAGAACGCCAAACGGGTCCTTCCCACTTTTGTAAACATTTTCACTTCGACAAAACGTGGTAATACTCAGAACTACACTATCTGATCATAAGTACCCGGACACACATTAGTGGGCGTTAATGAGCGGTGTGTTTACCCTTCCCCTTTATGGTGGCTTTAACTCTGCGGGAAACATTTTCAGTCAGGTGACTGAATGTCTTCGGAGGAATGGCAGCCCGTTATTCCTCGAGAGCTGAAACCAGAGGAGGAGTTACGTTGGACGCTGGCTACGACGACTTTCTAACTCATCCAAGACCTGTTCCATTGGGTTCAGGACGGAACTCCGTGCAGGAAAGTCCGTTTCAGAAGGTTATTGTTCACAAACCATTCCCACACTGATGCTGCTTCATGTCAGGGTGCACTGTCACGCTGATGCAATCATCAAAATGGTTCAAATGGCTCTGACCGCATGAGACTTAACATCTGAGGTCATCAGTCCCCTAGAACTTAGAACTAATTAAACCTAACTAACCTAAGGACATCACACACATCCATGCCCGAAGCAGGATTCGAACCTGCGACCGTAGCGGTCACGCGGTTCCAGACTGAAGCGCCTAGAACCGCTCGGCCACAAGGGCCGGCGATGCAATCATCGTCTCCGAACTGTTCCTCTATTATACGCAGTACACAGTTATGTAAAATATGTTCGTATCATTCCTTTTCTTAAGCGCAGTAAGGGGACCACACTAAACACGAAAAAATCCCCGTACCGTTACACCATCTCCTCCGTACGTCAATGTTGACATTACACATGATGGCAGGTGAAGTTCTCCAGGTACTCGCCAAGCCCAAATCCTGCCATCGGATTGCCACCGGGTACAGCGTGATTCATCACTCCAAATGTCTCGTTTCCAGACGTCCACACTATAGTAGCGTCGTCGCTTACCACTGACTACAGAAATATGTAGCTTATGAGAAGCAGCTTCAGTACTTATTCCAATCTTTTTAACTAGCCGGACGAAGTGGCCGTGCGGTTAAAGGCGCTGCAGTCTGGAACCGCAAGACCGCTACGGTCGCAGGTTCGAATCCTGTCTCGGGCATGGATGTTTGTAATGTCCTTAGGTTAGTTAGGTTTAACTAGTTCTAAGTTCTAGGGGACTAATGCCTCAGCAGTTGAGTCCCATAGTGCTCAGAGCCATTTGAACCATTTTTTAACTCCTCACGCACAGTCTTTGTGGTAGCCGGAGTGCTGGTAGCACTTTGGAACTCACGAATGATTTCTCCCACTGATTTCGTGCGATTTTTTACACCTACCCTCCGCAATACTCGATGTTTCGTGTGTCAGTACATGAAGTCTACCTGATCTTGGTGTAGCAGTGATTGTTATTTCGTGTTTCCACTTCACAGCCATCTCATCAACAGTCGATATGGACAGCTTTAGAAGGATTGAAAGGTCTCTGATGGATTTGTTACTCAGGTAACTGCCAATGACTTGTCCGCGGTCGAAGTCACTGAGCTTTCCTGACAAACCTATTCTGCTGCTGTCAACGTAATGCTCTCTGTCTCTGTTCATAATGGCGAGTCCGCGTCTCGTGACATCGTGGTCAGTTTCTAATAACATAATGGTGTCCAGATACTTTGGATCAGATAGTGCAGGTAGTACCCCTCTCATATATGTAATAGATCCACGGTTTAATTCATGGCTTTTACCGACCAATAGTATGCGCACGCTCTAAGCCGCATCACTTGCCTTTGAAAGTTGAAAAAGAAAAATTGATCAGAGTTCCACAGTTGTGAATGGCAAAATCAAAATGGTTCAAATGGCTCTGAGCACTATGGGACTTAACATCTGAGGTCATCAGTCCCCTAGACTTAGAACTACTTAAACCTAACTAACCTAAGGACATCACACACATACATGCCCGAAGTAGGATTCGAGCCTGCGACCATAGCAGCAGCGCGGTTCCGGACTGAAGTGTGTGAATGGCAACCCACTTGCAAATTCTCGTAAGCTTTTCGTACTAAAGGGCAGACGACACATTCCTAAACCCATGAGGGCTGCAGACCGTATTGCGGACTCCGCGAGCTCCAAGCAACTTCTGAAATTGTTTAAGCATCGCGGCCTTTCAGCCAATCAGGCCTGAGGCGCAGAATGATTGGCTGACTATACGGGGGGATTTACAAAAAACCTATAATTTCGACAAATAAAATCCTAATCGAATAATTATTCCACCAAAATCTCGCCTCAGCAGACTGTGAAATGATAAGTTACATTACAACACAAAGAAGATAAACCAAGAACATGACAACAGAGTAGTTCTATTTGTTGATGGTCAACTTGTTTCCGGTCGATTGAGTGGTAAATCCGCCAGTCGGTTTGATGAGTAACGTTTACATACTTTGAATATTGACTGCTTACGGCATTCGTCTCCCTACCAGTGGACTGCAATGCTTCTCACTCCCGCTATCGCCTCCGTCGCTGACTACAGCTAAGATCGACGTACCTCTGAACCTAGAGAAGACATCAGTGTGGCGGGTCCCTCAATGGAGGGCGGGACACCATAGCCAAGCCCTCTATAACACTGGCCATTGTGGCAAAAGCTTGGCTAATTCCTGCCACATGGTCTGATAACGACGTAAATAGACACCCTCTTGAAAGAAGAAAACTAATCTTCTTGTTGTTCAGATGATTCCACGGACGCTGTGGTCATACAGGCTAGTCATCTGCCCCAAGACAGGGCCTAAATATACTGGCTGATCGCCGCGGAGTAGCTTCATACTAATTTTCGTTGTCTTTCATTGGTTTTGTCAAAGCGTTATGGGATTGGCAGTACTAACCTTTAATACGGACGTCATTTACAGCAGCCTGCTAAAGACTGACTCTGCTTAAGACGTTTGTGAACTTACTTCCATAATTTGATTTGGACAGTGCTTCGAAACTAGATGTGTGCAGTTTACACTTACCTACTCAACAGGCTTTTCCATTATTTTTGTGTCGCTTTATTATGTGCCCCCCCCCCCCCCTCCTTCCACCTCTGACAAATGTCCAGACCCAATTAAACGAATGATGGCTGGAGTTGTTCACCACTTCCTCTGAAATAGCCACCGTAAAGTCATGAAAAATGTAATGCAAGAAAAGTCTGCATGATTAACAGATACATGTGGCAAAGTGGCACAGTGATTAGTACGCTGGACTCTTATTTGGGAGGACGATGGTTCAAATCCCTATACTGCCTTCCAGGTTTAGAGCTTCCGTGCTTCCCCATAATCGCTTAACACAGATCACAGATGCCGGGGTCGTTCCTTTCAAAAGAGCATAGCCAATTTCACCCCCACGCAAAAAAAAAAAAAAAAAAAAAAAAAAATCGAGCTTGTGATTTGTCTCTAATGATCTCATTCTCACCGAGACGTAAAGCTGTAATCTTGCTTTCTTGCAGTCTTCCCTTCCATCCTCCTCCTCCTCTTCTTCGTATTCTTATTCTTATTATTATTATTCTTTTTCCTCGGTTACTGTGATTTTTCGCTGTTCGGTGTCAACGTGTAATAAGTATGCGCTCAATCTCGACTTAGCATTATTTTATTTCTGTCAGACATTAGAACTGTCGCTATGTCACCTTGAACATACGAAGGAATTCCGAGTTAGTCATCTGCCTACCACTCATTGTAAATTTTGATTTTGTTTATAAGTAAGTTTCCTGTTACCATTCACGATTCTCTTATATTCATATTTTACACGACGCGTTTCGGGAAATGATTTCCATTTTCAAGTGTTTCTCTTTGTATTACGCCATTTTTATGTGATGTTTGCAACGTGTGAGGTTCTGCTCGAAAAATTTACAGAAAAATGCCATAGTAAAATTGGAAAACTTACTTGAAAATGTTAATCATTTGCCGAAACGCGTCGTGTGAAGTATGAGTAAAAGAAAATGGTGACTGGTAGCAGAAAAGTTGTTTATAAACAAAGCCATTGTTTTCACAGTCGCAGGCTTTCACAAAACCATTGATAACGGAAAAACTGGTGTAATTTTGTTCTGTGTGTTATATCTTGTGCTTATGAAGCGAATATCGGGAATCAACCCGTTATTTGGTTAGACGAACAAGTTAATTACACCTAGTCTGACAAAATTAAACGGAAAAGTGTGACGTCATATTGCAACAGTAGCACAAACAAAACTCAGTTTGGCCCTATTTTGGTTTCCAACCTGGGACAAGTGTCCTGCTCAGTATTGTTTTTGCAGCTTCAAAAGACGTCCTAACTGAAGCATTATGCTTATAAGTGCAGAAATTGATGATCGGAGTAATATTTCAGGAGCCTGCTTATTTTACATACACTCCTGGAAATTGAAATAAGAACACCGTGAATTCATTGTCCCAGGGAGGGGAAACTTTATTGACACATTCCTGGGGTCAGATACATCACATGATCACACTGACAGAACCACAGGCACATAGACACAGGCAATAGAGCATGCACAATGTCGGCACTAGTACAGTGTATATCCACCTTTCGCAGCAATGCAGGCTGCTATTCTCCCATGGAGACGATCGTAGAGATGCTCGATGTAGTCCTGTGGAACGGCTTGCCATGCCATTTCCACCTGGCGCCTCAGTTGGACCAGCGTTCATGCTGGACGTGCAGACCGCGTGAGACGACGCTTCATCCAGTCCCAAACATGCTCAATGGGGGACAGATCCGGAGATCTTGCTGGCCAGGGTAGTTGACTTACACCTTCTAGAGCACGTTGGGTGGCACGGGGTACATGCGGACGTGCATTGTCCTGTTGGAACAGCAAGTTCCCTTGCCGGTCTAGGAATGGTAGAACGATGGGTTCGATGACGGTTTGGATGTACCGTGCACTATTCAGTGTCCCCTCGACGATCACCAGTGGTGTACGGCCAGTGTAGGAGATCGCTCCCCACACCATGATGCCGGGTGTTGGCCCTGTGTGCCACGGTCGTATGCAGTCCTGATTGTGGCGCTCACCTGCACGGCGCCAAACACGCATACGACCATCATTGGCACCAAGGCAGAAGCCACTCTCATCGCTGAAGACGACACGTCTCCATTCGTCCCTCCATTCACGCCTGCCGCGACACCACTGGAGGCGGGCTGCACGATGTTGGGGCGTGAGCAGAAGACGGCCGAACGGTGTGCGGGACCGTAGCCCAGCTTCATGGAGACGGTTGCGAATGGTCCTCGCCGATACCCCAGGAGCAACAGTGTCCCTAATTTGCTGGGAAGTGGCGGTGCGGTCCCCTATGGCACTGCGTAGGATCCTACGGTCTTGGCGTGCATCCGTGCGTCGCTGCGGTCCGGTCCCAGGTCGACGGGCACGTGCACCTTCCGCCGACCACTGGCGACAACATCGATGTACTGTGGAGACCTCACGCCCCACGTGTTGAGCAATTCGGCGGTACGTCCACCCGGCCTCCCGCATGCCCACTATACGCCCTCGCTCAAAGTCCGTCAACTGCACATACGGTTCACGTCCACGCTGTCGCGGCATGCTACCAGTGTTAAAGACTGCGATGGAGCTCCGTATGCCACGGCAAACTGGCTGACACTGACGGCGGCGGTGTACAAATGCTGCGCAGCTAGCGCCATTCGACGGCCAACACCGCGGTTCCTGGTGTGTCCGCTGTGCCGTGCGTGTGATCATTGCTTGTACAGCCCTCTCGCAGTGTCCGGAGCAAGTATGGTGGGTCTGACACACCGGTGTCAATGTGTTCTTTTTTCCATTTCCAGGAGTGTAGTTGGTGAATCGCGTGTCTAACCCAGCTATTTAAATAAACCCAGCAGAGCGGGGAAGCCTGACTAAGGCACACACCTGAGGCAGTTAGCCCCCACAGCAAACGGGCTGCAGACATTCCAAGCGTGTCGTGGCGCACCTCTGCGAATCCAGGAAGTACTGTGCGTTACCGCTAGGCCAGCACGGCGGATGTCTGTGGCGCTCAAGCGAGTACAGTAACCAACGCGAAGAGACGTGTTAGCCCGGGAAGCCTATCTGCGGGCGAGTGCCGTCGTGTTCCTTAACGGAAAGGATACTGTTAATCGGTGTTTGCGCCCCAGTCGTCAAAGTTGCTGGGCAGAAAGAAATTGGTAAAAGAAACTGACCTTTGGAAAGAACAATCAATGAAGACCGTAGAAAACCCAAACTGGCACCAGTAAACTGACATATCAATGCAGGCTGTCGCGGATACGGAATTTGCTCTATTAGCCAGTTTACTACCGTGACTGTCTCCACGCCTCGTCTTTTAATAGCATACCGTGTACGTAATGGCTAGGGTCCTGCGATTATTGACCAAATAGTGTAGTTGGAGCATACAAAACTTCTCCCTGCGCAAACGGAAAAGATGATACACAATGATTCTTTGTTCAGTTGTTATTTTTTTTAAAATAAAAATAGGTGACACCTCCTTTAATTTCAAGATGACCGCCTTATGACTGTAACAGTTACAAAATCTCTGTTGTCAATCTTCAAAAAACTATAGTGTTATGCAAAGGAATAATAGGTGCACAGAAATTTTGAGAGCCAATTTGGTATTTTGTGTTTAAAGACAACACCCTAGACGGGAGCACAGGAGAATAGGATTTAACGTCTCGTCGACGACGATGTCAGAAACAGGGATGGCCCGACGGAGATTGGAATCGTGCGCCTCCCTCACACCTCGGTCAGTACCTACGATTAATTATCAATGGCGTCCGCCCCCGGTAGCAGAGTGATCAGCGCGACAGCATGTCAATCCTAAGAGCCCGGGTTCGATTCCCGGCTGGGTCGGCGATTATCTCCACTCAGGAACTGGGTGTTGTGTTGTCCTAATCATCAACGCGCAAGTCGCCGAAGTGGCGTCAAATCGAAAGACTTGCACCCGGCGAACGGTCTACCCAACGGGATGCCCTAGTCACACAACCATAAAACATCACCAATGGCTACGTAAACGGTAAACTTTGGTCACTAAATATTACTTCAATGAGGAACGGTAGTGCTAGGAAAAGCCACTCTGTTACGGGTATCGCGAATAGAAAAATTGTGAAACATCCAGTATTCTTCAACACCCACCTCCAAACTCTCAGCAACTGCGGCGGTGAGTCTTCAAAATTTGAACACCTCTTTACCGTTTGAATTTGTAAGATGCCTCAGGAAGGAAAAAACTGCTTCCATTCTGTTTCGTTTCTTGTGATCACTGTTCGAAAAGCATTTTTGTTTTGACACTGCGGTAAGATGGGGATGAAGAGGCGATTGTGTGGGTGGTAGCTGAGAGTGAGGGAGCAGGGGAGTTTAGCCTTTCCGGGCAATGTTGCCGTCCATGTGAAATTAATTTACACACAACAAGGATGATTAGATGATTTCGGACTTCATTGGTTACTTGCAGCAGAGGTTCGCGTCCTACAATATGGTGACAGAGTGTTTCCTATTTATCGTTTCCTGCTAGGGATAAAGTATCTCCTTCCTGCTGCCTTTACTCAACACAGTTAAAAATTATATTGATGCCTTTATCAGTGATAACATGGTTGTATATGTTGTGTTTGTTCTTTGGGACATGTCTGAAAGAACGTACACCACATATATAATTACGGCAGTGATGGCCGATGTTCCCTTCAGTGCAGATGCACACCAAGCACGAATTCTTGCTGGAATCGGCGAGACGTCGCGAGCAGCGAGGCTAATGAGCAGGAAGGCTACATCAGTAGTGTGTGGCACAAGTTGAGGATGTGGGTCGGACAGGAGACGTGCTAAGGTAGTCCGTGCCGATGTGGCAACTACTGTCACCGAATGGCGTAGTGGCCAGCGCATCTGCATAGTCAGCATGAGACCCGGCTTCTAATCCTGGTCTGGCACAAATTTTCAACTTGCCCCATTGATGGATATCAATACCCACTGGCAGCTAATGTCTTTAATTCGTTTGTGTCTTGAGAGCATGGCTGATATTAACCTACCAGAACCGCGTCACTATATTGAAGATAGTCTCGCCGTTCAAAGTTTTCCGCTGAGCATGTCTCCCACCACCTGGCTCCGGATGCCAGCTCAAGCGGGGGTGATCTGAAGAAACCAACCACGACTCTCACATTTCCCAAGCCAGCGACAAGCACCTCACATAGTTAGCAAGACGTGGCCACAGTGCCGAAAGCAGCGGACGAAGATCATGCTCTGCACACTTGCCTCCAGGCTGTCAGGGAACTTGATATCCCTCCGACTAGCATCAAGATTTTCGAAGCACACTTTCTGCCTTTATTTGCAGCATTAATGTACCATGCATGACGCACTTAATGTGGCGATAGTAAGAGAAATAGTTCAAATGGCTTTGAGCACTATGGAACTTAACTTCTGAGGTCATCAGTCCCCTAGAACTTAGCACTACTTAAACCTAACTCACCTAAGGACATCACACATATGCATGCCCGAGGCAGGATTCGAACCTGCGACAGTAGCGGTCGCGCGGTTCAAGATTGAAGCGCCTAGAACCGCTTGGCCACCCCGGCCGGCGATTGTAAGAGACAGTTTAGTGAAGTGACTAGCTGTTCTGCCAATTTACAATTATTATATTTAACCGGCCGATTAAAGACTGCTACTCAAAAAGATGAGCCATTTTTAATTAACTATGTCCCATCAACGGATTCGTTATATACCACTCATCCATTCCTCCAACTGGCAATAACTTACTTTCCGCTATGTCTCTAAACAGAAGGCAGCGGCTGCAGCCTGTCGCTCCCATTTTGGAAGTGAAGTGCTACAACATATATTACTAGATAACAAAGAACAAATCTATTAAACCTACAAGCGCTGTGAGTGAATTCCTGTGTATCTGTGCTGTGAAAGTTGATGGGTATCATGAGACAAAACGCTGTTGGTCTCCGGTAACGATGGAAAAGCCTTGCATCATAGTTTTTAATTATTTATTGCCATTGGTCTGTTGCAGTGCATGTTTGGAACTCCCGAGGCCTAAACGAGACCATTTTTTATGTGAGAACTTTTATAGCTTTTTAAATAAAACAAACGTTATTAACAAAATGGTTCAAATGGCTCTAAGCACTATGGGACTTAACGTCTGAGGTCATCAGTCTCCGAGACTTACAACTAATTAAACCCAACTAACCTAAGGACATCACACACATCCATGCCCGAAGCAGGATTCGAACCTGCGACCGTCGCAGCAGCGCGGTTCCGGACTGAAGCGCCTAGAACCGCTCGACCACAGCGGCCGGCTCTTTATTAACATTTTACATCTTTTTTCTTTGTGCGTACGTATTTGCAGCCCTCTGCCGGTAGAGGG
Source organism: Schistocerca piceifrons (assembly GCF_021461385.2). Lineage (NCBI taxonomy): Eukaryota > Metazoa > Arthropoda > Insecta > Orthoptera > Acrididae > Schistocerca > Schistocerca piceifrons. The sequence continues at coordinate 233,377,145 of NC_060149.1, read as the reverse complement.
CTTCGAATTGTAGCTTGCAATATGACTGTGTGTAACGTTACTAGGTCGATGCACAAGAAACAGCGTGCTGAGTTTCGAATTCGAAGAGTTCGTCCACAAATCGAGCACTCTCTCCTCCAGCATTACAAAGCCAGATCACACACGAGCGCTGCGACATTTGTAAAAATCCGACGCCTGTTATCGATAATCCTCCATACAGTCCCCTACTTGGTCCCATCTGATTTTCATCTGTTTCCAAAACTTAAAGAACGCCTTCGAGAACTTCACTTTGATAGTGATGAAACGGTGCAAGCAGAGGTGAGGTGGTGCCTCCGTCAACAAAGTCAAACGCTACAGTGACTGTGTCAACGAACCGGTCACTCGTTGGGAGAAATGTGTTCGCCGACAGGGTTACTAAGTTGAAAAATAAATTTATAGTCATACTATCGTACATTGAAACCATTAGCCAATTTAATGACACAATATGGAACTGCACTGTAATGATACAGTTCTAGAAGTCCAAGACCTGCAGATTGAATGACGAATGAGACAGACACCAAAAGTGATAATAGTAATGCTTTTAGTTCACAAGATAGAGAACGTGATTTATGGATAGCATTCTATGCAGTTTCGCATCGTATCCTGGTATACAAACCACAACCAGTTGATTACGGAATATCGGAATTGCCTTGCTGGTTCTGACAAAATGTGGATTACATAGTCGCTTATTGATATCATCAAATCGTCCGCCCCCGCTAGCTGAGTGGTCAGCTCGACACAATGTCAATCCTCAGGGCCCGGGTTCGATTCCCGGCTGGGTCGGAGATTTTCTCCGCTCAGGGACTGGGTGTTTTGTCCTAATCACCATCATTTCATCCCCATCGACGCGCAAGTGGCCGAAGTGACGTCAAATCGAAAGACTTGCGCCCGGCGAGCGGTCTACCCGACGGGAGACCCTAGTCACACGACGTCATCAAATCCTCATTCACTGTTAACTTCCTTCCATTGCCTGGGCTTTATTTTTTAGTGCTTCCAGCAAACGCGGGCTATTCAGTTGCTCGTTCTTCTAAACTTTCTGTGCCGAAATTAACAAAAAAGATGAAAGTACAGATTAGAGAAGACACACGATTCAGCACTTCCATGATGCCTGTTATCAAAATTAAACTGAGGTAAATAGGGCGCATTGACAGATGAAGCGACGAAGATGGCCGTAGAAGTTGCACAGCCTACAGCAGCAAACAGCAACTAAATATATGTAAGCGTGTTGCTAACGATCGAACCGTTTCTGAAGAAGTTCTGAAGACGTCCTTAGAAAGCATTGGATGACTGGTGGCTGAAATAGAGAAATAGCATAAAGATGAATATATAAATATGTGATTCTAAAATTCTTCCAGTTTTAATGACCAGCGCATAGAAAACACGTTTATTCGCATTTCTTTTTATCTTTTTGAAATTATGTATTAAAATCATGGAAAATATTCGTTCCAATAACCATACTGGGACTCAAATTCTGAAATTCCAACCTTCGCAAGGGATCTTGCCATTGCTACAACAGAATCGCAGTGCATCTCTCTGCCGCAACTGGCGACATTTCAGTAGCAGAACCGATACGATATTTGGTATCTATACTAATACCCAAATTCTATATAGATACCTAGACAATGCCAGAAGGTATTGGCTGCCTACGTATTTTTCAGCTTTTCTTGACAAAACGACCCGGTCTGCCTTTATCTAACCTTAACCTCTCAACGAGGTGAGGCCTCGCCAGGAGGGACACATCATTCGGATTCCAAGTTGGAGAACTAGAGTATGTTAGGGGCACCGAAGTGGCCGAAGTAGCGTTCAGTCTAAAGACCAGCACTCGGTCATTGAGCCACACGTAATTACTATTACAGTATAAAATTGATTACATCCGTGAAGAGTGAGGTACAACTATTCTAACTGTAAACAAAATATAGGCCTTGCCATAACTTTATGCTTCTCATAAGCTTTTCTTTAAGACAATGACACTCATTTAGAACAAGCTTTGTATTTTTCATATTTCACGATAGAAATAGTGGATATTCTTGACGTAGCCTAGACAGTGAAAACCTCTGTAATAAAGAGCATCTGTCTTTACAATAGCGTATTCAATTCGCCAATGTGCATTTGAAGGCACAGTTACATAATCGGGATTCAGTTAACTGTCAGTCTTTCCTCGTGACATTCTGCCACAACTTCGCAAATTTCAAGTGAGAACGCACTATAACCACCAACAGATGCACCTCTCTAACGTGTTGACATAACAGCGAAGATTCTTCGATAGCTAACAGAAGCCCTGGTGATCAGGTTGTGCTTAAAATTTTTGTCCGTGGAGTAAATACGCTTTTGGAAAGATAAGACGGGCTCTATTACTTAGTTTTCCACTTTTTTAGATAAAAGAACTCATTTTAAATAGGAGGCAAAATATGGGAATTATGTTTTGTTTGCGTGAAACAATTAGAATTGTGAGCGAGTCACCTTTTCTTGCCGGCCGGAGTGGCCGTGCGGTTCTAGGCGCTACAGTCTGGAACCGAGCGACCGTTACGGTCGCAGGTTCGAATCCTGCCTCGGGCATGGATGTGTGTGATGTCCTTAGGTTAGTTAGGTTTAATTAGTTCTACGTTCTAGGCGACTGATGACCTCAGAAGTTAAGTCGCATAGTGCTCAGAGCCATCACCTTTTCTTGGTGTGGTTATTGTGGACTTCAGTCATTACATTCATCTGTTGCAGTTTCCGAAGCTAGTCTATCCTGCAAAAGCCTTTTTATCTCTACGTAACTACTACGACCTACATACATTTCAGTCTTGGTCTCCCTCTACAATTTTTACCGCCTACGTATCCCTCCATTCACAAATTGACCATTCTTTGATGCCTCACGCCTCATTATGTATTCCATCCATATATCCCTCCTATCAGGCAAGTCGTGCCGTAAATTTCTTTCCTACCCAGTTCAGTTCAGCACCTCCTTATCAGTAATGGAAATGGAAATGAGCGTTTGGCGTCATTGGCCGTGAGGCCCATTACGGGGCAGGTCCGGCCGCCTTGGTGCAGGTTGGGGTTGGGTTGTATGGGAAGGAGACCAGACAGCGAGGTCATCGGTCTCATCGGATTAGGGAAGGACTGGGAAGGAAGTCGGCCGTGCCCTTTCAAAGGAACCATCCCGGCATTTGCCTGGAGCGATTTAGGGAAATCACGGAAAACCTAAATCAGGATGGCCGGACGCGGGATTGAACCGTCGTCCTCCCGAATGCGAGTCCAGTGTTTAACCACTACGCCACCTCGCTCGGTTGGTGCAGGTCTTATTACATTCGACGCCACATTGGGCGGCCTGCGCGCCGGACGGCGATGAAATGATGATGAAGATAACACAACACCCAGTCCCTGAGCGGAGAAAATCCCCGACCCAGCCGGGAATCGAAACCGGGCCCGTATGACGGCAATCCGTCACGCTGACCACTCAGCTATCGGGGTGTATAATGATTCAAATACAGAGGGTGAACAAAAATATGGAAACACCGCCATAAATACGTGCTTGAACATAAATGCAGTGCTAGCCAAGCCTGCAGGTTGCACTGTTGTATTTGACAGTGTTCTTAATACGTTGAAACTGTCAAACGTGGTAAAAACATTGGTCTGTGTAGCTGTAAGTGCATTATTTCGGAGCTCATTGTGTTTCCACAACCAAGGTAGCACAAGTATTTGGTGTTTGAAGAGGGACCGTGTCGCTGATTTATACCGCATACATGGAAAGCGGGTCGTCCGCAGTGGCCGAGCGGTTCTAGGCGCTTCAGTCTGGAACCGCGCGACCGCTACGGTCGCAGGGTCGAATCCTGTCTCGGACATGGATGTGTGTGATGTCCTTAGGTTAGTTAGGTTTAAGTAGTTCTAAGTTCTAGGGGACTGATGACCTCAGATGTTAAGTCCCATAGTGCTCAGAGCCATTTGAACCATTTGGAAAGCGGAAAAACATCACCTGCTAAGTCACAAAGCTGATGAAATTGCGTGTTGAGTGATCGTGATAGAGAGTCATTGAAGAAGACTCTGTCGAAAAATAAGAAGACAACACATGCAAAAATCCCTGCAGAAATGAATGTCGCATTCAGCACCAAAACAATACGAATGGAGCTCCATAAGCTGGACATTGCAGAGTGAGCTGGAATTTCAAAACCACGCATCAGTGATGCAAATACCCGCAACGGGAAAACGTGGTGCTGAAACCATAAAACCTGGAATATGGAGCAATGGAAAAAAAGTCATTACATCCGATGAGTCTTATTTCACACAGTTCAAAAAATGGTTCAAATAGCTCGAAGCACTATGAACTTAACATCTGAGGTCATTAGTCCCCTAGACTTAGAACTACTTAAACCTAACCAACCTAAGGACACCACACACATTCATGCCCGAGGCAGGATTCGAACCTGCGACCGTAGCAGTAGCGCGATTCCAGTCTGAAGCGCCTAGAACAGCTCGTCCACAGCGGCCGGCTCACACAGTTTACAACTTCTGTCCCAGGTTACATCCCAAGAGGGAAACGTGGTGGAGGTTCGATGATAATTTGGGCGGCTGGATTAAGGTATTTCGTGGGGAGTTGCAAGACGACAGGTCCTTTGCTCACACAGCTCGCATCGTCCAGGACTGTTTTTCGAGGAAGAGGATGAATTGGAACATATCCACTGGTCACCACGATCATCAGATCTCAATATTATCGAGCCCTCGTGTTCTACTTTGGAGAGAAGGATACGTGAACGCAGTTCACCTCAATCATCGTTACCTTAATCTCACTACTTTTGGTGAAGAATGGCGTAATATTCCCTCGAAAACCATACAGGACCAGCGTTCATCCATTTTTGTCCACCCTCTATAAGTGGTTAACGAACGAGGATTACACTACTCCGTAACGGCATAGTATACCTGGTATGTGAACAAAGGAGCAGAAGAAGGTGAATGATTGTCGGCAGGTACAGCACGCGGCTTTTAGAGCGTTATCGGCGAAATGCCTCTGCCGGGAATGGAACCGGTGCAGCTGGCGCGAGCCCAGCGATGACGCGGCGCGGGCACAGGTGGCAGTCGGTCAACAGGCGCCAGGGTCGTTGACCGTGGCTGCGCCGCCGCTGCCTGCTGCCTGCTGCTTCCCGTTAGCCGGCCGCCTCCCGTTAAGGCTAGCGGATCAAGGTTGTCCAAGGTTCGCCCGCACTTACGTCACGCGCCGCTCCCGCATCCCACCGCCCCGCCAACCCCACTCATTCACCGCTACCTTTCCGGATTACCTCCAATTTCAAAAGCTGCCCATATTGCATCTTCCGAACAAAGGACTGACTAGACGCTGCTCCGAGAACCATTCACCGTGTATCTGGGCAAAGGGAACGCTCGTAACGAAACCTGGCACTGATGAAGCCCCGCGCGTCGAGTCAGTGTTTATCCCATCACAGTCATCATTTTGACACCAGTCGACCTTCTTGTCCGCAATGGTACTGTCTTCTGCTTTATCCGAGAACAGTGCCGTCAGAAAAAGTCACCATCGACTTTATTTAAAACTGAGTATGTTTTGTTTCATCACATACTTAATTTTATGTAGATGATGCTCCGAAGCTTCTTGGAATGTTCCGTTGCAAACTACTTTTAGAGCTAGATACAACTTAACCACTTCATATCGGCGTATAAACCGTGTGCTTTATTTTAGGCATTCCCCATCGATCGATAAATTCACGTACTGAAAATAACGCAAAAGAATCTGCTGTCGAATGAGAATTACTGAAAAACAACAAAACCTTCTTTTTAAAATGTCAGTCTATTTCTGTAGTTCATAATAGACATATAACATCTATTGCTATCTAAAACACAATTTTTATTATTACAGACAACAGCTTGTTGAACAAAAGCGTAAATTTTAGTGAAAAGTGCCTTCCTTTTATCAAAATTTCCTAAGACGAATCACAATAATTTGAGTTTAAACAGAGGTTAACGTTCCCATTTTAACCGGTAAGTGTCCGTTTCCAGGAAAACAATGCGAAGAGCCTGAAGTGAGGAAGTGACTGCTCGGTAGGCTTCTAAGAAAATAGAGAAACGTTTTTATTAAATTCGATGTGCGGTCTGTGTGATTTAATTTTGCTTTATTACTTATGAACCACTTTAGACGAATATCACGACGACTGTTTTTTACGGAAGGCCATGGGGCATCAATTTTCTCGGTTCTCCCAACATATTCTTGTAAGTGTTCACTGCTGACGGTATACTAGTTCAAAAAATGGTTCAGAGCACTATGGGACTTAACTTCTGAGGTCATCAGTCCCCTAGAACTTAGAACTACTTAAACCTAACTAACCTAAGGACATCACACACATCCATGCCCGAGGCAGGATTCGAACCTGCGACCGTGGCGGTCGCGCGGTTCCAGACTGTAGCGCCTAGAACCGCTCGGTCACTCCGGCCGGCGGTATACTAGTGATAATATTCAGAACAGCGCTGTCAGCCAACGGAAGTGCAATCCAATATACTTAACCTTGTTCTATTTACGAAAGGAGAAAGGAAAAATGATACAGGGTGTAGGACCAAAACAAGCAACAAATGTCCAGTAAACACGGGCTATGATCACTTGTTCAGTAGAAGAGATGTGTCTTATACTAGCGACGATGAACAAGTGCTCATAGTTCTTAAGGTATGCATTTTAAAGGCCGTGTATTGGTCCATACTACCATCTCTGAAAGTCTGTCGGTGGATGCTGGTCCACCCTGTATAGCTTTGTCAGTGATGTCAGCCTTATCTTATCTTCACCGGCTCTGCGTCGGCTGTGACGGATGACATTTCACCAGAATAGATTATTTGTATGCTCTTCCCTGCCAAACATATAAGCATAAACCCTTTCATTTTTATAATGTTTACATCACAAAGGAAAGGTAGCCCCTCACATTACATATTATATGGAAGACTGTTTTAGTAATAAGCACCCAGATGTTTACACCATTGTAAACAAACAATAGTAGCCGCCGTGGCAGTCACCAGATTGCATTAACGCGATGCCACTTTACCACCTCAAATCCTGGAGGGAGAATTAGTTTCCTCCTTTAGAATTTGGTCAGTAAGGTGAGACGAGGAGTAAGCGCATATTCTGCAAATGGCTCTGAGCACTATGGGACTTAACATCTGAGGTCATCAGTCCCCTAGAACTTAAAACTACTTAAACCTAACTAACCTAAGGACACCACACACAGCCACGCCCGAGGCAGGATTCGAACCTGCGACCATAGCAGTCGCGCGGTTCCGGACTGAAGCGCCTAGAACCGCTCGGTCACCATGGCCGGCCATATTCTGCACCAATATCAGATGTCATATTCTGTAGCGCGATATATAATAAGTATGTAAGAGACTGAGTATATAAGTTGATTGAGTTGCGTCCTTTAGATGGTGATATTAAGCTAGGATCCCCATTGGTGATTTTCAAGGTGCGTAGGATATGTACCTGTTCTGGCTTTTATCTCTATCCCTCCTTTGCTTACCTACTCGTTCAAAACACAACAATACCAACAGTTCTTCACAGTATTCCGCACGATGTAATTTTGTATCTGCCACATGATTCACAGACACTTACTAGTAAAGCTATTAAAACTTAACCTTCATACCCTTCCCTCCTACCTCCCCCCCCCCCCCTCCCCCTCCCCGTATTTCTCCCATGCTACTTCGTGGATATGAGTTTACGGGCAGCGAATATACGTAGTGTGTTAGAAGAATTAGAAGAAACACAATGCGATATGAGAGGGCAAACGTTTTCAGTATTGGAAGCAACATGTTAAACCAAAATAAGAAGGTAAATTCTATGCAGACATAAATATTATCCCCGAAAACCATACTACCATACTACCAAACGAGATGCTAGCTGAATTCACGACAATGTCATACAAAAGAGAATTACTGTAAAAAACAAATAACTTAACAAGTGAATTTTTCTGACAGCTGAAACCTGTACGCCTTACGCGGCAAAGGTCATAGACTAAGAAAGGAATGTAGGCTAGAATTTTCCATCTAGTGGACACGAAGAAACTTAGAGACGGGTACAAAAACCTCTGTTGCGCAAAGCTAGGGCAGAAAATAGGAGGCGGCTTTGTTGAACAACAATCGGGTCATTCGCCTCAAGTAATGTAGAAACCTAACTCAGGACGTGCAGACAAGAGATTGAACTCCACAATTTTGACTACTGCGCCATCTTAATGGATTCAATGTTGCATCTCGTACTACCCCTCTTTACTCAACCGGGACTTGTCTGAGAAAGCATTGATACAGATTCGTGGCTTGGCCCAAGTCACAATTTTAATCTGCGTTGCAATGTATGCTCCTCACCGGAATGATACTGCATTTAGTCTGCATAATGCACAAATAACAATAACTTAAAAATCTTACCTTTGGCGAGTAGAGCGGTCCGCTGACTAAGAAGTGTGTCACGCCGTGTCGGTGCTCACATTCTGCACGCGCCCAGTCTGCGCCGGAACAATGAAGTCCTGATGCAGTAAAAACCACGGTAACCGGCGTACGCCGCGTACGGAAGGAACCGGTATGCGGTGCCACTGACTCCACGAGTTACTGCTCGGGGAGACGTGGTGCAATACAACCGCGGCCCTCTTAGCACTAATGGTGTTTGGGGCCGGTTATAGAAACGGCCACACTGAAGTACCGACGCTCCCCCAGCCCTGTTGCGACACCTTGTCGTGCGTGACAGCATGCTGGACCAAAGTCTAAACTGCCACGTATAACACAACTATGGCGTTCAAAGCTGAATTATTCAGTTCTCACCTTCAGAAATGAGGTGCAATGAATGTAGCTTTTTATCAGCTGTCGTAGGCGTGCGTGTTTGTTTATCTGTTGAATATTTTATTAATACGACCGATTTAGCGGTGATATTCACCAGTCAGTCAATATAAAGACATATTTTTGAATTGTAGATGAATGGCAGTCTTATTTCTTTCTATCAATATAATCGATTTTCTTTCCTATTACACTGGCATATCGAGCGGGAGAAAAATGACTTCTAGATGCCTCTTTTCGCTCCCTAATCTCCCATATCTTATTCTTGTGATACCCTCGCAATAGCACGGTCTTCTTCGAATACGGATTCTCTAAATTTACCCAACAAGGTTCCGCGAGAACTACGTGTTTGTTTCTCCTAGGGTTCCCATTTAAGTTGCCGAGCATTTCTCTTATACTTTCGTATTGGCTACACTAACTTGTTACAATCCTATCAGCCGGCCGGTGTGGAAGAGCGGTTCTAGGTGCTTCAGTCTGGAACCGCGTGACCGCAACGGTTGCAGGTTCGAATCCTGCCTCGGGTATGGATGTGTGTGATGTCCTAAGGTTAGTTAGATTTAAGTTGTTCTAAGTTCAAGCGGACTGATGACCTCAGATGCTAAGTCCCATAGTGCTCAGAGCCATTTGAACCATTTTTGAACAATCCTGTTCAAATGGTTCATTGCCGGCCGCGGTGGTCTAGCGGTTCAGGCGCTCAGTCCGGAACTGCACGACTGCTACGGTCGCAGGTTCGAATCCTGCCTCGGGCATGGATGTGTGTGATGTCCTTAGGTTAGTTAGGTTTAAGTAGTTCTAAGTTCTAGGGGACTGATGACCACAGCAGTTAAGTCCCATAGTGCTCAGAGCCAAATGGTTCAAATGGCTCTGAGCACTATGGGACTTAACATCTATGGTCATCAGTCCCCTAGAACTTAAAACTACTTAAACCTAACTAACCTAAGGACAACACACAACACCCAGTCATCACGAGGCAGAGAAAATCCCTGACCCCGCCGGGAATCGAACCCGGGAACCCGGGCGCGGGAAGCGAGAACGCTACCGCACGACCACGAGCTGCGGACAACAATCCTGTCACCGAGTCTCTGAATTCGTTCGATGTCTATCTATTTGTCTTGTCTGCTTCATAAGATCCCCAGATACTTGAACAATGTTCTACAGTTGTTCACACTAGCACCCTGCATGCGATTTTCTTTACAGTTGCACCGCGTTTTCCCATAACCCTTTCAACAAATGAGGAGCGCCGGAACAAAACCCGATATATCCACTTTTTCTGCATTCGCGTATTTGAGCTGTAGGGGGGAGATACGGGAGTAATAATACATGCTGCCACAAAATAATTTTCAGCACAACGAGACATTTAGAAAAAAATGTTCTAATGTGTGTGAAATCTTATGGGACTTAACTGCTAAGGTCATCAGTCCCTAAGCTTACACACTACTTAACATAAATTATCCTAAGGACACACACACACACACACACACACACACACACACACACACCCATGCCCGAGGGAGGACTCGAACCTCCGCCGGGACCAGCCGCACAGTCCATGACTGCAGCGCCTGTGACCGCTCGGCTACTTCCGCGCGGCAGCCATTTAGAGATCACTATTTGTTACTTTCTGTATTAACAGCAAATGCGGATTTATCGGTTTTTGTTCCGGCGCTCCTCAAATCTAAGTCCTACACTCGCCTTCCCTAACAATGATTTTACTTGTGCGACGCATTCCTTACCGCTAAATACGAGGGCATGCTCAATAGTAACGCCCCCGAAGTAAAGCCTTTTAAATGAAACAAACGTTATCAACGTTCTACACATTTATTCTTCGCGTCTACATATTTATTTCTCAACATAGTCATTCTGGCGACGAACACATTTCTCCCAACGAGAGACGAGTTTGTTGATACCGTCACTGTAGAAAGTTTCACTTTGTTGACGGAGCCACAACCTCCCCTCTGCTTTCACCATCTCATGATTATCAAAATGAAGTCCTCGAAGATGTTCTTTAATTTTTGGAAATAGATGAAAATCGGATGTGTCCACGTCGGGACTGTATGGAGGATGATCGACGACTGTGAACGAAAGGCGTCGGATTGTTGCAGAAGTCGCAGCGCTCGCGTGTGGTCTGGCATTGTCATACTGAAGCAGAGGGTGCTCCATGTGTGACGAACTCTTAGAATTCGAAACTTGATTACAGCTCGCTGTTTCTCACGCACCGACATAGTTACGTTACACAGCGCTATGTTACACGTTACAATTCGGAGCCCTCTAGCGACAGAGAGCTGTAAATATGTAGACATGAAGAATATAGATATCGAATGTTAATAACGTTGTATTGTATTGTATGTTAACCGGGGACCTAGAAACGACGGAGAGGCTCTGACTCCGCCGCAGCCGCAGTGGTCCACAACCCCGTGACGACTACCGCAGTCCACTTCACCCCTCCGCCGCCCCACACCGAACCCAGGGATATAGTGCGGTTCGGCCCCCGGTGGACCCCCCACCCCAGGGAACGTCTCACACCAGACGAGTGTAACCCCTATGTTTGCGTGGTAGAGTAATGGTGGTGTACGCGTACGTGGAGAACTTGTTTGCGCAGCAATCGCCGACATATTGTAACTGAGGCGGAATAAGGGGAACCAGTCCGCATTCGCCGAGGCAGATGGAAAACCACCTAAAAACCATCCACAGGCTGGCTGGTTCACTGGACCTCGACACAAATCTGCCGGGCGGATTCGTACCGGGGACCAGGCGCTCCTTCCTGCCCGGAAAGCCGGGTGGGCGTTAATAATGTTAGTTTTATTTAAAAATCTTGAAGAATTTTCACATAAAAAGTTCGAAAGAATTCGTTTTCAGCACTCCCTCGTATTTACACGATGCGATATTTACACTGCTAATTTTGTAATCGGATGCTATTGGTTTGTATCTCTTTGTTTAAACATTAGCTTGAGTTTATGAACAGTTAAAGCGAGATGCCATTCAGTACACCAAGTGGCGATTCTGCCCAAATATTTTATATATCCTTACGATCGCCCAACGAAAACGCTATACTTCCATTCCTGTACAACATTCAATATCCAGTGTAACGTACTGGGTTTTGTTAATTACAGATGTGTCGAGCAATTCACGTATTTGCTGAGACACGCCGCATGATCATGTCTTGGGTAGCAGACAGCGGTATGGTATTGTGTCGAATGACTTTCGGAAATCTAATGAAGATGGAACTACCCGTTCATCTGCATGTATTGCTTGACAGATGAAGCATTTGAATGGAGCAAGCTGGATTTCACACGAGTGCTTTTTTCTGAAACCGTGCTGACTGTTTAAGAGAAGCTTGTATTCCTCCAGGAACGTCAGAATATTTGAGCTGAAAATATGCTCTTGGATCCGGCAGTAGGCGGGCGTCAGCCATACTGGGGTTGGGTTGGTTTGTTTTGGGGGAGGAGACCAGACAGCGAGGTCATCGGTCTCATCGGATTAGGGAAGGACGGGGAAGGAAGTCAGCCGTGACCTTTCAAAGGAACCATCTCGGCATTTGCCTGGAGCTGTTTAGGGAAATCACGGAAAATATAAATCAGGATGGCCGGGCGAGAGCGACACTGGGGTACTCCGAAACTGCGCATCCTGTCGTTTAACCCTTTTGCTAATAGGGACGACCGGCGCTTTGTCGGAGTTTCTCGATAAATATAAGCTAGGGAAGGAACTAATTCCGCAAAGCATTTAATGAGAAATAGAACTGCAATTAAGTCAGTGGCTGCTTTCTTTTCTTCACTATTTTTATGGCTCCGTACGGCAATCGGTAAAAACGAAATCCTTATAGGATCACTTTGTTATCCCTTTGCTTGTCCGTCTGTTAAGACCCCTTTTTCTCAGGAACGGACAGAGGTATCGAGTTGAAAGTTCTAGGGGACTGATGACTATACATTTTAAGTCCCATAGTGCTCAGACCCTTTTTTTTGTATGATTACACGCTTGCAGAACAATCACCGCAAAAAGTTGCTGCCATAAAATATCTAGGAGGATGCATACGGAGCAGTGTGAAATGGAATGGCCATATAAAATTAATCACAGTAAGGCAGATACCAGACTGAGATTGATTGGAAGAATCCTCAGGAAATATAGCCCATCAACAAAAGAGGTAGCTTACGGAACACTCGTTCGATCAGTACTTGAATACTGCTCGAGAGTCTGAGATCTGTACCAGATGGGACTGATAGAGGAGATAGAGAAGATTCAAAGAAGAGTAGCGCATTTCGTCACAGGTTCATTTAGCAAACGCGAAGACGTCATGGAGATTCTCAGTTAGCTCCACAGGCATATGCTACAAGAGAGGCGTTCTGTATCACAGTGTGTTTTACTCTTAAAGTTCAGTGAGTGTGCGTTCCTATTAGATTCAAAAATGGTTCAAATGGCTCTGAGCACTATGGGACTTAACATCTGATGTCATCCGTCCCCTAGAACTTAGAACTACTTAAGCCTAACTAACCTAAGGACACCACACACATCCAAGCCCGAGGCAGGATTCGAACCTGCGACCGTAGAGGTCGCGCGGTTCCAGACTGAAGCGCCTGGAACCGCTCGGCCACAATGGCCGGCCTATAAGATTCAACCAACGTATTGCTTCCTCCTATAGCAGTGACAGTGGTATACACACCGCAAGGCGGCTTGCTGAGTATAGATGTATAAGTAGCTGTAGAATTAAATTTAGAGTTGATATGATGAAATAAATTTCAATACGGACATTTTTTTCATTTTGTAAGTTAACCGTGATCAGTGACCTCTTTGACGACTTTCTGTGATCCTGTGGAGATGACCACAGCACATGCAAAGACTGTGCGGAACAACTTCAAATATCTATGTACCGGGTGGTTATAATCAAAGTGCAACTACTGACAGAGCTCCAATGTGCGCTGCAAATATCGTATGGCAGCAAATCTTGGTGGATATTCTAATGCGTTAATGTGGAATCGGTTTACGCTGGAAAACAAATTAGTTCCAATTTTGGCCACCAGGTACAAATCTTGCGCTGTGATAGCAAGAAAGACGTATAGAAATGTTTCCATATGTATTGGACCAGGAAAGGGACGTGAGCAGAAAACGACAAACAAGTGAGGAGGCATAATGTTGATTTTTTTATTGACCGTCCCTTACACAATTTGTTCAATATAAGCAACGGAGACGTCGACGAGTCGCTGTACAGCGTCATATTTGCATCTGTTGGCTACAATAGGAACTATTTTTTTCCCAGCGTAAATCAGTTCCGCATTAACTCACCAGTACATCTACCAAGTTTCGCTGCCATACGTTAATTACAGCCCACACTGGACTTCCACGAGTAGCTGCACTTTAATTACAACCACCGGATACTTATACTTCTGTTAAATGTCTTTGTATTGCCATTGTAGCCTGAAGATGAACACCTCGTAATATGCTGCTTCATTAAATAATTTAAATAGCCAATAAATTTTGTGACTGTTGGCGGTCTCTGAAAAGTGTTTCAAGAATTGACGACTCAAGCTTCGTCTCGAGAATCCGTGGAAAAGCTAAACAAAGCTGGGCTGCTGGGGGAAAAGCTTGTTCTCCTCAGTACGAGTGGCTGGCCCGGTGCATCGGTCTGACCTGGTTCGTGCAGCGGCGGCCGCGGCGCTCCTGACGTCACGACCGGACGGAGGAAACGGCAGCGAGTGCGCGACGCGCGTGTTAACCTACAACACGTACGGCCTAGACAATGGAGGTCCCGCGAGCGCGGAGCTGCGCGCCGAAGCTGCCGCTACGCATCCTTCTTTGCCGACTTCGATTTACGACAGTTACTCGTAATCATTTCATTCACTCACTAGATTATGTGGACAATTGTAAAGGCGTGAATCGAACATAGACCGTGGACGAAGGAGAACAGAATGAAACTTCCTGGCAGATTAAAACTGTGTACCGGACCGAGACTCGAACTCGGGACCTTTGCCTTTCGCGACTAAGTGCTCTACCAACATTTTTTTATCTCATTTTGCCGACCGGTGTGGCCGAGCGGTTCTAGGTGCTTCAGTCTGGAACGGCGCGACCGCTATGGTCGCAGGTTCGAATCCTGCCTCGGGCATGGATGTGTCTGATGTTCTTAGGTTAGTTAGGTTTAAGTAGTTCTAAGTTCTAGGGGACTGATGATAGATGTTAAGTCCCATAGTGCTCAGAGCCATTTGAATCATTTGATCTCATTTTGTTTGTTATTGTTCGTTCTATTTGTTCGGGGTGGACGTCCCATGACGCTTGTTCAAGTTCATAGTTGATCCATTAACTCAGTTTTTTTTTTTAATTAGAGAGTGCTGCTAACCCTCTGACTGAACACACTGAGTTACCATGCCGGCTCCAACTGAGCTACCCAAGCACGACTCACGACCCTTCCTCACAGCTTCAATTCTGCCAGTACCTCGTCTCCTACCTTCCAAACCAAAAACAGAATGGGTTCCGTGCCGCAAGATCATGCGCAGACAGTTTTTCGCCTAAATAAAGCTCGAGGAGAAAAGACCATCCAGGAATTTAGAGAACGATAAGGTTTTCATTGATCTTAAAAAAGCCTATGGTAGCGTTCCCCTTCGTTAGAGACTGGATTGAATCTATACTACTAAATAAAGACAAGTCGTTGTTTGCTAGTTTCAAAAAATGGCTCTGAGCACTATGGGACTTAACAGCTGAGGTCATCAGTCCCCTAGAACTTAGAACTACTTAAACCTAACTAACCTTAGGACATCACACACATCCATGCCCGAGGCAGGATTCGAACCTGCGACCGTAGCGATCGCTAGGTTCCAGACTAAAGTTTGCTAGTTTGTCGAAAACTAACATTCTGAGCCCGTGACTCTGTACACAGTATAGGCTGAGAGACAATGTCTATTTAACTATAACTGTGCCTCACAACGATTTTAAACGATGTAAACATAATATTAAAGTGAAGATATTTTGTTTACTTACGTTCAAAAATTCGCGCCATTACTCTCTGAGAGTTTTGCGGAGGATGGCACGAACTACGTGATTAGGAAGTCGCACAGAGAATATCAGAAATTAGGTGTAGCAATTAATTTAGAGGAAATGAAATAATTATTTACTGGAGAAGTGTGTTAAGACCTGACGGTAGATTTTGGGGTAGTAAGGTCTGTGGTTTCAGCTACGCGGGGTTGCCGCGCGGTCTCAGGCACCTTGCCGTGGGTGTGTGTAATCTAAAGCACGTCACAGACCAAGAAATTTCACCACATGGAAGTTTGTATACAAGGATGGAGACATCACAACCGTGTAGGACACAAATACAGTCAAATAGACATTAACTCACGTCAGGTTTTGGTTATAGGGCACCACCACATCAAGGAAATTTCGTCATTTGGGAGAAAAAAAATGTGAAAGCTAATGTAAAATGTATCTTAACGTGAACAAGCCGTCTCATGATGAACCTGTAGGTTCGAAAACGATAGCGGCGCTATTTAAATAAATAAATAGCATTACAAAGAGTGACTGGTTGCTGTTATCTTCTCTGTAAGAGTCAACCTATATGTCGCTGGTTACTGTTATTACCAAAAATCTCGAAAAGTTCGTGACAGATTTGCTTCAGATTCTTACACAATACTCTAATAAACGTTTGGACGGACGTCGGAAAAAATCTCGAAACGTTCTTGGCCCATTTACTACACGAAACGCTAAGGAACGTTCAAACAAATAGGCTACTTTTTTGTATATATATATATATATATATATATATATATATATATATATATATATATATATATATATATATATGGGAAACGTTATAAGAAAAACCTCGAAAAGATCTTGACCAATTTACTTAAGATTTTTACACGTTACCCTAATAAACATTTAAATGATTTTATCAAAAAATGCGAAGTACTGTCATTGAAACTGCTATCCTTACATATCCAGCTGCAGGAAAGGTATCCCATATCCTTGATAACAATTATCCCAACCAGTTTACCCATTCATTTTAACGACTTCAGTTCCCAATCAAAGTTTCGTTGACAATAACAATAAACAAAGCTCCAGATCAGTGAGAGAAGCAAGAGGAGATGGATGGAGAGTGGGGAGAATGGACATAAGAGAGGGCGAAACAGGAGATGGACAGAAAGAGGGGGAGGTGGGCAGCGATAGGTGGAGGAGGAAATGGAGAGAGACACGAGGCGAGGGGAGAGAAGGACATTAGGATGCTTATCAGACATCCATACATATTTATCAATTGCGAAGCATTGCCGGGTTCGCTAGTCGTTTACACGTTCAAGCTGTTAAAGCTTTATATAATGGCACAACTTGCAGAACTGAAGGAGTTACAAAACTATCTGGAGGATATGGTTGTGGAAACTTTCCTGTCATAGTATGAGTGCATCTATAAATGGTGACAAGCTCTTCACTTTGCATTTTTCTGATGACCAATCAGTTTTGCGGAGGATGGCACGAACTACGTGATTAGGAAGTTGCACAGAGAATATCAGAAATTAGGTGTAGCAATTAATTTAGAGTAAATGAAATAATTATTTACTGGAGAAGTGTGTTAAGACCTGACGGTAGATTTTGGGGTAGTAAGGTCTGTGGTTTCAGCTGCGCGGGTTTGCCGCGCGGTCTCAGGCACCTTGCCACTGTTCGCGCGGCTCCCCCCGTCAGAGGTTCGAGTCCTCCCACGGGCATCGGTCTGTGTGTTGTCCCAAGCGTAAGTTAGTTTAAGTTAGATTAATTAGTGTGTAAGCCTAGGGACCGATGACCTCAGCAGTTTGGTTGCTTAGGAACTTACTACAAATTTCAAATTTTTTCTGCGGTCTCTTTTAGATATTTGGGAGCCGTCGTTAACGGAGGTGAGTCCGATAAAAGGAAAATTAACTAATGCATTGGCCAATGCAGACAAGCAACCACGCAATCAAATGGAGTTTTATGGAGCACACATGTTAGATCAGAAACGAAGATTAGGATATTTAAAGCTATTGTAGAATGTAAAGCAACGTATAGAGCAGAAACAAGGAAAATCACTGAAAGAATTAAGAGGAACTTGTCGTCAATGGAGAGGGATTTTGGAAGTGTTTCTGTGGGCTGATGCTACGAGATAAAATTAAAAATGAAGACATGCCGTACATAAAAGAATGATCCTGGGCACCACTATAATGGATACAATCGAAGCAAAACGATTGAAATAAATAGTATGGGTATGTGTGCCGTTTGCCGGCTGAAGTGTCCGTGCGGTTAAAGGCGCTGCAGTCTGGAACCGCAAGACCGCTACGGTCGCAGGTTCGAATCCTGCCTCGGGCATGGATGTTTGTGATGTCCTTCGGTTAGTTAGGTTTAACTAGTTCTAAGTTCTAGGGGACTAATGACCTCAGCAGTTGAGTCCTATAGTGCTCAGAGCCTTTTTTTTTTTGTGTGTGTGCCGTTTGAGTGAGGGCAGATAGCCTAAGAAGATGATGGAGTGGGTTCCAACTAATGGAAGAAGAAAGGGGCGCCCGAAAACAACAAGGAAGGGCTATATCAGAGAGAAATTTGCAGTAGATTGGTAATATAGGAGACTTTGGAAGGTGTGAGGAACAACTAAAATATTGTATTAATTGGCAAATTAAAATGTTTTCAAAGGGGACAATGTCATTTTGAAAGTACAGAGAAGTGTTAAAAGACAGATAATAATAAGACCCATACCTAACATAGATAACGGCCAGATATGCTCCTATTGTCCCAGTAATTCCAGATTTCCTTTGAGCGTTTGCAGTTGATTTATTTTTGATACATTTCACTGAAAAGAAGCTGAATTATGACTTAAATCAACATTATAGAAATAAAAATACTCGATGTTAGGCTGAGAAACCGATGTGTGAGCTTGGAAAGACCACGATGTATACAAGGTGTGTAAAAACATGGGCCAGAAATTTTAGGGATTTATCCTTTGCATCAAAACATTACAAAAAGCTCTCATGAACATGGGTCTGAAAATCCGTCTTTAGGCTTGCATGAAAGGATTTATTATTCGTGTCGCAAAAATGACTCCTTTAGCAAAACACACATTTACATGTATGAAAGTATTTATTATTCATGGCACAAAAGTGATACATTTACAAAAAGCAGACATTTATATGTATGAAGAATTCATTATTCATCAGACAAAACATTAACATTTACAAAAATTGCTCTAAGTTACCATCTCCTACTTCTACCCATCCACTGAGCCTGTGTCCCATACTTCACCGTAGGTTGTGGAGAACTCCTGGCGTATTCCGCATTTGGCCAAATGTTGCCTCAGAGCGTCGACATTGGGCAACTGAGTTGCCTGCAATACGCCACCATTCAGCCTCTTTCTCTACGTCCTTTTCGGTAACAGGAAACCGACTGTGGAATAGCCTCCCTCATTACATCAGAGACCTGAATAGCATTCTTAGTTTAAAAAGACAGTTAATGACATATCTACTGAAGTAACAATAATGTCTGGCTTTGCCCTTGTACGCACTGTTTACCCCATTACATCCTTCTTTCCAACCAGATTTTCTTCAATTCTCAGTGCTCTTAACTGGTGCGTCTCCCTCAGAACTCGCCGTATCACAAAATATCAGTTTCATACGTCTACAAAATCATTTTGTGTCTGCTACAATCACTATTATTATTATTATTATTATTATTATTATTATTATTATCACCATCATTATTTCCGGCAGCAGCAGCAGCAAAAGTACTGTCAGTATTAAATTTATTAGTTTTTAGTCAGTTCTATTTACTCACATCGTCTTTACATACATTCAAATCAATTGTAATTCTGTTAATGCTATTATATTACTATTTTTCATTTTAAGATTATTGTCATTTATTAGGTAACTACGATGTACAAAAAATACTATATGTGTGAAATGCCGTTCCGATGTAAGAGAGGGTCTAATGGCCCTATTCTGATCAGGGTAAATAAGTAAATAAATGACCCAAAAAATCCGTTGTATTCAAATCTGGCATTCGCAAAGGCCATGCAGTGGATCACCCTCAACCAACTCTCCTTTTCGGTACCTGGTTATTGAGATGCTAGCGAACTATCTGTGTGAAGTGAGGTGTAGCACCATCGTGCATGAACCACATTCGTCTGGGGTTAAATCATCTAGTGAAGGAAGCAGCTCATGTTTGAGAAACTGAAGATACGTTTGTCCTGTAAGAGGTTGTGTAAAGAAGTAATTTCCAATGGGATAATCATGAATGATTCAACCCCACACCTAGACGCTGAACTTCTGTTAATGTCTGTCTTGTCGCATTTCATGAGGGTTTTCATAAGCCTAGATGTGATTGTTATGATAATCGAAGAGCCCGTTACGCGAAAAGCCAGCCGGATATGTGAATAAGGTACAGGCTAACAACTGCAGAAAAACAGCACACTGCCCTAACGTTCGTTGACAGGAAGTTATTTTTGGCTCAAAGTCTACCTCATTTAATCCTTGTACCCGTTGAAGGTGATAGGAGTACAGAAAATTTTGGTGCAGAATGTTCCAGATCGGCATGTGATTAACTCCTGCCCTTCTCGTCAGTCTCCTTGTGCTTGTTGAGGGAGTTCGTACAAAGTACGAAGAACCTGTTCGTAAAGCTCAGCTGTCCGTACATCGTGTGGTTTCCCATAACTTGCAGCTCTCTTCTCAAATGAACCAGTATGTCGCAAGCGTTAGTAGAGTCGTACAAAGGTTCTTGCACAAGGTAACTGCCTCCCAGGGTAACGTTCAGGATAAAGCTGAGGTGCTACGTCCGCATTCCCAACTGCTAGGCCGCACGTGTAATACCAGACACTAAATACACCGTTGTGATGTGCTGTGATGGAAGTTACTCTAAAACAGAATAAACAACCATCAGACAAATGAAAGTAAAGGCAGTGGCCAACCGTAAACAAGAAATTGAGTAAAAAATGCGCATTTGAAGTAAATTACACATCCAGGAGTCACTACAGGAAAACGCATTCACACCTCCATAAACGAAGGGTTTTCAGAACCATGCTAATACGAAAATTTTCAGTGCTTCGATGTCAAGAATTAATTCCTAAAGTTTCTGACGTGTACTCCCTGTATTGCAACATGCATTCTGGGTATGACGTGGTAGCTTAGTCATAAGTGCCAATCTTCAGATGTAAATTTTCGAGCTCTGGCTGCTCCTAGAATATTTTCTGTTAGTAAAAGTGGTCTTCCCCTACGTCAATGCTTTATATGTGTCGAAGTAACTTACGCCTCTACATCAGTATTTAAATCTACATTATTACTCTGCAGTTCACAACTAAATGCCTGGCAGAAGTTTCATCGAACCACCTTTAAGCTATTTCTCTACCGTTCCACTCTCGAGTAGCTCGCGGGAAAAACGAACAGTTAAATCTTTCCGTGCGACATCTGATTTCTCTTATTTTATTATGATGATCATTTTTCCTCTGTAAGGGGAAATATTTTCACTCTCTGAGAAGAAAGTTGGTGATTGTAATTTCATGAGAAGATCCTGCCGGAACGGAAAAAAAACCTGTGTTTTAATTATTGTATCCCCAATTGGTATATCACACCCATGGTACTCTCTCCAATATATTGCGGTAACACAAAACGAGCTGTCCTTCTTTGAACTTTTTCGATGTCCTCCGTCAATCGAATGTGATGTAGATCTCACCCCGCCCAGCAGTACTCCAGAAGACGGCGGATAAGCGTAGTATAAGCGATCTCTTTAGTAGAACTGTTGCATTTTCTAAGAGTTCTGCCAATAAAGAGCAGTTTTCGATTTGCTTTCCCCACAGCATTACCTACGTGAGAGTTCCAGTTTAAGTTATTCGTAATTGTAATCCGTAAGTATTTCGTTGAATTTACAGCTTTCGCGCCATACAGATATCTTGTCTAAATCAATTTGCAATCGGTTTTGATTATCTGGTAACTTTACTAGACGGTAAACGGAAGCATGCTCTGCAAAAAATCTAAGAGGGCTGCTCACATCGTTTCCTAAATCGTTTATGTAGATTGGCAACAGCAGATGGCCTATAACACTTCCTTAGGGAACGCCAGATATAAGTTGTGCTTCACTCAATAATTTTCTGTCAGTTGTTATGAATTCTGACCTTTCTGACAGGAAATCACGAATCCAGTCACACAACTGAGACGATACTATGTAGGAACACAATCTGATTAGAACTCGCTTTTGAGGAATGGTGTTAAAAGCCTTCTGGAAATCTAAAAATATGGAATCAATTTGACATCTCCTGTTGATAACACTCATTGCTTCATGAGAATAAAGAGCTAGTTGTATTTCACAAGAACGATAATTTTTGAATCCGTGTTGGCTGTTTACCTCGCGTTCTTCGTGTAATTAATAATATTCGCACACAGTATATATTCCAAAATACTACTGAAAATCAACGCTTCGCTCTATTTCAGGATCAATGTTAAACTGTAGTTCTTTCTGTAAGTGGTTGGGTCAGCCAATCTTTCAAAAATGGTTCAAATGGCTCTGAGCACTATGGGACTTAACATCTATGGTCATCAGTCCCCTAGAACCTAGAACTACTTAAACCTAACTAACCTAAGGACATCACACAACACCCAGCCATCACGAGGCAGAGAAACAGCCAATCTTTATATAAGAGAAAGACAACTGCACACCACGTCAGATGTGACGGTGCATATGCAATTAATCCTTATATTGAAGAATATGTGTCGAGTTTCCTTCTCTTATTATTATATCACTGTTATCATGTGGGCTAGCACTGCGTATATTTGAGACAGAGGGAAATTCGGATGATGGAGGCAGTTGTCGCAACTAAATTTAACAAACAGCAGACTAACAGAGGATCTGTTTTTAAGTATGTAAAAGAGTTGTATAAAGGGTAAAAAAAAATTCCGTGAAAATTACGCTAATGTAATGTATTGTATGTCGCAATCTGAGGTAGGTTTAAAACCTGTTATTATGAACCAAAATCGTTATATCCAAGAAAAAGTGACGTGGCTTTTCTTGTGTCATCATCGCATTCCGCTTTAATTTCTTCGTCGCAGGTGTGGGTAAAGTTGAGATGAATCTTAATAAGGGCCGTAGCGACATGGCGGCAGGCTCCGTTCAGCAGAAACGTGCCTTTGCGAATTTATCGTGAGTCAGCCACGATTCCCGGGGCAATGACCTGCCGCAGCAGACGCTGCATATCCGCAAACTGCGTTTCCGATACTAGAGTTACAAGTAGGGCGCTGTGCGCTAATGAACGGCTTCGTTTCGCGATATACTCGCACATAGATAGCAGTAGTAACTGCAGTTCACTGATAGGATTATGTAGCCGAGTCAATACGATTGCCATGTGTTGTGTAATAATTTCTGTCCAGTACAAAAAAAAGTATACCGAATGGTTACCTGAAACGACACTGTTTTATAATACGAGATTTCTGCGGGCTACCAGTTCTTTTACTGCCCGCGTATTACGCGAGGTAACGGTCTGCCTCCTGTTACTTTACGCCGTTGTCAGCTCCTAACTGTTTTCTTGATTCACAGCAGACAGTTATGACTGTGAGTACATGACAATGTATATTCATAGTGGCTCCGATACACAGTGGTAACACCACCGTGGGGCCACCGTTTGACGTTGCTACTTGTCACTAACTACAGGCGTCTTAAAGACCCACAAGTCAGACAGCGGTTATTTCCCAGTTTTCCTCTAGTAACGAGGAGAACTCGTAACTGATATCCAGTTTATATCCCTCTTGCTTCATTCACAAACACACGTTACACGATTACTTAATCTACAGGCAGGTTACGTAAGGACCTTGGCAAGATCAGACTGGTTAAGGCACGCTTGAAGGCGCACGAGTTATTTTATTCAGCGTCTAACAATGAATTCAGAAGGAAGGACATTTCGTAGTAAAAATACTCTATTAAGTAGCCTTCTCCAACCACCTAAACGTGTTTTTAAGGACGTAAAGATTTAAGAAAAACGGCGCTTTTCATAGGATGTTTAACCAGTGGTATCTTTCAATACGGTTTACGAAATTTCGTATATGCAGTGCCGAACCTTCTTCTCAAAACGTACTCTAGATACAAGCTCTGCTCGTCTATGACGACAGCAGACTGCGTAAAATACTTGGCACTTAGGCCTTGGAAATGAGCCAGAAGCCCCTCGAATTCTATTGTCTGATTAACGACATATTTATCTAGCAAATCGCGGACTCTGCTAAAGATTCCCCTGTGCTGCTTTATTCCCATTTAGAATAAATTTAACCCTTTCCAGTGTGTTTACTATTAATCAAAAATGGTTCAAATGGCTCTGAGCACTATGGGACTCAACATCTGTGGTCATCAGTCCCCTAGAACTTAGAACTACTTAAACCTAACTAACCTAAGGACATCACACACATCCATGCCCGAGGCAGGATTCGAACCTGCGATCGTAGCAGCCGCGCGGTTCCGGACTGCGCGCCTAGAACCGCTAGACCACCGCGGCCGGCTACTATTAATCTCAACTTTCAAGATAAATCTGATGAAAGCCGCTTCTTGTGAGAAACTAAACAATTATAGGAAATAATATTTAATGTTGTAAACAAACAAAGTACATTTTTGTTCTAACTGAGCCATCGTGAAGAAACAATTGATTAGTGTTCACAAGAAACACTTATGTGTAGGAAACCAAACATCAGGAACAAAGATATTATCATTGGACACAGAATCTTTGATCATGACATTAGATAAGAAACGTCTAATCTAGTACTCATCACTCGTGTTGTGTACAAAACACGTTAAATTACAATTTACAGGATGGACAGCATCAAACACAGTACATAACGAAAGCAAACAAAATTAAAATATGCAAGTTGTATAAATGTAATACTACAGGTCGTAAGGAAAACGAAGTTAGGCACAATGACAGTTATACTGTGATACAAGTTTGTGGAGCTAAACGTGATCATTGCGATTTAGATCTGAGAGTGTGCGGCTGGTTGATCGGATCATGTGATGCTTAAGAGAGATGTGTTCGGCAGTAGCTGATTATTTAGACCCAGGTTTGGGTTTTGAGCTACATGGTTATTAATCTCAAGTGCTTCTAGAGGGTTAAGTTTCTTCCCTTTGTTGGCTATATGTAGCACTTCTGTACTGAATTTCTATCTATGACCTTCTTTCAGTAAACGTTAAGAAAAACTGGAATCTGACTTGTGTAATCTCCTGCTAAGTTCATGCTCAGTCAGTCCATCAGTATTTCATAGAATTAAGAATTGAATCCAAAACGTAACAATAATGGATATTATATACGATAAAAGTATTTAAATCTGGTGATGATTGAGATAATGATGTACGGGATATGCTGATTAAGAGTACGGCGGTAGTAGCTGTAGTGTATGTTAACTGTGGGTGATGAAGCTTCTGACGTTGATGGTATTGCTACAGGCACCACAGAGTTACAGTAGTGTGGCTTTGTTGAGGTGGAAGTTAAGAGAACTCACGCTGCTATTCAATGGCTCTGAGCACTATGCGACTTAACTTCTAAGGTCATCAGTCGCCTATAACTTAGAACTAATTAAACCTAACTAAACTAAGGACATCACAAATATCCATGCCCGAGGCAGGATTCGAACCTGCGACCGTTGCGGTCACTCGGCTCCAGACTGTAGCGCCCAGAACCGCACGGCCACTCGGGCCGGCCGCTGCTATTCAAGATGTTTAGTAAGTACTGAAAACATGAATAGTTGATAGGAAATCAGTTACGTGAGGGTAATTACATGGAGGACAGACTTCTAATCTGTTGTACTCTTTCTGATGGATAATCGCTCGTTAACCTCAAATCGCCGCTATGTTCATATATTTGTATAGAATAGTAAACAAAAGATATGTATATTTAAATACAATAATAAACAGAAGATTACAGTAATTACACTTTAGTCGGGAAAGTGCAATCACCTCTTTCTCTCTTGTGCATCGGCAATACTGGCAGGGTACTGATAAACGGGAAAGGCGCTCTGGTTTCTGAATGTGCCACAAACTGAAAAGATAAATTTCTTTACATATATTGCACAGGTAAAGGTAGAAATGGAATCTGTTTCTGCGCTATCTGGTAGGTACCTCTAATGAACTCGTTGTCGACGGGACGTTAAACATTAATCTCCTCCTCCTCCTCGCTGTCTCGTAGGTATATTTCACTCTTGCGTGCTTAATTTCCACTATGGAGTCTCACTGCAGCCACCTGAAGACAAAACCACGAGCTACAGTAACCTTTTTCTGTGCACCACTTTAAACGGCATTCTGACACCTGTCATCTGACTCAACATATATTCTACATATGTCCTGTCGGTAATTCGAGAATTAAATGACGGTCAGCTGACTTCGCATATATTCTCTACAGTTAGAACGAAATAAAACTATTAGTGTAATTCGTTTTTACCACTAAACTTTTAACAAAGTAATTCACAAATAAATCTAAAAAGCTAGTTGCAGTTTTTCCTTTTGTGTGATGTATGGAGATAATAGCGCCTGTGCAAAATCACATGTAGATGACCTGCATAGACTTACAGCGTTTCATCACTGAACCACAGGAATGGATATGTGGCTGAGTTTGTTGGATTTCGAAGGAAGATTAAGGTTCAACCCCTTGCCTACAGCGAGATCGTCAGGGACGAAAAATGTCTTACGGTGGAGTGGTCTGATGTTACAAGTGGTCAGTATTACACTTCTCAGGATCCATTACGTATTCTGTCTCCCAGGAACCAACACATCAAAATCAGGATGACGCGGGCATTTCAACACAGCTCCACCGAAATAAGAGTACTTTGTCTTAAGAATTGCACCAGCTATCCTGGGGCGCCGGTTGGAATCCGCTGGTCGGGTCAACGACCAACAGTCTGACTCAGGGCAATATGTTTCAGGCAATACAGGACTTGTTCTCCGTTTCCGTCTCAAATAAACGTTTGTGAAACATATTAGGAACCAAAAACACATCATTTAATTAAGGTAATACAATACGCGCTCGTCCATATCGATTTCGGCGATCGGTGTTTCGTCGTCGTCACAAAACGTAGCTTGTTGTTGAATATTACATTGCAGAGTAAAAATATGTCTCCATATAGTGCAGACTGAGGTCCAGGTAAACGAAGCTAATAAAACTGTCATCGGGCCCATCCCGCCATAGACGCCCACAAAGAGGGGCAATAGGAGTGCACAGACTTTATTGCAAAATTCTCTCATATTTAGAGCAATGATTGGTTAAGATGTTATTCAATTTCTGATTTAGTACTGCCCAGTGCAAATGGAAGTACTCTGTCTTTTTACAGTTTATTTCTGTTCTTCCTGTTGGAGAAGTGCTAATTTGGCAGATTTGCTAGATTATTTCTTGTTAATCAACAGAATTTCTTCAACCGCTCTGATTTTCTTTTTTGTTTCATATTTTTAATTTTTAGTGACAGTCTAACTCTAATGGTATATGAATAAAAATATTTCTTGTGAATAACTTGTTGAATACCAGTGAGTTAATCGAGAGAAAGATGTGATTTCAGATTGTTGAATAATCGTATCCGTATTAATAACATACAAATACGTACATAGAATATACTAATGAAATATGCTTACTCTTTCGATATCAAAATCACTGAGTCGATCACTTAAGGTACCAAAAATTTTGTGTGATACCTGAAAAATTTAGTTCATTGGGTTCTATACGTTCTCGGACTCATGAAATCAGTTACATCAAAACTGGGAATTTTATAATCTTGCCTACGCATAGATAAATTTCTGCTAATGCTCATGCACTCTACTACCTTCGTTTCCTATGTTAACAAATCGGGTGTTGCTCCTGGAGGACCAAGAAGAAAAGCTGCCATTTTACGAATGTTGTAAAGTTATAACTTTGTACAAGATGCCACAAGTTGCGTAAACCATATTGTGCCGATGTAAACAATATCAGCTACTGCAGTAACATAAGTCAATGGAGAGAATGTAGGGTCGAACTTAACAATGCCTATCTGATTCAGGACCGAACAAAGTAAGTTACTGGATTCAAGCTTCCCCGACGTAAATGAACGTTGCGCAACCGTTTCTGTTCTGGTGACAGATCGTGGAATTCCACATGAAAGAATTGAGGCCTTCAAGAAAATAGGCGCTGTATGTGGAATTGGTGCAGAGGAACATGCCGTGGACTTAGATAAAGTGACTCCATTGCAGAGACTTGGTCCTTATACTTAAAAACCAATGTGTAATTATTTTGTAAGTAATTTTGAATGATACTGTATCCGTTTTCGTTGCTGTACGAAACCAATACCAATACTAATACTGTTACTGCTACTACTACTATTAATAATAATAGTAATATTAAGAAAAAGGATAAGAAAAATAGGAAATGTAGGCCATACTGCAGCAAACCTGAAATACCAGCAGGTGATGCTGATGAGGAAATTTATTTGCAAAACATGATGAAATCTGCAAAGTGAATCTCACAGAGAACATTGCAGATAGTAGGAAATGTTATCTAAATTCCGCTGCTTTGTTCGGAACTTTTTTCTAGAGCTGAAAAGTTCTTTACATTTCTTTTAATGTGAGAACTCTGAATTAGACTTGATACACTGAAGTATGTAAGCATAAATCTTGTCGTAGCAACTAAACAGCTTCAAAAAAACTGATTGCAGGAGATACTGTATCAGGAATCCGGCAAAACAATGAGTTAATGGCCCTGGCAACATAACGACATCAGATTTGTCTAGCGCACGTTGGCTAACAGAAGACTACCGTACCGCCACGAATCTGCAGCAGAGGTCATTAAACCCAGCGTGACTCGCGATAAAACAACTGGTCAGGCGAGGACTCCAGCAATTACCGTCTCTTCCGCAATCGCCCCTCTGACGTACCCCTCAAATGCAAGTTACTCGCCTGAGGAAGAGTACTGTCTAGCCACTCGCAAAAAAAGAGTCTCTTTGTAGTATCAGCTGTGTGTTACAGAACTGTCATTGGGGAAACTTAAGATTTCCCTAATTGAGAAAGAATAACCACGTAATGTGCGACTATGAATTTTGGCGAGGGAAGCAAACTCCATCTAAGATCTGAGGCGAGAAACCCAGAAAATCAATGTCATTATAGCCCTTCTGCTTGCACTGCCACGTCGTAACATAAAAAATTAAAATAGCCTAGTGTAATTACCAACGTTCTCATTGTGTTGCAGCGGATTTCCTCATAGAGTATACAGTGTGATGTTCCGTATTCCCATACATTGCGTCTCTAAGAGTGTGATAAGTCTGTCGAAGGTATTATTCCAAAGTTTTATTAGCTCTAAAGTATAAATGGCCTGTCGTGGGTGCAATGCGATCGATTCGTCGATTATTAGAGCGTCTCTGATGTTTCGAGCGATCGTAGTCTCTAGCATTATCGACTCGCATTCGGAAGGCAAGTGGTTCAAATTCCCATACGGCCAACCACGTTTAGCTTTTTCGTGGTTCTCTAAATCCCTTGAGGCAAACGTCGGGGTGGTTCCTTTGAAAAGGAAACGGCCAATTTCCTTCTTCATGTTTCCTGAGCTTTTGCGCCGCTGCTAATGACCCCCTCGTCGACGGGACATTAACTCTTCATCTCCCGTTTTTCTTTAAGAGCTTTGTGTTATGATTCTACAGTACATCCGGAAGGCTTCCAACGAAACTGAATGCATTCGCGATGGCTACATCAACTTAAGTTCTATATTGTCCGAAACAGTCACAAAATTGCGCAATTAGGTATACATGCTACGTTTAACTTGCATCTACAAGCCTTCAGCGGCAGCTCATCTTCGTGTAACAATTATAAGTGTATTAATACATGACTAAATTACGTTTATAATGTAAAAAAATTGAGTAAAACAGTGATGAGAGACATTCTGCAGGCTGAAGGTAATCTGAGCGGCCTCATGACGATGAGCTGAAACTCAAAATGCAGTGCATTAATTTATGCAAATTTTTACGAATTTATACAATTTTCTGTAACTGATACCAGCGTTATAAAACAATGTTCATATAACTTTTCGGACTATGTGTTGCCTGTTGGAACAGCAGGTTCTACGGTATATGTATATTTATGCACTGAAAGCTACGGCCGGCCGCTGTGGCCGTGCGGTTCTAGGCGCTTCAGTCTGGAACCGCGTGACCGCTACGGCCGCAGGTTCGAATCCTGCCTCGGGCATGGCTGTGTGTGGTGTCCTTAGGTTAGTTAAGTTTAAGTAGTTCTAAGTTCTAGGGGACTGATGACCACAGATGTTAAGTCTCATAGTGCTCAGAGCCATTTGAACCATTTGAAAGCTACGTTATTCCCATGTACTACTGAGCAGCCTATAAATGTATGTCACTATGTACTTCCTATCGGTATGTGTCTGAATACTGGTGCATCTATACGTATGGTTGTAAAACCTAAACCTGGTACTTGTATGTGGTTCTCATGTTCTGTTTAGATGGTAGTTATAGACCTGCACAAATATTTAATTTTATATCCACAGCTTTTTAAACAATTCTTACAGCACACTCAAAAGAACGTTTTATTGTTAATTTAGATGCATAGTCCCATATATGAATTGAATTGGGAATATTCTAAATGTGTACCAATGGCGGTTTATCGTTTCTTATCGTGTTACAAGTAGGATTTTTATAGCATACTACCTCTGTGTATCTTGTGTTACATTTTCGTCTTGTTTACTCGTTCCAGTATATTGTGGATGTGAAAATTTGTTCTGCGTCGGCATCTGTCCTTTCTAAGCCCATGTAAGTTCGTACCACGATACAACTTAAAGTAGTGTATACTCTGAACTGTCAGACCAAACTGCAGTCCAACACTTCCAGTGTTCAGATGGATGTATGGGCACATTCCAAAAGCCAGTAAAAAAAAAAAAAAAAAAAAATCTCCGTTACGCGCATGCATGCTTGCCCTTGTAGATGAACGCAAGTACGCCCTTGAATATCAGTTCGTCTCGAGTCTGAATATTGCCTTGTGTTCCCACTGTTCTCAACTCGCACGCGTTACACAGCCAAAAATATATTCTTTTTTTTTTTCTAGTACTGATAGCACAGCAAATGAGGATGTTACGAATGTGACGGCAGTATTTGGAACAACGCTTTTCGCCTATATGAGTAGAGCTACTGTTGTTTCTGAGAACTTACGTTATTTTACAGTTTGCCAGTTTATAAAAGGTACAGTAGATGAATCAAACTAATTACAAAATCGTTCATTCCTAATAAGCAACACATTTCGAAAAGTCTCTCTTCGTCAGGTACTTTACCGTCATTGTACATATTTTGTAATCTTCCAGTTTTTATTTAATGCCATTAACAATGTTTGCAATACAGTCCAATTTAGTTAATACATTTAATGATCCTATTTTTTTTTTTTTTTTTTGGAAGCGTAGAAAAAATAGGCATCCTGTAGATATTTGTGGCAGAGTTTCCGTGTGTTATTAATATCCGAGGCAATTAGCGACGCAAAAAACTCGCTGGAGCCTCGTAGACCACGAACGGAACAGTGTGCGAGGCGGTAGTGGGAACATAGCCACACTTCCGCAGGCGAGCATAGTGACCCGGCGACGCGGGCGCGGAGTATGTGCTTAGTCAGCGGTGGCTAACCTGCGGCCAGCACGTGGCTGAGGTGAATGGCCGTGCGCGCCGAGGCCTTGCAAGGCCAGTCCCTCAGTGCGCCACACCACCGCCAGATGGCGGACGCAACGACGCTGCCGAAGAGCGCGCCATCTGCCACAGACGACCGCAACTCGCTGCGCCGCGCTCGGTGACGTAACTTTCTTGCCGGAATTCTTATTTTTTGAAAGCACCGTTAGACCAAACTTTGATCCTAGCCCTCGTCGCGATAACATCTCTGTCTTCCACACCGCTCAAAGCTTCGCGAGCGAGCTGTTCGTAGGAAATACAGCGATGATAACAGCATCGCTTTGATTTAAATGGTCTGGAGAAAACACGTGCATGCATACTGATCAAACTCATTTCACGTAATGAGTCGTCTCCGCACTACTTCCCTGCAAACAACAATGATTTAGTACAGAAAATGAAGTACAGTAACTAATTAGCATGAACGTGCCCCATTCTAAAGAGCGGTGTCTCATAAAAGAGGTGTCAGATGTCAATCTTTCATTTTTTCACATAAAACTACCGCCAAGAGGCCGACGAATGGAATATTTCATCTGTAATGCGAATTTTGCTGGCAATAACGATTGTAATAAGAACCAGTTCACAGACACGAAGGCGTTCGATACAGTTCCCCACAGTCGTTTAATGAACAAAGTAAGAGCATATGGACTATCAGACCAGTTGTGTGATTGGATTGAAGAGTTCCTAGATAACAGAACTCAGCATGTCATTCTCAATGGAGAGAAGTCTTCCGAAGTAAGAATGATTTCAGGTGTGCCGCAGGGGAGTGTCGTAGGACCGTTGCTGTTCGCAATATACATGAATGACCTTGTGGATAACATCGGAAGTTCACTGAGGCTTTTTGCGGATGATGCTGTGGTATATCGAGAGGTTGTAACAATGGAAAATTCTACTGAAATGCAGGAGGATCTGCAGCGAATTGACGCATGGTGCAGGGAATGGCAATTGAATCTCAATGTAGACAAGTGTAATGTGCTGCGAATACACAGAAAGAAAGATCCCTTATCATTTAGCTACGATATAGCAGGCCAGCAACTGGAAGCAGTTAATTCCATAAATTATCTGGGAGTACGCATTAGGAGTGATTTAGAATGGAATGATCATATAAAGTTGATCGTCGGTAAAGCAGATGCCAGACTGAAAGTCATTGGAAGAATCCTAAGGAAATGCAATCCGAAAACAAAGGAAGTAGGTTACAGTACGCTTGTTCGCCCACTGCTTGAATACTGCTCAGGAGTGTGGGATGCTTACCAGATACGGTTGAGATAAAGAAGATCCAACGGAGAGCAGCGCGCTTCGTTACAGGATCATTTAGCAATCGCGAAAGCGTTACGGAGATTATAGATAAACTCCAGTGGAAAACTCTGCACGAGAGACGCTCAGTAGCTCGGTACGGGGTTTTGTTGAAGTTTCGAGAACATACCTTCACCGAGGAGTCAAGCAGTATATTGCTCCCTCCTACGTATATCTCGCGAAGAGACCATGAGGATAAAATCAGAGAGATTAGAGCCCACACAGAGGCATACCGACAATCCTTCTTTCCATGAACAATACGAGACTGGAATAGAAGGGAGAACCGATAGAGGTACTCAAGGTACCCTCCGCCACACACCGTCAGATGGCTTGCAGAGTATGGCTGTAGATGTAGATCTGTTCAGCAGTGATAAACGGGCGCATCTTGGTGGAAGAGCACACATCAGTTCCTCATCGTGAGGCTGGAGAACTCACTTATAAGCAGTATAAATTACATTACAATTACGTACATAAACAAGACGAACAAAGAGCAAAATCTTACGCACAACAATCAATACTTGTACTGAAAAGAGAGAGAGAGAGAGAGAGAGAGAGAGAGAGAGACGTAGGCAATGAATACTTTATCAAGGCATTTAGACAGTGGAGTTCACTCTCAAGAAGTAGAATTCAAATTTCCGTTTGGCCACCGTGACAGACGTTTCCTATGGAAAAGATTGAAAAAATTGTTAGAGTTTAAGCCTGTCGACGAAGTCCTTACAAATGGAAGGCAAGCTATTGTTACACAAGAACAGAGGGATACTCGGACGTCCTCTTTTCAAAGAAACCATCTGCTGCTTTCCTTGTGTGAACAGACTTATATAAATGTATTGCGCGGAATGCCAGGATGGTTCTATTTCAGCAGACGCCTACGCCTGAACCGTCTATAATGTTACGAAATAAATTCGCATTTGCGACTATGCGCTGACATCAGCTGTTTTCGGACACAGATTTCCGGCTTATCACGAGCGGTCGCCTTAACCACTCCGGTCATCGGAGCACCCTTCCAGGATCGATTCAAACTTCCATATGTCACGTAGTCACAACACTTATGAATGCACAATTCGCGATTCCTGGACAGGGAGACAAATATTAGATCGTCGTTTCAGCCCGTCGAAGCATGAATACATCGTTGATGGTTACAGTATTATGTTTATGCAGTGTCTGTTTCTTCACAATACAGTGTCCTTCAGACACGCGACGTATTGCACCAACGACCATCCGCTGCAGTTGTCAACTGCACTGGTGGAAGAATGGAGCGCCGTACCACACGAACTCGTTGCGACCAGCAAGGGGCATCCTATTAACAACCTTCAAAAAAAATGGTTCAAATGGCTCTGAGCACTATGGGACTTAACATCTTAGGTCAGCAGTCCCCTAGAACTTAGAACTACTTAAACCTAACTAACCTAAGGACAGCACACAACACCCAGCCATCACGAGGCAGAGAAAATCCCTGACCCCGCCGGGAATCGAACCCGGGAACCCGGGCGTTGGAAGCGAGAACGCTACCGCACGACCACGAGATGCGGGCCTATTAACAACCTTGCCCCGCCGTTTTTATGCCTACTGGAACATTGTGAATAGCAATGACTTCAGTGTAATTATTGTCTTTGAATAAAACTTTCATATCAGTTCGTCTCAGTGCCTATTTCGTTCAGTCGCCTTCTGTACTATATTGTAACAGTTTCTTCAAACTATGTTACCTGGCAGTGACACATCAGGCTAAAGTTACTTTCGTCGTTAAGTTTTGCATTACCAGTTTATTATTATGACACGTTATCAAATACGGTATTGTGACTGGCACAGAGATATCAAAAAGTGCTTCATGATTACAATGGAATCATGTAACATTTCGTGCGCAAAATCAGTGAAGTTGTCGTCATTGTCATGCTTTAGACTATGATCCTAACCTACAGCGTTTACAATTGCTTCGGTTTGGCCTTATCAGACACTATATTTTCGTAACAACAGATCGCTTTATCAGCCTTTCTGAAAATCTGATTTCTTGAAGTTCACTCTTGAAGAGCTCTTAGTGCAATTCAGTCTTTTCTCTACTGGTTTTATTTTCATGTGACTGATTCTTGTTTTTTGTTACAGGTAAGGCGTAGTATTGAACTCAGTAGCTGTGAAGAGTAAGTAAACAAATTTTCGTTTCTTTATCGCAGATTTCCAAGTAGACGGTTA
Source organism: Schistocerca piceifrons (assembly GCF_021461385.2). Classification (NCBI taxonomy): domain Eukaryota; kingdom Metazoa; phylum Arthropoda; class Insecta; order Orthoptera; family Acrididae; genus Schistocerca; species Schistocerca piceifrons. The sequence goes on along the minus strand of NC_060149.1, from coordinate 233,342,304 downwards.
AGGAGCATAACTTGCATCTTTCCAGAACAAATTTCAGCTAACTGAGAGATTCGTTGTATGAATGCACTGTTTTTCAGCTTAAGGAACTTCTGAAAACTTTGTTTTAATGAAGAGTTGACTTTGGCGCATTTCTATAAATATCTTAATTACCAGAAGTTAGGACGTATATTTTAGCGCCGACTTCCCATTTCTAATGAGGGTACAACTCACTTATGATAAACAGCAGCCTCTGTTTTATGTGTGTTTTTGCTATCCAGTGTCAAGTTCTGCTGCTGGCTAGATTATACTGCTGTGGTAGCCATCTTGGGAAGCGGAGTTTTATATGTAAGCGACAGGCTCATGAAAGTGCCGAAAGAAAGTGCCGCGGTCTAAAATTGTATCACTGGAAGTCTTTGTGAATTATATAGCGATTTAAATTTTGCTTTCTCTTCACCGCGCTGTAGGTATACCGTGTTTTCAGGGAAGTTATTTGGTAACAGCAACTGTAACGCTAGTCACACACACACACACACACACACACACACACACACACACACAACTATTTCACGAAAAAATCAGTCGCTGAGATGGCTGTAGTTCCATATATGGTACAACAAAAACATTGCGTTTGGGAAGCTACTTTCATGTCTGTAAATAAGTTTGAGTATGTTTGAATCTGATTATGGACCTAATATTAGTGCTTCACTCACATGCGCGCCGCTTTCTTCAGAGTTGTCCATTAACTCATTTCAGTTAGCTATGGATAATTATTTTCCAATGACTTATCCCTCCCATAAATTGTAATAGACCGTCGAAGGTCGTTTACACTCTACAATTGTTAAGTTATTGTTTAATCTCTGTTAATCAGCTAGTTTTTAAAATCAGTTTCAAGAAATGTTCTCGTAGCCCACAATATTTGTACAGTGTATAATAGTAACTCAGTGCAAACATGCATATATGTCACAATTCGCTAATTTACTTTTTCATTGTATATAACATTTTCAGAATTTAATAAATCGTCTCACCATGTTCTACGATTACTTGTGAAATGGAATTTGAAGAAGACCTGTTATTTACCTAGGCTATTTACTGAACAACACACCCTGACGTTACTTGATCCAGATAACATGCAAATTATGTACTCTACTGTTAATTGAAAGAGGCTCCGGTTCCGTTGTCACTGTTACAAAAAAACCTGTCAATGAAAGCACAAGGGAAGACAATGCATTTTTGCTTATTTACGTACACCCCCTCTATATGAGTTTTCTTTTTATCAACTTAATTGGCACCACGTATCGTTAATTTAACTGACTAGAGGATTCGAGTAAATCATCAGACTACAAACTAGTGATAGTACCGGTAAAAGACGCATTTCAATTACTGTATCGGGAAAGTAAAGGAAACAAATCATACATGAATCTCAGATCCTCTTTTGGACCGAAGACTTGCGCGAAAGAATAACTCCTTCTTGAGATGTGCCTTGGAAATTTTATGCATTTCGAAAATGATCGTTGTTTATCAGATGGATAATTCTACGGTTGAGTTAATGGAGTCTGCTGTCCTGTATCTCGGTTTTCAGCGAAATCGCAAAGTCCTATCTAATTAGACCATCTCAAAAATATTTTGCACATATCATTAAAGATAATAAATTGTTATATAAATGTTGTCATATTCGCCAATGGCTACTATTTATTACAGTTTCTGCGATTGCTGTTTCGACCTTAGCATTCGACGAATACTGACATGAGCCCTAGAGGCTCACATCCTTTTTATTCATTTCATTTATGTTGACAACTGCTGTGTTTTCAGCAATCCCAGGTTTTCCATGTATGTACTGTGAAATACGTATGTAATTTTGTCAGTGGTATGTCTGTCTTTATGTATATGTTGATTGCCGCTTTAACTACTTGAAACCGGATGGTCGACATGGCAGTCGTGGAAATTGTAATATATAGTACAGTCGATGACGAAAATGGTGTTATTTAAAAAATTCTGTAAGATACGATCCTACAAAAATGGGGCTAGATACTACACATACCTCGCATACTATATTGTACAAGAGATGACAACGAAATGTATTCTTCAATATTTTATAGACAGTTTCAGATGTCAAAACCAGCATTTCGGCATGAAGCGAAAGGGAGGTGGTTTTTTAGTAATACTCGTAGCTTTTTTCATCTCTGCGAGACTGCAGCCACATAACGCCAGTCGGTGAGTGGATAGAAATGTTTTCATGAAAATGCATGGTGATGTGCTAAAAGCGGGGACCATGGCAGCTGTGAATGCAAGGTTTTATCCACATTTCATCGTAGCGTAAAGATGCTGTAAGTAGGTTTCGGGGTCACATTTATCACATTTTCCAGTTATGTTTGACAGAAAAATTCTTAACAAACGGTTTACCGCGGTACTCCTTTTTTTTAGGGCTATCGGGTACTGTTACAACAGTGCGTAGTAGATTTAAAAAAAGGAAAGTAGCTGTAACACCTAGATAAATGTAAATGCCTGTAATACGTGCCACATAGAAAATTTATCGTCGCTGTCTATATTATCACTAGCCCAAAAACCTGTTTTCAATATCCTGAATTGTTTATAAAATACTTTGCGTGCGGTATAACAAGAGGTTCGGCAGAGCGGTGGAGGGGAAGGGGGGAGCGGACGAAAGACATATACTGGGTGAACCCGAACTACAGCGACAAGATTTCTGAAGTTGTCAGGGATATTTTCTGAGTATTTTGGTATGTCATTCGCTTGGCCTCTTATGGTTTCATTGTAAAGTAATTGCATTTAGTTTGATTTTCTGTCGCCATTTATCTGCACTGAAAATATCTGCGGGACGGGGCAAATGTCGCCGGTATGGACTGTGTATCTTGCTTAGAAACAAACTTGTTCTATTTACTGATGGTACTTGCTTTAGACAACAGTAATGCGCACTTTGGTCAACGGCCTTGAAGCACAGGTATCACCGGTTCCCGTCAGATCACCGAAGTTAAGCACTGGCGGGCTGGGCTAGCACTTGGATGGGTGACCATCCGGTCTGCCGAGCGCTGTTGGCAAGCGGAGTGCGCTCAGCCCTTGTGAGGCAAACTGAGAAGTAGCTCCGATCTCGAAAGCTGACAACGGCCGGGAGTGCGGTGTGCTGACTGCATGTCCCTCCGTATCCGCACCCAGTGATGCTCCTGGGGTGAGAGAATGACACAGCGGCCGGTCGGTACCCATTGTCCTTCCAAGGCCTGTTCGGAAGTTTAGTTTTAGTTTGATGCGCACTTTACTCTTCGCCCTGAAGCTTTCATGCAGTATTGCCCTGTTCTGTCTCGGGTTTGTTTTTTCTTTCGCGTTAGATGTAATTTAACGGTATGGCTACCATTACTGATGAAGATTTGGTCGATATGCACCTCATTCTACAGGTTCGCTGAACTCAATAGAAGCAGCTGGACGTGGCATGGACTCAACAAGTCGATGGACGTTCCCTGCAGAAATATTGAGCCATGCTGCTGTTGCCGGATTTTGTGCACGAACTGACAGCTCGATTATGTCACATAAATGTTCGATGAGATTCATGTCGGGTGATCGAGGTGGGCAAATCATTCGCTCAAATTGTCCAGAATATTCTTCAAGCCAAACAACTGTGGCCCATTGACATTGTGCATCGTTGTCTGGGAACATGAAGTCCATGAATGGTTGCAAATGGTGTCCAAGTAGCCGAACATAACCATTTCCAGTCAATGGTCAGTTCAGCTGGACCAGAGGATCCAGTCCATTCCATAAAACCCAGTCCGCACCGTTATGGAGCCACCGCTAGCTACCACAGTACCTTGTTGACAACTTGGGTCGATGGCTTCCTGGGGTCTGAGCCACATTAGAACCCTATTATCAGCTCTTACCAACTGAAATCGGGACTCATCCGACCAGGTTCAAATGCCTCTGAGCACTATGGGACTTAACTGCTGTGGTCATCTGTCCCCTAGAACTTAGAACTACTTAAACCTAACTAACCTAAGGACATCACACACATCCATGCCCGAGGTAGGATTCGAACCTGCGATGTAGCGGTCGCGCGATTCCAGACTGTAGCGCCTAGAACCGCTCGGCCACCATCCGTCCAGGGCACGGTTTTCCAGTACTCTAGGGCCCAACCGATATGGTCACGAGCTGGTGAGGGGGGCTGCAGGCGAAGTCGTGCTGATAGGAAAGACACTAGCGTCGGTCGTCTGCTGCCCTTAGCCCATCAAAGCCAAATTTCGCCGCACTGCCCTAACGCGTAACGTTCGTCGTACGTCCCACATGGATTTCTGTTGTTATTTCACGCAGTTTTGTTTGTCTGTTAGCACTGATAACTCCATGCAAACGCCGCCGCTGTCGGTCGTTAAGTGAATGCCGTCGTGACATAATGCATGAAATTTGGTATTCGCAGCACTCTCTTGCCACTGGGGATCTCGGAACATTGAATTCCCCGACGATTTCCGAAAAGGAATGTCCCATACGGCTAGCTCCAACTACCTTTCCACATTCAAAGTACATGAATCACCTGAGTAAAAATGACAGTTCCGCCAGTGCACTGTCCTTTTATACCTTGTGTTCGCGATACTACTGCCATCTACATATCGCTATTCTATGATTTTTGCCGCCTCAGTATATTTTACGGTATGTCATGTTTCCAGCAATTTGTCATCAGTAGTGTAGTTATACATTAGTGGATTTCTTTCCTTATGTATGCGCAGTATATGTTACATTTATTTACGTTCAGGCTCAACCGCCAGAAACTGCACCATTCATCACTCTTCTGTAGGCTACTTTGCAAATCAACACTATCTTCTGGCGTTGCTACGAGGGTTGGAACTTAAATAGTGGCAACTATTTTTTCACAAGTGATATAAAGGAGTTACATGTTTGTACCTGTTACTGTCCTTCAAAGTAGTTCAAATGGTTCATATGGCTCTTAAACACTATGGGAGTTAACACTGAGGTCATCAGTCCCCTAGACTTAGAACTACGTAAACCTAGCTAACCTAAGGACATCACACACATCCATGCCCTAGGCAGGATTCGAACCTGCGACCGTAGTAGCCGCGTGGTTCCGGACTGAAGCGCCCAGAACCGCTCGGTCACAGCGGCCGAACCCTTCAAAGTAGTCTCCAGTGTTGTGTAGAACCCGTTGCCAGCGATGTGGAATGCGTAGTATACCGTTAGCGGAGCCTGTTTTGTTGATGGCGCACACTGAGCGGTCTAAAGTTATGGGGATTCTCGCGTACGTCTGTGATGGTGTTACCCTAACGCATTACTTTCCTCTACTGCAGACCGTCAATGCGCAGTATTACGGTTCGTCTTTGGAGCATCACCTGTGACCAGCTTTGCGAAAGTAGTGGCGACACTTTCTGCGCAACCCACCCATCATTTGCACGACAATGCGCGGGCGCATACAGCGCAAACTGTGGCTGCTCTCTTCGGTCGATGGGACTGGGAAGTACTGTACCAGCCACCATACTCCCCGGACTTAGGTCCTTGTGACTTCGATTTGATTCCGATGATGAAGGAACCACTTCGTGGCATTCGCTTCAGAACTGTTCCAGAGATTCGACAGGCAGTAGACCTCTCCGTTCGCACCATCAACAGAACAGGCTCTGCTAACGGTATACTACGCCTTCCACATCGCTGGCAACGGTTTCTACACAACGCCGGTGACTACTTTGGAGGACAGTAACAGGTGCAAACATGTAACTCTTTTGTATCGGTTGTGAATAAATAGTTGCCACTATCTAAGGCCCAACCCTCGTATTTTCTTACAGACAACCGCATTATCTGCAAACAATTTCAAAGAGCTTCCGACGCTTTCTCCTACAACAATTCTTATATTTTAAACAGCAACGGACCTGTTACACTTCTTTGGGTTATTCTGTAAATTACTTTTACATTTTTGGATTTTGTTCTGTTAAGAGCGGCTTACAATTAACGCAGTCTTTTATTTTCGAAGCGTAAGTTATAATTCATCCCAAGTTTCTATCCTCATTGATTTAGATGATTTAGTCTTGTGTAAGACTTCTTGAAATACTGTGCTATTAATAAGAGTGCCTTTTCTCCCCTCATTCACGGACGCCCGGTCTGCCGTGGCGTAGTGCGGGTAGCAGACCGCCAGAGCGGACGAATCGTCGCCGTAGCGACGGACGTACGCGCTTGTTAGCTGACTTCCCGTTATTGTGCTTCCTTCGTCCCGCCCCTCAGGCCGCTGGACAATCCCAAGTTAGTCCACTATAAGGGGAATCTCCTCAGCGCACGGTTCAGGCAACAGTCTCCCCGTTTACTGCATCAGCATCGCTCTGCCCAGGGGATCTCTATCTACTCTCAAGCAGACAAGCGGCTCTGAATTCTACACCTAAAGCTCACTCCTTATATGTACTCAAAATGTTGAGTGTTCTAAAGACAATATCTCGTGGAGACTCAATTTGCAAAGAGATAAGAGCTCCCGTTGAACATTTTTATTCGCCGTGCAGCTGCACTGACAATGTTTTGTATCACGTTTGTTATCATCTCTCTTCAACATATAATCATGCTTTTACGAACATTACTTTCCTCAGTATATTACGATTTCCATAAACAGAAGCAATCTTCACCCAAGTTAAGATAACGTGTCGAACATAATTATTGTCTGTGCTTTAGCGGGCAAAAGAGGCTGAAATCTTTGACTTGTGCAAAATGGCTAGCCCAGTACCTACTATCTGAAGCATCACAACAAAGACCTCCCTATGGTCTTTAATTTGGCGTACCAATATTTTAATCTCCTTGGATCATTCAAAAGCACGTGGATGGTGGACGATTCAGGATCAGTATGGAAGTTAGCAAGCTGTTTTGACTTGGCTACCAGCGCATCATGCCAATTGTTGTGTCTTTGTGTACCGATGTAGCAAATGATTAGGGTAGCATGGAAACTGTATGTAACTACCAGTAGGATTAAACCCTAGCAATGCCAACGAATTTCGCGTTACCAGGGGGGATACCCACCCTAAAATATTGAAAAATAAGCAAAATTCACTTCAACAACAAATTTTTTAAAGGCATACTGATGTGAAGTAGGGACCAGAACCTGAAAATATCTTTTAACACACGCTTAGCAATATAATCGCCCTTTCAGTAACGTGGCCGGCCGGAGTGGCCGAGCAGTTCTAGGCGCTACTGTCTGGAACCGGCCGACCGCTACGGTCGCAGGTTCGAATCCTGCCTCGGGCATGGATGTGTGTGATGTCCTTAGGTTAGTTAGGTTTAAGTAGTTCTAAGTTCTAGGGGACTGATGACCTCAGAAGCTAAGTCCCATAGCGCTCAGAGCTATTTTCAGTAATGTGCACTACCAGCTGGGAAGACGTGGGGGTACTTTATGTCCACTGTAAATAAATTAAGGAAAGCAGATTTTGTTAACTGTAAACTTTTGCACACAAAGGGACTATTTAAATAGATTCTGATGTGTAAGTAAGGTCCTTAACCTGAATATATTGAATATGACATTGATTGGGGAAGTGACATCTACTTATAAGACTTAAATTTTTGGGTTAAGTTTAAGTGAAAAATTAGAAAAGTTTACGGAATCTGGAATTCATTTAAGCAATATTCATTTCTTTTTCAAAATTTTAAAATATGAAGTCACTGACTAGAATACAATATTTTCGAAAGGCGGGCAATGAACCAAAATCAGACACCGAACCCAGTAACCTGCGGGTTTCGAATCAAATAATTCGACGCCTCTGCTGATAGGAAGACCGCAAACACACCATGTCATTACAAAAGCATCTTTTTAACGTGTATTACGGCTTCACAGAGGTGTAAGTATAATGAGTAAAGAGGACAGATGCAATAGTACCGACTGTGCACTTGTGTTCGGGAAGGCAGTTCAAATACCAGTCGATACATTCAGATTTAGGTCACCTGTGAGTCATGGTGAATGTCGGGATTGTTCCGTTCAAAGGGAACTGCCAATTTCCTTCCCCAAACCGAGTTTGTGTTTCGTCCCGGCGGAAGAGACGTTAATTCCCGGTCTCCCTTCCCTTCATGAGTAAACACACGACAACTGTTTCCTTAATTAGTAGAGTAGTACTGACTGATACTCGAACTACAGCCGTCACAGCCTCTATTGAGCCGTGTTTGAGAACGATCTCAGTCACTTTCCTAGATGGGCAACACTACACTATAACCCATTTATAAAGGGTACACGCCATCGAGACAAGTAGTAGTGCAGCACGACAGTTTCAAAACCTGTTTAAAATCCCTGATCGTCAAAACGCAATTTGCAAATTTGTCTCGCAAGTACGATCAGAACGATTCCGTTTTATTGTACTAGCAAGCATGTCAACATCTTATCTTCCAGTTTTGTATGGTGATACAACTAACCAATGACAACAATAACCGGGCATTCGTTTTCAATGTAACGTCGACGTTACGATTCAGTACAAGCTTCTTAGGACTCTAGGATTTATTTATTTATTTATTGTATTCAGTAAGCGCTGGTACTTTTAAAAACCGTAGATGACGTATAGTACATCTGTCGCTGACTCGCTGCCTTCCGACAGCACATCTACCGCTCCTGCAAAAAATAAATAAAGAAACATTTCGTTAGTAGCGTAAAGGGAGCTTATTTGATGTGATTTATTTTATCTATACTTTATCCTCGCGTCACCGGTTCTTCTGTAACGCGAGAAGAGTGCTTGCGTTCCATGAAAGGTTAAAGGAGAGCTCTTTGAAGCTTCGAACGTTTACTTGTAAATGTTATAAAACCTATTCAGCCGCATGTCCAGCGAATAGTTTTGCAACTAGTCTTACGGTGAACAATGTGTTAAAGGAATCTATACTGTCCGTAGAAGCAACCCCATGAGTTTTAATCCGTAAATTGCGGCCCGTTCTTGCAAATACGCTTGTCAATTCCGAAACTATCGGAAAACACTGCAGATATGCTTGTCAAGCGACTTCTAAACATACTAGAAGCTAGAAACGACCTCGGCTGGCATCGTAATATGAAATGTAACGCAAGTGGAAATGCGTATAAGTTTGGTGTGGTGATTGTTGTAACTGAGCGAACGCATCTACTGTTGTGTGGGGTCGAGCTCCGAAGAATCTTCTGATGATTTTCTGTAGCCACGACGCTGTCATGGAACAGTCTGTATCATGTACCTCATTGTATGTGAGTGTGGCAATGTTTGCGCTTTAGCCTTGTGATTCTTCCTCTCAGTTCTCTCACAGTCTGCATTTGTAGTATTTCCTTGGAACATACGAAGTTGGACCATGAAAAAATTAGTAAAGTCACTTTTTGTCTATTTTTGGTAATACCGTGTTTATTCACGAGACCAACCGGTTTTGTTATCTGGCTTGGAAAATGTTCTATTCTCTGTCGCTTCTCTTCGGCAAAGCTGCTTACAAGCATGGAAAGAATAGAAAAACATTGCATAAATATTCTACTACAACAAAATGAACTCTTTATTGATTCGTATTTTTCACGTACGGTACAACTTCGATGAATTTTTTTTCTAAAGTCTTAGCATGTACGTGCAACTCTATCGTAGCTGTCCGCTAACTGCTCAAAACCTACCACAATTTTTCAATATGCTCCGGGGTATGGCGAAACATTCTTCCATCTTCATTCCTAAACAAGATTTCATTCTTCAAAAATTTTAAATTCCAGATGCACTGTGCAATGATAACTGGTAAGTGGAAAGAAATCGGTCGTGTAAATTTTTAAATAGATCATTGGGACAGCTGCGTTAAACGATTTAGGGAAATTTTTATATTAACACCATCTAGCTCTGTGATGGAGTTTTATATTTTATTATCCCACATTAAATAATTTCGCCACTTGCAATCGTTCAGGCATAAACTTACAGCTTCCGAAATAAAATGATAAACTTTACTTCAGTATGTATGATTCTCAACAAGGCTGAAACTACCGAGATGCATATTGATCTGAAATTCACCGTTTGATACGATAATATAGGATGTTTGTCTATTATAGGTACAAACGAAAGGGTCGTATGCGCAAGTGCAGTTATTTCAATGATACAACACTACTAAAATCTAAGGCTACATGTTGGGTGGCGTTCCTTGTAGCTAAAGGATGCGCATGTGGCACATGCATGATGGTGCACCAGCACATTTCCATGTGGCTGTGCGGGAATACGTAACGCAAATCTCCGACAACAAGTGCATCTGTCGTGGCTCGCCAATATTATCGCCTCCCAGGTTCCCCTACTTGAACCCGTTGGATTCTTTTTCTTTGTCTGCTTAGGGATATTTAAAGGCGTTGGTGTATTCCAGCTCTGTTGATAGTGTCGATGAACTCCGGGAAAGCATTGTCGATGGTTGTCATTGCATTCAGAATACGCCTTGGATTTTTTAACGTGTACGAGCAGCGACGAGAAGACGTGCTGACGTGCTATGGCCGTGTGGAACACTTGTTGCATTGTGTTTGTTCTGAAATGAATATCTGCAATTTCGATTCTCGAGGACTCAGTCGTAATACGTCGTATCAGTAAAACCATTGGTTTCCGGAACTATGTTTATTGGTATTATTTGCTTGTTTCATTGTCGGTTATCTCCCCTTTAGTTTTTACATATAATAGTCAGACACAGTGCATGAAAATATAAATATTTTTGCGCCAGGAAAGGTTTTTAAAGAAATATAGCAGTCACAGACGGGGTCACATGACTGAAATGTCGTAAAACCTTAGCTGTGTTTGTGAGCAGATTATTGGTGTTTCTTTGACATTCGGGTCGTGTTCAAAGCCCTGCTTCTGACTTTTAATAACACAACAGCTATCGATTAGTTGGTGTTTTCTGTTAGACTTGGAACCTCGGACATTTGCAGTTTTACTTGCTCTGTAATAGATATAATGATAAAAACAGTTTGATGGGTAATTTTTTGATCGTATGTTTTTACTGTGTTTGGGTTTGCGTTAGCACATGTGAGGGCGCCAGTGTGTAGTTGAGGCGACGGCCGCTGGCGTCGTTGTGTTCGCGTTACGTAAGCGGCAACTTTCTACGGCGCCCGCGGCAGCGGCGCTGTTCCGGCATTTTCTCTTCGCGCTTCCGCCGGACAGTTTCGCTTACGACACCAGCTCATCCTCCGCATTTGCAGGCGCACAACTTTGCCAGCCCGCGCGCAGCCCTCCGAGTTTGACACCGTTTGTCATTCTTTCAGTAGTCAGAGCAGTGCAAGGAAAGTAGCTAGATCAATTCAGCTAACAGGTTCGAAGACTTACACCCATGCAAGAGTCCATGATAGTTGGAGCACGCGCTTTTCATTACGCCAAATTCGTCAAACCATTTTTATACTCCTGTATAAGCGCGCTTATAGTACATTGGCGATAAATAGAATTCAGTGCTTCGTTGCTATCACGCAGCATTTCCATAAGCAGTCCTACGTAACTATAAATGTATGGACCATTTTAAACACAAAATTTTGATGATACGACTTGTTTATTTTGCATACAACTTCCTATAGTAAAATGCGTTATATGCTAAACAAATATAATGATTGACGTAATAACCACAACTGTGAGCCCATTACATGGATAATATTAAATTTTTAGTTTATAGATACTTTTTCCTTTTTTTAGTTCTCGCTAATGGCCTTCCCTTTCAATTCATAACTCCAAATGCAAACCCAAATACACAGAGTAGAAACAGTCAGAAAATTACCCATTAAACTGTCATTATCTTTATATATGTTGCAGAGTAGGTAACACTGTAAATAACCGAAGCTCCAGAACGAACAGAAAAAGCAACCTAGTCAGTCGGAATGGTTTATAGCCTGCTTTGTTTGTCTTACAAGCACAGCCGAAATTCCTTAAATATTTCTTTCAGTGGTTGGCCTGTATGAGTTTCAAATGCAGATGTTGCGGATGGATTAGCCTCTTTGTTTTTTTCTTGTCGCGAGCTCTGGAGCAAAAAAGAAAAGAAATGAATTTGCACATGGCTTTGGTGTCTTACTGATCATCTGAGACAGCGTTCCGAATTCTGCACGAAACTCAAAGAAACGACAATAGTCTGCAATCAATCGATACATTTTCAGTCAGTGTAATACAACGCATTTCCAAACTTACTACCACCATCCGTGGTTTTATCTAGAAGCAACAGAAGTCATATTGATTTATTAACACGTCAATGACCTTGTTCGTCCTTCCGGTTTGTACTCAGCGAATCGAGAGCTATGCAGTTTTACATGGTTATAGAGATACAATTTCACTGACAGTTTTACACAACTCCTTATTGTCAGTATAAGACGACAAACTTGCGTGTTCTAGTGATAATAAGACACTTTTGAGTTACGTTTATTTAGACCGAAAAGCCATAGCCGGCCTCGGTGGACGAGCGGTTCTAGGCGATTCAGTCTGGAACCGCGCGAGCGCTACGGTCGGAGGTTCGAATCCCGCTTCGGGTATGGATGTGTGTGATGTCGTTAGGTTAGTTAGGTTTAAATGGTTCTAAGTTCTTGGGGACTGATGACCTCAGATGTTAAGTCCCATAATGCTCAGAGCCATTTGAACCATTTTGAAAAGACATATATGCAGTTTTTGAACTGTGCTGTGGAAAGCGAACGAGGTTACTCAATAGTTAGGATACTGGACTAGCATTCGGCAGGACGACAGTTTAAATCCTCATTCGACCATCTAGATTTAGGTTTCCCGTGATTTACCTAAATCGCTCAAGGCAAATGCCGGGGCGAACCCCTTTGAAAGGGCGCAACCGACATCCTTCCCCACACTTAACAAAACAATCGGAGCTTGAGCTCCGATTGTAATGAACTCGTTGTCGACAGTACGTTAAGTCTCAATCTTCCTTCCTTTTTTATTCGTATCTTCCTCTTTGTTTTCTGAAAGAATTATATACAAGCTTTTCTTTGGTCATGTGATGAAATTTTTGCAGCTGACACTCCAAGATGTGCAAGTTCGGCCATTTATAATGTAATATAAACTCCCAGCACAATTCCTGCCTCATACAGTGTGGTTATAGGTAAACTTTCGCTACTCGATGTTGGCCTGTATGGGAACGTGAGCGTAGGCCTACTTGTCGTCAAGTATCCGCTCAGCCGCGTCTGGGCACCACATGAGAGTTCGGCATATTGTGTACCAAATACACCGTAACTCTTTCACATCTGCGCCTGCCACCCGAGAACAAATAATGGATTCCGTAGCACATTCTGTACCAGCAGCAGAGCACCAACAGTCGGACTGGAGAATTACCGTCCTATGCGTAGACTGTCGTTAACATCACAACACAAAAGGTTGCGTCTGGAGTTGTTCCGTGATCGGAAAGCATAGACTACCGGTGAATGACATCGCATTGTGTTCAGCGACGAATCGCTGTTCTATTTACTCCTGATGTCTTTCGGCGGTGAGTATGGCAGCGACCTGGGGAGAAATCCCATTCTTTCATTGTTTTGGGAAGGCACAGCCACGTTACTCCTGATGTGATTGTGTGGGAGCCATTGTGTATGACATTAGCTGGTATTGACTGAGAGAACTCTGGTGCAGAACAATTTGTCACGGACATTCTGCGTCATGCGACAGTATCATGATGCCATTTTTCACAGGATAACGCTCGTTGACACTTGGAGCATTGGAAGACGTCTCCATGCAGTGTCTGCGTGATGCTGAGGTACTTCCGTGGGCTGCAACATCCCCGGATCCGTCCCCGATGGGACACGTGTGGGATCATTTCGGACATCCGTCACAAGGGTAGTATCCAGGACATTAAAAACCAGTTAAAACAATTGTGTACCAGCTTGCCTCGGGATACAGCGGTATTATGACACCCTTCTCGACCAAATCAGTGCATGCACTCAGGACAGTGGGGGGTGCAACGTCATAGTGATTAGTGGGTTCTCGCTGCCAAGTTCTTTGTAAATTTGACTCAGTTTTGTTATCACTGAAATAACACTACATACCCAGTCAACTCGTGAAGTTTCATTGCGCTTTCTCTTTCTCTTCTTGGTGCTCCAAATTCTTATCAGTCAGTGATAAATAGAATTCGTGAAAGTAACCTGCAGTTAGGATTAATAATGTAGCCATCACATTCTACGCTTGTGATTACTTTCAGCAACTCTGTTGAATGGGGTTTCCTTACACATATAGTTCAGGCAAACAGTTCGTGATATATATGTGCTCCAATGATTGTGTTACCCTCGACCACTACATCCGATCGAGGTGGTGAAAGTACTAAAGGCAATGGACTCGTATTTGGGAGGAACGGGGTTCGAATCCCTGTCCGTCCATACCGATGAACACTGGGGTGACAAAAGTCATGGGATAGCGATATGCACATTTACAGATGACGATAGTATCGCATACAAAAGATATAAAAGGGCAGCTGCCACTTATACTCAGGTGATTCATGTGAAAATGTTTCCGACGTGGTTATGGCCGCACGACGGGAATCAAAAAATGTATGAAATGCATAGTTGACTATCATCTGCTTTTTTTATTTAATACCCAAATATCGATCGGTTTCAGCCACAGCCCATCTTCACGGTTGATATTTGGGTTTTAAATAAAAAAGCAGCTGATGGTCAAACATGCGTTTTATACATTACTTGACGGCTTTTAGTAATCACCTTCCAAAAATGTTCGGAATTAACAAACTTTAACGCGGAATGGTAGTTGGAGCTAGACGTATGGGACATTTCATTTCGGAAATCGTTAGCGACTTCAATATTCCGTGATCCACAGTGTCAAGACTGTGCCGAGAATACCAAATTTCAGGCATTACCTCTCACCGTGACAATCGAGAGCAGGGGCGTTTGCTTAGAGTTCTCAGTGCTAACAGACAAGCAACACTGGGTGAAATAACCGCAGAAATCAATGTGGGACGTACGACGAACGTATCCATAAGGACAGCGCAGCTATGGCAGCAGACGATCAACGCGAGTGCTTTTACTAACAACAATATATCACCTGCAGTGCCTCTTTTGGGGTCGTGACGACATCGGCTGGTCCCTAGACGACTGAGAAACCGTGGCCTGGACAGATGAGTCCCGATTTCAGGCTGATGGTAGGATTCGCGTGTGGCAGACATCCCACGAAGCTATGGTTCCAAGTTGTCAACAAGGCACTGTGCAAATGGTTCAAATGGCTCTGAGCACTATGGGACTTAACATCTGAGGTCATCAGTCCCCCAGAACTTAGAACTACTTAAACCTAACTAACCTAACGACATCACACACATCCATGCCCGACGCAGGATTCGAACCTGCGACCGTGGCGGTCGCGCGGTTCCAGACTGAAGCGCCTAGAACCGCTCGGCCACAACGTCCGGCTAAGGCACTGTGCAAGCTAGTGGTGGCTCCATAATGGTGTGGGCCGTGTTTACATAGAAAGACTGAGTTTTCTGGTCCAACTGAGCCGATCATTGACTGGAAACGGTTATGTTCGGCTGCAAGGAGACCATTTGCAGCCATTCATGAACTTCATGTTGCCAAACAACGATGGAATTTTTATGGATGAATGTGCGCCATGTTACCGGGCCGCAGTTGTTGGCGATTGGTTTGAACATTTTGGACGATTTGAGAGAATGATCTGGCTTCCCAGATCGACCGACAAGAATCCCATCAAAAATTTATGGGGCGTAATCAGGAGGTCATTTCATGCACAAAATCTTGCACCGACAATATCTTCGCAATTATGGACGGTTATAGAGACAGTATGGCTAAATATTTCTGCAGGGGAGTTCCAACAACTTGTTGAGTCCATGCCACGTTGAGTTGCTGCACTACGGTGGGCAAAAGGGGCTCCGACACGATATTAGGAGGTATCCCATGACTTGTCACCTCAGTGTAGGCCTTCCATATTTTTTCCCAACATGTTGGAGCAAATGAGTTGGGTCTATCGAAGAAGCCGCAGACGATTTGCTTCCCGTCCTTATCCAGTCCGATCTCGTGTTCCGTCGCCAGTGACGTCGTCATCAGAGGGACGTTAAACTCCATCCGTGTGATGGTCCTACCGATAACAACACGGCCGACTGCTTCCACCGCCCATTTACAAATGCTTCGCTGGAGGCGAGACGACAGACTCGTTTGATATCCTTCCTTTCTTCTCTCCGAAGATGCCTTCCGCGAAATCATTGACGGCTCGAAGCAAACCACCTGACAAAAAAACTAAAGCACCCAGAAGGAGAGAAGGAAACGAAACTTCACGGGTTGAGATCATATACGATGTTATTACAGCGATTGCAAAATTTAGTCTCCTGAGGCAAGCTGATCCACAGCTGTTATAACTGGTCCTTGATATCTTCCCTGGATTATTCTGGCTGGGGTCCTCTCTAAAGCGAAGTATACAGCACTCCCGTTAATATGACTGAAGAACTAGCATTGAAAGCTGTTGTCAAGGTTTACGAGATAATGCGCGGGTGTTTGAAAGAAGCCGTAATTCACTACAAAAGCGAGTGTAATATTAGTTCCAAATGCGACAACAACAGGAGGAATGCCTCTCTTAACAAGTACTAGCCTACAGCAAATTGTAGTATGCAACGTGCTGACTTAGCATTTAATTTCTTGTTAAGGTAGGTCATGAGTGAAATCAGAGCACAATTAGATGGGGACTTAATCGAAAAGTTTACATTACCAGCATATTTGTTCTGGCCATGACAATATATCATACCGTAGTCACTAGCTGCTCATAACCACACATTCTTAATTACTTAGACAGTTTCATCTTCCATGGATCATTTGTACAATCAATCGTAATGATATGGAACGAGTCATTTTACATCCACATTACGAATTCACATGTAAATATGACAACATTGTGACCGTTTGCGAGGCTTTTTTTTTTTTTTTTAGCAGTTCCTAGCCACCAGCCTTTACACATTACAAAAACAAAAGTTCTTCTACGCAGTAGATGACTTTGTCAATGAGCAATGATCAAAAAATTTTGTGGGGTCATTGTGCACCCATATTTGTGCTAAAGACAGCCTGAATGAGGAGCACAGAATGTCGTTTTTTTTTCTTTTGGTAATGTAATTATGTGCATCACTGTTTCTTTGGACTGTTATGGATTATTTACAGAAGACTTCATGAAGGAATAAATATACTGTCAAGACGTAAAAAATACCCTAACTCTTCAGACAGATCTCTATAAGATGATTGTGAATAAACACCACACATTATTCTTACAGTGCGCTTTTGAGTAACGAACACACTCTTTCTTAAAGATGACTTACCCAAAAAAATTATTCCGTATTACATTACTGAATGAAAGTAAACATAATCTGTCAACTTACTGCTCCTCAAGATTTGCAATGATTCGAAGTACAAACGTGGCTGAACTAAGTTGTTGCATGACTTATTCTAATATAATTTCTCATCAATATGGATACCCATTTTTTTTAAGTTTCCACCGTAGTTATTATTTCCTCGTCATATGTTGCATTAACCATTACTGTAGTACCTCTAAATGTGCAGAACTCAATACGTAGTGTCTTTTTGAAACTGAGAGTGAAATCATTTACAGAAAACAATTTAATATTTATCATTTACTTTGTTACTACTTGAATGGATTGATTATAATACTAGTGTCATACGCAAAAAGTACTAATTCTGTTTGTATATTAGACGGAAGGTCGTTTACGTATACGAGAAACAATAGTGGACCAAAGATTTAGCCTTGTGGAACCCTGTGAGTGATTATCTCGCAAATAGCTCATTTGCGGACCCTTGTCCATGGGAACGATTTTGCTTATTTGTCGTGTATTTGCACCAGTATCAGTTTTCGCTATTAATTACGATAAACCTTGCATATCCGGTCGGAAGAGAAATAGCTGGTCGCTTTCGTGGCGCTGAGGTCGACCGCCACTATTCTGAGCCGGACGTCCATCAGAGCGGAACCACGGGCGGAGAAAACGGCAGCCGCGGCATTCGTCTCCCGAGGGCTGCCAACCGATGTCCTTGGATGTGGAGTACGTCGCATGAACGTCCTGCTGATTGTTGTAGCGAGCCGGGCAGCCGGCGGCCGGCTCTGTGCACCCCACACGATATAAGACGCGGATCGGGGATCGGGGGAGGAGGCAGGTAGGCGGGATCCCGTTACTAGCAGGGCTGTCCAGATGCCGGCCGGAATTTAACGGTTCCCTCTTTTTATGAAACCTTTGTGGGAGCCACCGCTCAGATTCCTCTGTTCCGTGAGCAATTCCCCGGATTGCGTGCACCTGGCCGTGACTCGCTGCGAGACCGTAAATATTTTGTCTGTGCTGATGTCCTGAACTCTTGGACGAGACGATCGTCTAAAATTGTTTGATAATCTTATGCAACGAGAGCACCATAAAAATCTATAACTGTTACATTTGTTTATCTCTGATGTTCTAAATAGAATCTAGGGATAGATACTATCGTAGGAGACAATTATAAAAAGAATTAGCGTGCTCTGAAGTATGCAGAAACGGGAATACATTAGATGTCGTTTTGGTAGATCTACTGCAAATTGGTGAAAGCTATTAGTTGTTCCCTTCATCTCCACTTAACAGAGAAATAAAACTCTGCTATTACCTAAAATTCAAAGAACTAGTCGAACTGTTGAGTCCAAACTAATTGAAAGATTGAGAAATATTCACTGCCAACAATTTCGGTTTTCAACGTCTAGTGCTTTTGTAAAATGTCCAGTCACACTGATTTAATTTTTTGTGGTGTCCCTAAATCTCACCAAAAATGAGTAACCTCGTTATTGATGTTCATTTTGCTAGCCTAAAATTCTTAAATATATAACTGTCTATATAACAATACAGCATTTTGAAAAGTTTCGAGAGACAGTTCAGTCGTTGTAAGTTTATGTCATCACTGCTTCACACATGCAGTAAAATGCAATACTTACGTATTCATCGCGTTCAAAATCCAGCAGACACGTGTATCAACTGAAATAAGCAGTTATGATAGGTACACAGAGCAAAGATCGTTCATTTAGAGAGATGAGAATTGGTCCGAGAGAGAGATAGGATTGAAACGACTGATAGGTCCATTCATTTACGATTTCATTGCATTTTAATCAGATTGTAATTGGCGCCGTAATCACGATAATGTCACCTATTTAATGATTCTGTGAACAACACGCTAACTCTGACAACTAAGATGCAACAAGACACCAGACCCCATCACAATATGGTACAGCATATTTCGTGGCGGTTTCTATACAAAAATGGAATTTATCACAGCTCTATACAATCTGTTGTGGAGTGTAGCGATGGCTGTCTTCGACGGACGAAACAGAAATTATGTACCGTCTACCCATGGAAATGATGGGGCCAGTCGCAATTGTTGTTCTTTGAACTTCGATTGGCTGCCAGTTGCTTATTCCTCTTCTTCGCACTACTTTTCACCGATCGTAAATGACCTTATTGTTCTGACGCATTCTGAAGACAAATCAAAGGATAACTTATTTTATAGATTCGAAGGGCTCGATATAACAGTGATCTCTTTTAGTTTCGGTGCTTTCTTTTTTTCCTGTTTTAAAATGTGTAATATTTTAGTTTATTGCATATTAATAGAAATTTTTATAACTTTTCTGTTTTCTTTGTCTTTGCAAAATCATGATTATACAATAGCTAACTTAACGAAGTAAAAGATGGGATGCAATACATCGAAGCAAACCTGATCCTTCTGATATTTCTGTCCTGCTCCCAACACGGTGTATGATCGCCGAGCCCAACAGCCATCAACTGAATGATTGTTTTCCAACTATCTCTGAAGGCACTCATCACGCATAGTAAGCTATATGTGTGTGTTTTCGTATTACAATCGAATCCATATTTTTATTTTATGTACTTATCGTATGTACACCAAACACAGAGTAACGCCACGTTCAGAACCTGCGTTCATTCCCATGTCCGCCATTTTAGAAGACAGCGACACTGTGCTGATACCACGGTGGTGATAGTCATAGTGGTTATTACGCTTTGGTCCCTCCGTTCACAAAGTGCAGTTAGCCTACCGTTCCATGCAGAAGTCTTATATATGTGCTAGGAACATGTCTATCGGAATTCATGAAAAAACTACAAATATTAGGAATGTTGATAAGTTTCGGGAGAAGCTTGTTGATAAATACTTATACTTTTTCTGAAACATATAATGAAAAATGTTGTGCTATGCTGACTTTTTCATCTGAAAAATATTCCCAAAATGTGAGCCGGTCCGAACTCATGAAAGGTGCTAAAATACTGTAATAAATTTTCCTTCAGTGGCGCTGTTTTAAATGACGTAACGAGCATCTTATTTTTCATCGAGAAAACACGCAGTACATCATGGTCACCCACTTTTTTTGCAAATTTCATTGTTTGGCGTGGTGTAACTATAAAGTTTAGGTGTCAAAGGAAAAGTTTCGATATGTTTAAGAAAATTCAAAGATAATTTTATTGATATGGCTGTTGTGCCCCTCTCGCACCAACAACGGGTAACTACTTAATACCGAAATCCAAAACTACGTTTTTCATTATTGTTATTCCGTCACGAGAGGTGGAAACTGAATAGATGGTATAATGAAATATTTATACCGTTCAAAATGCTGTGTACATCGTTGTACACACTGAATAGGTCGTGGTGCAGTTTTTGCGTCTTTAGATGCTGGATGTCAGCATGGTCACACATCCTCAGAAGAATAATCGTGTTTATAAACACTTTCTCCTGTACTGCACAGCACATAATCTCAACGAGCTGTGTACTTGGGAGGTTCTTCGTTTAAAGTCATGTAACAATTTCTCGAAGCCTGTCTGCAATAAACAAATCGTCGATGGAGCCCTAAACACATATCTTATTTTCCTAATGCACCGATGTGTGAATTGTCTTCTTGGTTGAAATCGTTGTGCTCAGCCATCAGCTGGCGACCGCTTCGTTTCCTAAGGCCACCTCTTCCCTAACTCCGTCTCAGAAACTCGAACACGAATTGTTGTTCACCCATAATTTCTACTATTCGCGGACGTTGTCATGAACGACAGTCCTTCCCCTGGATCAAGGTATCAGGATTGCCTTCTGGTCTCATAAACAACTGCCTGAGCCGCGGACCCTACCAAGCTGTTTGGCGCCCGAAACTTCACGGAGAGAAAGGAGAAGTGGCGACTGCTTGAATCCTGTCGGTGAGAACCTGAATGGCTGTTGAAATTTTGTAATATATTTATAAATGAGCAGCTTTAAAGTTACTTTACGAGGTCTTTTTGTTGTGGGGAGAAGCTAAACAACTCGCTCTATATGCATCGTATTTGCAAGCTTCCTTTGTCCGCAGCTCGTGGTCGTGCGGTAGCGTTCTCGCTTCCCACGTCCGGGTTCGATTCCCGGCGGAGTCAGGGATTTTCTCTGCCTCGTAATGACTGAGTGTTGTGCGATGTCCTTAGGTTAGTTAGGTTTAAGTAGTTCTAAGTTCTAGGGGACTGATGACCATAGATGTTAAGTCCCATAGTGCTTAGAGCCATTTGAACCATTTGCAAGCTTCCGTAATACATAGTACCAGCGTATTTACTGAATGCTGCCGGAATTCAATAGACGAGCGATGAGCTATAGACTAACACACCTTTCTTTATTAACTGTATGCCTCCGTACATAAGTTTACTCTAATTGTGGAACAATATCTTACTAAATAGGGTCTTTATTTTAAGTATTTTATTCTTACGATACATTTCACATCTCTCTATAACTCACTGTTATATGTCGATCAGCTGCAGCTACACAAAAAACCTTTCAAATGCTGTATTCCTCTGTATCTCTCGCCTTACCCATGTCAAAAATGTAAACCGAATGTGAGGTCAAAGGAATAACTGTAGTACAGTATCTGTAACGCTTTAACATACCTGAAACTATAGCCGTATTAAAACCATTTTTTCGGAGGTCTACTTTTGACTGAGTCCTTACGGTAACGCTTTTCACTCTTAGTTTTCGACAGATGAAGCATTCGGAGCACAAATCTCTGTACTTTACGTGGTTACGAACTGGACTGTTTTTTGCCACGCTTATAACTTAGCTTGGCATTTATAGAGATTTTAGTCCTGTTTTATGTGTATATATGGCTACCTACAGGCAGATGATCGAAGGAGACAGTATGGCACTATCGAAAAATGTAAGGCAACAACATTCGACCTAGACAAATTGATGGAAGTTGGCTAGAACTGGACGAATGAAAGCCGAGTACAACACAACATAACACAACTCAGACGACAGCGACTTTACTGCATAGTAAGTTGAATCTCGTTAGTTGTCAAAGAGAAATGTGATGATAGTGTTTGGTCTGTGGGGCGCTCAACTGTGCGGTCATCAGCGCCCGTACCAAGTCCCAATTTTTTCACTGTCCAATCTAGCCACTGTTATGAATGATGACGATGAAATGATGAGGACAACACAAACACCCAGTCCCCGGGCAGAGAAAATTCCCAACCCAGCTGGGAATCGAACCCGGGAGCCCATGACCCAGAGTTAGAAATCCTAACCAATAGACCACGAGCTGTCGACAAGGAAAAAGAGACTGAAATTGGTGTAGACGTGGATGTTTAGGGATACGTGACGTATTTGCTTGACAGTGCTTCATGTCTTTTCTCCCATAACGAATTCGATACAAAACATTTGCCGAGGCTTAATAATTTGATAATGAAGAAGACCGGCCAAAATGGAATGCTGTCAATATGTTACATACGAGACTTCTGAAAAGTAAATCGTTATAATGGCACGAAAGCGGTGATTGAAGGTGCTGCGATACCAAAGTGCTTGTCGTTCTTGGTGTTAATTTTAGGCAACTTTTCGTATTTGAAGAGGCAGCTACTAGCCTGGTCTATTACTTCAGCGTCAAGTACAAGTTACACAAGCATACAGCAATGGGAGCAATGTCGTTATGTAGTTCGGAAACATCTTTCATCTTTGCTACATTAGTTTGCCCATTACCTGAGTCTCTGTAAGGCAGACAGGAAAGAATCAGGAAATAGGTTGCGAGAATGAATGGCCACGTAGCAAACGATATTAGCTCCTTAAGAAATTCACTAAAGGCGGACGAAATGATGCGACATCTAACTTGCCACTCATGACTCTGTTGATGATGTGAACTATCTTCATCTTCAGCTCATTTCAAATTAGAACAGTCATGTTATGCCTTTTTTGGCCGCCTCGTGCAATGCTTAGAGTCTGTTGCCAGTATTTACGTAAGCACATTTTTTTATTATTTTGTGAAGCTTGCTCAATATCATAGCACTTCGACAGGGAGAGCGGAGAGGGAGAGAGAGAGAGAAGAGAGAGAAAGAGAGAGAGAGAGAGAGAGAGAGAGAGAGAGAGATATGAGAACATAGACAGAAATAAATAGTGTCTCTTTACAAGTGACAGAATCGACCTAAGAACAGTCTTAGAGCAATAGTGACATTGTTAATAAGTACATGTTACGCGACAGTTCTGATTTTCCTATCGATGTCCGTCCATACCCATGGTTCACACGAAGTTCCTGTTATGAGTGCTGGCTGAAAGAGTCTGACATAACACTACGTTATTACAATCTGGAATTTTTCGTATTTTTTTGACGATGTCAAAATTACCAAGCATATAGTTGTAACAATGGTTAAAATGGCTCTGAGCACTATGGGACTTAACATCTATGGTCATCAGTCCCCTAGAACTTAGAACTACTTAAACCTAACTAACCTAAGGACAGCACACAACACCCAGTCATCACGAGGCAGAGAAAATCCCTGGCCCCTCCGGGAATCGAACCCGGGAACCCGGGCGCGGGAAGCGAGAACGCTACCGCACGACCACGAGCTGCGGACTGTTGTAACAATGTGGCACTCGACAACAAAGCCAGCACTATGTTCGGTAAATTGCAAACAGTTGTTATA
This sequence comes from Schistocerca piceifrons, assembly GCF_021461385.2. Taxonomy (NCBI): domain Eukaryota; kingdom Metazoa; phylum Arthropoda; class Insecta; order Orthoptera; family Acrididae; genus Schistocerca; species Schistocerca piceifrons. The sequence goes on along the minus strand of NC_060149.1, from coordinate 233,318,520 downwards.
GCAATTTGACAGAACACGAGCCCTTGAAGTAGGTATTAATTTTGGTGTAAGTTACCAAACTGCTAATAGGAAGAAATATGGTTTAAGTGCCGTAACTTGTCTCTATCAGACTGGAATTTCTGCATAGAAGAGCGCAAATTTGAATAAGAATTCTATTTTAGAATAAAACTAGTGTCCTTCAGGCGTTGAGATGTTGCAGATTTGTACTTTAGTTTTGGGCTCATAAGTACGAGTACTCCACCGATCTCTGAGTTTCTCATTCTAACGTCTTACTCATCTGGCATCTTACCGCAACACGTAAACAGAACACTGCAATGCAAAGCATAAATTCAATCAAATGTCGTTCAGAAAGCTTCACTACATTCTTTTAAAATGATGTATAGACCTACAGAAGTACAAATGGCGTATCTCCTTTGCACTCAGACTCTTCTACAGTTCTAATGCATAAGGGCAAGTCACATGAAATGAATTGTCTCATATGGCGAAATATATATTAGCAGTTAAACAGTACAGAAAGAGAACTATAAAGACAGAGACACTTGCAGTTGGCGGGTAAGTGGACTACCACAGCTGAGGTACTTCTTCCGCTATTGAAATAGTCTATTATTGCCGTATACGTAAAACTGCAACTTAGCTGAGTGAAAAACCTTCGTCAGTCTTCTGGAGGTTCTCATTGTGGATATGCTTCTTCAGAAGACAAATTACATCAAAATACCTCTATGAAAAATGCGCTCTTTCGGAGGAGTCCATAAATGAGACCACAACCGGTTGTCTTTCTGCGGTTATCAGTTTGTCAAATATGATTTACTGCAATTGGGTTGCGTATACAATAAAGCAGTCATCAGTCCTAAGGTTACTTTGCAAACCTCAGTGCATTTCCGCAGGCGCTACTGTTGTAGTAGGTACGTACCAGTCTTTCTCAGCTCACTCACGTATATTTCAAATTAAGCTTATCCATTATGAATGTTGTAGAGCTCCATGACCGAACAGTAAATGAAATATACAGAGGCTGGATAAAAAATCGAAACAACTCGAAAATGCATGCTTGAACACAAATGCAGATGATATCCAAGCCTGCAGGTTATATTTGACCATGAACAGCGTGCTTGTGCAATCTCCTCAAAGCGCTGCAAGTGTCAATCATGGTCATAAGGGTTCTGCGTAGTTGTGACTGCCTTGTAATAGAGCTAAGTGAAGTCGAACGTGGGCAAACTGTTGGTGCTCCTGTGGCGGGTGCTTCAGTAATCAAGGTAGTCGAAGTGTGTGATGTGTCAAGAGATAACATATCGAAGATTTATACCGCATACAAGGATAGAGGAAAAACATCACACTACCAGCTTTAGACACAGCACCGACGAAAGTTTGTACTGAGCGATCGTGACAGACATCCATTGAAGAGGATTGTGACAAAACGTAAGAGGACGACAGCTGTAAAAGTCACTCCTAAACTAGATGCCACACTCGCGAACCCTTTCAGCACCAAAACAGCCCAAAGGGAGCTCCATGAGCAGGGAATTGCAGAGCGAACTGGAATTCCAAAAATCACTCGTCATTGATGCACATGCCCGTAACAGGAAAACGTGCTGCCAAAGTCATAGCCGGCCGCTGTGGCCGACCGGTTCTAGGCGCTTCAGTCCGGAACTGCGCTGTTGCTACGGTCGCAGGATCGAATCCTGTCTCGGGCATGGCTGTGTGTGATGTCCTTAGGTTAGTGAGGTTTAAGTAGTTCTAAGTCTACCGGACTGATGACCTCAGATGTTAAGTCCCATAGTGCTTGGAGCCATTTGAACCATTTGAACCAAAGTCATAAAACCTGAACTATGAAGCAATGGAAGAAAATTGTGTGGTCGGATGAGTCTTGGTTCACACTGTTTCCAACCTCTGGCCGAGTTTACATCTCAAGAATGAAACAAAGCGGGCATTCGGTCATTTGAGCAGCCATATTGTGGTATTCCACTGGCCTCATAGTTACTATTGTAAGGTCCCATTAATGCCAAGGATTATGTGACCATTTTGGCTGATCAGATATATCCTATGGTTCAGTATTTGTTCACCAAGGGCGACCCTGTGTTCCAAGACGACAGCCTTCCTGTTCACACAGCTCGCATCGTCCATGATTGGTTTTGTGAGCACTAGGATGAATTTTCGCACTCCCCCCCCCCCCCCCCCCGGCCACTATAGTTACCAGACGTCAATACTATTGACCCTGTGTTGTCTACTTTGGAGAACGGTGCGTGATGTGATCGCCATCCGCCGCCATCATCATAATCTGAACTTGCCACTATTTTTCAGGAAGACTGGTATATGATTCCATTGGAAACCATACAGGACCTGCGTTTGTGACAACTGGAAGGTGTTTTGAATGCATAATGTGTTGTGTTGTTGTTGTTCTATATTTTTGTCCAACCCGTGTAGATACAAAGAGCTGCGATCTGTCACTTATATGAAAGGGATTAGTTGCTGTTATCTGTATCTAGCTTCTATAGTTCACATATATTTCATTTTTAATTGTTTTGCGGCTATTTACTCGTGTCATAGTGATGCATTTGGACTCTCTCTTACAACGGACTAGACTGGTTTGCAAGACAATTAAAGGCTACACTTGAGAATATATCGTTATCTATTGCAGTATATTTATATATCAACAACTCTAATGCAAATGACGGGGGATAAGAAAGGAGAAACACAGGAGCTGGAGGTTGAAATTATTGCGAATAGCAATTAGTTGTGACAACTGGAAGGTGTTTTGAATGCATAATGTGTTGTGTTGTTGTTGTTCTATATTTTTGTCCAACCCCTGTAGATACAAAGAGCTGCGATCTGTCACTTATATGAAAGGGATTAGTTGCTGTTATCTGTATCTAGCTTCCATAGTTCACATATATTTCATTTTTAATTGTTTTGCGGCTATTTACTCGTGTCATAGTGATGCATTTGGACTCTCTCTTACAACGGACTAGACTGGTTTGCAAGACAATTAAAGGCTACACTTGAGAATATATCGTTATCTATTGCAGTATATTTATATATCAACAACTCTAATGCAAATGACGGGGGATAAGAAAGGAGAAACACAGGAGCTGGAGGTTGAAATTATTGCGAATAGCAATTAGTTGTGACAACTGGAAGGTGTTTTGAATGTATAATGTGTTGTGTTGTTGTTGTTCTATATTTTTGTCCAACCCCTGTAGATACAAAGAGCTGCGATCTGTCACTTATATGAAAGGGATTAGTTGCTGTTATCTGTATCTAGCTTCCATAGTTCAGATATATTTCATTTTTAATTGTTTTGCGGCTATTTACTCGTGTCATAGTGATGCATTTGGACTCTCTCTTACAACGGACTAGACTGGTTTGCAAGACAATTAAAGGCTACACTTGAGAATATATCGTTATCTATTGCAGTATATTTATATATCAACAACTCTAATGCAAGTGACGGGGGATAAGAAAGGAGAAACACAGGAGCTGGAGGTTGAAATTATTGCGAATAGCAATTAGTTGTACACAAGGTTCTGGAGAGGGAGAGGAAGGAAGCTTTGGGTTTGACGTCCCGTCACCGACAACGACATCAGAGGCGTGGCAGATGCTCGAATTGCGGAAGGATATCGGCTCCGTCCTTTCAAAGGAACCATTCCGGCATTTGCCTACAGCAGTTAAAGGAAATCTCGGAAAACCGAACTCTGGACGTGCAGACGGGGATTTGTACCGGCGTCCAGCCGAATACAAGTCCAGTGCGATAACGCCGCGCTACATCGCTCGGTAATCAAAATTAAAGGTGAGCTACCAGTTATAACGAGGACGTACAGCTCAACGCGATATAGGAACGGTGGTAGAGTGTGAGTTTAGCGCTCGTATAGTATTATCAGGGTTAGAGGCCCTTCCAAGTGACAAAATCCCATGACCGGCAGAGGTCGAAAAAGTCTGATAGGTACCTACGTGGCAACGAAGTATTCGTGTAATTCGTTAAAGACGTATTTTGGATTTAAATTTATCTATGTTAATAGGAATTTGTTGAGATCAGTGGGTGTATTAGCAAATTTATACAATTTTTCTGCTTCAGGCACTGCCTTCATCATTGAGATGATTTGAACAAGGAAATCGCTTGAAGTGCACACTGAAATATCAGTCTTCTTGCGAGGCATAAATGCGGTCCATAACCTCACTGGCACACCCGGAAAACAAACTTCTTGTCAATCCAAAGGAATCAATAATTAAAAATTAATGTAGATGTAACTGTAAAGCACCTCATGATTGGAGCATGCTGCCGAAACGTGTCACGCCAATAACTATTGCTAAATAAAAGTAACTGAAACTTAAAAGTTATTTTAGAAGTACGTATATTTTGTCATAATTGGATTTTAAGCTCTGTTTCCGTGCTTGGAGAAAATAATGATTTAAAGAGAGTTTCCCTTCTTGCATTTTTTTTGTTTGTTTAGTCGCCAGACATGTTTCACAACAATTATGGCATCGTCTGTGGGTTTTTCTTTTATTGTTAGTTTTCTTTACATTATGTGCGCGCTGTGGCTGGCAACATAAATCAGTCACAAGTCTAAATTAAGACACCATCTCATCATTGCAGTAGCTTTCCTGTCCTCTGACCTGTACTTGGTTTTTATTTGCCTCCTAAGTATATTTTCGTTGTTGTTTTTATGTTTAAAATGACTTTTTCGCTTGCTCAGTGGTGAATTAGCGTTTCGCATACCCCTTTAAAGAGCGTATGTGAAACATAAATGTGCAGTGAAAAGTCCATCTAAACCACAATAACAGAGTAACGTCGAGAATTCGCCAATGAGCACGAGAAATTTCATTTTAAACATATAAATACCAAGACATTCAGCAGGCACATAAAAACAAACTACCGCTGAGGATAGGTCAACTACATCAATGACATGCAGAATTAACTCTGACTTGTGACTGATTTTTGCTGACAGCTACCGGAAACATACAATGTAAAAGAAAATTAAACAATAAAGGAAAAAAAACACTGAAGATACCACTCCTGTCGTGAAACACGTTTGGCGCTTAAACAAAACAAAAATTGTGTTCTTGCAAAAAGGCGGACACTCCTTAATTCATTGCTTATCTTTTAGTTCACGTCAAACGAAAATGTTAATGGAGGTGTTTGGGACCGAACTGATCATACGAGGGCGTGCTGAAAAGTAATGCCTCCAAATATTATATGTCACAACTCTTAAAACTTTTCATATAGAACAAACGTTATTAACATTCTGCATCTCTATTTTTCATGTCTACATATTTGTTTCCTCAACACAGTCACCCTGGCGACGAACACATTTCTCCCAACGAGAGATCAGTTTGTCGATAACGTAACTGCAGAATGTTAGACTTTGTAAACGGAGCCACAACCTCACCTCTGCTTGCAGCGCTGTATTATTGTCAAATTTAAGTCATCGAATGTGTTCTTTAAGGTTTGAAAACATTGAAATCGGACGAGGCAAAGTCTGGACTGTATGGAGAATGATCAAGGCATAGAACTGCTGCAGATGTTGCAGTGATCGTGTGTGGTCTGGCAATGTCATGCGTGGACGAACTCTCCGAATTCGAAACTCGATTAAAGCACGTTGTTTGTTATACACCGACATAGTTACGTAACAGATCGACATGTCACACGCTGCAATTCGGGACCACTCTAGCGGCAGAGGGCTGCGAATGTGTGGTAATGAAGAATAAAAATGTACTGATGGAGGTATGTTCCGACTATGCGACTGAATGAAAGGCAGTTTGCTTTTTGAAATAAACTTTTCGCTTCTTTTATTTATGAAGCATCTTCAGAGGCGATTTCCCAATGTTGCTAGTCCATATGTGTAGTCCTGGAGATGTGTTCTTTCAGTCCCCATACTCCAGCTGGTAGATTTCCAGCGGTTTTTCATCCACATTTATCACATCACATCACTTACACTTTTCTTTGTGTGATCAACATTTGTGTTTTGGAAGCTACTAAAGAACGACAGGAAACGGAAAAAATGACAATAAAGATGTAGAATGTAAATAACGATTGTTTTATTTATAAAGCTTTAAGTGTTTTCACACGGGAAGTCGGAGGCTTTACTTTTCATCACACTGGAGCATATACTGTATTCAAACATTACGAATCACCTCGAAGGGAACGATCTATTGATACGTAATCAGCATGGTTTCAGAAAACATCGTTCTTGTGCAACTTCGCACGAAGTAATGGCTACTATCGACAGGGGATCTCAAGTTGATTCCGTATTTGTAGATTTCCGGAAAGCTTTTGACACCGTTCCTCACAAGCGACTTCTAATCAAGCTGCGGGCCTATGGGGTATCGTCTCAGTTGTGCGACTGAATTCGTGATTTCCTGTCAGGAAGGTCGCAGTTCGTAGTAATAGACGGCAAATCGTCGAGTAAAACTAAAGTGATATCAGGTGTTCCCCAGGGAAGCGTCCTGGGACCTCTGCTGTTCCTGATCTATATAAATGACCTGGGTGACAATCTGAGCAGTTCTCTTAGGTTGTTCGCAGATGATGCTGTAATTTACCGGCCAGTAAGGTCATCCGAAGACCAGTATCAGTTGCAAAGCGATTTAGAGAAGATTGCTGTATGGTGTGGCAGGTGGCAGTTGACGCTAAATAACGAAAAGTGTGAGGTGATCCACATGAGTTCCAAAAGAAATCCGTTGGAATTCGATTACTCGATAAATAGTACAATTCTCAAGGCTGTGAATTCAACTAAGTACCTGGGTGTTAAAATTACGAACAATTTCAGTTGGAAAGACCACATAGATAATATTGCGGGGAAGGGGAGCCAAAGGTTGCGTTTCATTGGCAGGACACTTAGAAGATGCAACAAGTCCACTAAAGAGACTGCTTACACTACACTCGTTCGTCCTCTGTTAGAATATTGCAGCGCGGTGTGGGATCCTTACCAGGTGGGATTGACGGAGGACATCGAAAGGGTGCAAAAAAGGGCAGCTCGTTTTGTATTATCACGTAATAGGGGAGAGAGTGTGGCAGATATGATACGCGAGTTGGGATGGAAGTTGTAATGGTACTTGAATTACGTAACCATTCGGCACCTCACCTGAACCTCTCGATACCAGTAATATTCTACTGTGTTTCTGTTAACTACTCAACATATTTCTGAGACAACATTCAGATCTGATTTCATTTGTGATACATCGATATGTTTATATTGCAATGATATTATTCTTAAGTGTATTCTTTCTTTTGTCACTATGATCTTTGACGTACTTGTAACTCTGAGTTTTTTGGGCGCGTAAGCGATTATTAGTTGTTGTTAGAGAGCCGGACCTTGAAAAAGTCAAGTCTTGGACGTTATGTTGGAAAAACGCATATTGTAGTCAGCTTATAAAATGTGAACTTTAACACCGAGGAAGATGTTTTCAAGTATGTTTTGTATTGTGAAGTGATGTTTTGTGTGTTACGTGATATTGCAATAAAAGCAATTAAAAGGAACTGTAACTTAAATTCGGAGTGCTGATTATTTTTTTTACGTCACTATTGTGCTAACTTTGAAAGGTTTAATCTTCAAGAATAGTTTGTGAAGCGCATCTACAAAACTTTTTAATATAGCAGAATAAAACCTAGGTCTTTTTGCATCCGAGCTTGGAATCATCACCACCTAGATTTTCGACGATTGAGCCATGATTTTACAACGAGACCAGCGTGGGAAACACGGAAAGATGAGTGCCAAGTTTATTCATTATTACATGAAATGACTTTATTAACTTTGCGCTAATGACACCTACCACATAGCTTTGTTTCCGGAATGAGATTTTCACTCTGCAGCGGAGTGTGCGCTGATATGAAACTTCCTGGCAGATTAAAACCGTGTGCCCGACCGAGACTCGAACTCGGAACCTTTGCCTTTCGCTTGCAAGTGCTCTACCAACTGAGCTACCGAAGCACGACTCACGCCCGGTCCTCACAGCTTTACTTCTTCCAGTATCTCGTCTCCTACCTTCCAAACTTTACAGAAGCTCTCCTGCGAACCTTGCAGAACTAGCACTCCTGAAAGAAAGGATACTGCGGAGACATGGCTTAGCCACAGCCTGGGGGATTTTTCCAGAATGAGATTTTCACTCTGCAGCGGAGTATCCTTTCTTTCAGGAGTGATAGTTCTGCAACGTTCGCAGGAGAGCTTCTGTAAAGTTTGGAAGGTAGGAGACGAGATACAGGCAGAAGTTAAGCTGTGAGGACCGGGTGTGAGTCGTGCTGCGGTAGCTCAGTTGGTAGAGCACTTGCCAGCGAAAGCAAAGATCCCGAGTTCGAGTGCCGGTCGGGAACACAGTTTTAATCTGCCAGGAAGTTTCAATAACTTTGTTGTTGCCCGAAAATGCAGTATTTAGCAGCGTGAGCAACACCACAATCATTAAATTTTGACCTTTGTTGTGGTAGGGTTGTTAGAAAGTCATTAAAGCAAAGACCAAAGACGTTTTTCGTCGCGGCGAGATCAATTTACGAAATTTCAGTCACCAACTTTCTCTTCCGAATGCGAAAATATTTTGTTGAGCCCAACCTACATAGGTAGGAATGATCATCAAAATAAAATAAGATAAATCAGAGCTCGAACAGAAAGGTTTAGGTGTTCGTTTTTCCCGCGCGCTGTTCGGGAGTGCAATGATAGAGAGATATTATGATTGTCTACAACTACATATACATTTATACTCCGCAAGCCACCCAACGGTGTGTGGCGGAGGACACTTTACGTGCCACTGTCATTACCTCCCTTTTCTGTTCCATGGTTCGCGGGAAGAACGACTGTCTGAAAGCCTCCGTGTGCGCTCGAATCTCTCTAATTTTACATTCGTGATCTCCTCGGGAGGTATAAGTAGGGGGAAGCAATATATTCGATACCTCATCCAGAAACGCAGCCTCTCGAAACCTGACGAGCACGCTACGCCGCGATGCAGAGCACCTCTCTTGCAGAGTCTGCCACTTGAGTTTGCTAAATATCTCCGTAACGCTATCACGGTTACCAAATAACCCTGTGACGAAACGCGCCGCTCTTCTTTGGATCTTCTCTATCTCCTCCGTCAACCCGATCTGGTACGGATCCCACACTGATGAGCAATACTCAAGTATAGGTCGAACGAGTGTTTTGTAAGCTACCTCCTTTGTTGATGGACTACATTTTCTAAGGACTCTCCCAATGAATCTCAACCTGGTACCCGCCTTACCAACAATTAATTTTATATGATCATTCCACTTCAAATCGTTCCGCACGCATACTGCCAGATATTTTACAGAAGTAACTGCTACCAGTGTTTGTTCCGCTATCATATAATCATACAATAAAGGATCCTTCTTTCTATGTATTCGCAATACATTACATTTGTCTATGCTAAGGGTCAGTTGCCACTCCCTGCACCAAGTGCTTATTCGCTGCAGATCTTCCTGCATTTCTCTACAATTTTCTAATGCTGCAACTTCTCTGTATACTACAGCATCATCCGCGAAAAGCCGCATGGAACTTGCGACACTATCTACTAGGTCATTTATATATATATATTGTGAAAAGCAATGGTCCCATAACACTCCCCTGTGGCACGCCATAGGTTACTTTAACGTCTGTAGACGTCTCTCCACTGATAACAACATGCTGTGTTCTGTTTGCTAAAAACTCTTCAATCCAGCCACACAGCTGGTCTGATATTCCGTAGGCTCTTACTTTGTTTATCAGGCGACAGTGCGGAACTGTATCGAACGCCTTCCGGAAGTCAAGGAAAATGGCATCTACCTGGGAGCCTGTATCTAACATTTTCTGGGTCTCATGAACAAATGAAGCGAGTTGGGTCTCACACGATCGCTGTTTCCGGGATCCATGTTGATTCCTACAGAGTAGATTCTGGGTTTCCAAAATCGACATGATACGCGACCAAAAAACATGTTCTAAAATTCTACAGCCGTCTGCCAAGCACTTAAATGTGAATTGCAGAGTAATGATGTAGATGTAGACTGTCGTATTTTCTTCCGGGGCTGTAAGATCGGAACAGCGAGGCGAGAGACGAAAAATTCGTACGCGGACGGGAGCACGGTGTGCGTGTTGTTTTGGGGGGTCGGCGGCGCAGGTAGTGGTGCCGGGGGTGAGGGTGGGGGGCGGCGGTGCTGCCCCCTGCGCGGCGTGCCGTGGCGGCGCGGCGCGGCGAGGCGGCGGGCGCGCCAGTGCGCCTGGCACAGCACAGGCGTCAGCCACCGGCCACCGCACAGGCGCCAGCCGCTCGCGCCCGCCAGACGCCACTCGCCGCTGCGCGACATGACGCCAGCCGCCGCCGTCGCACGCCCGGCCGCCCCCCGCTAGCCGCGATGTTCGAAATGTGGAGTTCCGTGTCCTCCAAGCTAGACGCCGTCCATCTGCAGCAACAGCAGCAGCAGCCACACACGTCCTCGGGATCCATCAAAGGTAAAGCAGTGTGTGTCGTGACACTCGTTTGTGTTCGGGGTAGCCGGTGGACAGCTGTCAGTCGCTGCACGTGTCGCCTTCCCGGAAACCGGGGAAAGTATCGCGATCTCCGAAAACGCCGACGTCACCTTCTACGAGCAGTGACAGTGTCCGGTGCAAACTCTGTGTATAGTTTCAATAAGACGTAGCCACGAATATTGTTCCGATTTTCTTTCCAGTTACGGAAAAAGTACAGAATAAAAAGAACTCGCGACGTAATTTGTTCTAAATTTTTTTAATGATTTTTTTTTATTTTTTTATTTTTACCCCTAATCTTCCGCTGGCACACACGCTCCCCGGCGGAGTGTATCCCACTGACAAGCTAACGTGGCTCCAGAACGTGTTACGCCGAGGGTGAGCAACGCAATAGTGTTGCGCGCAGATCCGGGACTAGTCGTGGGCGCCGATGTAGGTTACGCCCCCAGCTGTAGCGGTTACGGCGTGCCGTGGTATATCGACCCGGTACGCGGACCGGCGTTTACTGAGAAGCCGCAACTTTTGCAGGAAGACAGTTTGACAGCGGCGGCGCGACGTCGATGCCGGTGTCTCGGTTTCGATTCCCCCGTCGGGCAGACCAGCGCAGGCGCCGCCGCGGCCGCCTCCGCCGGCTTCGATCGAGTCACTCGTTATCAGCCGGCAGTAATTTCAGAACTGGACCAGCTACGGAAGTGAAGACAGTATGCGTGCGAGGGGGAGTGGCGGCGCGCATGGCACGTGAGGCGTGTCCGCGGCTGAGGGAGCGGCCGATCTCCGTCGCGTGCGTAGCTGTCACCGCACTCGGACGCGCGTGGGCTGTTTGCGAAATGAGCCGGCCCGTCCTCGCAGGGGCGGTTTTGCCCCCACCTGCTAGCTTTAGCGTCGTGACCCCCTCCGTGCCGTAGCTCGCGTAAAAGCACTTATTCGATACTCGAGCTCCACGCTGTTTTTGTCAGTCCTTCGACTGTCAAAGTGACACCAGTCTCATATCTGTCTCGTTTCCCCTCGCATCTCTCGTTCTCAGCCCACCAACTACCCATCAGAAACAGCTTCGAACAGACGTACATATCATAAGAAATATTTTGCGTAGGCGGTGTTGGACAGCTTTTATAAATGTTTGAAACTGCATGATTTTAAACACCCTCAGTCGCCTTGGGTGGGGCAATTGCACTGTTGTTCCTAACACTTTTTCCGAAAATCATTACTTTGTAACTGTTAATGCAATAAATGGTTCATTTGAAATGATGCAGCTTGCTTTATCTAATCGTAAAAATCTTGTTATGAAATATTAAAATTAGCAGACATATAAAATATTTTACTGAATCATGTTTTTATTCCTTAGAAAAACTTGTACACACCGTTCTTGCACATCATATGCCTGAACATGTCTTGAAACATTCAGGTATATAAAGAGCTACGTCACAACTCTCTCCTTTTGAGAAAGGGACACTCTTTGCAGACGTGTTGGGAGCTGTTTTCATGATGCCTTTTACTACCAGAGCTACGAATGGTCATTTAGGCGATACCGTATTTCAAACGCTTCGCAACCTTATTTTCTTTTATTACTTACCTGAGCATTCATCCACACAGTAATCTGGATCAATATCAGAAACATCAATTTTCCCTTTTGAACTGGGACCGCCGATTTGTTTCTCCAGGGCATTGAAAGTAGCCCTATCATCGAAATTTACAGTGCCAAAAGTATGTAGAGAGCGAACAGCAAGCCAACAAATGTACAGGTAGACCACGAAAGCAGTGTGAGGCAGAGCAGAAACATACAAAGTACTTTTGTGGAGTACAGATAATTCAGAATTCGAAAACTGCATGGCAGCGCAATGCAGAGACCCTTCCTTGTGCAGTATACATGGCTACCAACAGTGTAGGCGCAATGTTAGCCACCATTTTTTTACGCACAGCACGAGCAGGACTCAGGCGCCGTCCGCTTGACTGCTGCTGCTCGATTCTTATTCGGGCTTCGTCCGCAAACCTGTGGTATAACAACCATGTACTCTGTCTTGCAACATGTTTCTTATAACGTAGGTTATACCTAAATAGAGCGTCTCAAGAGTGATTAGTCACTGAAGTTGTGAAACGCAAAGTTGAATATGTCTTTGGTGCCCCGAAGATTGTCTGACTGACCGCAATCTACAGTCGATGCTGTTCCTAACATTTACAGGGTGTTCGGAAAGTCCCGTTGCAGACTTCTAGGACTTGTAGAGGGGAGTGAGTACACAGTAATTTGAAGAGGAACCTTCTCCGGAAACGTCATAACGAGGCTACAGAGCGTCAAAGTTATACACGCCGGCGCCTATAAATGTGTGTATACATAGGGTGATTCTGTGACGATTTTACAGTCTTTCTAGGATGATGGAGAAGGATAAATGTATCCATTTGAGGTAAGTGTCCTTGGTTCGGAAACGAACGAGTCGAAACTAATAAGTGAAAACCGTTCTGGTACCTCTGACGGTGGAACATGTGTACCTGTACTGTTGTTGCTAAGACTGTGTGGTATGCAACTTTCAGAGGTGATAGTATGGACCAAAACAAGAAAACATGTCTAGCAAACAAGCATACCTGAGGAGCTAAGAGCACATGTATATCTTAGCTACTGTGAAAAACATCTCCTCCATTGAACAAGTGCTTAAAGTCTTACTGTATGCATTTTAGAGTCCATGTTTACTAGACATTTTTTCCTGTTTTGGTCCATACTACAACCTCTGAAATTTACCTACAACAACAGTAGCGGTACATGTATTCCACTGTCAGAGGTATCAGAACGGTTCTCGGTTACAACTTTCGACTCGTTCGTTTCCGGTACAGGGACCCTTACCTCAAATTAATACACATTGTAACGTCGTTGGATGACGTTTCCGGACATGGGTTCCTATTCAAAATACTATGTACACACTTGTACTCACTACTCTCTACAAACCCTAGAAGTCTGTAATGGGAACTTAAAAAAAAAAACCTGTATATACCATTCACACATACGAGTCTTGTTCAAATTACCTCGATCTCGTGCGACAATTCGACAGATCTCAGTTCGATTTTATGCCATTTTTAACATGTCTGCGACACACAAATATTGAGCACAGTGCCGTATAAAGAGTACAATGGACCCCTTTCCTATAACCTCTGCAAACGCCCAAACACGTCTCTTTCTTAGTTCTGATGAATTAATTCTCTCAGACCACGGACTACATGTCGGGATAGTCTACTGGTAACTTGTGGCTCCTTCGCCTTTACCCAATCGTTAAGTGCACGTTTGACCTGTTCCGTCGCGGCCTGCTCAGTCGTTAACCAAAGCTAATCTAAGTCACTGTGTGAGTCATATATTAGAGAATCTTGTAAGTTATGCTGAGAGAGTTTAGTCTGGAATTGGCTTTGAACTGTATTATTGATATGAAAATGGGATACTAGTTAAGACTGATACCGGTCAGTGCGCACCGGGACAAGTCCTTCAAGAGGGGCAAAACAAATGGTTCAAATGGCTCTGAGCACTATGGGACTTAACAGCTATGGTCATCAGTCCCCTAGAACTTAGAACTACTTAAACCTAAGTAACCTAAGGACATCACACAACACCCAGTTATCACGAGGCAGAGAAAATCCCTGACCCCGCCGGGAATCGAACCCGGAAACCAAGAGGGGCAGCGCTGGCTGCTACATCTCCTGTTGAACGCAACCACTTAATACTTTATGCTGTCGTAGTGTTTCTTTTTCACCCTTTCGTGGGCTGTGCCATATCATCCTCTGAGAGTGAGCGAGACGTCACATCGATTGAGACAATGGACTGACGTTCGGGAGCTTCGGTACTGAAGAGTTCGTGTTTCCGTAGTTTCTCGAAATTAATTTAGGCGAATGCTGGGATGGTCTATTTAAGAAGACACGGCCAGTTTCCTCCAGTGTCCGCATTTATAGCCTGTTTCTGATCACCTCGTCTTCGATCCTCTGATCTTCCTGAGAGAGAGAAGAGAGAGAGAGCGATTCTGTATCTTTCTCGTGTTTCATAATTCATTGAATTTGATTCAAAGAATAGGAAAGAGCACAAATTAAAACCGTCAGACATGGCTATTCTGCCTGATGATACGACTGTTTGTTGAAATAGGCCGGTTATGGGACTAACTTTTAATCAACAATGATGCACAACATTCTCATAATGCAGCTAGTAACAAAGAATACAACAATGAGGAACAACTTACGTTAAGTTACTTTAATTTTCCGCTGTCTTTCTTCATATAGTTCTCGTTGTTTTATGGAATTGGGGAGTATATCTTCTATTACCATTTCGTTTCCTTTGGTGCTTATATCAGTCATTGACTTCAAACACTTGACTCGATACGAATAAACATGTCTTGGTTGTGGAACAGTAACTAATAGTTTCTCTGCCTCGTGATGATTGGGTGTTGTGTGATGTCCTTAGGTTAGTTAGGTTTAAGTTGTTCTAAGTTCTAAGGGACTGATGACTATAGATGTTAAGTCCCATAGTGCTCAGAGCCAGTAACTAATAGCGCTTACTAAGGGGACACTCGTCGCGGAGGCTGGTGAAAGCGACCGTAAATGCATTTCCCATTTACAGTCACACCCATCAGCCACAGCGCCGTGTGTCAACTTAGTTTGCGCAAACAATAACTGGGTTCTGCAGTGGTGCCGGATGCTAGCTCACAAAACAGTCATACAGCTAGTTTTGATAACTGAAGACTGAACACGCAGTTCAAATTACAAGAGACTGATTTAGTTTTCCTGTACGAAGACAATGTATGGATCTGATTTGTTGAAAGATACCACACCCTGTAACATCCTGTTAACTGTGCGGTTTGTACACCAGTGCAAGGCTTAATTGAAACTAATTTAGCTGACATGTTATAACATGTACGAGTCTGCGATTACGTTATGGAGTGCAGACAGTTAGAGGGGTACCAGTCACTTTACGTGTCAAACGTAAACTGCAGGTTTTTTGTCTCGTTTGTCGCAACCTATTTCCAAGCTGGGTTCACCTTTAGGTGACCTGTCAGGATATATTAAGAATCAACTAAATTTGGGTTATCAGCCGATTATAGATTCATGAGAAGTTTCTATCTTCACACGAATATACAAGTAGCAGCTGATACACAGGGTGTCTCACCTGACTCTGCCACCTCAAATATCTCTGGAACAACAATAGCTATTCAAAAAACGGTTTTCACCAGCATGAACGTACGGCAGGGGCTTAGGAAATCAAATACCATGCGAAATTTTAAAACGTAAACAAATATTATTTTCAACACAAACTTGTGTATTTTTAAATGGACACCACCTATTATTTCGTATGCAGTCAATAGCATGAAAAACCACAAAAGTTATGGCTTTGATTGCATCGCAATACGTCAATTACATCCCGAGAAAATGCGAAGCGAAGTTGACGCTTGAAATAAATGAAGCGCACAGCTAGCGCACGTCCGGAGACTCAAGCGTGCACCTCACGCTGCCTGTAATCGTGATGTGATTGACGTACTACGTCAGTGGAGTGTTAATGTATGGAGTGGTATTCTATGACAACACATCATTGGCCCATATTTCATTGATGGCACTCCTAAAGGGGGATAGTTTAGCCCCTTCTTGAGCTGTACCTTACTTGAACCGGTCTACCTCTTAAAATGTGTCAAATAATGTGGTATCAGTATGATGGATGTCCTGCGCATAATGTTTATTGTTTTGAAATGACAACTAGAGGTACAGTTAGTGGTAACGGTTTACGGACGAGGCTTCATTTACAAACCATGGTAATGTGAATCTGCGAAACATGCACTACTGGTCCGTGCAAAATCCCCACTGGATTCGCCAAGTTGCTCATCAACGACAGTGGAGTGTCAATGTTTGCTGCGGTATCATTGCTAACTATATTGTATGTCCCTACTTTTACCGTGGAACATTGAAAGGACAGCGATCTGCATCATTTCTTCAACACACACTAGCGCTCCTCATGGAGGACCTAGGAATGGAAACTCGTATATCAATGTGGTTCCAACATGTTGGATGTCCCGGACACAACGTAAAAGTTGGCAGAGACGTTCTAGATGCGACATTTCCAAATAGGTGGATGGGACGGGGAGGTACTGTGCGATGGCCAGCACGGTCCCCCGACTTGACGCCATTAGACTTCTTTCTCTGGGTCGCAGTGAGAAACAGAGTGTATCAAGAACCCCCAACGACAGTAGAGGATATGCAACATCGTATTACTACGGCGTGTGCGGCAGTATCTGTAGAAACTCTACAATCTGTGCAACACTCTCTCGTTACACGTCTGCAAACGTGTACTGATGCAAACGGAGGGCATTTCGAACAGATGTTGACGTGACACAGTTTCACTGGTCAAGATGTGTGTGTGTTTTCTTTGCTAAATGTAATGCACAACAGTGCAGTTTCTGTGGGCGACAGGGCACTAGTAAATGTGTTTAGCATAGTGAATTCAAGTGTGTTACCTCTAATTGTAGCTCTGGTAGTCATTTCGCTAGAATAAACATACATTTATAATTTGATAAACGTAACTTTGCGTTGGACGTGTTACATGTTTATTTTTGTGGATTGTGCATACCTTCCCATCGTGTGAGCCCCTGACACAGGCAGCGTGAGGTGCACGCTTGAGTCTCAGGACGTGCGCTAGCTGTGCGCTTCATTTATTTCAAGCGTCAACTTCGCTTCGCATTTTCTCGGGATGTAATGGAAGTATTGCGATGCAACCAACGCCATTATTTTTGTGATATTTCATGCTATTGATTGCATACGAAATAATAGGGGGTGTCCATTTAAAAACACCCAAGTTTGTGTTGAAAACAGTATTTGTTTAAGTTTTAAAATTTCACATGGTATTTGGGTTTCTAAGCCTCTGCCGTACGTTCATGCTGGTGAAAACCGTTTTTGAATATCTATTGTTGTTCCAGAGATATCTGAGGTGGCAGAGTTAGGCGAGACACCCTCTATATAGGTAACTGTTACGGAACTAATGATGGCGGCTGAAAAGTGTCGTGCCAACAAATACTGAAAAAGTGACTGAAACTGAGAAAGTATTATTTTTCAATCTGAAAATAAGGTTATACTTAAATACTGATGACAAACGTTTTCTAAATGATTACCTGATGATATTTGGTTCAAAGCACAGTATGACATTGAAAGAAAACAAAACATAGCTTGAATTTTGGTATGTAAAGTAAGTGATACCAGTCCAACTAACTAGATTTAACATCGTAGAAATTTTACTGCGGACTCTACCAAAGAAGCTCGGTATCGGACGGCACGGTTGTAGTGACAACTGCAGCTAGCGCTGGAACAGGGGTACGGATGGATCAACATATTGCCTCTATCCTGGGAGCTTCCTGTAGGAGCTTTATCACTTCCGCTATCATAAGATAATTATTCTCAAGCCAGATCCAAAAATCATCCTTGAAAAATCTCCTGCATTTCAAGTTACCTCTGCAGTATCAGCAACATGGTTTGCTTCGATGCCATCGATCTAGAAGAACGCGTATGCTAATAGAAACAGATACAATAGGAACAACAATAACGTTATAAAAAAGTACTTTGATTGGAAACATATTTATATCGTAAAAAAAATTATAATTTTTTTACCTTTTTTCCGATAAAATGAATCATATCGTACTTCCGTGCATTGGCATTAATAACTGAATTAGGAAACTGTCTTTGCTGTCTAAAGCGTTGTTCTGTGAAAAGTGTGACATTCATTAAATGATTTGTTGCTTCGTCCTTTTACTGTCCCGTGTAGCACTTTCATAATACATTCTGCATAGTATATTTTACGATTTTGTTTAGTTTTTGAAAATGAAGAACATACGAAACTCAGATGGAGGACAAGAAGTGTAGTGGACGCTTTTGTAGCCGACTTAGAGTGTATGCGGTGACGATGTCTGTATGGGGTAATGTAGTTACGGAACAGCTACGGGCGGTTAACCGCGTTGCTGAATTGTGTAGACTCTTGGTAGCTACTGGCAGCGCAAATTACTTGTCTCTCGTTGCTGCCACGGCCATTATCAGACACACATTACGGAATTACGTAGCAGCGAGATTGCTGAAGTTCGTATTTAGCTGTTTGTCTCTCTAATTGTAGTAGCTGTCGTCGCAACAATCAGGTGGAACCGTTTACGTGTATGTCTGGGATACTCTCAACAGACAGGTGCGGTTTTCGAGTCGGATTCAGCGCAATAGTGGTGAACGCTGCATAGCATTCGTCACGAAAGCGCCTACTGCCGCGGACGATCAGATCTGATTAGATTTGAAGTGGAGACTTCACAAAGCACGTTTGCTGAAAACTTCCAGTAGAGACTCCTATTACGTACTACGCTTATCTTGCAACAACCCCGTGTTCGAGCAACATACAAAATTCATCCGCAGTAATCTGGCACAGCCAGAGAATACGAGGGTTCTCCCCCGTTATACGGCAGTTTCTAAAAAGAACTGCGCCGTCGATTACTTGCAGTAAGGGTGGCGTCCTACAGAAACATGTCTTTAGGTTTTCTTACGTTTTCGTTTCAAAGGAAAGTTGGTGTTTTGGGTTCCATCGATATAAGTGCAACGACTTAACTAGTCTTCCATCTGGCTCAACATTTTTGTGTCGAATGATCCGTAAGCATCAAATAAACAAATTCGTGTATATTCACATTGGATCTCTTGTGAATATAGGCCACGATGAATACACAAACAAGGAATCCAACCGTAGCGATTCGGGGAAGGACAGAAGACACAAGTTGAATGTTGACTTATTACATTTGTATGCCCGCATAGGAGTGGAACATGGAAGGATGTCTGTCGCGCTCATATTTCGTCGTCTGTGTACGACTCCAGGTAGCCACAGTCCATCCCCCGTTCCAAACTAGTAAAGACTCGCTCACCAGTAGCCATCAGAGGGAAACAGTCTGCGATGGAGGTAAAGGGTAACGGGAAATCTGGGAGGTTCGGGAGACGAATAGTTCATCTAGTACAGTACTGCACTCATAGCGCACAGACTACGGTTCAAGGTCAGAAGCGTAGTAGTATGGTATTGGACTCGTATTCGGGAAGGCACCGGTTCAAATCCCCATCCAGCCAATCAAATTTAGGTTTTTCCTGATTCCCCCAAATCGCTTAAGGTGAATGTTGCGATAACTCTTTTGAATGTTCACGGACTGTTATTCATTCCAAGACTACCTTTGGTGAAATAAGTTTATTCGTGCAAGTAACTGATTAACAAATTGTGGCATATTGTACGATAAAAGCTACAGACAGTCTGTTCGTCTTGGATGGTAAATCCGATAGATACTTCCCGTTATTTTTAATCTAGTAATGTTCTATTATCATAATCACCATCTGTTTCTTCTTCTTCTTCCGCTTTCTTCTTATTAACACAGACAACAATACCTTGACATGAAACGAATCATATGATTATGACTCAGCGGAAAGTCATGATTGACGCTCAAACGTGAGAGATTGAACATGAGAGAAGACGTTTAATACCCTACCAGATCAGACGTCGTAGAGCATTAAGCGCTAATTTGTGTACAACCGGAGAAGTCGTATTCCATGCATGCAAACCTGACTTTTTACTGCAACATTCCTGTTGAACCAGTTGCTTAATATCACTGAGGTATGTCAGGACTGTCCACAATGAATGCTGCCAACTGTTTCGTGTAAAGAAACTGCTCTAAATCAAAGGGAAGTGTTATACCAAACAATAAACACAAAGACACAAATTAATACACAGTAATCAGAATACGGATGTGTAGACTGGGATATCTATTTTCTTAAAAGTGAAAATTACGTGACAGCGTGAGAATTTGCGCATAAGTGCACATATTTTCTAAAACTGTCGTTTATTCGATACGCAGTAGGATAAAATAGTAGTTGAATAGTATTTTTTAAGCCATCAGCCTTTCTTCCTCATTGCAGGAGTAACTGCGATGTCATTCATTATCACGAGGTGCCCTGTGATACTTTTCCTAACAAGTTATACATCTGATTATAAACAAATTTCGTATTCCTATAGAAAACATTTTGTTCTTTCTTCACACATACAAGTACGCTTTTGTCAGAATACTTCACTTCACAGTGACAAACACAATGCTAGAAATTTCGAGCAAACTAGTGCCATGTACACGTAAAAAACTAATGAAAACTGAAGTGTTCGGAGACGTCGTAACATATTTACGTCTTAGTTTTACTGCTCAGTTACAGTTCCGCTTGAGCGAAAATGGAAAACACCCTGTTCGGATCACAGCGGGTACTGCACCTTAAAAACAAATTAATTGCAGCCGTAACGGTTGGAAAATGAGCGAAGTGGCGCAGTGGTAAAACACTGGACTCGTGTTTTGGGAAACCGTAATTCTATTGGCCGACCGGCCATTCACATTTAGGTTTCCTTAAATCACTTAAGGCAAATACCAGAGCCGTTCCTTTGAAAGGACACAGCCAATATACTTCTTTCATCCTTTATCAATCCGAGCTTGTGCTCCCTCTTCGGTGAACTCGTCATGGACTGGACGTTAAATCCTAATCTTCCGGTCAGCAGGGCGGGTAAAGCCTCTTAGCTGGCAGCAAGAAGGCAATTCAGAGTCATAGCCTCCGTTGTGAGGACCTTGCCCAGACAGCGTACAACCAGTGTCGTGAGGTCAGTTGGGTATCTTTCGGCGATTAGTAGCAACACTGCATGCCTGTACATCAGAGGAAAGAGGTTCACACTGACCACATGGCCCGGTACTGAAACGGTAGTGAGCCGTCCGTCTTTCGCTGAGCCTATTCGCGAATTTTTAAAATATTTTGTCTTGTCCTTGCACTTTCTAAGCAGGCTTGCAGTTACTAACTGTCGCAATAAAATCGGCTTGCTCTTTGCGTATATTGGAAGAGTCTATTCTCAGTAGGAAGGCATATTCTGACAAAACTGATGTCACGAAGGTGTGGCCGAGTGGTTCTAGGCGCTTCAGTCTGGAACCGCGCGACCGCTACAGTCGCAGGTTCGAATCCTGCCTCGGGCATGGATGTGTGTGATGTCCTTAGGTTAGTTAGGTTGAAGTAGTTCTAAGTTCTAGGGGACTGATGACCTCAGATGTTAAGTCCCATAGTGCTCAGAGCTATTTGAACCATTTGAACAGAGGTTTAGTTCGAAAAGTCCCGTCAGCTCCTTAGTCGCGAAACCTTGCGATTTTCTGTTCTATATGTGGCTGTCATACTGTTTGCTTGAACTCCGGAGTGCTTTACTAGGCGTGGTACTGTTGGAGGTTTTATACACTTGTCTTTCTTCGACCTCTGAACTGACTAAAACAACTAGTTGTAGGGAGACATATGTAACAGAAAAAGAAAATCCTAGGCACGACAGAAAACCGATTCCCGTAACCTTTGCATTTGTAGCCTGGCACTCATTGCAATATCGAGCCACTGAAATACGATAATATAACTGTTTCTAGAACGAATTTTCACCCTGCAGTGAAATATGCGGTAGGTTGAAGCTTCCTACTAGACTCGAATGTGGTACCTGATCCCCCAAACTGTGGCTAAGTCATTTGCCCGTAATATCCTTTCTTCTAGGACTGACAGTCGCGCAAGATATACGTGAGAACGTACGTGAAGTTTGGAAGGTAGGAGAAGAGGTATTTGCTGAAGTAAAGCTGTGAATGCAGGTCGTGACTCGGGCTTGCGTAGATTTGTCGGTCGAGCTCTGGTCCGCGAAAGCCATAGGACCGAGGTTCGAGTCCCGATACGGAGCATCGTCTTAAACTATGAGGAAGTTTCATTATAACTGTTGTCTATAGCCTTTAAAAGATGCTAACGCCAAAAGGTCTTCAAAATTAAGCTGCCAGATTTCTAATATACTTATAAAATCGTTAAATCATGCGTTACAGATCAACAAAAATTCTTCAGAACTCAAAAAAATCTAAACACGTATATGAGATATTTAAGGAACCTGTTATTCAGTCACGGAAGCAGTACTCATATAAAAAAGAAAATCTGCTGACCAACCGACCACAATGGCTAAGGTTCAAATAATCAGCACCAAGAGCTGGTATACAGTATTACTCAGATGTCTTTCTTTTGGATCGTTGTTTGCAGGTTAGGAGCGGAAACAATCAACAAGAAGCATCACTGTGGTGCCAGTAGATATTTCGTCTGCAAGGAGTACTTTAGATATCTCCGCTGCCTCCGTTGCTGGCAAATGGGAAGAAAGGAATCTGTCATAACTTCGTTCAATGATCCATCACAGCATTCACTGAAGTCGATCCAAGAAACTACTCAGAACCTGGGAATGGGTGGCCGTACTATGATTCTAACTCTTCTAGTCTTGAATAAGATTGTATTTCTCTGTCCTTACACAAACTCAGTACGTATTACATTAAGCGTTCGCTGCCTTTCAGTGCTATGCCGAAAATTTATATGCCACGGAGAAGCGACGAGGTTTTGATAAAGCTGCATGTTGTTGCTAAATTAGTATAGTATGTTCGCAGCCGTCGTAGCCGATCGTGAATGTATGCATTGTTGTAATCACCAGAATCAAGAGAGTAGGAGCTTAAATGCTTGTAAATGCGACGTACCGTTTCTCGGTCGTCAAACCCACCGATTGTCATTGTTACGTAATTTCCATATATTTAATTGGGAATCAAAATCTCTATTAACAGCACAGAAACTGTATTTCAAAGTTTGACGAAAGTAATTTCAGCTGCACCCACATACATTCCGATCTGCCGTTTGTCTCCGTGAGAATTGGTGAAAAGTGTTTATTGTATATTTAACAATAAAAACTAAAAATTTTTGAATGACAAAGCTGCATGACTGAATCAAACTGTGCTAACCGTTCTCTCAGGAACGTCTTTGATCACAACGAGTGAGCCTGTTTAACCTCAAAGGTTTTAATAGTTTTATAATCCACATTGTTTTATACTAATGAGGCACTATTATTACCATCATTCTCTATTTGCTGAGATATTATCTTCTCAGTCAGCATGCTATACTGACGACAAACGCTTGATCGATATTTATGTGAGTGTAGTCACAATTTGTCATTGTTGAAGAAGTTAATTTTCTGGAACTTTTCACAATATAAACTGCGTATACAAGACGAAGAAAGTGAAGAACTTAAAATGATAATGGAATTACTAGCATAGAAGAATAAAGACTTGAAAAATATATCAGCACTTGAGAGAAAGAATGAAATTCATTTCACAGGAAGTGTCACTGAGAGATCTGCGACAGTACACTCAAACAGAAACTTCAAACTTACTTAAAATTCACGACTTTTTTCTGCATTAGTCCTTGGTGCAAAGAGTATTCTTGCTCTAGAGACTCTAATTTGTTCAAATTTTTTCTTGTATTCTGGCGGTCCTCGCCATTAATGCTGTCTATCAACTTCTTCTTCATCATTATAATTGCTCTGAGTAGGCTGCTGCCGGTCCACAGTGACACTGGAATAGTCTTCCGTCAGGAAACATGAAATAGAAAAGCGCAGTTGGGTCTTGTTTCCTGACATTTGCGACTGAAGTAATTTGTTGGACAGTCGCAAACAGGAAGCAATAAGGAAGCTCGTCATTATCTCGAAACAGATTTATAACAAGCAACATCTTTCCATAATTGTCTAGCATGTATCAGTATAGCCGTTTCTTGCACGCTGTACTCATTCAGAAACTCAGATGTGCAATGTAATTTTTATTCCAGTTACGGATGATAAAAATATTTGTATTTAATGTTATTAATTTCGGTCGGTAACGGCCATCTTCTGTAGTCAGTCCACACAGTAAGCTAATAATATCGGGTCGGCATATGTAAAAACTGTACAGTCACAATAATTACCCAAACAAGCTTCGTCGTAATCATATAAAATTTGAGTACCACATGCATAGTTGCAACAGACATATTGACTCTATGAAGAAACTTCTTAGACTAATTACGGAACGAAATTAATAACCGGATATATAAAAGAAATTGTGATCCGTAACTGGAATAGCACATGTATAAATATCTTCCTGGATAACAGGAAACGAAATTGCTGCGAATAGATCACAACTCTTCAAATGTACAACTTCACTGTCTGATACTCATCGAAGCAAATTATTTGATTATTTTTACCATAGTTACAAGAGGGCGTGTAGGTGATAGTGGGTACGCGTCGTTTTTCATATGGAAAGCAGTGTGGGCCATTTAATACAAAACGTCTTCTTGAGTGGAAATTAATTTTCTACCAACCATAATTTTATCAAGGATGACGCATTATTTATAGCAATGGGCTGTGGTGTAGACTAGATGAAACAACAATTCGGTTTTTGCTTGAAGCAAATAACTAAACACAAATGTAAATGAGTATCGTCATATTCGGAAATTAATCTGGCTCGGCGAACAAGGGGACACTTTTTTAATTTCTGCAGCAACTCATTGAGAACGCGTAAAGAAGTATGCACGCCTGTGTTGTGAATAGTACAAATGTGTGAGAAAAGTGAGGTGGAACTTGGAAACTAGTCTGACACTAGCCCATAAGAACGTCGAAAATTATTTAAAACTCACGTCCTGGTAGGCTACCACTGACAGTCAGTTATTTAATTCTCATAAGAACTCATTGGAATTTTCGTTTCTTCAGGAATTTGGTACCACGTGGTAAGATTACTGCTAACAGGCCTATAATTTGCTGTAAATTGAAACTAACGAAAATGTGTAGTTTTGGTGTGTGTCACAACATATAATTCGATGTAGTATGCTTGTCCATTGCTCGTTATTTATGTTCACGATTACACGAGTCATTCTGGTGCAAGAACACAGGAGCCCGGGTCAAGTAGGTTATCGGAACTCATACACACACAACATTCATTTGTCTGACTGTTAAACTAAGAATACTGCTCAGCATCCCAGACAACCGCTTAGAAGATGTCATGTGTTCTTTTTTTTCTTTAATTTTATTTCCTGAATCACAAAACAAATGGTTTAACCGAAAACCACCTCCGTTTCTCCCAGAAGGCAGTGAGACCCTCAGCAACGTTGAGGAACGAAACTGAAGCGGCAGAGAGGAAAAAAGGCAGGAAGACCGAAAGTTGAGGTGCAGCATCCTGTCGACGAGTTCATTCGCCGTCGAACACAAACTTGAATAGGAAAAATATGGGGAGGGATGTTGTCCATGTTATTTTCGAAGAGACCATCCTGGGGTTCACCGTGACAGACTTAGGAAAAGAGCGGAATATCTGAATCTGGATGGTCGGACGGGGATCTGAACCCTGTTTCTTTCAAATGCTTGGCCAGTGCCTTAACCACTGCACCATTTCAGTTGATACAGAGAAACAGGCAAAGGGCCGTAAGGAGATGTGACACTATACTACAAATAAGAGTTAAAAAAAGTAAAAGAAATTAGCATCGCAACCGTTTACACGTTGTTGTCGTGTCTTAGCGAACAAAAGATTTTTTTTCTTTAAATTAAAGAGCTATACCACGGAATACCTATATAAAATTAACAAGGCTGATATCTGGTCG
The DNA here is from genome assembly GCF_021461385.2 of Schistocerca piceifrons. NCBI lineage: Eukaryota > Metazoa > Arthropoda > Insecta > Orthoptera > Acrididae > Schistocerca > Schistocerca piceifrons. The sequence goes on along the minus strand of NC_060149.1, from coordinate 233,292,634 downwards.
GCGATCCTGATGTAGGCTGTCAGTGGTGTGGAAACGTTATAAAAATGCCTCCAAACAGCCACTGGTATACCATTACTTAAGGCATATTTTCTCTAGTTGCGTTTCACATGCGTGGTAATACGATGGTTGTTTGGAGACATTTTGTACACGTAGGAGCTCCAGGAATTAAGTTACACGTGTCGCTCGACGCAGACCATTACAGTGTAATTATTGTTGGCAAAACGTCTGAATTGCACACAGATTCGCCTTGAAATTAAGCCGGTATATGGACCAAATTCAGTATCGCGTAGTAAAATGGCAACAACAATTTCATCATAGCCGCACAGACGTGGGTGACGCTGATGGGAATGTCCAGATCTTGCACCACGTGAGTTCCACTTTTCCGGTAAGCTAGAACAGCTGGAAGTGGATCCGTGACAAAAGAGCGGATTTCTGTCGCTGAGTAATTGAAGGATTGGTAAAACGCACCGACAGTCTTTTACAGAGTCTCGGTAACTACACTCCTGGAAATTGAAATAAGAACACCGTGAATTCATTGTCCCAGGAAGGGGAAACTTTATTGACACATCCCTGGGGTCAGATACATCACATGATCACACTGACAGACCCACAGGCACATAGACACAGGCAACAGAGCATGCACAATGTTGGCACTAGTACAGCGTATATCCACCTTTCGCAGCAATGCAGGCTGCGATTCTCCCATGGAGACGATCGTAGAGATGCTGGATGTAGTCCTGTGGAACGGCTTGCCATGCCATTTCCACCTGGCGCCTCAAGTGGACCAGCGTTCGTGCTGGACGTGCAGACCGCGTGAGACGACGATTCATCCAGTCCCAAACATGCTCAATGGGGGACAGATCCGGAGATCTTGCTGGCCAGGGTAGTTGACTTACACCTTCTAGAGCACGTTGGGTGGCACGGGATACATGCGGACGTGCATTGTCCTGTTGGAACAGCAAGTTCCCTTGCCGGTCTAGGAATGGTAGAACGATGGGGTCGATGACGGTTTGGATGTACCGTGCACTATTCAGTGTCCCCTCGACGATCACCAGTGGTGTACGGCCAGTGTAGGAGATCGCTCCCCACACAATGATGCCGGGTGTTGGCCCTGTGTGCCTCGGTCGTATGCAGTCCTGATTGTGGCGCTCACCTGCACGGCGCCAAACACGCATACGACCATCATTGGCACCAAGGCAGAAGCGACTCTCATCGCTGAAGACGACACGTCTCCATTCGTCCCTCCATTCACGCCTGTCGCGACACCACTGGAGGCGGGCTGCACGATGTTGGGGAGTGAGCGGAAGACGGCCTAACGGTGTGCGGGACCGTAGCCCAGCTTCGTGGAGACGGTTGCGAATGGTCCTCGCCGATACCCCAGGAGCAACAGTGTCCCTAATTTGCTGGGAAGTGGCGGTGCGGTCCCCTACGGCACTGCGTAGGATCCTACGGTCTTGGCGTGCATCCGTGCGTCGCTGCGGTCCGGTCCCAGGTCGACGGGCACGTGCACCTTCCGCCGACCACTGGCGACAACATCGATGTACTGTGGAGACCTCACGCCCCACGTGTTGAGCAATTCGGCGGTACGTCCACCCGGTCTCCCGCATGCCCACTATACGCCCTCGCTCAAAGTCCGTCAACTGCACATACGGTTCACGTCCACGCTGTCGCGGCATGCTACCAGTGTTAAAGACTGCGATGGAGCTCCGTATGCCACGGCAAACTGGCTGACACTGACGGCGGCGGTGCACAAATGCTGCGCAGCTAGCGCCATTCGACGGCCAACACCGCGGTTCCTGGTGTGTCCGCTGTGCCGTGCGTGTGATCATTGCTTGTACAGCCCTCTCGCAGTGTCCGGAGCAAGTATGGTGGGTCTGACACACCGGTGTCAATGTGTTCTTTTTTCCATTTCCAGGAGTGTATGTTGAAAAGTAGTGTCATGTATCTGCGTCACATTGACGTGTTACGCAGCATTCAGTAAAAGTTACTTGGCCTACCAAAATAATGGGTAACTTCCTCGTTGTAGTCTCCTTTGTGATCCAATCCAAGTTCATCATCAAGGTGAGTCACGCGATTACGGAATGATAGCCTGTAAATCATACGTGAGTAGCGATTTAAAGGGGAAAGACCATATAAAACCAATTGCCGGAAACACAGATGCCAGACTGAGTTTCATTGGAAGGCTACTCAGAAAGTGTAGCCCACTTGCAAAGGGATGTAGCTTACCAAACCCTCGTTCGTCTGATACTTGGACCCACGCCAGACAGGTCTGATAGATGAAATAGAGAATATCCAAATAAGAGCATCTCATTTGGTCAAAGATTCGTTTACCTAGCCGAACACGCCACGTACTTGCTTACCAAAGTTTGGTCGCCGGCTTTGCATGAAAGGTGTTGTGCATCAAGGTGGGGTTTACTGTTAAAATTCGGACAACGTACTTTCCTACTAGAGTACTACTACTCTATTGCTTCCATGTACAGTAATCTTGCGAAAAGACTGTGAATGTAAACTCAGAGATATTCGAGCTCATACAGAAGCCCGCCAACAATCGTTCTGCCCGTGGAACATTCGCGACTGGAACAGGAAAGGAGGGAAGACACAGTGGTAAGCAAAGTACCCTCTGCCGTACACCAAAAGTTGGTTTGCGGAGTATAGATGTAGAGCTAGGAAAAGTCACAGCTGACTTCTTGCTCCTGCCTTGTCGTATCCGAACCTTTAATCTGTCTGCAGTGAGCTCGCAGAACGGGACGGCGTAGTGGTTACGACAATTGACTCGCTTTCGAGAGAACGGACATCTAGATTTCGGTTTTCTGTAAGGCAAATAGCGGGATGGTTCCTTTGAGAAAGACAATGCCGATTTCCTTCCCTCTCCTTTCACATCTGGAGCTTGTGCCCCGCCTCTTACGTCCTTGTCGACGGGGCGTTAAACCCTAATCTTCCTTGCTTCGTATTAATGATCTCATCATCGAGGAGATATTAAACCCTAATCTTACTTCCTTTTTAATTAACTTTATTGCTGATGGGTCATCCTTTTCTTGTATTAGATTTTTTTTCTCATTATTGGTCATTCTGGGGTTGTCCGACAGCCTGGTCTAACAAGGAGAACACGACGGGTGCCATGACCTGATGTCCCACAAACTTCGCTGTGGAAAAGAAGTCAAAATAAGCGAACACGTGTCTCGGCTTATCCGTATATACTCGACCGTTTCTGAGAAAACGACGGTCAAAGTTTTCGACGCAATTTAGGTGCCTTCTTGGCGCCCTATAGTCGCAGCCAAAGTGGTGGCTTAGTGGATAGAGTCGCGCATTCTCACTTTTACGCCCCGTGTTCGAAACCCAATTATTGTTTTGATATTTTTTTTTCATGTACCCACCCATGTTCGTAGACGGTTAGTACACGAATGTTTCTTATCAAGTTAGGGGATAAAAGGGCGTTGTACTAATTCTAAAATTACAACTGAATTTTACAATAAGTGTCATAAATTTATTATACAGTATTTGCGTGCGTAGCATTTTCAAGGCTTCCAATCTTTTTCAAATTCTCATATTCTTATATTTAATTCTTATACTATTTCTTAAATTTTATTCTTATGCTTTTTCTTCAGGAAGATCTGATGCATTCCCTTGGAGGACACCAATCGTAGAAACATTCCAAACACAGAAATTTCGAACGCCACGAGCATCGCACGAAGCCAGGTTTGACAGAGTGGCATTTCTACGTATGAATCACACTCGGGAAAGAAACATCATTAACGTTGCTGAAGATTTAACAAGTTGGCAATAATTTCGCGTCAAACCACGCGTAACGGATCACTTGACCGAAAACTGGCACTTGCAGCTGATTATGAATCAATATACACTACAAGAATTACATTGAAAACAAGTTCGAATAATTTTCTCATTTATTTATTTATTTATTTTTAATTCTCTCATCAGACATACAATTAGCAAACGAATAAGGCCAACTTTATTTCAATATATATTAGAAAAAATTCGTGTAGTAGTTTTCTGCGAACGTTGGTAGATAAATAAAAATCGAAAATAAAAATATTAATCGGGTTTCGAACACGAAGCGCGAAAGTGTGAAGCCGAGACGCTGGCTGCTTTGCCTCAGTTTCGGTTTAAGTATTTACTCTCTAAAAGGCACGTAAACAACTTGGAAAACTTTGAGCGTCTTTTAGTCAGAAACGGTCGAGTATCTACGGATAAGCCGAGACAAGTGTTCGCTTATTTTGACTCCTCTTCCACTGAGCGAAGTTTCTAGGAAGTTGGATTATGACATGTGACGTAATCTCCTCGCAAGTCTTTTTATTTGACGTCACTTCGGCGACTCTGCGCGTCAATGCAGGTGAGATGAAACTATGAGGACAACTCAGACACCCAGTCTCTGATTCTCGTCTTTTAGTCTAGGCGTACGTCACATGACACCTCTTCAAGGTCATCGTTGAATACTTCACTCAATTCTTTATGTTAGAGTATCTGTACTTATTAAAGTACATTTTATCGTGACTGTCTAATATTCTGTTCTCTTACAACTCTCCCTTGTAACTTACGACGACAAACACATACGCACACCCGCTATCCAAATGATTCTGTGAACTACAGACACAGACAGACGGATTACAAATTCAGCAGTGAGAGGGTGGGGAAGGTAATCGGCAGCGACGGTTTTAAAGGAACCATCCCATGCAGTTGTTACTCCTCCCGCTCACATGTTTACTGTCTCGACCATTGTGCCGGCGCCCTCGGTGATTGACTGACGACCTAGGCAACGTATAAATTCTAAGGAAAGGATATAGATATGAATTAAATTACGGAAGTAAAGAAAAGAAAACATTTCATCATACAGCTGCGTAGCTTCGAATATAACATTTTGGATATGATAGATTCCAGGGCACTCTCTGTATAAACAGGCGTCCGCGGAAATTCATCTGAGAGGGGGCAAAGTTCTAAAACTGCCGATTTCAATACAACTGAGTTGGTGTGTTTGAAAACGTGCCTTACCCCAATAACTAAACTCTTCAAGTAAACAAAAATTTTGTTATTTGAAACGAGTGGTAGTTATTCCCTTAATATTCTAGGGTCGACTGCTTTGAAACCTAAACGGTAAGCATATTTCAACAGCGTATGCAAATTACATCCTTTTATGTTGCTTATATGAATATGGATGCTACATTCTTTATCCAAAGATCTAAAATTATACTGTATCCAACGAGTTATGAAATATGGCTACAAAATATTCACAAAGGCTTTATTAAAATTCCAACTGAAAATTAAAAATCTGCTACAGAAAAAAATCAGAACGGTTGAGCACTTCCTGTTGGCTATCGCCAGAAATAAGCAACAAAAATGACAAATAAGTACTCCTCGAAATGGAGAAACAGAGAATAAAATTTATAGACGGCTTATTCAACTCTAATAACATCAATAACACGTTGTTAGCATACAAAACTTAGTATTTGATCACTTTAATATATGTATTACATCACGTCCAGTATTTCTATTTCGTAACGTTAATTGGTGTAGCTCAAGTTGAACAAAATGCATTTTGAAAGCTATATTCTTTTGGGTTCGTCAGATAAAGTGTAGAGGGGCAGTATACGACTAGATGAACGTGGGAAATCCCACAAAATCATCTTCAAATTGGTCTGCAGAACTGACCTTCGACAGCTCAATTAATGCAGTCCTGTGGCAATGGGTTGTACCCAACGGAGTTCGAGAAAGTCTCAGTTCATGGTCAGAAGAGAATCATTCTGCAGTTTAGTAGAGTAGCAACAATAATTGCTAGAAATTCATGAAAATACTGTAATAAATAAAAAGTCAAACTCACATTCCAGGAGGGGGCATGTGCCGCCGCTTGCCGCACCCCTCTCTCCTCCCTTGAGGAAGCCTATGTTTGTATAATTATGTTTAGTAGTAGGTGGATAGAAAATTAATAAAGGAAGGCCAATTTGAGATAAAACCAGACAGAGAACGGTCGCTAATGGAACTCACGCAACAAATAATAATACCGGCGTCGATTCGTGCAGGTAATTGAAGTCATTATCCTTCGACAGGCTTGCGCTACAAATAGGCAGCGACGGAGACGATAAAAGCTAAATTTTTCATAGTATTCCGGACACCCGACCAAGATCTGAAATGCATAATCTCTATGGGAGCAGTGATTTTCGGGCTAGAGATGTACGTGTGGAAGCTGCAGGTTCCGTGAGTCGCATGCTAATGAGTGGGATGAGGGCGCGGAACACGCCACTTCCCCATTCCGGAGCCGCAGCCGCCCCCACCCTCCTCCGCTGCTGCCGCCGCCGCCAACGCCGGCGATCGATGGGTCGCGCCGGTCCATCCTCTTTAAAAACGCGGAAGTAGGGCCGGCGCATGCGCGGACCGGCGCGCCGCCGCCGTTAAAGCGGAGCGCGGCTTTAAAGTTGGGCCGCAGCGGCGCCCGGACCCAATAGATAGACTCTCGCGTCGGCCGCGTGTACCTGCCACTCCGCGATCGGAAACTCGCGTCACTGGAGGCCTTCCATTCTCTACCACTAATGAGTCCGTCACTGTCTTCAACAACTTCTAAAGCACCGATTCGATGCATTTATTATTTTTTAACAAGGTTTTATTAGGTTGCATTATTGTCTATGTGCAAATTTTGCAATTGTTTTTAATCTAACTTCCCGATGAGCCAGCGACTTGAGAATTTCAAATAGCTCAGAACTGGGTGTCAATACAATATTAACTCGCTTTATTGCCTGGTGTGTGGCGGAGGGTACTTTGTTTACCATTGTCATTTTCCGATGGGCTCAAAACTTCAACCTTTCAGCATAGCTCAGAACTGGACGACACTGCAATATTAACTCGCTGTCTTGTATGATGTGTGGTGGAGGGCTTTTTGTGTACCACTGCCATTTCTCCCTTTTCCGGTCGCGAACGGCCCGCGGGAAGAACGACTGGTGGTAAGCCTCCGCATAAGCTCGAATCTCTCTAATTCTGGCTTCGGCGGTCATTTTGCGAGATTTACGTATGAGGAAGCAATATATTGGTTGACTCAGGTAAAGATATACTGAAACAAACCTAAAATTTACCACGATGCTCGCTAGTAATCTGATCTCAATGTTTGAAACCGATTGACACATTTCCTACACATAAGCCTAAAAAAGAAGAAAATAATCATTTAAAAAATGAATTTTTAATATACCACCTTTTAAATCGGACTAACAAGTATAAAGCAATTTCTGCCGGCCCCTTCCTAATCCCATACAGACAGTCCTCAAAATTTGTGAGTGTGGGTTTTTAAAAGCTGCGAAAATACTTGTAAAATTTAAAACAAAAAAAGCGGGCTCCATGCAATACATTACTGATGCAAAAATAGTTCACCCCCTTACTGTTACTATCTATTGCATACGCCTCACGTGTTTCGTCTTAAATCTTACAAGTATTTTCATAGGTACCAACAATCCACAATCACAAATTTTCGGGACTATCAGTAAGTGGCTAGGAATCTGCATGGGACTCGGAGAAATTATTTCATACTTTTTAGTCCGGTTTAAATACGTAGAATATTAAAAATTGATTTTTATTTTTTAATAAAATATTTTTGCTGATCTCCGCTACCCCACCGAAAAATAAGTAACTAGGGGCGAGCAAAAATTTAGATCTGACTAAGATACTTATTCATTTATCAAAGGCGGATTGGGAAATTTGTTGGTGCATTTATGGCGTTTACTAAGAGGGGACTTCAAATAGTAAGTTACACATTATTATGGCAGGCTCATTGAATGCTGCACAACACTTCAACCTGACTCAGATACATGACACTGTGTTTCAACATAGTCACCAAGTGTCTGTAAAACGGTCGCAACTTTCTACCAATCGTTCAGATCGTCGACGATGGAAATACGCTCCTTGGTCACGGAGCCATTCCAGATCCACTGTGTGAACGTCCTCATATTTGGAAAATCTCTTTCCCGCAGACGTTCTTTCTGCTTGCCGATTGCCTGGACATTGTCGCCTGTGACCGATGTCGACGACCTTCGTTTCCGATCAACATCGCCCACGTCTGTGCAGCCCTCTTCAAATTGTTGGCACCATTTCACGATAGCTGGACGCGACATTGCATTTGACCCTTATACCTCCAGAATTGCAGGTGTCTCTGTGTGCAGTTTAGACGTTTTGCACACAAGGCTCTTACTGCCCAGCTTACCTCAGCTTCGGAGTACGTTTCGAGTTGCCGCGCCATTTTACTCGTACATTCTGATCCACCTGTTATCCATACCGCAGCAGAATTGTGTCCACAATGCGCCACTCTTGTTGTACAATGGTTTTAGCGAGGGGAAGACTTGCGTAACTGAATTTCTGAAGCCGCTTCGTACAAATGTATGAACTGGTGAGACGCGCCCTGTTTGTATCCTTTACGCCAAGGGATCTAGTGTTGCAGGTTTAACAGAATTTAGAACACGAAACAATCGATAGAATACCTCAAATATTAGGGCACTGTCCAAGCTCGTAAACTGTTCTCAGGGTTCGAGTTCCAATGACAAATTTAGAAAAAACTTGTTTTGACTCACGTACCATACGAGACCGTATTTATGGAGACAAAAAAGTTATTTGGCTTGTAAGTTGGGTGAGTGGTGCTAGTTCCGTTGAAGACATACGGACGAACAAGCAAGAGACGTACGTACTGGCTTCAGGTTTCCTGTTCTATCCAGCATTGTTTCATGGACGATATATTATATTATAATTAACTTCTTTGTTAATTTTAAATCATCACCTCCCATGTGGCTTTTGATAGGTTCGAATCTTGGCAGGCACTGGTATCTTAAAGTAAAACGGTCTTCTCCTGGAAAGTTGCTTTCATCTAACTAGAAAGCATTACATTTTATACGGTATGCCCTTGCCTTCTTCCGACCTGACATCTGGCGCATCCAGCCAGTTGTGTGTACGATCTACAGCTTAAAAAGAAGTCCTAATCACAGCGTTCCTTGAAACTCTTCACGCATGTAGACCTCTGCCAGAGGTGAAGGTTGTGTAGCATAACTGAACAGTCGTAGGTACTACTAGGCATTGAAGCTAATGATCTGAATCAGTACCAGAGGTGTAACTGGATAGCTCAGCTGGAAGAGCATTGCCCAGGACATTTGTTACTTCCGGTGTGGCACACATTTACAAAGAAGCTTACTTCAGGACACATTCCGTGACACGTTTTTTTTCTGAAAAAAGAGTTCTTTGGATGAAAGCTGGGAGAAGACGCTGCCTGAGCTTTAAGGCCAGTGAAGCCAGAAAAATAATAAAGTCGTGTGGCATTGTTGGATGGTAGACCCGAAGGTTCCGCCACAAAGCCGTAAATGTTTTTCCTGCTCCGCGACACATGTTTCTTTCCTTGCGGATATTTCAGTGTTGGCTCTTAAGTGTATTTGTTGAGCATAGGTAAGGTAATGGATATTAACGGATATATGGGTAGTGAAGAGTATGTTTGTATTGTGTGATGAAATGAGCGAAGGAGAGGGTGAAACTCGGTGCCGGCACATCATAGCCTACTCCTCTCGGACAGCACCAAAAATGATCACGAGACTTGACCCCCCCCCCCCGCCCCCTCCCTGACGACGGACCGATCACCTTCAACAGTGTCACATGCCCTCGCTTTATGAGACACTGCGGAGAGATTTAAATTTAATTGCGGACATTGGTACATGGCCTGGTGATTAAGAACTTTACGGCACAATCTCTCCTCCCTTTTCCGGCTAAATACTGGCAGCAAAAATTTCATCCACGACCAGGTTTCGACTCGGCTTACCCCCGTACCCCCGTGTCGAGCGCCACCACACAGGCGTGTTAGCGATCTTCGAATGCAGGTAGTGACGACAGAAAGTCAAAGAGACGCAACGCCAGTTAAAACTTCGTGGCCCCTGTCTACCAACGCAATATAAAGTACATTATACGCGAATGCCAGCTTTCTCGGGGAAATGTGTTTGAACAATTTATCTCGAGAAACTATGAGAGTAATATGTTCGTTTCGGAGTGACTGTTGACAATTTTCTTACTTGCCATCTTCTGGCGAAGAGTAGAGCAGCAAGTAAGAAACCTGTCTAAAACGAACATAAAGTTGAGCTGTCCCGACGAATGCTAAGAAAATTAAAATGGAGCGCTACAATTACCAATGCTGGTGATATTGCGAAAATTGTTCATTGTCATCCTGAACTAATTCCTAGTGGAGATGATTTGCTATTAAACATCCTTACAAACCTGTAACGATGGTCGATAAATTCGAAAGCTTAAAGATAAGGGAACTTGTCTCAGAACCACCTTTAGCAATAATTAAAATTAATAAAATAACGAAGTACAGAAGTATAGCCAGCAGAGGATATATATTATCGTAGCTAAGAAGGATAAAATACGAGAGCGTGCTGAAAATTAATACTTCCTCATATTTTTGTGAAAATAAAAGAAACTTTATTAATATTCTACATCTTTGTTCTTCATATCTACATATTTATTTCTCAATACAGTCACCCAGGAGACAACCACATTTCTCCCAGGGAAGACAACAGTTTGTTAATACCGTCACTGTGGAACGTCTGACTCAGTTGACGGAGTGACAACACAGCTTTGCTTGCATCACTTCCTCACTAGTGCACCGCGCGGGGTAGCCGCGTGGTCCTAGGCGCCTTGTCACGGTCCTTGTTGCTCCCGCCGTCAGAGGTTCGAGTCCTCCTTCGGGCATGGGTGTGTGTGTTGTCCTTAGCGTAAGTTACTTTAAGTTAGATTAAGTAGTGGGTAAGCTTAGGGGCCGATGACCTAAGCAGTTTGGTCCCATAAGACCTTACCACAAATTTCCATCACTAGTGCTAGAAGGTGTTGTTTAAGTTTTAGAAAGGGATGAAAATCGGACGGGGCCATACCGGGACTCTATGGAGGATAACCGATGACAGTGAACCCAAGGCGTCGAATTATTGCAGATGTCGCAGCGTTCGTTTGTGGTCTGGCATTGTCATGCTAGAATAGACTGTGCTCCATGTGTGAACGAACTCTTCGAATTTGAAACTCGATTACAGCGTGCTGTTTCTCACACACTGACAAAGTTATGTTACACCCATATGTTACAGGCTACAATCCGGAGACCTCTAGTGGCAGAGAGCTGGAAATATGTAGAAATGAAGAATAGAGATGTAGAATGAGAATAACGTTTGTTTTATTTTAAAAACTTTAAGAGTTTTCGCAAAAAAAGTCGGAAGCATTACTTTCCAGTACGCCCTTATATTTTATTGTGATTTCTCGCAATGTAATCTATGTGCCAGTCAGAAGAAATTCATGCAAGAGAGTGTTGCCGATGGGATTGACAGTGATTCTCTAATTCTGTAGTCGAGAGAGATGGCACAAGAGAAAGGAACTAGATTCGTATTCGAGAGGATCGTGTTTCAAATCCACTTGCGACCGTTAGTAATTAGCTTATCTGTCTTTTCCCCAAACTGTTTAACACAAATGCCGAGATGGTTCCTTTGAAAAGGACATCGCCCATTTCCTTCCCCATCGTTATACAATCTGATCTCGTGCTCCGTTATAATGACCTGTTCGTCAACGGAACGTTAAGCCCTAATATACCCTCTAGCTTAGCACTGACTGCCCCGCTAGATACTGCACGTATCTCCTCTCCTCCAGGTCAGCGTGACAGAGCCCGGCTCTGTAGCCGGGCTTGCTGGCTCACTCTAGTGCATACCAGAGTTTGGCCGGCAACGCAGGAGTGTAGGTGGCACGAATTTTCTAATCACTATTTCTTGCGGCTACATCCTCCAGACCTCTCCATATTGCTCCATATTGTGGGAGCATGTGACACTATACGGTGATCCGTCTGTCCGATGAAGATCGATCCTGTTGATAACTACGGGGGCGTGCTGAAAAGTAATGCCTCCGAATTTTTAATGTGAAAAATCTTAAATCTTTTTAAATAAAACAAATGTTATTAACATTCTACATCTTCATTCTTCGTGTCTAAATATTTCCAGTTGTCTGTAACATAACGGTGTGTAACATAATTACATTGCTCCGTGAGGAATAGTGTGTTGTAATCGAGTTTCTAACATCAGAAGAGTTCGTCCACACATGGGGCGCCCTCTCCTTCAGCATGACAATGCAAGACCACACATGAGCGCTGCGACATCTGCAACAGTCCGACGCCTTGGGTTCACAGTCATCGATTATCCTCCACACAGTCCCAACTTGGCCCTGTCCGACTTTCATCTGTCTCCATAATTTAAAGAACCTCTTCGAGGACTTCACTTTGATAGTGATGAAGAGGTGCAATCAGAGGTGAGGTTGTGGCTCCGTCAACAAAGTGAAACATTTTACAGTGACGGTATCAAGAAACTGTTCTCTCGTTGGGAGAAACGTGTTCATAGCCAGGGTGACCACGTTGAGAAATAAATATTTAGACATGAAGAATAAAGATGTAGAATGTAAATAAAGTTTGTTTTCTTTAAAAAGCTTTAAGAGTTTTCGCATAAAAAATTCGGAGGTATTACATTTCAGCACATCCTCGTACTTGAGACGGCCAGTCTATGGTCGACACTGAATGCCCTCGTCTATCTCTCGTCGCCATCAACAATATAAACAGCTCATCGCACTTTGCACGCACTCTTCATGGTCACCGTCACAGGACACTTATTCTTCAGACAAAAACCTCACACATCGTCAACAGAAGGTGCCAAAGTGCTGCGGAACCTACCCCTCTGCGTCTGCTACCGAGCACTAACGTCCGACGTAACTGATTCGTGTGGTGAGAAAGTGGGGCGGGGGGAGTACAGCGCGCTTTGAGACATCATTCTTTATACGGAGCCCCACCATACGAGATAAACACACGAAGGCGTCGAGATGGGACGAATGCCTTCATTAGCAGTAAAAGGCCTCATCTAATTACTTAGCCTGTGAGACGATTAATGATATTCCCGTAGCTTTGGTCATCTAGATAACTGATCAAGAACACAGGCTATCTTTCCGATTCATCATTGTCTTTGTCCATTCCTATCGTCATGCCAACGTCGTGCACCCAACGAGTGAGCAAATTCTTTCCGCCACTGGCATTCGAATACGCAGACTGAAGACAGCTACGGAGGCGCATCAAGTAACATTACCGTACCTCGTAATTGCATTGCTCCCACAGCGTATGTTATTGTCGCGATTTTTATTCTCTGCAGGGTTCTTTCATGCAGGCAGTCCCTCGGTCATTATTAAATGTCAGCCCATTTTTGAGAGCAGAAATTATAGACCATTTAGGTTTTCGCTCTGCAGTATTCAGCCATTCACGTCGAACGGTAATGTGTCGAGTTACCAGCCTGTCGTCGTCTGATCGAAGGAAATGCTATTACCTGATTACATTGCGTGCCGGATACGCTAAATTAACAGAGACGTAGCAGACGCGAGGGATACGTTTCCAAACACACATACATCGTGTAACTATAAAGAAGATTTGTCCCTGTACGCTGTCACACAACATACATGTGACTCCATCAGACGCCATTAGTGGGTTTCAATTTACTCTCCATCTCACGCACTTTGCCGTCTGGGTTTGTCAGAGTAGATTAGCACTTTATCGCAGCTTCGTTAATGCTGTCTGCCAACGCCAATTTTACTAGTAGTAACGTGAAAATTACCGACGTAACAGCGCGTCGCCCACAGAATTTCAGTCATGCCCACGCTGTAGCAATTTAACGTCAAATATCTTAAACAAAATTATTTACAGAAAAGAATGGGCCTTACTAAAAGTCCAGATAACGTCGTGATTCTTATGGAGTAAAGAAATGCTCATCTGGTAACTCTGGTATAAATCTTATATTAAGCTTTACGCCATTTGTAGCCAAAATAACTGAGAGCCGGATTTTTGCGATATAGATAAACGAGACTACTTCACAAACAAGTCTCGAGCGTATTTTTGAAACCGTAAACTGGAGATCCAAACTGATTTTCGTGTTAGCTTTAGGACGGAAATCTGCAAAGTAAACAGACTTCTTCGTTGATTCTTTAAGTGCTTCCCCTTGCCAAGCTGCTGTTCCAGGTCCACATCCTTTATCCAGGTACTCTACAGACTTTTTTTCCGATAAGCAGCCACTGTCCCAAGGGATTTTATCGAATGTAAAGGAAATGAAAACTGCCTCCGCAGCTGAGTGGTCAACGCCTCTGGTTGCCATGCAGAGGACTCGTATTCAATTTCCAGTAGCGTCAGAGATTTTTGCTGGTGGGAGAACTAGATCGGGAATACTCAGCATCGTAATGCCAACTGAGGAGCTACTTGAACGAGAAGTTTTCCGCCGCCTGGAAAGCTGGCAGCGGTATGGACAGCAGTGTGTGGACGTCATGCACATCCATACCACATACGAATGGCACCAAATGGGACAGGATGAAACGGCGATCGGTCAGCATCGCGCGGTCCTATGGGCCTGATTGCAAAAAATAGAAAAAAGATCCAAATGATCCTTGTGTTTGAACAGTGGTTCATAATTTTCATTAGAACTCTAAACCTCTGTAGCTTCCGAACGCTGTGAATTATCTTTCTTGTCGCACCAAAATAAAGCATGAAATCTACAAATATGTTCTCTCTACGACAACTACGACCTCAGGTAACTGTAGTCGTGAGGCAAAATATCTCCGTCGCCATCTTGTTTTCCTGTCCGCATTTCGTTCTTATACAGCAGAACTCTTGCTCGCTTAGCTGGATTATACGAGGGTTATTTGGAAAGTAAGGTCCGATCGATTGCGAAATGGAAACCACAGCGAAAATCAAAAAATGTTTTATTTGCAACAGTTAGCTACACCTTCCAGCTCTATATAGTCGCCGCTCCAACTTAGACATTTGTCGTAGCGTTGTACCAACTTGCCAATACCCTCATCATAGAAGGCACCCACCCGTGCTTTCCGCCAGTTCTCTACGCTGGTCAACAGCTCGTCGTCTGTGCCAGAATCTTGTCTTCATACGCAGTGGTTTATGTGAGCATAGATGAAACTCACGGGGAGTTAATTACACGCTATATCGTGGATGATCAAACATTTCCCATCGTAAACATTGCAGCAACATCTTCATTGCCCCTGCGTAGTGCGGCCGAGGAATGTCATTAAGAGGGAAACACATCACAGTTATGTTATGTGGTCTGCATGTGATCGGGCGAAATCTCTCACCAGACCCTCATACTTAGCGGCAGACAGTATTTATCTAGGCATCTTTACATGATCACTGTGCGCTCAGAACTGAAAAGAACCACGTGACACGATTGATGGGCAAACTAGAGACACTGCCCAACACATCTGTGCAAAGGTTCATCGGATTTTCACTGTGGTTTTCATTTCGCACTCGGTCGGACCATACTTTCCCAGTGATCCTCGTACAAAACTTCTTATCAGATTAGATGGAACAAGAAGTATGAGGTCAACTAACTAAAACGAGAAAATAATGGACACAGTGAGAGCAGCAACATCAGTCGGTACGCTAAAAATGCATCCCTACCGCCGAAGAAGATGAAGAATTGTTAGACGCGATATCAAACTGCAAAGGATGCTAATAACTTGACAAGACAACACACGAGGAAATGCGCCATATTTTAAGAGTGCATCTGCTATTTCTTCCTCGCCAGTTTCTTGCTATGAAGTGTTGAGAAACTCTCTCGGGCCAGTCACTTCCTTTAAACCCACCACACGCTGAAGGCGTTGACTCACAAGGTTGTCCTAAATTTCAATAAGTAAAGGGCAGGAAGACTATTTTCTGTGTTAGCTAAGCCAGGCCAGGCAACTTCAAAACTTGTAACTTCCATTTGGGAGAACCATGACGCAAATACCGACCAGCCCTTCCCTGACCATGTTTCCTAAAGATCCCTTAAATCGCTCAAAGATATAGTTGGGCAAATTCTCGCTACAAAAAGTTACAGTTTGTTTGCATCATTTACTCTGTAGGGGCAGCGCGTTGATAAAAACACGGAACTCGGATTCTAAAAGAGTGTGTCCGCAGCTCGTGGTCGTGCGGTAGCGTTCTCGCTTCCCACGCGCGGGTTCCCGGGTTCGATTCCCGGCGGGGTCAGGGATTTTCTCTGCCTCGTGATGACTGGGTGTTGTGTGATGTCCTTAGGTTAGTTAGGTTTAAGTAGTTCTAAGTTCTAGGGGACTGATGACCATGGATGTTAAGTCCCATAGTGCTCAGAGCCCTAAAAGAGTGTAATTCAAATCCCCATCCCGAAATCCTGATGTAGACTTTTCTCGGTTTCACTATATAATTTCCATAAAATGGTTCAAATGGCTCTGAGCACTATGGGACTTAACTTCTGTGGCCATCAGTCCCCTAGAACTTAGAACTACTTAAACCTAACTAACCTAAGGACATCACACACATCCATGCCCGAGGCAGGATTCGAACCTGCGACCGTAGCAGTCGCGCGGTTCCGGACTGAGCACCTTAACCGCGAGACCACCGCGGCCGGCTTCCATAAAATGCTGGAATGGTGTATTCAGGAGCTCCTGGCAGCTTCTTTCCTATATCCTTGTCCAATTGAGCTACTTCTTTCGCCCCTAACGACATTCCTTCTTATTCATCGAGTTAAGAAAACAGGACATCTTCAAAGAGTCCTTGTCAAATGGACATAGCCCCAAAACAGTAATTGCTTTAAGCAGTTTAAGTTAGCCTGATTCTGAAGAGCTCATTACAGGTGAGTTGATAAAGTGTACTAAACTAGGTAGAGTAGTACTGCTTCATTCACTTTGTCCAGAGGGAATGTAACAGAGAACTAGGATCTGCTGCTTTAGCAGTTATTTTAGACTGTTTAAACGACTGGTGTACTTATGTGTACCATATCGCCTGGCACATTAACTAGTCTCTGTAGCCGAGGTCGATAACGCACATATGCGTGGTGGTACTCGAGCAGTAAGGTAGCCGATCCTGGTTGTGGAAGAAATTTTTACTGAAAGCATTTGGTCGACAAGAGGAGGTCCTGGCGAAACTTCCCTGACCACCAGAGTTTGTGATAGCCTCTCTAAAGTGTGACACTGACCATGTGATCCGTAGGATGGATACGTTAAACTCGGCGGCACCCTTATTCTGTTTGGGAGGCTATTCCGGCATCGAGTTTCATACTCTCATTTCTCTCATTACGATACAACATATGCATGACAGTACACCACACATACGACCATTACAGTAACCTACAGCCTACAGATACACTTACGACACATCTCTTACACATCTCATGGAAAGGGGGCGTTGTGCGCCACAACAGAAACTCCTTCCTGATCAAGCAGTTGACTGCAGCCCTTGGACTCTCTCAGCCAATATTGCCATACGACTCTTCCTTCCACGCCTGGAGAATTATACTTTTTTTGTATCTTGCTCCTAAAAATATCGAACTAGCTGATGCTCCTTTAAATTACTTGCTCGTCGGAAACTGATATCAGTGCCCATAACATTCACAGCTTTTCAGAAATTAACAGTACACCTACAGCCATTCCCTCCACTATACAGGAATACAATGTGTTAGGTTAAACATATTGGCTGAAACGCAATGATTAAGAAGTATTTTGTGTATGCACTGTCACGAATGTACACTCCTGGAAATTGAAATAAGAACACCGTGAATTCATTGTCCCAGGAAGGGGAAACTTTATTGACACATTCCTGGGGTCAGATACATCACATGATCACACTGACAGAACCACAGGCACATAGACACAGGCAACAGAGCATGCACAATGTCGGCACTAGTACAGTGTATATCCACCTTTCGCAGCAATGCAGGCTGCTATTCTCCCATGGAGACGATCGTAGAGATGCTGGATGTAGTCCTGTGGAACGGCTTGCCATGCCATTTCCACCTGGCGCCTCAGTTGGACCAGCGTTCGTGCTGGACGTGCAGACCGTGTGAGACGACGCTTCATCCAGTCCCAAACATGCTCAATGGGGGACAGATCCGGAGATCTTGCTGGCCAGGGTAGTTGACTTACACCTTCTAGAGCACGTTGGATGGCACGGGATACATGCGGACGTGCACTGTCCTGTTGGAACAGCAAGTTCCCTTGCCGGTCTAGGAATGGTAGAACGATGGGTTCGATGACGGTTTGGATGTACCGTGCACTATTCAGTGTCCCCTCGACGATCACCAGTGGTGTACGGCCAGTGTAGGAGATCGCTCCCCACACCATGATGCCGGGTGTTGGCCCTGTGTGCCTCGGTCGTATGCAGTCCTGATTGTGGCGCTCACCTGCACGGCGCCAAACACGCATACGACCATCATTGGCACCAAGGCAGAAGCGACTCTCATCGCTGAAGACGACACGTCTCCATTCGTCCCTCCATTCACGCCTGTCGCGACACCACTGGAGGCGGGCTGCACGATGTTGGGGAGTGAGCGGAAGACGGCCTAACGGTGTGCGGGACCGTAGCCCAGCTTCATGGAGACGGTTGCGAATGGTCCTCGCCGATACCCCAGGAGCAACAGTGTCCCTAATTTGCTGGGAAGTGGCGGTGCGGTCCCCTACGGCACTGCGTAGGATCCTACGGTCTTGGCGTGCATCCGTGCGTCGCTGCGGTCCGGTCCCAGGTCGACGGGCACGTGCACCTTCCGCCGACCACTGGCGACAACATCGATGTACTGTGGAGACCTCACGCCCCACGTGTTGAGCAATTCGGCGGTACGTCCACCCGGCCTCCCGCATGCCCACTATACGCCCTCGCTCAAAGTCCGTCAACTGCACATACGGTTCACGTCCACGCTGTCGCGGCATGCTACCAGTGTTAAAGACTGCGATGGAGCTCCGTATGCCACGGCAAACTGGCTGACACTGACGGCGGCGGTGCACAAATGCTGCGCAGCTAGCGCCATTCGACGGCCAACACCGCGGTTCCTGGTGTGTCCGCTGTGCCGTGCATGTGATCATTGCTTGTACAGCCCTCTCGCAGTGTCCGGAGCAAGTATGGTGGGTCTGACATACCGGTGTCAGTGTGTTCTTTTTTCCATTTCCAGGAGTGTATATGAATTGTTCTAAAGCTGTTTCACTGCACAACGTCAAGTCCGACTCATCCATGTCAGGCAGTTTCAATTGCGGAAATGAATGATGTAATAAGAGGATGACACCAAAACGTTATTTTCTGGAGTGTTTGTTTGGACTTTCATCAAGTTGACCCCAATGAATGGGTAATTACCGAAGTTACGCACCCACCGGCTATTATCATACATTTGACTTCTAATACTGACACACTGCTCCCTCGCATGAATTTGCTATCTTTTCCAGGAAGAACCTTTGTCTGCGGAGTAATTGTTTTACAACAGGGAGCAAGAGTCCACGCAGTTCTGTTCACGTTACCGGCTGCTGTTGCACAGACAGAATGACGCAGCGATTGCGAAACATAAGGCTCTGATTCGTTTCTCGGCGCAGATATTTGTACAGTTTTGTTGTGCTTATCCTAAATCAATCTGGTACAACATTACGTCATTTTCTGGCGAGAATGGTAGCAATATTTTCTCTAAGGCTGCACACAGAAAGTTAAAATATCGCAGTTTAACGCCTAGTTTTCGGCTACCATGTTAATGTTTAGTGCTAAAAGATTCAGCTTCTTAAATGTAATAAGGATACCTTTAGCGCTTCTATTTCTGATTTTCCTTGGAGGTTTCTTTGGCATCAACGCTTACCGCTCGGAAGACACAGAATTTTCCAGATACTAAGAAGCTTTTCACTTTTTCGGAGTATATTTTGCCTCAGGAACCATTCTGAATATACACAAGTTAGTTTTACGTCTTGGTCATAATAGACGATGCACTAGGTAACTGGAGGAATATGGAGGGGGATCGGTGGTTTCCATGTCAATGGAAGCAACATGGCGGCCTAGTTAAGGATATGATTGCTTGAAACTTCATACAGAGAACAGTTTTTTTTTTAAATACAGGTGTTAAAACTATTAAAATGAAACGAATGAAATGTCCAATGGACCGCTGTAGCTGTATTTGTTCAGGTCACTTATAATCTCACACAATCAGTTTCGCAACTTTTGAGTTGCATCTTCTGGTGCAAATACCTGTACAAATTAGTCTCTAAAATTAATGCATTTCTCTCAGAAGTCCTAAAATACTGAATGACTAGACATAAACATGGAAGAAAATATTACGTATGATGCTAGGAAATTGGTGTAGATCACACACATCCCACCAGAACGGGTTGAATGGCTCTGAGCACTATGGGACTTAACTTCTGAGGTCATCAATCCCCTAGAACTTAGAACTACTTAAACCTAACTAACCTAAGGACATCACAGACATCCATGCCCGAGGCAGGATTCGAACCTGCGACGCTAGCGGTCGCGCAGTTCCAGGCTGTAGCGCCCAGAACCGCTCGGCCACTCCGGCCGGCACCAGAACGGGATATATATATATATATATATATATATATATATATATATATATAAATGCAACTTGTAAGTTCATACCGAAAGTACTTGCAAATACTGTGTCATAGGTGAAGGGAATTCCGCAGTGCAACAATCAACTGATGAAGAAAACTACCATGAAATGACAAAAAGACCATCGTCAATGATGGAAATCTTGTCTAACACGAAAGAATAGAATTAGGAATCAGAACTGATCTCTAATTAAGAAACACTGAAACAGTAACTCAAATGAAAAATAGATGGGGGCTACCCCAATGTGACGTGGACCAATTGCCAAACAGTTAACGAAAATAGAAAATCTTAGTAAATAACGAATCATGCCTGAATGCAGACGGGCTGTATTCTTTTACATGGAACAGCGTGTTACCCCAGGGTCATGACTGCGAGGGGTTCGTCATTTCATGACGCATTTTGAAGTACTTGTACGAATAATGAGGTTGGAAGCTAGTTAAAAGTACTGAGTAATTTAACTAGTGGTATAAAGGATGGTGAGCGAAGTGTTGTTACAGCGCAAAATGGTTCAAATGGCTCTGAGCACTATGGGACTTAACATCTGTGGTCATCAGTCCCCTAGAACTTAGACCTACTTAAACCTAACTAACCTAAGGACATCACACACATCCATGCCCGAGGCAGGATTCGAACCTGCGACCGTAGCAGTCGCGCGGTTCCTGACTGAGCGCCTAGAACCGCTAGACCACTGCGGTTGGCATGTTACAGCGCAGCCAGTGGCAATAGAGATATTACAGACATTGGTAGAATAATGTGGTGAAGATATCGCTGAAATTATTGTTCGTGGATTAGAAAGATACTAGCTGTATTTTCAGTTTGTCAGTAAAAACACAAGACCAAATTTATAATCTGAATACCCGATTCAAACCCCATAGTGACAGCACTCTTCATGATTCGTACGTTACCTTTACAGCTCCTAAGCTCAATATCGTGCACTAGAATTACATGTCGAGTCACACTTACTCTAAATCTGTATCCTAAAGAAAAGTATTTCAGCATGGAACATAGTGACTGGACATCTCACAAACGTCTTGAGGCCTAAGGAGGAAGCATTCCTGTTGTTCGCACATGTGGTTCCAGTTATGGTTATTGCAATGATAGCTAGCCTAACCATGATATTGCTCTACCGAAGGAATCTACGTTTCAGTGTCAGCGCCGAAACACGAGTGAACGTCCACACGTTAAGGGGCCGGCAATCGTTACCGTGACTTCGGCGAATACGACCTTGTGTCTGTTCATGTTCCAGTTGCTCGTATATTCCTCAAATGAACAACAAGCGACAACGTTTTTTTTTCATTTTTTTTTAAATGTATGGTGATGTAACATTGGTTGACAAACATACCGACTGAAACGGTGCGCCTTACTGACCGAAGTTGCTAAATCGCGGTGAGGCAACAGCGTTTGACTCAACCATACCCGATTCAAAAACCGATAGTGACAACATTTTTCATGATTCGTACTTTGCCTACACTGCACAAGAGCTCAGTATCGTGCGCTAGAGTTACGTGTTGACTCACACTTGCGGCTAGGTGGTGTTACGGTGGGGGATGGCGGTGAGGGTGAGAGAGTTAGATATAAATTCTTCTGTCAGCGAGGACGATAAATCTTGGGATTACCGTTGTTCCTCTTGGACAGGTAGTGGCCTTGTGTAGGAGACACACTCCTTCCTCTACCTTCAGCTTGTACTAGCATCATTCGTAAGAACACTAGCATTACACCGCCAATTACTGACTGATGTTCTAGCCTTTTAGACAGGAAAAACGTCGCAAACTATACACGATGGAAATGAATTCCATCTACAGACTGTCAGAACTTTTTAATACATGTTGCTTGAATAGTATGATGTAAGATTACCATAAGCTCCAGCTGTTCGTTACCTTGTTATTTCATAATGACGTGTTACACATGTTTGATATAAAAATATCTACTATCCATTACGTTCTGCAGACTGCAAAATTATGGGTACATTAACAGATAACGAAATACGAATGAAAGGAACAGTGTTTGGACAAAGCGTGTACCTTTTTTACATTCCAGTCAGTATGTTCCATGCTGAAATACTTCTCATTGGGATATAGATTTATAGTAAGTGTGACTCAACATGTAATTCTAGTGCACGATATTGAGCTTAGGAGCTGTAAAGGCAACGTACGAATCACGAAGAGTGCTGTCACTATGGCGTTTGAAGCGGGTATTCAGATTATAAATTTGGTCTTACATTTTTAATGACAAACTAAAAATACTGCTAGTATGTCTTTCTGTTACTGCATGGAAATCTTCTTCGCCCCTCCCTCCCCCTCCTCTCTCTCTCTCTCTCTCTCTCTCTCTCTCTCACACACACACACACACACACACACACACACACACACACACAAACTCTAAACAAAATCCAGGCTGTCGACCACCACGCGATGCAACACTACTTTTTGCTACGCAATTTCAGACTGTCACAGTCCCAGAATTCAGGGAGCGTTGTAAGTTTAATCTAAGATTTCCACATGATTGACAAGAAGCGCGTGAGGTTGTACATACTAGGGTAGCCGTGGGACAGACTAGACATCGACACGTATCTTAACATCGCGCGCAAAGTCTACTGGCCTACAGCCTTGTCGAAATAGCGAAAGCCAACTGGGGCGCATTTTCCAGGTAGTGTAGAAGATTTGATCATGAAACGTCTCTCTTCAGTAGCTGAAAAAAGGAAATTACTAACAAGAAGCGTCAGACTATCAAATGACTTAGCAACGTTTGGCGGTAGAATCCGCTGAGAATGCTTGCTATGACAAGCATGGAAATTCGCGGTAGACAGTGGCATAATTGGCGAAGGAGGCTTGATGCGCAAAGGGGTAACTGCAGGGAACAGACGATTTTGTATACACTTTCAAAATATTAAAATGGTCCAAGTGTCATAGTACACCTCCCCTTCTCAGGATACACTTCTAAATCAACTGTTCCAAGCGGTTTCCGTACAGCCATAATTCATGTTTCGTATATGAAACAAAATCAGCAGCTTACAGATGGATTAGTATGGTAACTTCTTACTCCTGTAGTAGCCGTGTGTACATCATTTCTGTTCGGTGTTTGTAGACCGTGCGGCGGAAGAAATCATCCGTATACTTCATTTAAAACTATTGTCGCAGTATCCTATTTAAGAAAGTGATCATTTCACGTCGTGCGACGTCGCTTCCTCTGTTTCTCGACCTAGTAGGTGTACCCACCCGACTGCCAAAGGGTAAGATGGAATGACTATTCTAGCGGCGATGGTAAGTCACTTCTAACGCCTTGCAGGTCTGTTAGGCTTGGCAGTGCACATTAAGTATGGGCTATTCCTGGAGTGGAGGAGCGGCGCTCGCTGTATCATTCTAGTCAGTAGCTCCTCGTAAGAGACCGGCGTCGCTCTGCCAGTCTGAGTGTAGTTGTCACTCTCGCTGCTACACACATATTTTAAAATGCATTAGTGCCCACGTTCTGTTTGCCTGTTCTCTTCTCGTCGCTACGAAGCCACATAATGCGATATATGATTCAACGCTTCAAACTTTATTTTAAAAAGAGAAAGCAGAAGATTTTGTTCGCACGATGTGAAGGTATTTAGAAAATAAAAGGTTTATGCAGTTAAAGTGACGTTATCTTTAAACACGCTAACAGGAAAACTGCTAGTTTCTTGCTTCCTGCACACCAAATGTTGTTTGGAAAGCAAACGTTACATATTGTTTCTGACAAGATACGACGGGACTTCAGGAAGTGTTTCACATGTCGTCCCACGCTAAGACCATTGCGCAACAAGAGTGGCGCATTTCCAGAACAGATTATATGTTCTGAGTTTCCTGCAGAGTTCTGCTGTGGTACGGTCAACCGGTGTATCAGAGCGTTGGAGTGAAACGGCGCAGCAATTGGAAACGTACTCCAATGCTAAAGTACACGGAAGAGTCGGAATCTTGTTGGCAAAACGTCTAAATAGCGCACGGGTTGACCGTGAAATTCTGGTGGTATATGGACCAAATGGAATATCGCGTCCAGCCGTAGTGAAACGGCGCAAACAAGTTTATCGAGGCCGCACAGACGTGGGCGACGCTCAATGGGAACACAGACAACAATGTCCTGGCAGTCGAGGCACTGATTCGCAACAATCGCAGATTTTTCAAAGATTAGTACTTTCACACAGCGGTTTTCGAATGGCTCCGGGACCAAGGAGAGGATTTCTGTCGTCGAGGAACTGAGCGATTTATTGAACGTTCCGACCGTTGTTTACGGAGACTTGGTACCTATCCTGAAATTAGTGTCGTATATCGCTGTCACTTTGAAGTGTAGTGCAGCATTCAGTAGAAGTTACTTGGCCTGTGATGATAATGTGCAATTTACTCTTTGAAGTCTTCTCGTACTACGTGTTTCTTATAGTGTCAGTCAGCGAGAAATATACTATTCAGTCATCATACTTTGATTTTTGATGCTCTAACTGCAACCGTGCTCGTAGAAAAAATGGCAGTCGGGTTCCACTTGTTTAAGCGTTTTCATATATTATTTCTCTTGCCCTAACGTGTTTCGGTATCTTTGTGTCATTATCTGCCGATTTAACGTCACAGACTATCAAAAGATCTGTCCAGTTGTACAAATAAACCAAAATGAAACGATTGGATGGTTTGCGAGAACAGATAAATTCAATTATCTGATTTTTATGTTACTCAGGTGTAATCGATTCTGAAAGTTTTCCTCTTTCTGGAAGGTAACGTTATTTCCGTATGTGTGCTTCCAGAGGCAAACAGCACATATCCATTCGTTGATTTATCAACAACAACAAAAGTATTACTAATGAGATATCAGGTGCTAAAAAATAAATGAGTCATTATTTAATTGACATGGAAAGTGACGTTACGGACAAGCAAAATTTAAAGAAAGGAAGCTAGTTAACGCCCCGCCAACAACCTGATCACCAGAGACGAACATTCTGTTTCACCAGGTAGTAGGAGATTTCAGCGAGAGGGGCTCACGGAGAGGGCAGTCAACTTTTAAGTGAGATGGTGGTCCACGGAACAGGTAGAACATGGAGGGGAGGCTCTTGGCCGAGGGGTGTACAAACACCAGCGCAGCCAATACCACCCTCGGTAAGGGACAGCCTCGGAGCAGGATGCGGGGGATGGAGAACGAGCAGGAGAAGAAAATTAACTAAATATATGCAGATCGAAGTATTGTCAAACTGAAAGCAGGGACACCACAAAAATGTAGGAAACCTTTCTGAGCACGGATGGTAGAAGGATGTAGGGAGAGGAAGAGTATTCAGTGTTGGATTGTGAGAAATGCACAAAACAAATGGAAGAAGAGGGAAAGAAAGGAAGAAGTAAGATTAAGAACATGAAGAAGGTTTTAACATGACGGACAAAAGGAAAGAGCTAGCGAAAAATGTAGTATCTAATAACGTAGCCTTAATTTGTATTATGAATTCTGTGTCAAAAAGTAAATGTTCTCTACTGCTGTGTTGTGTTGAACACATTCCAGCAGCTGAAATCGAAATATCTGTAGACACGAGGCCAATAGTTTGTAGATAATCGTTGTTAGAAGAGGCACTGAAATGAACACATGTTAGACTTCGATGCATAGTCGAAGTCAATAAATTCAGAGAACCAGCTCTTTTTCAGAAGATTCTGTTATCCGTTTAACGAACTGTTCATCATTGATCTGAAGTGATTTAGGTAAATCAGGCAATCCAGCACTTAAAAGTTCACTTTTTCTGTATTCAAATCTACTGTCCTAATTACTGTGATGCCCCGGAAGTCGAGTTCTTATTTTTAGTTTTTATTTAAAAAAATGGATTGCAGCTAAGCAACAATTTCGTCAGCTCATCTCTTACTTGCAGATCCATTCACTGTAAATTGTATTTAATCAAACCAATATACATAGCCATTCCGCAAATATTCTTTTTTTTCGATTAGTAAATATAGACATAAAGTAACGACACACTTACTGTTTACACTCAAGCCCGAGGTGCAACTGATACCCCACATCCGCTGTACTATGCAGCGACTTAACCCCCAAGATCATGAAAGCCAGTGGTTTGTGTTTTCAGACTGTGGAGTTCATAAAAGGTTCTTTCGTCATTCTTCCATGCACTAAACGCAAGCACCATAACGATAAAATGTTAAAATAGCCACTTCATCCTACGAGCAATCGGCTGTTAGACAATGATGTGATTAAACGTAAACACGCTATGAATTGGCAGAATAGATAGTTTGTCGTATATACAGGGATGGACAAAAATATGAAAACACCAGAAAAACAACGCATTACCGTGCTTAATATGGTGTAAAAACCGTTGGCATTCATAACAGCTTCCATTCGTCTCGGAATGGATAAATAAAGATCCTGAATGGTTTTAAAGAGACTCTTACACCCTTATTCCTACAAAATAATGGTACGAAAGTTTATAGATTGACACGCTATGCGGTGATTATAGCTACGGGTATCACAAGCGATATGAAGAAAGGTAGGACTCTTTTTTTTTTTTCTTTTTTTTTTTTTGCAAGATTGACAGGATACAATAAAATTCAAAAGCGTGCCGCAGACAAGTCTGTTCAGAGCAAGGTCGTAAGGGATGGGGAACACTCACCGTGGTTTTAAAGCCGTGTTAGAACATTACTACGGAAACAAAGGGAGCTTCATTACAGATTCAAGAGAAGACAAAATGTAGCTGACAAACATGAGTTAAACGAAGCGAAAATGATCATAAAGAGAGCAATGAGAGAAGCGTTCAACGACTCTGAAAGTAAAATTTTATCAACCGATCTGACTAAAAACTAAGATGTTTAGGTCTTACGTAAAATAAGTTCAAAATGGTTCAAATGGCTCTGAGCACTATGGGACTCAACTGCTGAGGTCATTAGTCCCCTAGAACTTAGAACTAGTTAAACCTAACTAACCTAAGGACATCACAAACATCCATGCCCGAGGCAGGATTCGAACCTGCGACCGTAGCGGTCTTGCGGTTCCAGACTGCAGCGCCTCTAACCGCACGGCCACTTCGGCCGGCTGTAAAATAAGTAAGCGGTTCGAAACACTCCATACAGTCACTCAGCGACCATA
The DNA here is from genome assembly GCF_021461385.2 of Schistocerca piceifrons. Classification (NCBI taxonomy): domain Eukaryota; kingdom Metazoa; phylum Arthropoda; class Insecta; order Orthoptera; family Acrididae; genus Schistocerca; species Schistocerca piceifrons. The sequence goes on along the minus strand of NC_060149.1, from coordinate 233,265,165 downwards.
CCGACATCGGAACAGAAGATAACAGTGATAAGGGCAAAATACTCAATTCGGCCTTCCAAAATTGTTTTAGCGCGGAAGATCATAATACGGCCCTCCCTATCAATCATCGTACGAAGGTCGAAGTATCAGGCGTTGAGATAATCGGTTGCGGAACAGAAAAGCAACTACAATCGCTTAGTAGTGGAAAGAAATAAGGACCAGGTGAGACACCTGTAAGGTTCTACAAAGATTATTCGAAACAACTTGCTCCCTTTGTAGCATCAGTTTATATTAGATCGCTGGAGCAACGAAGGGTACACAGCGATTGGAAAAAAGCACAGGTCATTCACGTTTGCAAGAAGGGTCGTAGGGGAAATGCACATACTCGTGAATATAGGCCGATATCATTGACGTCAATCTATTGTAAAATTATGAACGATGTTTTATGCCAAAAAATTGTGACGTTTTGGGTGAACGAAAATCTCCTCTAGAAAACTCAACATGGATTCTGCAAACAAGGATCTGAAGGAATCTCAACTGGTTCTGTTCCTGCATGAGATCAATGTGTTGTAGGGTACGGAGTTTAGAACGATGCCGTGTTCCTTGACTTCAGAACGCATTTGACACCGTCCCGTACTGCCGTTTTGTGAAAAAATACAAGCTTACAGAGTATCGGACAAGAATGGCGACTAGTTTCAAGACTTCCTGTCAGATAGAACTCAACACGTCACGCTTAATGGAACAAAATCGGCTACGTAAAGGTAATTTCCGGAGTTGTCCAACGAAGTGTGATAGGACCGTAACTGTTTACAATGTATATAAGTGATTTAGTATGAATGGTGCAGGCTCTGTCAATTCACACTGAACTTAAATAAATGTAAAATATTGCGCAGTCAGAGGAAAAGAAAACCACTACTGTATAACTACGCTGTTGATAAGAAATTGGCAGAGCGGTCTAGGCGCTTCAGTCTGGAACCGCGCGACCGCTACGGTCGCAGGTTCGAATCCTGCCTCGGGCATTGATGTGTGTGATGTCCTTAGGTTAGTTAGGTTTAAGTAGTTCTAAGTTATAGGGGACTGATGACCTCAGCAGTTAAGTCCCATAGTGCTCAGAGCCATTTGAACCATTTTGATAATAAAATGCTGGGAACAATATCTACCATAAAATATGTAGGAGTAACTATCCACAGCGACCGTAAGTGGAATGACCACCTAAAACAAATAGTAGGACAAGCAGATGCCAGACTGAGATTCATAGGAAGAATATAAAGGAAATTTAACTCACCCGCGAAGGAAGTGGCTTACGAGGCGCTTGTTCGACCGATTCATGAGTATTTTTCAGTAATCTGGGACCCTTACCAGGTAAGACTGATAGAGGAGATAGCGAATATCCAACGAAGAGCGGCACGTTTCGTCACAGGGTCGTTTAGTCGGCGCGAGAGCGTAACAGATATGCTCAACAAACTCCAGTATCAGATGTTACAAATGAGGCGTTGTGCATCACGAAGAGTCGGACACCGTATTACTTCCTCACACATCATCTACGAAATTACCACGACCAGAAAATTCAGGAAATTAGAGTTTATACAGAAGCTTACCGACAATCATTCTTCCCATACGCCATTCGCGAGTGGAACAGGTAAGGGGGGATCAGTTAGAAGTACCAGAAGTACCCTACGCCACATACCGTTAGGTGGCTTGAGGGGTACGCTGTGGATGTAGCTCTGACGATCGTTGAGATATTTCCTTCATAAAATGACTTTTTGTTGTTGTCAGTGTTAAATAGGCAAGCAACGATATTTAATTTTAATCTCTTCATTGTTGTTGAAACGGCATGTTTAATAGCTTCCTAGACTTATTTTTGTTTTTATTCATTTGCGAAAATCATGCGTTGCCTGTCAATGTTGTTTTAAAGTCAGTTGACCCACGTAAGAGGTATCCAAGATGACTCACGCAAGGTTGGTAGTTACTATATTTGGTAATTAATTGCTTCTCATTGCCAGTTAGTTTACAAGAATGTCATTTGCAATAAACCATCAAAGCGACAACACATGAACCAAGTTTCGCTGATGTCGCATTTCTCTAAGCGATAAAAACCTGGATCTCACGAAGTGCCTCAAGTTATTGTAAAGAGATGGATTTTATGACATTCTGACTAGCTACTAGACGTTTTCGAACCCCGGATCGAAGTTTGCCTATAAATATATCCAGTTCCCAATAGAAAAGCGATATTCATCGGACTTAAGACCAATATTGATCATTCAAAGAACAAAGTTATTAAAAATGCAAAATTCGTTAAGGTTTAACGTCGCGTCTACGCTGAGGTCGACAGAGACAGAAAAACCTCATAGATAACAGTGATCTAAAGAATGCACAGTCAGGAAAGTTACTCTTCATTAGATTTTTCGGTTTATCTGCAAAATATACTTAATAAATCAGTTGTGTTAAACACTCATCTTTCTGATTTGTGTCAAATGTTTCTAACGCTCAAAATTATCTGAAAGTTCTCTGTTACGTTCTTCAGACAACTGTCTCATATTTCGACGTAACGTAAGTGGAGCTGACCTTGTGAATAGCTTGTTATAAAATGCAACAGTGGGGGAACATTTAGGTTGAAGTGGACTGAGAGGTTGAAGAAGGCGCGTCGTATGATGTAGCTGGGTTCTAAGCAGTCAGCGGAGGCTATTGTGTCGCCAACCCACTGTTAACGACTCCCGCTCGTAACAGACCTTTTTATCACACAAATATTCTGCGATCACAATGTGCCATTGCTATTTGTTCTACAACACCGTAGAATCACTGAGTATTCATTGCTTGTTCATTAAATTCTGGACCATAAATAAATCTCAGAAAAGTAGTTATGAAGGTTTTTTTGAGAGCTCTGAATCCCTTACAGCCAGAAATTTACGAAGTACTTACGCTTCGCTGTGATAATACCTGTGAAAGAAGAGGTTTATTTGCAGCGACTGCTTATCATTCCGGAACATGGAGGATTGTGTTCGACAATATTTCTTAGTTCAGCGTGGTATAATTCAACCATGTGAAGTGAATGTCTGGTGATGGGGTGGCACTGTGCCATGTTGGGCTTCGGAGAAAACGAAGGGACGTATGCGTCGAGTCAGGGTAAATAAGAAACACAGTATCAAATACAAATTGTTTTACAGCTTGTTTCGGGAGCCCAGTGAGCAAATATCAGACAAATCACAAGTTCTGGGATTCAACCCTGAGTTAGTACCACGATTCCTTTTGCCACCTGCCGCTTCTTTCAGCTCTGGCAGTAATTTGGGTGTGTGAAAATGCCAAGTTGCACCGTGGTTCAGTGCCCACGTTAAGCTATAGGTCCCCCTTTAATTGCCTGTGTCAGTCAGTATATATTTGGGATCGGGAGGACGGTGGTTCAAATCCGCGTCCGGCCATCCACATTTATGTTTTCCGTGATTTCTCAAAATCGCCCTAGGCAAAAAATGGATGGTCCCTGTGCAAGAGCACAGCCGATTACCTTTCCCATCCTTCAAACCACCCGAACTTGTACTCTGTCTTTGAATGGCCTCGATGTCGATGGGACTTTAAATTGTAATTTTTTTTGTTTTTTTGTTTTGTTTTTGGAAATTTGGGTGAGGACAAAGTCATTCCACCTCGAATAGGACCATGCCGTGTAACACAATGTGCTGTACAAGCTAACGTTTAGATTGAGGAGAGTTTCAGTTTCCTTAGTTAAATTTTTACCTTTTATTTTACCTGCTCGGACAAAATTTACAACAGAATAAGCAACGTAAAGGCCCTGTGAATTCCACACCTCAAGAAATACGAAAATAAACCGCTATCGTTCCAGGAAAACATTTCGCTTAGTTCTTTAAACGTGCAATTGAAGTACTAGTCTCTATTTTTTTCCTTGGCGTCATTGTGTGTGAATTACAAAGGGACCAAACTGCTGAGGTCATCGGTCCCTAGACTTAACACACTACTTAAACTAACTATTGCTAAGAACAACACACACGCCCATGCCCGAAGGAGGACTCGAACCTCCGGCGGGAGGGGCTGCGCAATCCGTGACATGGCGCCTCTAACCACGCGGCCACTACACGCGGCCCTTGACTTCATTTTATGTAAGTATTGTTAGATGGCATGTGCAGGATTCGTAATACTGCAACTTCTTGCCTACAGTGCTGCAAGTGATTCGTCATCTGTTAAATGTAACAGCATGAACTGAACTCAGGAGGCCATCGGACTCGAACCATATAGGACACTGTTGCAAGAAAGGTCACTCAGTCTCCAGGATCACAACTGACCTAGCAAGATGCTAGAAGAAAGTCTGTGTAGGAGTGAATAAATATATCTGAAGAAAGGACAATATATCACTGTACATTGATCGACAATAGAAGCTGGGGACAGAACTACATGCTGAGGTTTTTATCGTCTTTGTGAATTACATTCATGTTTCTGAACTCCGCCTCCTTTTTCATTTACCCAAAACGAGTAAATAGAAAATAATACAGTTGTGTTTTACAGAAGGCGGTATTTAAAAACCCAAATTTAGAATTCAATTACTTCCAAATCCAAGTCCAGTAGGTGTGCACTGGTTCCAGATAAAGCGGAAACACCTTAAATTACGAGTAGATGTACTACCTGTACTAGTTAGTTAATTTCATTCGTTTATGAAACCTTGTCAAAACTAATCTTCAGTATCGCAGGCGATGATACATCCGGGACACCGCATCGCTACCTCTGTGATAAGAACGGTTCTTTGTCGAACAGGGTTCAAGAAACGATAAGCGAGGAAGGCGGCTCCAAGTCGTCACACGAATGTTTTTTGTAACAGTTTCACCGGCCACGTAAGCAAAGTCTCCACGCACCAACACGGCAGAGCTTTCGTTTCTGGCAGACAGTCAACTGTGACGCACGCTGACTGTTGATACTTCTCACGCATTCACGCGTAACGTCGTAACCCGAGCTGCGGCGACACGCAGGCACGGAGAAATGCGGCCTGTATCCGAGAAAGGTGCTTCTTTCCACACGTGTGAACGTAGATATTGGCGCTTGGCAACCGTGGCTACGTGACTGTCCGACAGTCGCAGAAGGACACGCATGGAGATTCAGACGTCGGTGACCGCAACTGCCAAGCTGACTAAATTCTTCTAGTTGACGTAAAAACGTAAACTCCGTCCACATTCCCTGACGGACTCATCGGTACCGATCGACCGCCGTGTCATCCTATGCCATGGCGTCATTACATGCGGTATGGAGAGCCATGAGGTCAGCATCCTTCACATGGGAGTCAGCCGCGCTGATCATTATTTTTTTTTCTTTCTTTCGATCCATTTATTTTTCGTTTGTAGTCAGTAGTACTGTGTGGATGTCTTATAATCTATCTCAAATTCCATGAATGAGAACTTCACCCAGTTTTATAATAATAATAATAATTGTTATTATTATTATTATTATTATTATAGAGTGTGGCTAGTCCCCTGACCGAACACGCTGAGCTACTGTGCCGGCCTCACACCTTCACTACTGAACAAAACTGACGTCAGCGTTTTCTCAGGTTCCTACGGAGCTAGCACAGACAATATTTTTTTCTTTGGTAAACGTCCCAAGCTTGAACTAAGGTATGAATAATAATTTTGATTTAAAAGTATTCAGTATGAAAGTTTCAGATCGAATCTTTTTTGGTATGAAAAGGCTGAGGAATCCGATCTATTGCACTGTAATCGGAGACGGAGTTATAGCCCAGTAGGAAAGGTGACCTATTCAAAGGAGAGCTGGCGGCATCCACATGAGGTGACATGGAGAAAAAGTATGGTGGGCTTAGAATTGGGATTCGAAGAGGTTTCCCCATGAGTACGGAGCCGTTGTCATACAGGATGCACATAATCGTACTTTGGCTTACACCACGTTGACGGGGCACTTGCCTGGAGCTTATATTAGGGTTCGTCTCAATATCTATCGAACCTGGTCCTCGATCTGGTGTACGCACAGTCCGCCGCCTCTCTGCACGCTAGTCTGTTTGAATGGACCCATTAGCACACACGCGCAAAAAAGGGTTTGAAATGTTGTTTGTTATGGAAATTTGTGGTAATGTCTTGTGGGACCAAACTGCTGAGGTCATCGGTCCCTAAACTTACACACTACTTAATCTTACGCTAAGGACGACACACACACACCCATGCCCGAGGGAGGACTCGAAACTCCGACGGGGGGAGAGCCGCGCGGACCATGACAAAACGCCTCAGAGAGCGGTGCTACCCCGCGCGGCTGTGCGTTATGGGTGGTGTCTGTGAGGGTACTTGATTTGGGATAACCGTGCTGCCTCTCGACCGTTCCCATTTGCTTGGCCGTACACAAACACCATTTCGGTTCGTTCCCGACATCAATAGCGGACCGTTCTGCTGCTTACAATGCGTTACGTCACTCACACAGCTTGCAACACCCGAAGAAATCACTGCACGCGGTTAGAGGAACTTTCATTCGTCAGCGCCAAATATCATGGCAACAATGCATTTCCGGACACATGTTCATATAACCTTTTTTTCCTCCATTTCCAGTTAGGAATCCATCCCTGCAATTTGTTGGTTTTATTAATGTTAATCCTGTGTTGCTTCCAGCAGATTCAGACTTACGAAGAGCTTAAATCTTTGGAAATGAGAGATTACTTTACAGCTTATTATTATTGTCGTATAGCACTTCAGAAAATATAGATGTAGATACACGATGAATTTACGGGTTAATGTTTGAACTTGCCGAGCATATCGCAGCATTCGGTGTCACTACTTTCAGACCACCTTTAAAACCCTGGAGACATAGAAGGACGCTCCCCGAAGATACAGGAAAATTCTTCCAAATGGCTGCTGCTACAAAGTAACAGAGAATATGTAACGAAACAAAGCTGTAAATATCTCTTCGTCCGCAGCTCGTGGTCGTGCGGTAGCGTTCTCGCTTCCCGCGCCCGGGTTCCCGGGTTCGATTCCCGGCGGGGTAAGGGATTTTCTCAGCCTCGTGATGACTGGGTGTTGTGTGATGTCCTTAGGTTAGTTAGGTTTAAGTAGTTCTAAGTTCTAGGGGACTGATGACCATAGATGTTAAGTCCCATAGTGCTCAGAGCCATTTTTTTTAAATATCTCTTCTCAGGACCAGTCAGGCACAGGACAGGACTCATACAGAACTACATAAACACTGCGTAAACCACCTGACGGCGTGGCAGAGGGTACTTCCGGAACCACTAACTGATACACCTTTTCGAATTTTCTCGTTGTGGTCATTTCGCGAGACGTACGTTGGAGGAAGCAATATGCTGTCCTACTCTTGGCGGCAAGTGCTCACTCGAAATTTCGATAGTAAACCTCTCCGAGGTGCATAATAACTCTCTTGTAACGTCTGGAACTGGAGTTCGTTGGGTATTTCTGAAACGCTCTCGCCTCGGTTAAACGATCCTGTGACGAAACGTACCGCTCTTCTTTGGATCTTCTCTATCTATACTATCAGTCCTACCTGGTAAGGATCCCAGGTTGATGAACAGTACTAAATAATCGGTCGAAGAAGCGCCTTGTAAGCCACTTCCTTCCTCACGAGTTACATTTCCTCAAGATCCTTCGTATGAATGTCAGTCCGGCGTCTGGTTGTCCTACTTTGTTTTATGTGGTCATTCCACTTAAGATCGCTCAGTAACTCCCAGATATTTTACGGTAGATACTGTTTCCACTAATTTGTCGTCAATAGTGTAGTTTTACAACATCCCGCCAGGGTAGCCGAGAGCGCTAACGCGCTGCTTCCTGGACTCGGGTAGGCGCGCCAGACCCGGGTCGAATCAGCCCAGCGGATGTGGTTTTTAGGCGGTTTTACACATCCCACTAGGTGAATACCGGGGTGGTCCCCACGTTCCGCCTCATTTACACGACTCGCATCTAGGCGCTCAGTCCGGAGCCGCGCGACTGCTACGGTCGCAGGTTCGAATCCTGCCTCGGGCATGGATGTGTGTGATGTCCTTAGGTTAGTTAGATTTAAGTAGTTCTAAGTTATAGGGGACTGATGACCGTAGATGTTAAGTCCCATAGTTCTCAGAGCCATTTGAACCACGACTCGCAGACATCTGAACACGGTCGCAATATTCCATTCATTACACTCGACGCAGACAGTAGAGGTACACTAATTCCTTCCGGGGGGGGGGGGGGGGGGTACGGGGTGGCGGCAGGAAGGGCATCCGGCCACCCTTTTCCACTAATCTTGCCAAATCCGTTCCTAACAACGCCTACCCTGCGTCAGCGCGGGACATGGCACCAGTGAAAGAAAGTGTAGTTGTACAATAGTTGTTTCCTTTTCTTGTGTATGCGCAGTGCGTTGCAGTTATTGACGTTCAAGGTCGACTGCCAGAGCCTGTACCATTCATCAATTCTTTGTAGGTCATTCTGCAAATCTGTACTGTCTTCTGGCGTTGCTACTTTCTTATAGACAACCGCATCTTCTGCGATTTCTAACACTGATTACAGCTTACGAATTTTCCACTTAACTGAATCGATCTTACGGCCAAAAAGCAAATATCTCTCAGTTATGATGGTTTTAAATAGTATAGATGTAGCAACAATACAGAAGACCACTGCTAAGGACGACGCAAATCTGTACTGGAGAGAAACGATACATCGCTGTACTATTGCTGGGGCAATTGATTTTACAGCGCTGCAGTCATGGACTGTGCGGCTGGTCCCGGTGGAGGTTCGAGTCCTCCCTCGGGCATGGGCGAGTGTGTTTGTCCTTAGGATAATTTAGGTTAAGTAGTGTGTAAGCTTAGGGACTGATAACCTTAGCAGTTAAGTCCCATAAGATTTCACACACATTTGAACATTTTTTAAAATTGATTTTACTGTGCATTGTGCCTAGTAGAAGTTACTTTAGAAAAGTTCCAACCGTGTCACTTCATGTTCGAAAGTTTCCCAAAGCACGATAACAACTGTTGAAACGCCTAACTGTGTAGGAGGTGACACGCGTAAAAGAGACGTCGCCAGCCTTTGCTATTTATAGTAAACAACAAAGAGACAACTTGATGCTATCTCTGTATTCAATCGAAGACATCATTTGCCCAATATCGAAATATTAAGCAGTATTTCCGTAAAAACGAATGACGCGACAGCGCGCACCCGACTCGTGAAGGCAACGGAACGGTGAAATGATTCCGCCACGAACGTCGATGACGCGGGAGACGGGAGTGGTCAGAAAGACGTGAGAGCAGCATGCAAACGTAAACGATAACAGTTTCGATTGCATCGAGCGCTTGTCTGAGCTATTGTGACGTCACAGAAGAGAGCGAGGAGGAACAGATAAGGGGGCGTAGCGCGTGCGTGCTATCGGTCGTTGACCAGGCGAGCCGCCGGCGCCTTGCTGTGTGCGGCTGGCGCGCTATTCTACACTGCCTCCAGTGCGTTTCCTTACAGCAGTAGAGTTTGCGTAATCGCTTCTCCTTTGCTGCATTCCGTAGTGCAGCAGCAAAGGGAGTGAATTATATTAGTACCTAGTATCAGCCACCATTCATTGATCAGTCGCTTGCAAAGTATGGGCTTTTTCGAGCAAAATTTTTGAATGAATGGTGATTTATTACAACACAACTAAGTAATTACTCCTATTTTTCTATAATATCTGTGGTGAGCTTTGTGATAATTAGAGACAGAGCACCAGCTTACTTGGACAAGAGACATCGGTCATAGTCGAAGAAACGAGCCAGCAGGAAGCGATCTAAGAAACGCACGAAAAGTCAAGATCATAAAGCATTCTTGCTCATTAAAACTGTTTTAACCACTCATGAAGATACATATTGGTGCACATTTCACTGCATGATTAAAGTTTCATTCTGGAATCAGTGATGTTGGAGGGATTTTAACTAGTATAACTGAAGTGAACAAAAAACCATTTCTCATTTCTCTTACAATCTCTTACAAAAGTATATCTCAGTATTGAGTTCTGTTTCTTACATAATTCCAGTCTTGTGATCAGGTGTTGCCAAGATTACTGTAAAATTCCCGCCGGCCGGTGTAGTCGAGCGGTTCTAGGCGCTTCACTGTGGAACCGCACGACTGCTACGGTCGTAGGTTCGAATCCTGCATCGGGCATGGATGTTTGCGATGTCCATAGGTTAGTTAGGTTTAAGTAGTTCTAAGTTCTAGGGGACTGATGACCTCAGATGTTAAGTCCCGTAGTGCACAGAGCCATTTGAACCAAGTACAATAGAGCATATAATTCACGTCTAGTGGAAGTTTATGTGATAGAGTGAATCAATCTTATGATTCTAGTTCACCTCTATGTGGTAGGACATCGAAACCGGGTAACCAGCCACACATTTAGAGTGTGTGTGGCTGATCACAGTGTCCAAGAGACCCAGTATTTATGTAAAATTAATTTCGCTGTCATTATTATTGTAAATTTACAGTTGTGATGTTCATCGACAACCCGCCATGACATTCCAGACGGCGGTGTCTAGCATGCCATAGCCAAGAAAAAAAAAAGTCCCTCAATCACGTCAGGTGAATGCTGTGGTAGTTCTTTCAACAAGGTCATAGACGACTCCCTTCCCCATCCTTTTCCAACTTGCTAGTACTCCGTCACTAATGACATCGGCGTTGGTGTGACGCTAAATTCTAACCTTCCTGCAGAATCTAGCACTGACTTCCGTTAAAATTATATTTCCGTATTGTCCGTATTCATGTCAACTAACGTGGATATCCTTAGACATACACGTGAACCCTGTGTTGCTACATTATAGCGGAAGAGTCCGCTTCCTTAGCTGGGCGGTAACGTGCTTGCCTCCCATACACTCGGCCCGAGTTCGATTCCCGGACTGGAGATTTTCTCCGCTCGTGGACTGGGTGTTGCGTTGTCCTCGTCATCATTTCATCCCCATTATCGGCCGCAAGTCGCTCAGTGTGGCGCCGACTGAAATAAGACTTGCACTTGGCGGCCGTACCCGAATGGGACGCCGGCCGGGGTGGCCGAGCGGTTCTACGCGCTACAGTCTGGAACCGCGCGACCGCTACGGTCGCAGGTTCGAATCCTGCCTCGGGCAGGGGTATGTGTGATGTCCTTAGGTTAGTTAGGTTTAAGTAGTTCTAAGTTCTAGGGGACTGATGACCTCAGAAGTTAAGTCCCATAGTGCTCAGAGCCATTTGAACCATTTTGAACCGAATGGGACCTCCCGGCCAACAATACAGTACGATCATTTCATTTCCTGAAATGGATGAGGCTCACCTCACAGATCGACAGGCGTCTTGTATCGAATCGCGGCCAGCACGGAACTTGGAGCACCGTTCGACACACGCCCAAACACACTCTTCATTCTCCGATGGATGTCTACCTGTGCTTGTACTACGGCAGGCCAAGAAAAGAATAACAGCAATACGGTCATGTTTGGACGCGTTTGTAAATAACGCCGGCATAGTTCACGTTTCAGCATTCACTGCACGCACGTCGGGAAGACGCGAATGCCACACTTATTCCTTGCCTACACGTCTGTCCCTATATACCCGCATCGGAGTAGCGCTACGTTGCATATGCGCTACAGCAACGCCCTCGATAGTAAACTTTTTGATCGCCCACTTGTAGTTGCTGTATTGAGGTGGCTTGCAAGGACGCAGCAACTAAACAACTCCGTCACGGGGCAAACGAGGTATGAACAGAAATTTGGAAAGTAAGGTCCGATCGGTCGCGAAATGGAAGAAACCACAGCAAAATCAAAAATGTTTTATTTGCAACAGTTAGCTACCTCCAAGCTACTTCTCTACATAGTCGCCGCTCAACTTGTACCAACTTTCCAATACCCTCATCATAAAAGGCACCCACCTGCGCTTTCCGCCAATTCTCTACGCCAGCAACAACCTATTGTCCGTGCCGGAATCATGTCTTCATACCCAGAGGTTGATGTGAGCAGAGGTGAAACTCACGGGGAGCTAATTGTGGGCTATATTGTGAACGATCAAACATTTCCCATCAAAAACGCTGCAGGAGCATATGCATTACCGCTGTAGTGTGGGACTGAGATTTGCCATGAGGAATGAAATGCATGACAATTATGTGGGCAGCAAGCGATCAGGCGAAATCCCTCACCAGGACCTCATACTTGGCGGCAGGACACTCCTTATCTAGGCACCTTTACGTGCTCACTGTGCGCTCATAACCGAAGGAGTGACGTGACGCGATTGACGGCCATACTAGAGACACTGCCCAACACATTTGTGCAGAGGTTCGTTGGATTTTCACGTCCAATCGGACATTACTTTCCGAATAGTTCTCGTAACATTGAACACTGGTCTAATTTCTGATTCCGCTGAACGATGAGTAACGAAGTTAGAAGTATGTCCATCTGGTTCCGCTGGCGGTGACGGTATGGGTCATGGCACTGTCTGTCGAGATATGCACATTTCAAACACGGTAAGACTGTGGAAACACTGAATGATGAGTGATGAGCGGAGCTGTGCGTCGGCTTAAATCTGCAATTGACGCGTGGATGTTCATTTGTGAATTATTAGTATGGTGGCAGGCGGAAGCGTGACCTAGTCCGTGTTTTCAGCGTCCACTGTGGCGTCGCACCTATTTGAATGACCCATGGTAGAAGCGTAACATGATTCGGTACGTGCGCCCTCTATGGCGTCTGACCATTACTACACTACCGACCATTAAAATTGCTACACCACGAAGATGACGTGCTACAGACGCGAAATTTAACCGACAGGAAGAAGATGCTGTGATATGCAAATGATTAGCTTTTCAGAGCATTCACACAAGATTGGCGCCGGTGGCGACACCTACAACGTGCTGACATGAGGAAAGTTTCCAACCGATTTCTCATACACAAACAGCAGTTGACCGGCGTTGCCTGGTGAAACGTTGTTGTGATGCCTCGTGTAAGGAGGAGAAATGCGTACCATCACGTTTCCGACTCTGATAAACGTCGGATTGTAGCCTATCGCGATTGCGGTTTATCGTATCGCGACATTGCTGCTCGCGTTGGTCGAGAACCAATGGCTGTTAGCAGAATATGGAATCACTGGGTACTGGAGGGTAATATGGAACGCCGTGCTGGATCCCAACGGCCTCGTGTATTATTAGCAGTCCAGACGCCAGGCATCTTATCTGCATGGCTGTACGGATCGTGCAGCCACGTCTTGATCCCTGAGTCAACAGATGGGGACGTTTGCAAGGCAACAACCATCTGCACGAACAGTTCGACGACGTTTGCAGCAGCATGGACTATCAGCTCGGAGACCATGGCTGTGGTTACCCTTGACGCTGCATCACAAACAGGAGCGCTTGCGATGGTGTACTCAACGACGAACCTGGGTGCATGAATGGCAAAACGTCATTCTTTCGGATGAATACAGGTTCTGTTTACAACATCATGATGGTCGCATCCGTGTTTGGCGAAATCGCGGTGAACGCACATTGGAAGCGTATATTCCTCATCGCCATACTGGCGTATCACACGGCGTGATGGTATGGGGTGCCATTGGTTACACGTCTCGGTCACCTCTTGTTCGCATTGACGGCACTTTGAACAGTCGACGTTACATTTCAGCTGTGTTACGACCCGTGGCTCTATCCTTCATTTGATCCCTGCGAAACCCTACATATCAGCAGGATAATGCACGACCGTATGTTGCAGGTCCTGTATGGGCCTTTCTGGATACAGAATCTGTTCGACTGCTGCCCTGGCCAGCACATTCTCCAGATCTCTCACCAACTGAAAACGTCTGGTCAATGGTGGCCGAGCAACTGGTTCGTCGCAATACGCCAGTCACTACTCTTGATGAACTGTGGTATCGTGTTGAAGCTGCATGGGCAGCTGTACCTGTACACGCCATCCAAGCTCTGTTTGACTCAATGCCCAGGCGTATCAAGGCCTGATTTCTCAGGATCGATGCACCCAAATTGCGTGAAAATGTAATCACATGTCAGTTCTAGTATAATATATTTGTCCAATGAAAACCCGTTTATCATCTGCATTTCTTCTTGGAGTAGCAATTTTAATGGCCAGTAGTGTATATGTCGCCACCCTGGAGACTGGCCTTGTCGTCTGAAGCCCTGTGTGTGGCACTCTGCCATATAAAAAATAAAGGAAGAAAATGACTGCTGACTGCATCCTTTACATGAGAAATGAAGAAAGTCGGGCATCTTGCACATTAATCGTTACGTAAGAGAACTAAAGGGTTTTGTATACTCCAATTGCGTCTTCGTTAACAGTTGTTAAGTCATTTACGGCATCGTAATACGCGTCGGAATGCGCTAAAGTGCGATAAGCGTCCCAGGCAGGTGTTATGTGCAGTGCCGAGAGACGCTGCGGCCGGGACTGGCAGCAGCCGGCAGGCAGAAGGCCGGAGCTTCGGGAGCAGCCGCGGTCCGAGGCGATCCTGCCCCAAGGCGCGCCGGCTGGCGTGGGTCGCTTATGCAGATGGTTGCCGGGATACGGGCCCTGCAGCCGCTCGCGCTCTGCACTATCGATCTGTCTGGCCGGTGCATGCAGCGTGCTGCATCCTACGCCACGCCCACGCGCCGTCTGGCTCCGACAATCTGCCTCTCCACAGTCGCGGAGCCCACGCGGATATCAAACGCCACACTGCCCTACAAATTGGGCAGCACCCTGTAGCGCTTCTCCGCTCTGTAATTACGTAATCTCTGTGGCAATGTCCCCGACACCTAACATTACAAACATTCGATAAATCCGGTTCCGCAGCACACGCCGCGGCCGGTAGTCCGTTAGAATTCTAGTGATGAGAAAATATTTCTTCCCTATTAATTGGCTGGAAAGAAGGAAGTAAGAATAAAATTTAACGTCCCGTATACGACCAGGTACTCAGAGACGAAGCGCGAGCTCGGATTCTGGAAAAAAAACTCGGCCGTGTCCTTTCGGAGGAGCCATCCCGTAATTCCCTTTAAGTGATTTAGAACAATCACGGAAAACCTAAATCTGGGTGTCTCAAAGGTGATTTCAACCGCTGTCGTCTCAAATTCGAATCCATTGCCTGACCCCGGTGTCATTTCGCTCGGGCGGCCGGAGCGAGGAGATATTGCGATGTATAGTTCCTAAACATCATACGGTGCACCTGTGTCTTTGGTTAAATTCCAAACCTCTCCTCAGTTCATCACGTAGTAAGGATATATGACACTGTTGATGGTGATCCATCCATGCCGAGCGGGATTAGCCGAGCGGTCTAGGGCGCTGCACTCATGGACTGTGCGGCTGGTCCCGGCGGAGGTTCGAGTCCTCCCTCGGGCATGGGTGTTTGTGTTTGGCCTTAGGATAATTGAGGTTAAGTAGTGTGTAAGCTTAGGGACTGATGACCTTAGCAGTTAAGTCTCATAAGATTTCACACACATTTGAATATTTTTGAGCCATCCATCTGATGCGAGCGTTGAGATCAGAGATATTAGCCCCAGAACAAATTTTATAGATGGTCTGTTGCATACTTCACTGGGCTAGCATTCCTAGCAGAAGAGCATTGCTCGACAAAGGCAAGCTGCCTGCTTAGAATCCGGCTTTGGCACACAGTTTTAGTCTGCCGCGAAAATTTGAAACGGCGCACATTTCCTGTAGAGTGAAATATTTATTTTGGAAAAAATTCTCTGGGCTCGGACTTCCGCGAGTGCTAGACCCGCAAACTGTAGGAGTACTTCTGTAAAGTTCGGTAGGTAGGGGATAAGGTAATATCGTAAGTAAAGTAGTGAGGGCGAGTCGTCAATCGTGTCTGCATGCCTCAGCCGGTAATAGATACTGTTGTTGTCATCCAACAGCAGTGCGTTATCTGCCGGCATGGGTGTCATACTATTCTTTTCTTTCATTTAAACAACATTCGTAACAACATAAAGACAACACTACACCACACGACGGTTTATCGCAGTCATGCAGGTCCGGACTTGGCAACAACGATCAGTGTTTCAACGTGGCCCACCAACGCCAATGCAAAGGGATCACAGCATTTGTGTCTGGCGTCGTGACACAGAAATATTCTGTTAAACAAAGTTGTACTATCTTAAAGTATAAGCCCACCCAGTTGGCCGTGCGGTCTAACGCACGGCTTTCCGGGCTGGAGGGAGCGCCTGGTCCCCGGCACGAATCCGCCCGGCGGATATGTGTCGAGGTCCGGTGAACCGGCCAGTCTGTGGATGGTTTTTAGGCGGTTTTCCATCTGCCTCGTCGAATGCGGGCTGGTTCCCCTGATTCCCCCTCAGTTACACTATGTCGGTGATTGCTGCGCAAACAAGTTCTTCACGTTCGCGTACACCACCATTACTCTACCACGCAAACATAGGGGTTACACTCGTCTGGTGAGAGACATTCCCTGGAGGGTCCACCGGGGGCCCAAACGCACAATAAGCCTGGGTTCGGTGTGGGGCGGCGGAGGGGTGAAGTGGACTGCGGTAGTCGTCGTGGGGTTGTGGACCACTGCGGCTGCGGCGGGGACGGAGCCTCTTCGTCGTTTCTAGGTCCCCTGTTAACATACAATACAATACAATCTTAAAGTCTAAATTATGCAGTATGATGGTGTTTAGTGTGGTTTTTTCTGCAAAAAAAGACAACATGCCTCAGACAAAACTATAATTAAGTTGAATCCAGTATCTACCGGATGGTTATAATTAAAGTACAGCTACTCACAGAGGTCCACTGGGGGCTGTAATTACCGTATGTCTGTAAAACTTGGTAGATATTCTAATGTATTAATGTGGAAACGATTTACGCTTGAAAAAATTAATTCCAATTTTGGCCATCACGTGCTGATCTGGCGCTTTGAATGCAATAAAGACACACAGAAATATTTCCACATATAATGGGTTAGGAATGAGGCGTGGTCAGAAAATGTTTATTTCATTATTAACCGACGCTTACACAATTTATTCAATATGAGCACCAGAGACGACGACGAGATGCTGCACAGCGCCAGATTAGCACCTGGTGTCCCAAATCGGAACTAATTTTTTTCCAGCGTAAATCGGTTCCGCATTAACGCTTTGGCATATCTACCTAGTTGCGCTACCATACCATAATTACAGCCCACACTAAACCTCCGTGAGTAGCTGCACTTTAATTACAACCACTTGATACTTTTAAATATTATCCCCCGCTGCGGTTTTTTTGTCTATATGTGAATGTTAATCTCAGGAAGTACTGTAGAGTTTTTGATAAGATACCACTGGAAAGAGTGATTCACGAGGAAGGGTTGTGTATATAATTTATTACCGCTACGCCAGACAACTCGCCTGGCGTGCAAAGCCGGGGCAGGTCGTTAGTATTTATATCGTCCAGAGAGTTCTTAGTACCACAAGATTTTACAGTGGCGGTTAATGTTTTGCTATCATGTTTGTGACACAAGACTTGAGTCTCTCGATCGCAGACGAAGTGCAGCATTGATTTTGGCGCTGTAGCACGCAGCCTGCAGTGTTCTGCAGACGCCGCGCATGACAGATAACAGAGACTACAAAAGCGAGCGCACCGTATCGTCAATACGAGCTCCAGTGTTCCGGCATGGTCGCCAGCACACGGTCTTGAATGGATGGTACAAATCTCTAAACTTAGTGCCGGTCAGGGTGCAACTGGGTGCTGCGACCAACGCTCAACAAAGAATTATTAATATTTCGGCCGCCTTTGTACTGCACGTGAGAAGGCAGGCATTCGCTTCAAACTGGCACTTGGGATGTACGTGTTTGTGTTTTCCCAACGATTCCTTTGTGTGTTTAGTTCCTAGACAAACTGCAACTATCGGTGTTCACTCAAGTCGACATCCAGTATCGTGGTGAAAAGAGCTAAACGCGGTTTTTTGAATTGCAACCCCACTTCGTACGATATCGATTCAGCGTGTTCATGAACACTGTGACCTGAAACGAAATTGCCGAGGAAAATTAGCAAATATATCAGGTAAGTAAATATGCAAGATGATACGGCGTTTAATACTCAAATACACACCACGACGCAATCACTCCGAAGGGAGCACTTGCGCAGTGTCTAATATCTTAAACCACATGCCCTGCTGTTTCTACGCGAGCGTTGCAGCTATATCTCCCTTGTTTAACAGAGCTATACTGTTATATATCAAATGGTGTTATAATCTGAAATTATCATATATATATCGCCTCCTCGAAATAGGAACTAAAGTGCTACAATTTGTTTTGCTATTGGAGGTTTTCTCACGAAACTGAATCTATGTGGACAATTCTGACTCTCTTTTCTCATTATCTACTTTTTTAATTTGCCCTTTGGGCGTTGCTCATTTAGCCAGACTCCAACGCTTTTGCGGTGCATATTGTAATTTGTTTATAAGATACGTTTTTCATTACTATGCATCCAGGACAACTATAAACGCATTTCCGCCATTTAACACAGCGTTTGTACAGGGCACATACACATCGCCTGCAACCGCAAGTGCCCACATATATGCTTGAGAGGGTACTTCAGCCCTTTGTACCCATTTTGCAAGCCACCACGGATGCCAGCCTCTTCGTAGCTGAATTCTGAGTTGCCTGGTTCCTTCTCTTGCCGGTGTCCTACAGAGCAGAGTTAGTGTTCTACCCCCAACGACCTTGGCGTGGACAGGATGTTAACTCTATGCGTCGATATCTTCTTCCGAGCTATTGCACAAATGAAGCTTAAATCACGTGGTTTCCTATTACAGAACCATAGCACTTCGTACGTCTTGTACGTAGACTAGTTCATACACGTGCCGTACAATCTTCGACTGAAATATTACTAAACTAGATCCATAGAATTAAATAGAGCCCCGTTCAATGTAACTGTTTTTCTGGTAGCTGAAAACAGTTATATATTGAACATGTCATAATATAACGCTAAGTTGACTGATATTTACTTAAGTTTATATTTGGAAATACTAAGAACCCTACTGGACCCAAGGAAAGGAAGACTGAGGTAGTAAGTATAGAGACATAGAATTATTGAGTAGAACCCGTTCATTCTAGCAACAGTGAAGCAGTGTTGCCAGCCGTTGTGGACGAGCGGTTCCAGGCGTTTCAGTCAGGAACCGCGCGACTGCTACGGTCGCAGGTTCGAATCCCGCCTCGGCCATGGATGTGTGTGATGTCCTTAGGTTAGTCAGGTTTAAGTGGTTCTAAGTTCTAGGGGACTGATGACCTCAGATGTTAAGTCCCATAGTGCTCCGAGCAATTTGAACCATTTTGAACCAGTTTTGAACCAGAAGATTGGTGGAGGCTCTATGACTTGTTTCCTTACAGCCTGATAACAAGTTCACCCCCGACAGTTGTGGGTACACCCAAAGTATACCTACAGTCCGAACCACTGAACGAGATTCATGAAATATCGTTACAGGTGAAAATCTTGTTAAGTGCAGGAAAAAAAATCTTGGGTTGGTATCACTTCGACCCTCGAACCTTTTTGTTTATTAATATGAATGGTGAACAACTGAACTGCCGCACCCGATCTGCTCAGTGCCGTGTGGCATGACCTATTTTTTTCGTATTTTAACCAGTTTTTCTTTTTCTTTTTCAGTGATGTTTATATGTGATTCGTCATCTGAAGTTATAGGTTATCTGAAAGCTCTATACGATGTCGTCAGAGCAAGTTCTCTCGTTCATTCCAATGTGCTGTAAACTTCGAGTTTGTCATCAAGCAGTTTTCTACGACACTTTTTACATCTTAATTTTTTTAAGCTCTGCCTTTTTAATTTTTGTTTTACGTCGAGTGATTAACCATTTCCTTTCCAAAATATGGAAAACTGTACCAAAGGATTTAATATTCGGGGAGAGTGTTATCAAAGAAACTAAAAACAGAGTAGTGCATTGTAATGAATACATTTGTTCTAATTTATGTATAAAACACGAGTGGGACTTCTGTGGATATGCCCATCGCATCTGATCGGGTTATTTATTTATTTCACTAGTAATATCAGTAACTAGAACGATACGAAGTCAGATTATAAACATCGAAACAGTAACAATAGTGTCCTTTCACGCTCTTTCACTAAATGAAAAGTACAGCTATACGACAGTCTGTCGTTTTTCTCTGTCTTCTGTGGGCAGAGATATTGAACCATTACAGCCAAAGGGTTTCTTGTGCTACAGCAGTGGTACACAGACGCCCCTTCAAGATGCCAGTGCATGGATTCGACGCCATGCTGTTTTATGACTCTAGAAAGTGGACGGGACTTCAAAATCCCGTCGGGCAGAAAAGGATTAATTCAGCGAGGAGTGGAAACGTATTTACCTACTTAGATTTGAGGAGACTGTGTGGGGAAAGGAGAGGAAGCGGAACCAGTTATAGACCAGTAAAGAAAACTGCGGAAGGTCTCAATCAATGTAACCATACTCAGCTACGCACGGGAGCCCGACTGCTTAACACACACGTAGCCCTGTCAGTATATCGTACATGGCCATCAGCTTGTTACTGAAACGGAGACCACGTTACAAACAGTGAGTAAGCTTCACTGATACATAAGTACGAATGCGACTGTAGTACTGGCTATTATGTAACGGTACACAGGTGCGTGGTAATTGTATCAGGAGGCAGGGCAGGTGCAACGGAGAGCGGTTTGCTTCGTAACCGGTTTTAAAGTTCAGATGCAGCGCTCGGTCGGCGGGTTACGAGTGCAATGAACACCAATATTGCACTTTCTGTCGCGCCTTGAGAATGATTCTGGATTGCACAGGAGTGATAAAAAGCATAAAGGCGCATATGAGCGACTTCATGCAGGCACTCTGCCAGGGGACGAAGATAGCATGGAGTGTTGATGCCGTAACTTCCACGGCAGGCGAAACTGAAATCACTTGAATGAGTAGTAACTTTACGTAAGTTGCTTCGTCTTCCGTGTAAACACTGTTTTCATTTACCTATCGACTACGTTATTTACGCACATTCTGGAACTACTGACAAGACTAATGCAACAGAAAGATCATGCCCGAGGAGTTACTTCGTGAAATGTTTGTTATAGCGCTACTATCCGGTTCTTATTGCAATAATTTGCTACCGACACTCCCTTTCTCCGTTATGATGTAACTGCTTCACCGATCGCCCGTTATTTATGGCTTGCTAACCAAGAAGGTTGTCAGTAAATAAAGGCATGGGACATGAAATTTGACTCTGGGTACAATAAAATGTTTAGAAGCGTATTTAAAATTCTATAAGAGAAGTGAGGACAGCACATTCCTTTAGAGGTCCAACATGCAAAAGCTTGTCTATGCTGGGAAAGATCAATGAGAATATGAAATTTACCGTTAATCATTTCGCACAGAGAGAGAAATCAGGAGTTTAGTAGCAGGCTGTAGTGAGCCGACATAGTCATGACAATAAATTGGAATATAGAAATAAATACTTTGTAACAGCCAGGAGAGTAATTGAAGAAAGTGGATAAAAATTGAATAGGCTTATAAGGTGAAGGAAACAATGTGCGTCATATTGCTGTCTGAAGATAGGAGAGGCTGGGCACCAATAAACTGTTGGGAAAGGCAGCTATAACGTGTCTTCTACAAA
This sequence comes from Schistocerca piceifrons, assembly GCF_021461385.2. Taxonomy (NCBI): domain Eukaryota; kingdom Metazoa; phylum Arthropoda; class Insecta; order Orthoptera; family Acrididae; genus Schistocerca; species Schistocerca piceifrons. The sequence goes on along the minus strand of NC_060149.1, from coordinate 233,243,729 downwards.
GGGTCTACGTTAGAAATATTACTAATTTTTGTACAGAAATTGTTTGTTGTCAAGCAAGGTCGGAAAAGTTGGTCATAGCATCGCGTCTGATTCTTAATTTGTGACAGTTAATCCTAAAGTAGTTTGAAACGAAACACAAATTCGATTGAAAGTTGTTTTCGTGCGTAGAATCATTTAAAAGTATGCGATTTGCAAAGCCTCTGCTTATGTTTTCTAACGTGGGCCTTCACTTCAGTGAACCAGCTTCGGCTAGCCATAAGGAACAGTACAGTGCCGCAAGCATCGAGTGTAAGCGCAATCACAGCCGACCACATGTCACAGCGAGCTGAGTTGATAGCCTCCACGATAGCGATTCGGTCTGCTAAAATGGAACAAACCCGTGGACACTGCCCTTAGCTGTGTACTCAGCATCGATTCCACAGACATTCGAACGTGCTGAAAAGTTTTTCAGTCCTTTCCATACCTGTCTACGTAGTAAATATTTAAAAGATGAAGATCTCCAAAGTTGATTGAATTGTATTACTATCAGCGAACTTTAGAGCTCGAATTCAGTCGACGTTGGGCGGATTTTCCCGCTAAATCGCGTGAGAATAGTCAGAGATAATTAACTGCTATTTGAATTATTTGTTTGTCTTTGTTAACACGAGAGAATGATTACAACGACAAAGCATAGCCTTCCAAAGACGATGGTAATCTTGATTTACAAAGTATATACTCGTACTTTTGTTCTCTTCTAGCTTGAGAGCCTCATCAGCACCATAGGCATTGGAAAATAATTGATCTACGTCAGCCGTAACGTAGGGAGGAAAACAGTATGTATTTGGAGGAAGTGAAACGGCCAAACGCAGTTGAAATGTAGTGTGCGTGACATATGTGAGGATGGAGAAGGGTGACAGGGTAGCGTAGTGTTCCGCTAAACGTGTACTGAATACTGTCTAAGAGTCACGATCAGATTTTAGCTTACATACGCATATCCTCTGATTCGAAATAAAACTTAAGCGTTCATTCTCTATGCTTGTAAAGCTCACTGCCTAGTGATCTAAATGTCACTAGAAATAAACGTAGTGACAGCTTGATAAGTGACATTAGCACATGTAGGAGGTGTGGCACGTGAGTCGTAAACGATCTCGATAAGGAACTGATTTTTATGTTGGTATGAACTGGTGCTTACGCTAGTAATGAGTAAAGAGGCTTTCTTTGCGGGCATTTTTACTAAGACAGTAGTTTAAAGAAATTTACGACCTGCCTCAAGTAGATTAAAATGACATTCTGCAACTTTCTCTGTCAGTTACAATGTAGTTAGTTAAAAAATTCAATTTTTGTTTCACCGTGACAGCAAATAGCAGAGCAACTTGCGTTCGCTACATGCAGGGATTATCGGTCTACCGTTGCAACCAGTTCGCTGCGAATAATTAAGCTTTTTGTAAATGAAGCTGGGTGTTCAACGGACAGAGAACATAAAAGAAATTTGTCGATAGATAATGAGACTTCTAATTCAAACGCGAGTGGTCGTGGTGGCGGCTTCAAAAATTTAGCGTTTATGCAGCTTCGCTGATAGTTGTGTCGGTGTTGGGCGCGAATCATGTAGTAAGAGAATGACGTAGGTCAGGAGATGCGGAAAGATGCGATATGGAGGACTAGTGAAGTTTTGGAAAGATACAGAGGACCAGCAAAATACAATGTAAAATAAGCTACGTATATAAAATTTTAGTGTTGTTATAGAAGATAAAAATAAACTCTTTTTATGTGACAAGATTTTACAGGTGCACCGTTACCCGCTGGGGCATCATGAAGTTTCTAATGCTAGTGATGTTCAGAGACGGTGTTCAAACTGCCATGTGATGAATATTGTTTTAGACATGTTACTGACTTCCTACGTACTTCTGTGTGTGTGTGTGTGTGTATGTGTGTGTGTGTGTGTGTGTGTGTGTGTGTGTGTGTGGAGGGGAGGAAGGATGTGTTCAAGACATCGATAGACGCTTCAGATGAGCTGGTTGCCCGTTTGGCTGAAGCTACTGCTATTATTCGTGTAGCGCCTGGTTGTTTTGCTCGTCTTACACAGTCATGTAAATGAGCGACATTTTCAGTAACATCTCTAAAATAATATTCATCGTGCGACAGTTTGAACGCCGTCTCTGAACATCACTAGCGTCAAAATCTTCATGGATCCGTAGCGGGAAAACGGCGCACCTGTGACATTTTTGTCATATAAAAAAGTTTTTATCTCCTCTGAACACTCTAAAATTTTGTATACGTAGTTTTGTTACAGAAATCTTAATAAAACATGTGACAATATCCATTATTTTTAATTCTTATTAGATTATTGCTGAATTACATAATCGCCGCACGGTCTAGGGCGTCTTATCCCGGTCCGCGCGGCTCCCTCAGTCGGAGGTTCGAGTCCTCTCTCGGGCATGGGTGTGAGTATTGTCCTTCGTTTAAGTTAGATTAAGTAGTGCGTAAGCTTAGGGACCGATGATATCAGCAGTTTGGTCCCACAAGACCTTACCACAAATTTCCAAAAAAATTACATAATTTCCGCACTTACACTAAACAAATAACTACGAAAAACCGTTCTTATGCAAGACTCAATTTCATTTTTCTGACTTATGTTTCGCCTCATAGATTTTCAATATGAAACGTCTTTACTGCCTTGTTGCAAAACAGCTGTTGTCAGTGAAATCAGCTTCCGTTGATGGTGTCACACGCTACATAGCGACAACTTGTCATTATATTCAGGATTTATGCCCGCTTGCGCACGTTGTGGTGACATAGGTAAAATTAAACAGTCAGTGGTGAGTTATGCGTTTTCATTGTTCGTAAACTGGATCAGCAATAGCTCCAATACTAAACTGCATAAACACCGAATTACGTGAATCTATAACTAATAATTCAACACATAGTATTTTATTTGTCATATGTAAGGGAATGGAACGTCGGTCACTGTAAGTAGCACTGGCATGGGCGTAGTCAGCGTCATGGAAAAAAATGCTCTTTATAAACCGAATTTGCATTCTTGCTCCTTCTCCACACACACACACACACACACACACACACACACACACACACACACACGCGCGCGCGCGCGCGCGCGCACACGCACGCACACACGCACACACATCATTATATTATCAGTTTTAACAAAGGCCGAACATGTAATGAATGCTGCGTAGTAGTAAGAACATCCAGAACCAGTCGTTGTTAAACGTCAAAGCTATTTCGCCATTCACCACGTAATTAATTAGTTCTCCCCCACCCCTCCCCCCTTCCTTCAACCGCGAATCCTAGGTATGTTCATGAGAATAGGTGACGCATATCTGACAAAATATGAAGAAACAATTCTAATTCGCATCGCGAGAAATTTATTTATTTTTCTGAATTTGTTCTCCACATATGTTAGGTTTCAGGTGGAACAAAAGTGTAGGAAGCCGAAAGTAAAACAGCTGGAAAATGCGTTAGAAAACGAGTATATTTGTGTAGGGTGGCTGGAATCGTAGATGCAATAGACAGCTGTGGAATGCTTAAGGACGAAATTAACTTTCGCATTCTGTGTCACTGTCTATTAACATAGCTCGATGAAACTTGGAAATAACTGCTAAAGTGTAGTACAGAAGGTAACTGAAAGAAATACGCGATGAGACGAACAGAAACTACACTTTTTATTCGAAGACAATAATTACACTAAAGTCACCCCGATTTTTGATGGTCCCCTGGATATAGCAAAAGGCGGGACATGGTTCATAATAGGGTGTATGAGCACCGCGAGCGGTAATCCATGCTCCATGATGTGCTCCCTCAAGGTTGCTAAGGAGTTCTTGTGGTATGACGTTTCATTCCTTGACCAGCGCAGCTGACGATCGCCGTTAGTGCATGTGGACGAGCTGCAAAATGTCTCCCTATCGCATCTCGCACTTGCTCGATAGGATTTAAGTCGGCGGAACGGACAGACCAGTCCATTCACCGAATATCTTCTCGTTTCAGGAGTTCCTCCATCTGCACTGAAAGATGCGGTCGCGCACTGTCATCCACAAAAATGAAGTGAAGGTCGAATGCATCCTTGAGAAAACGTAAATGCGGAAGGAGTACAGTGTCACAATAAAGTTGACCGGTGAGTGCTCCGCGTGAGAAGATTCGGAAGTCAGTACTCCCATGCAGAATTATGCCTGCCCACCTACAACAATTGGACCACCAAAACGATCGTGTTCGATAATGTTCCTAGGTGCATTAAGCGTTTCCACCTCTCGGCATATCAGGGTACATCCAAAATCGTCACTCACACTGAACCTGCTCCTATTCGAGAAGAGCATGTTAGTCCACTCTTCGTTGGACCAGTCAACGGAACGCAAAGTACTGGTCGTCGGGCCACCATGCAGGCGTCATGCCTTTGTGGAGCCTGGGATTGCGTGCCTTGTAGTCGTGTTAAATGTACATCTGCTGTCCGACGTGGGTTCCTTTTTGCCTGTTGCATAATGCAGCGGTCATCTGCTTCTGTGGTTGACCGTGCTCGAATACCCGTTCGCCTTCCTACAGCAGTGCCTGTCGTTCAAACCGCTCCCCATACACGTGAAGCAATGCTGTAAAATAACAATCTCCTGAGCTACACTAATCACACTTCGTCCTTTTTCCAGTTTCCCCATGTTTCTTCCGCCTGTGAATTCCTAAGGGACCAAACTGCTGATGTCATCAGTCCCTAGACTTAACACACTACTAAAACTAACTTATGCTAAGAACAACACTCACACCCATGCCCGAGGGAGGACTCGAACCTCCGGTCGGAGGGGCCACGCAGTCCGTGACACGGTCTACGTGTTGTCTCCAGGCCGTGTTGTAATGAAGAACACCATAACAGAGCACCGTAACTGTTCCCTGATTGACGCACACTGTCTTTTCCAGTTCCTTCAATTGCCTCGCGTTGCGGGGCCAACCCGATTTAGTGCTATAGTCACGCTGACCTCGCGCCATGTGACGTCCGGCTATCTGAGCACGAGTGGGAGACCTCTGGCAACGTGCTCCCACACATTCTTCATTTCCACCGAGTAGTTAATATGTTATTTTACTTTATCTATATAGTCCCTAAGTTTTGCGCAGCAGTGTATTTTTAGTTAAATAAAAGCAAATTGCGTGTGGCGAATAAGTCGCTTGTTATGATTCCGAAATTAGTTTTTAGAATTGTTAGAGGGAAAATAAGACTGCCAGGAGTTGCAGTAAGTTATGTTCGTAGAGGCGTTCCGTTGGATTTGTTTTGTTAGTAGGATTACATTGATGGCGGCAGTAGCGCGAAAACTCGTGTGTAGAGGCTGCAAGGCGCGCTGCAAGGAAACCGGCGGCGCGCCAGCGCGAGCAGGAGGCCGCGCAGAAGTGGGCCAAGAGTTGAACGCCTGCGCCCAAGGCCGGGCCGCGGCCGCTTTCAGCAGCGCTGGCTGCGTAACCACCTGCCGCCAGCCGCCAGCCGCCAGCGCCCGCGCCAGCAACTGCACCCCGCGCGGCGCTAGCGCCAGCGTCGGCGAGCGGCCACCCCCGGGGAACCCCCGTCCACAGCGCCTAAACCCCCAGCAGGGCCGGCTCTGCCGCCAGCGATGTCGACAGCGCCCGCGCCCGCGCCGCTACCACTACGTGTCGCAACCCGGCTTTCCCGCCGCTGTTCGCACTGCGCTCGCTGCTGGTGCTGCTGCTGCGGCTGCCACCGCTGCCGTCGCTTGCCTTGCCAGATACAAGTCTTTTAAAAGGCTTTGACATTTTCTGATTCCGAATCTAAGCGCATCTTTGCAATACGTTTAGTAAGAATTTCCACGCGGACACCACGGAGATTGTAGAAAACAATATAAACGCTCATTATTATCGGAGCAAACCCCCTAGCTTACTTATAACGCACCTACTTTGACTTCTTGTCTTGTTCTTGTGTTATTCACATTTACACCTATACTCTCTGCAAGCCACCTCAGTGTGTGTGGCGGAGAGTACTTTGTGCACTACTGTCGGTTCCCGCACTCCCTGTTCCAACTGCGAATGGTACGCAGGGAGGACGATTGTTAAGAAAATTGCTGGCAGATTAAAACTGTGTGCCGGACCGAGACTCGAACTCGGGACCTTTGCCTTTCGCGGACAAGTGCTCTACAAACTGAGCTACCCGAGCACGACTCATGCCCGGTACTCACAGCTTTACTTCTGCCAGTACCTCGTCTCCTACCTTCCAAACTTTACAGAAGCTCTCCTGCGACCCTTGCAGAACTAGCACTCCTGAAAGAAAGGAAATTGCGGAGACATGGCTTAGCCACAGCCTGTGGGATGTTTCCAGAATGAGATTTTCACTCTGCAGCGGAGTGTGTGCTGATATGAAACTTGCTGGCAAGACGATTGTTGGTAAATCGCTACGTGTGCTCTAATCTCTCTAATTTTACCTTTATCGTGTTTTCTCGAGGTGTACGTAGTAACACAGCGTGTGAACAAAAATACGGAAACAAGCCCAATACGGCGTAGAAAGCACATTGGCATTCACAACAACTTCCAGTCGTCTCGGAATGGATAAATACAGGCCCTGTACGGTTTTCAAAGCAATATTACAGCATTGTTCCAGCAAAATAGTGGCAAGTTCAGGTAAAGAGATGAAAATGGGTGGCAATCACGTACCCCTCTCTTCAAAGTAGACCACAGATTCTCAATAATGATGAGAATTGCTGACTGTGGTAGCTAGTGGAGATACGACAATTCATCGTCGGGCTCACAAAACCACTTCTGGAAGATGCGACCTGTGTGAACAGAGGTCCTGTCGTCTTGGAACACAGAATCACCATCGGGAAAGAAACATTTCATCATGAGATGGACCTGATCAGCCAAAATGGTCCCATAATCCTTAGCAGTAATGCGATCTTGCAGAGTAACCGTGGGGCCTATGAAATACAACGATACGTCTGCCAGAATAGTCACCGCCATGTTTCATTCTTGGACTGCAAACTCGGCCAGAAGTTGGAAACGGTGTGGAACAAAACTCATCCGACCAAACGACTTCCTTCCACTGCTCCATAGTTCAGGTTCTACGGCTTCGGCACCACGTACTCCTGTTACGGGCTTGTGTATCGCTGATGAATGGTTTTGGAATTCGGGCTCACCCTGCAATTCTTTGCTTATGGAGCTCCGTTCGTGCTGTTTTGGCGCTGACAGGGTTCGCGTGTACGACATCCAGTAATGCAGTGATTTTTTGCAGCTGTCGCCCCTTATATTTCGCTACAATCCTCTTCGATTACCGTCTGTCACGATCACTCAACACACGCTTTATTGACGTTGTGACTTAGCGGAGATGTTTTTCCACTTTCCTCTATGCGTTAAATCTTCCATTCCTGTGCCACTTGAAACACTGAACACTTCTGCTGTCTTGGTTTCGGAAGCACCCATCATACGAGCAACAACAGTTTATTCACGGCCTAATTTGCTTAGCTCCGACACAACTACGAGGGTTGGAACTTTAATAGTGGCAACTATCTATTTACAGCTCGTACAAAATAGATACGTGTTACAAAGTTATACTGACCTTCAAAGTAGTCACCAGCATTGTGTTTAACCCGTTTTCAGCGATGTGGAAGTCGCAGGATACTCTCAGCAGTACCAGTTGTGTTGACAGTTCGAGCGGCGCGGTCTATTGCCCGACGAATTTGTAGCAGTTCCGAAGCAAATGCCGTGAAGTGTTTCCTTCAGTTTAGAAATCGAGTTTAATTTACGAGGACTTAAGTCAGGGGAGTGCAGTAGGTGGTATAGCACTTAAGCAGCTCTATCAGTCAAACAAATCAGTAACAGCTTGCACTGTACGTGCTTGAGCATTGTCCTGCAAAATGATGGTCAGGTCCTGTAAAAAGTGTCTCACTTCTGTCTCTATGCTTTTCATTTTTGGAACAAAACCTACGACTACACTCTACCGATCTGGACGTCCATAATGCAAATTTTCCGCTCTCCTGGCTGGTAGTAGTGTGAAGTCACATCTTGATGAAACCGACTACAGACATCTAAGTCATCTGTACCTGTCGCTTATTTTGTGCTGAGAGGTCAGCTTCATAAGAGAATCCCAGTTAATTGACTCGAGTCTGGCAACCACCCGTTGCCAGCCTATCACAGCTGATATTCGTACAGATCCCAAATAACTTTTCCGTTAGAACAGTAACTTACCTGATTAAATTTCTGATCGCATTTACAATAGTAATGTCATTACACAAACATCCGCATTGACTGCATTAACTACAGATTAACTCACGTTTTTTGGTTGAAGAAAAAAATCTTTTTAAATGACTCTACATTGGAACATTGTTGAACCTACAGAAGAAAGGTATCTTGGTTAATTATAGAGTGTTATAGTTTCATCTGGTATAACGAATATCTTCAAAGACTCTCGATATAACGCATCGCTTCCTTAACATACTGGGAGGTGGGCTTGGCCGAGTCGTATACGTCCGGTGAACTGACAACCCTTTTTTCTCGCTCAAAGATCATTCTTTTTATAATTTTTAGTTGAATTTTGTTCTAGAGCGAAGAAACTATCGCATTAATTTCTCATTTATTGTCCCAGACACACGGACAGTTAATATAAGAAAGCATAAACATTTGTACAGAGGGCGTATATGACTGCACTTCATTCCTTCCCTTTACCCCTCTTCAGGAAATATGTAGAAACAGCAAATGAGCAAACGGCTATATTGATACTCCTACGTGAACATCAGATCCAGCTTAGCGAATATCCTCAAAGGGGATAATAACATGTTCAAAAACACAAATAATACGAAAATGGAGAAGAACGGGATTAATTTAAAACCGAATATTTTGATATTTCCTGTGTGCCGGCCGAAGTGGCCGTGCGGTTAAAGGCGCTGCAGTCTGGAACCGCAAGACCGCTACGGTCGCAGGTTCGAATCCTGCCTCGGGCATGGATGTGTGTGATGTCCTTAGGTTAGTTAGGTTTAACTAGTTCTAAGTTCTAGGGGACTAATGACCTCAGCAGTTGAGTCCCATAGTGCTCAGAGCCATTTGAACCAACCATTTCCTGTGTGAAATAGTTAGTTAGAAAACATTTACGAAATCTATAGAGCCATAAGTTGTTACTTTGTGGTTTCGTCTCGTTCGGAATGTAAATTCCCTTTATGAATAGTGGTAACAATACGATTGAAATTCGTCACGAAAATTTTGTAGTATTACCGGGGTACAGGCTCCATATGTGTGCTTTGCTTAGAATCGTAATTTATTTCCTGGACGACTCTCCTATATTATCCATTCTTTTTTTTTTTCTTTGTACTTCGTTCCCCCTCGTGAATCTTAGAAAGATTCAGAGAAACAGTGCACTTGCCTCAGCAACCATCACCCTTTGCGGTTAAATAACCCATGAGCAACTATACAGCAATACTTCAAATTTTTCACCTTTAGTTAGAAATTTTTGTAAAGTCTTCATAGTTTTCTAACAGTGGATGCTATTACGTCCCTCTAATACTTTATACAACAGTTTCAACCTGGACTGTAAAAGAACGAAGTGTTCGTTACCTCTACATGTCTTTCCTCTCAACGGTAACACTCCATTAGGGAGGAGGAGCTTGCTCCCTCCACAGGGCTTCTCCTCGGAGCACTCTACGTTCAGAGAGAAGCTTTTTTCTTCTGCCTAAGACACTACGTTATGAAGTCAGTTGAAAAGTGCGCCAGTAGTACACATTCTAGACTTTCAACCCCTGCCTCAGCCGTCCACTGTGCTGTGAAGTTCGACGAATTTATCGAATCAAAAACCTTTTATCTATTTTTTTTTTACCAAATGCAGACCGGGTGTAATAATTGCCACATTAAGGGTAAAAATAATAGTTATCAACGGAATTTACTTTCTGTACGAGACATAACAGTGAAATAACTACCAAACGTTGAGACTAATCAATAACATGCTCTCAAGCTGGCACTTACGAGTAAGCCGGCCGCTGTGGTCGAGCGGATCTAGGCGCTTCAGTCTGGAACCGCGCGACCGCTGCGGTCGCAGGTTCGGATCCTGCCTCGGGCATGGATGTGTGTGATGTCTTTAGGTTGGTGAGGTTTAAGTAGTTCTAAGTTCTAGGGGACTGATGACCTCAGATGTTAAGTTCCATAGTGCTCAGAGCCATTTGAACCATTTGAACTTACGAGTAATCTCATAAGAAAAATAAAGAAACTAAATAATGGATTACCTCAGGGGTCAGTACTATCCCCTATACTAGTTAACCTTTATATTTCTGACCTACATGAAACCAGCGCAAAGAAGGTGGTATTTATTGTTGTTTTGTTCCTTGTAATTTAGATTGCCCTTCATTTGTAGTGCTATACGTTAAATAAATAAATAGCATCCATAAGTACCTTAGCAAGGTAAAATATATACTGTACGAATTTCCAAGGTCATGACTTCTTTCATGCTTTCTCAGCCTAGGACTTCTGTTTACACATTTGTACTTCGGAAGCCAACATACGTTGTATGAACAAAGATGCGTAGTATACCCTATTGTTACTCAGTTTTCGTACGGTTCGAGGGAAGAACACTGTCAACACCCTTCTGTATAAGCCCCAATTTCTCTAACATTACTATCACGTGAAATGTATGGTTGCGGGATGTTTCTTAACTTGTTTCCGAATCGCGGTGTATCGGAAATGTGTGAATAAGACTCGATGCACACGAGCGATTTAGTATCGCTAGTTCGCTGTGCCACCGAGCATTTTAGCAGTACTTGTGAAATAATGGAGCCATGCAGAGCACGGCAGTGAAACTGCGAAGACGCGGCGATAGAACTGTGGTAGTCAACCACTGGGGCTTCGTAGCGACCACTGCACACGTGCTCGCAACTCCAACAACTGCTGTGAGCGTACCGTGGATGCAGTCGGTTTTGATACGGAATTATTTATCGACGACGTGAAGAAATATGGAATACATTTCGCAAGAAGTGCCATGATAAGATTAAGAAGAGAGCCGCATAGTTTCAAGCGTGAGAGAAGTTTTATAAGAGTTTTGCTGCGAAAACGGTTAAGAAGAAAAATGATGTAGACAAGTATCACTGTTAAACCATTTTGTGCGTGTGTTCCGGTACCGCTCGAATGTGGCCATTCATAACTTGAAATAATCAAAAAAATGGTTCAAATGGCTCTGAGCACTATGGGACTTAACTTCTGTGGTCATCAGTCCCCTAGAACTTAGAACTACTTAAACCTAACTAACCTAAGGACATCACACACATCCATGCCCGAGGCAGGATTCAAACCTGCGACCGTAGCAGTCGCGCGGTTCCGGACTGAGCGCCTTAACCGCGAGACCACCGCGGCCGGCCTTGAAATAATCCTAATCAACAAATGCATTACTGTCCGGCGAGAGCCATTTCATCTCAGTATACAATATTCAGTCAATAGTAACAGCTTAAAAGACGGGATGGCTACAAAAAAACTTTCGCTAGTTGAGAGGGCCCCTATGAAAAACGAGTGATAGCAGGGCAACCATACTTTATGGAAACTTTTGTAAGGACACGTGGAAGAGAAATAACGGATAAACCATTGAAAGAAACAAATTTTAGTTTCCACATGAGAGGGTAACATTTGTTAATTGCGTACCATGTTTACGTTCCAGGTTACAAACCTTGCCCAATGTGACGACCATCTGAATTGGTGAGTAATGTAAAGTTTGTACGGATAATAGTTCAAAACTGTTCGCAGCACTTTTCGAACGGTGGACCATGGAATGTTCAGCTGACGTGACGCAGCTCGTGCACTTGAACATCGCAAGTTGCGTCCAGCATTCTCAGCCATGGCAACAGTAACTTCATCAACAATTTGTGCCGAAGTTACCCGTGGGCTTTTCCCAGCAGCAATTCCCAAATCGCCAGTTAATTCGAACTTCTGAATCATGTTCAAAAACGGTGCGGAAAGAGGACCTCTCCGTATCCGTTGGTACTCACGAAGAGCAGTTGCACTATTGCTGCTGTTATCATAAAACAGCTTCACGGATAAAGCCTTGCTCACCTTGTCCATAGCCATGTTGATTGACTGCAACTGTGATGCACACTGATACTTGTGTTTCAACTCTACGTTGTCGTATCTGTACCAAAGCGAACGGCAGATTATGACAGTAACACTATTAACAACGCAAATCCTGCAGCGCACAATCCGAAAATCATTCCTATAATGTTGGGTACCTATGCTATAAATAGTTTTCCGTCTACACTGGCTCACGTAGCGAAATTTTAATAATTATAACAATATTCAGTCAATAGTAACAGAGTAAAATATATTCTGTTATTTCAGCTGATTCAGTGTAAGCAGTGCTTTATTGTATAGCAGCCATACTGCCAGCTTTGTTCTGCCTTCGCTCGAACTGTCTGTCTTTCAGTCTAGTGCTCCTGCGTGATAATCGCTGCGATGTCGCCGTGCGTGCACTGAAACGATTTCTGACGCTGCGAGCTGGCCACGGGCAGGCGCGACTGTTAGTCGCCCCTGTACATCGATCGTAAGGCACTCTCAGACCACCGCGCCTTTCTTGAAGCGTCTTCCGCTGTAGTTCACTGATGTTTCTGTGAGACTCTTGTGCTGTTTAAAAAAACCCGTGACGAAGCGAGATGGCGCAGTGATAGGACATTGCACTAGAATGCGAGAGGTCGACGATTCACATCACCGTCGGGCTAACCACATATAGACTTTCCGTGGTTTTCCTAAATCGCTTAAGACAGATGCCAGGATGGTTCCTTTGAAGAGGACACGATCGAATTACTTCCTTATCCGAGATTGTCCTCCATCTCTAATGACGTTATCATCGGTCCTTAATCCTTCTTCCTCGGAGAAAAACGCAGCTTCTCTGTCTCTTCGTTAACCCAATTTTCTAAGGATCCGAAGCTATGGAACAGTACTTAAGAATTTGTCGGACGTGTGTTTTGCAGGCAAACCCTTTCGTAACCGAATTGGAATATCTGAGGCCGCCTGCGACAAGTTCGTGGAATCACACACGAGCGATGATAAGCACGTGAGTGAATTTTCTTCCTGAGAATTCTTGCAATAATTGTGAATCCGGCGTCTCCCCTCCCTACTTCTAGATTTACCAAGCTGTTCCACCTTAAATCGTTGCTGAAAGATCGACGAGGGCGTGCTGGGAAGTAACAACCCCCATTTTTTATGTGAAAACTGTAATGGCTTTTTTAATCAAGTGAAGTTTATTAACATTCTAAATAATTATTCTTCATGTTTACATATTTATTTCTCAGCATAGTCGCCCTGGCGATAAACAAATTTCTCCCAACGAGACACCTGGTTGCTGATATCGTCAGAGTAGAATGTTTGACTATGTTGACGGAGCCACAACCTCAACTCTACGTGCACCGCTTCATCGCTCTCAAAGCGAAGTCGTCGAAGATGTTCTTTAAGTTTTGGAAACACACGAAAATCGGATGGGGCTAAGTGGGGGCTGTATGAAGGATTATCGATGACAGCAAACCCAAGGCGTCGGTTTGTTGCAGATGTTGCAGCGCTCGTGTGTGGTCTGGCATTGTCATGCTGAAGGAGAGGGTGCTCCACGTGTGGACGAACTCTTCGAATTCTAAACTCGATTACAGCACGCTGTTTTTCACGCGCCGACATAGTTACATTAGACACTGCCATGTTACTCTCTACAATTCGTAGCCCTCTAGCGGCAGACGGCTGTAATATGTAGACATGAAGAATAAAGATGTAACATGTGAATAACGTTTGTTTTATTTAAAGAGCTTTAAAAGTTTTCACATCCAAAATTCGGAGGCGCTATTTTTCAGCACGGTTGGTTGGTTGGTTGTTTCGGGGAAGGAGACCAGACAGCGAAGTCATCGGTCTCATCGGATTAGGGAAGGACGGGGAGGGAAGTCGGCCGTGACCTTTGAAAGGAACCATCCCGGCATTTGCCTGGAGCGATTTAGGGAAATCACGGAAAACCTAAATCAGGATGGCCGGACGCGGGATTGAACCGTCGTCCTCCCGAATGCGAGTCCAGTGTTTAACCACTGCGCCACCTCGCTCGGTATTTTTCAGCACGCCTGGTTTCGCGACATCTCGACCGTTCCACTCTCCAATAATACGGGGTCAAAAATGAATGCGTAATCATTTCCGTAAGAGCTCTGATTTCTCTCATGTTATTTCAGTCGCCGTTTTTCCGTATGCAGGTGACAGGCGGAGGATCTACTTGGTCAATGAAATTTCGTGAAAATATTTCGCCGCAACGAAGCACGCGTTGGGTTTAATGATTACCATCCCAACTCTTTTATCATATCCTTGACACACTCTTCCCTTTTGCTTGATAATAAGAAACGATTTGCCCTTCTTCGAACTTTTTCTGTATTTTTCTAAGTCTTAATACTCTTAATACAGGGGTTGGACAAAAATATGGAAATACCGCAATAAGTGCATACTTTAACATAAAATGCAAATGACAGCCAAGCCTGCAGGTTGCGTTGTTGTGTTTGACTGCGGACTCACAAACTGCACCTATAAAATGTCCGTAACACGTTACACGTGTCAGTTGCGGTCAGAACAGTATTCTGTGTAGTTGTTAGTGCACTGTGTTGAAGCTTAAGTGCATTCGAACGTGAGCATACTGTTGGTGCTCGTAGGTACCACGGTAGCCGAAGTGTTAGATGTTTCAAGAGACACCGTATCGGAGATTTATACCGAATACAGGGAAAGCAGAGAAACATCATCCGCTAAGTTAAATGGCTCTGAGCACTATGGGACTTAACTTCTGAGGTCATCAGTCCCCTAGAACTTAGAACTACTTAAACCTAACTAACCTAAGGACATCACACACATCCATGCCCGGGGCAGGATTCGAACCTGCGACCGCAGCGGTTGCGCGGTTCCAGACTGAAGCACCTAGAACCGCTCGGCCACTCCGGCCGGCCCACTAAGTCACAATGTCGACGAAAGCGTGTGTTGAGTGATCGTGACAGACGTCGTTGAAGAGGATTGTGGCGAAAAATAAGGGGACGAAAGCTGAAAAAATCACTGCATAACTGAATGTGAACCCGGTCAGCACCAACACAACACAAACGGAGCTCCATAAGGAGAGAATTTCAGAGCGATCAGGAATTCCAAAACGACTCATCAGCGATGTATAACCCACAACATGAAGACGCGGTGACGAAGCCGTAAAACATGGACTATGGAGCAGTGAAAATAAGTCATTTGGTCGGATGGGTCTTGTTTGTCGTTGTTTCCAGACTCTGGCCGAGTTTACATCCCAGGAGTCAAATATAGCGGGTGTTCGGTGGTGATTATGGCAGCCATATCGTGGTATTCCATGAGCCCCATGGTTATCCTGCAAGGTTGTTTTATTGCTAAGGATTATGTGACCGTTTTGGCTGGTCAGGTCCATCCCATGGGACAATATTTGTTCCCCTGTGGTGATACTGTGTTTCAAGAAGATAGGGCACTTGTTGATACGCTCGCATCGACTACGGATCAATTTTCGCATTTCCCATAGCCACCACAGTTACCAGCTGTCAATATTACTGAGCTTTTGTAGTCTACTTTCAAGAGAAGGGTGTGTGATCACTATCCACCTGCAGCATCGCTGCCTGAACTTTCCACTATTTTGCAGGAAGAATGGTGTAAGATTCCCTTTGAAACCGTAGCGGGCCTGTAATTACCCATTCTGAGAAGACTGAGCTGTTTTGAATGCAAACGGTACACCTACGCCGTATTTTGTACAGTAATGTGTTGTGTTTTTGGTATTCTCTTATTTTTGTCCATCCCTTGTGTATCGCGGTTGTGAGTAAATACAATGACTGATGGCCTATAGTGTGCTCAAACAACGTCGGATCATTTCGTCTATTTACGCGCATTGCATTTATTTACGTAAGAATGTAGGCTTTTGTGGCCCTTGTTATTGACCACAGACTGAACACTAGTTAACCGTGAACTCTGGAAGCTCCTCAAGAAGATCGAAATAAAGGGGTCGAAACGTTGATCGTGCAGAAGAAATTGAAGAGGAACGTGACGAGGCTACCACTACAGAAGTTTCTGCCTTCAACATTTATTTATGTTGAGGGTCAGCTACCAATATTTTTTTTTCAACATGCGCTTCCTCTGCATTTCGTAACGATCTCCTAATCGTCTCCCTTTCCCGCATACAACTGCCTCGTCTGCGAACAGCTTCATAGAGCTACAGACGTTATCTGCCAGGGCATTTATGAGCATAGTGAAGAACATTAGTAGTACTATTACGCAACCTTAAGGTACGTTGGACGGCGCTTTCGCTTCTGCGAAGCCTTCCTGTTAAGAGCTATGTACTGATTTGTGTTTACTAGGAAGTCTTCATTCCATTCGTATGTTTAATGTTCCATATCCACGTATTTTTATTGCTGGGCGACAGTGCAGTGCTGTAACAATGGATTTCTGATAAGTCAAGATACAGTTGGGCTCCTCTGTTTGTTAACTTTACCATATCATAAAGGAAAAAGGTGTATTTAGTTTTTCATGATCGGTACTTGTGGATACCATGTTTATTCCCCTTGATAAGTCGTTCTGGTTCCAGGAAAAGCCGTCATAAACGAGCACAAAATGTGTTCCATAACTCCGCGAGATTAAGCTATGGTTCTGTCCTGTGACCGTTTATTAGAGATTGCAGACCTTCGTCGTTTTACAGTCGCCTGGAAGACTTCATTGTTCCAGCGACTTACGGCAGACTGTTGCAAGAGTAGGCGCCAGTTCGTATTCGAACTGATTTTAACGGGCAATCCATCGGATTGGGAACCTCGAATACTCGTGCTGCTTTCATAGCGATGGAAAAGATATGCACGTCAGCTCCTAAACTTTTCAATATGGAATAAGTACGGTTTATTTCAAAGCCACATGACTTCATCCTCAAACGTATAGTGCGGGAATTTACGAGAGCGTGCTGAAAAGTGTTGCCTCCGCATTTTTCTGTGAATAGTCTTACAGCTTTTTCAATAAAACAAACTTTATTACCATTACACCTCTTTGTTCTTCATGTCTACATACTACATACTTATTTCTCAACATAGTCATCCTGGTGTCGAACACTCCTCCCAACGAGAGACCAGTTTGTTGATGCCGTCAATGTAGAATGTTTGACTATGTTGACGGAGTCTCAACTTCACCTCTGCTTGCACCGCATCATCACTATCGCTGTGAAGTCAATATTACTGAGCCTTTGAGGCCTACTTTGAAAAGAAGAGTGCGTGATTTCTATCCACCTGCAGCATCGTTAGCTGAACTTGCGACTATTTAGCAGGAAGAATAGTGTAAGATCGCAGATGAAAATTGGATAGGGCCAAATCTGGACTGTATGGAGGATGATCGATGACAGTTGCAGATGTCGCAGCACTCGTTGTGTGGTCTGGCATTGTCATGCTCCATGCGTGGACGCGCTCTTAGAATTCTAACCTCGATTACAGCACTTTGTTTCTCACACACCGGCATAGTTACGTTACACACCCCCATGCCACACGCTACAATTCGGAACCCGCTAGCGGCAGAGGGTTGCAACTTGCGTCAACGGAGCGGGAAAATCGACCGAGTAATTTGCATGAGATGTAATACCTCAACCGATATTGAGAACAGAATAAGAAATTGTGAGACATTACTTTTCTGCACGCCCTCGTTTGTATTGTACATCTACAATGTGACTAAGGGGCGACATCTGTCCATCAACGAGTAGGGCTACGCATCGACTTCACTATAAAAAAGGAAAATAAACAGTATTTATTCTGCAGTGAAAAACATCGAGTACAGCTTAACATAGAAATCCGACGATTAACATGCCTAGTATTCTCGTAACCACAAAATTAGCAGTTAGACAAATAGAATGTAGCTCAATTACTTGTTAGAAATCCATGTACCAGCCGGTATCTGCATTATAGGGCGTCCCATTTTTGCACTCTTGCTAAGCTTTGAACGCCGCCCTTATAGGTCTCAATTACTCCTGTACAGAGTGTAAACGATAACTGTTTACAACGCACCACAGTGGCGAAGGGGAAGTCGAGTCTAAATAATTTGATATACGATACTTGTCTTGTATCGAGTCGGGAAACAACCGCCAAACCAGTCTACAAAAGCCAACTATGCTACAGAGCATGCTTGCCACGCGAGTTTTTGAATATCCTCTCGCCCTCTTACGCTGCAAGCTTGATCGTTCAGATTTTTGAAACCTTTTGGTCCCGGCGGAGGTTCGAGTCCTCCCTCGGGCATGGGTGTGTGTGTTTGTCCTTAGGATAATTTAGGTTAAGTAGTGTGTAAGCTTAGGGACTGATGACCTTAGCAGTTAAGTCCCCTAGGATTTCACACACATTTGAACATTTTTTAAAATCTTTTATTTCGTTAACATTAGTAATATAAACTTCCCGCTAAGGTAATGAAAGCAGAAAGACTTCTGTAACCTAATTATGTTTACACTTCAATGTAAACTTAACACCTATAAGTGCTGTACTCTCGCAGTAAGAAGGCCTGAGAAAACAGAAAGATTTAATTGTTAATTTTGCGCTGTTAAAATTCACAAAATTCTGATTAAGACTTACAGAAACATCAATTTTACAGCTTTTAAGTGTAAGGAAGAGGCGTGTTTAAAATCTAAGAATAATTTTAGCGATAAAAAGAAATCAACTGAAAAAATCTTGTGGCATAAAAGGGCTCTCGGATATTCAAAACCTCGCGCGGAACGCATGCTCTGAACCAACTTTTGTAGGGAAATTTAAATTTGTTTCCCGGCTTGATAGAGCACAAGCGTCCTATTTCAAGTTATATGTCTAGACTTCCCCTTTATCATTGTGACACCTTGTAAACAGTTACCATTTACAGCCTGTGTGTGACGGGATATCGGCCGGCCGGTGTGGCCGTGCGGTTCTAGGCGCTTCAGTCTGGAACCGCGTGACCGCTACGGTCGCAGGTTCGAATCCTGCTTCGGGCATGGATGTGTGTGATATCCTTAGGTTAGTTAGGTTTAAGTAGTTCTAAGTTCAAGGGGACTGATGACCTCAGATGTTAAGTCCCATAGTGCTCAGAGCCATTTGAACCATTTGACGGGATATCACTCATTTCATTTGTGCTACGATATTTTAATGGCACGTGGCTTGATGGTCTCTTGGGTAAGTGCAGATATCCGAAGCCAGTCAGTCCAATGACATTTCTACCACTTCGCTTTTCTCATCTCTGGCAACGAATTAGTAATGCGAGAAGTGGAAGTTGCACAAAGTATTGAAGGTATACCGGAATTGTAGATCCCCTCATATCTGCCTTTGTAAGTCAGTTCATAGGTCAGAGGAAGGCAACTGGATCATGCCTAGCGAAGCACAGCGACTATCAGACTAACCCTCTAGCTGTGGACAACTTGACTTAATTTACCACCCCCTCATTTCAGAAGAAATTCCAAGATAATTTTTTTTCAAAAATCTATTTTACTACATCTACATGGATATTCTGTAAATCACATTTAAGTGCCTGGCAGAGGGTTCATCGAACCACCTTCACAATTCTCTAGTATTCCAATCTCGTATAGCGTGCGGAAAGAACGAACACCTATATCTACATATATGACCTCATCTTACATCACTTATTACCATTACCTGGGGCTGGCCAATGAAGACGTGCGCCTCAAAGCACTTGGTACATAAATTCCCCTCAGATCGATGCGTAACGTGATCGTTCACACACAGCGCACGTCAGTGCACTCTGAGAGTTATCAATGATATAACCCAGCACCAACATCTGCGTCTCCAGTTACTCGAATTACTTCACCCTCGGTTTTGTTTAGCTAAGTTGCTTCAATCGCGTCCTTATGCACTGCTATCCGAATCTTTCTGGATTGTCATGCAATTTTCTCATGACGCACTTAGTTGTATATCATTGCGTTGCCAACCTAACAAAATTAGTCGGCGAGATACAGAAGTGGGTCGCGGGGTGATGAATTAATATAACAGATATCAGCTTAGTTGGCAGAGACCACAAGAGTGCTGTTCTCTGCTAACAGAAAATCTGCTGGCTAATACGACGTGAAGCTTTTTTCGTTTCTTCAGTATATTTGTTCTTATCTATCGACGGTGCATTGAGAACAAAATGTAAGAGAGATGCAGGACGAGAACTGCAAAATATGATTACGGAAGCAACATTTGTATCAGAACTGGATGCTTCTCACAGAGTGAGAATATTCGCAAACATTAGTAGCTGCGGATAGTATAACGATGTGTTATAAGTAGAGCTGAGGGTAACATTCTGTCGCCCTTTTTCTCTCCACAGTTGCTGAGGTAAGCCTGGCAGCAATTCTAATTATTACAATTCAAACCGAAATCTGTACGTGACCTCCGCCAGTCACCTTAAATTTGGTGATCGAGGGCGCCTTTCATCCATTCTGATTCCTTCACTGACACGTGACAGCAATTGCTTATACGCTTCAGTACGTGACTTAAATTTTCTAATCTCACAGGCTAGGTCATATCGTCACAGAGGCACTATATATTTCCTTTTAGTCCTTTGAAACTCGTTTCCAGACTGCAGGAAATACGTTCTTATTTTCTCTTCAACTTCGTTGTTTGCAGATATAACCTCACTGGAACACTCAGTAACAGCCTTAACGAATAAACGCGAGATTGTTGCCTCGGCTGTCTGCAACTGGGTTGTCACGAGCAGCTAATAAACCACAGTCAGAGTTTAAAAAGCATCCTAGAGTAGTTGGCGTTGCAGTACTGTACTGTTTTATCTATTTGGATGAAACGTATACATAGACCCACATATCCAACCAAAGTGCGCTACATTTCCGCTTTTTAATCAGCAGTTCTGAATGAAATTTTGATTCTATTACTACAGTACGCTGTATCGACTACAGACCTTTAGAAAGAAAGCACTGGACTCGCATACGGGAGGACGGCGATTCAAATCTGCCCCCAGGCATCCAGATTTAGATTTTCCGTGGTTTCCTTAAATAACTCCAAGCAAAGCAAGATGGTTCCTTCGAAAGGGCACGGCCGATTTCCTTCCCGTCCTTGTGCTCGTTCTCTAATGACCTTGTAATCGACGGGACGTTAAACCCTAATATTGCTTCCTTCCGAAAGAATAGATTATAACCAATTAATTAATACTTCAGCGATGTTGTTGTCATATATGTTAGTGATATTTCAGTTAATCCTAAACTTCCTTCGTTCTTCAAATTCGACGGTAGCTTCTTAAATGTCAGTTTCGACTTCTCAAAGCTTCAGCCCGTATAAACATAAAGGTAGAGCAATACCGGAATTTTCATAATATTTCTGTAATGATGTTTAGCCGCAGTACTGCAGAACATACTGACTGTTTCATAAATGTAAAATTCAAGCGATCAAAATTCCTCCCGAGGACACGATTGATTCTCCTGTTCGCATTCACCGAAATGAGCGACCTCTAGATGTGCAGAGGCGAGAGCAAAAGCCCCTATCAGTTAATGCAATTCGCCAGTCACGCTCCTCAACATACACTACGTGATCAAAAGTATTCGGACACCCCCAAAAACATACGTTTTTCATATTAGGTGCATTGTGCTCCCATCTACTGCCAGGTACTCCATATCAGTGACCTCAGTAGTCATTAGACATCGTGAGAGAGCAGACTGGGTCGCTCCGTGAAACTCACGGACTTCGAACGTGGTCAGATGATTGGGTATCACTTGTGTCATACGTCTGTACGCAAGATTTCCACACTCCTAAACATTCCTAGGTCTACTGTTTCCGATGTGATAATGAAGTGGAAACGTGAAAGGACACGTACAGCACAAAAGCGTACAGGCCGATCTCGTCTGTTTACTGACAGAGACCGCCGACGGTTGAAGAGGGTCGTAATGTGTAATAGGCAGACGTCTATCCAGACCATCACACTGGAATTCCAAACTGCGAGAGGTGAGAAAACTTGGATTTCATGGTCGAACAGCTGTTCATAGGCCACACATGACGCCGGTAAATGCCGAACGACGCCTCGCTTGGTGTAAGGAGCGTAAACACTGGGCGATTGAACAAAAATTGTTCAAATGGTTCTGAGCACTATGCGACTTAACATCTGAGGTCATCAGTCGCCTAGAACTTAGAACTAATTAAACCTAACGAACCTAAGGACATCACACACATCCATGCCCGAGGCAGGATTCGAACCTGCGACCGTAGCGGTCACGCGGTTCCAGACTGAAGCGCCTTTAACCGCACGGCCACACGCGATTGAACAGTGGAAAACTGTTGTGTGAAGTGGCGAATCACGGTACACAATGTGGCGATCGCATGGCAGGGTGTGGGTATGGCTCAGGCCCGGTGAACATCATCTGCCAGCGTGTGTAGTGCCAAGAATAAAATTCGGAGACGGTGGTGTTATGGTGTGGTCGTGTTTCTCATGGAGGGGGCTTGCACCCCTTGTTGCTTTGCGTGGCACTATCACAGCACCGGCCTTCGCTGATGTTTTAAGGACATTCTTGCTCCCATTATCGAAGAGCAATTCGCCGCTGGTGATTGCATCTCTCACCACGATCGAGAACCTGTTCATAACGCACGGCCTGTGGCGGAGTGGTTACACGGCAATAGCATCCCTGTAATGGACTAGCCGGCAAGGAGTCCTGTCTTGAATCCTATAGAACATCTTTGGGATGCATAGGAACGCCGACTTCGTGCCAGGCCTCACCGAGCGACATCGATACCTCTCCTCAGTGCAGCACTCCGTGAAAAATGGGCTGTCATTCCCCAAGAAACCTTTCAGCACCTGATTGAACGTATGCCTGCGAGAGTGGAAGCTGTCATCAAGGCTACGGGTGGGCCAACACCATATTGAATTCCAGCATTACCGATGAAGGGCGCCACGAACTTGTAAGTCAATTTCAGCCAGGTGTCCGGTACTTTTGATCAGATAGTCTATAATTTCGCCAGCAAGATGAGGGACCTCAAAGGGACAACTCATTTTTTAAGCGGTACAAACGCAGTCCTGCCAGTCTTGGCTGATTTACTAAAAATCTGTGACAATTTTGCATCGCCACATGACAAGAAAAAAGAAATTCTCGACAGGAAAATCCTTTCAGCTTGTTATTCTGTGTACATGCAAATTTTAGCGAGAGTCATCGTTGCGTGCAGAGGAAAGAGCAACTGTTGAAATAAAGTCGCACTTCGTATATTTTTTGACCGGTTTCACGCTTTAATTTAATTTAAATGAAAGAGCGAAACCCATCAATAAAACGCATTGAGTGCGACTTGTGGTTGTCCTGAAAACTACATTTTAACAATTTAAATTGTCCTGAAAAGCTTAACTTCTTGTGAATTTTACTTTTCGTTAAGTTTTAACCGTTTTAAATTTCGTAAATAATTTTAAATGCTTTGAGACTCAGTTCGTATCCGCCGTTCACACCATAACGTGCAACGGAAATCAACCCAATCTGACTTGTAGAATTCAGGAAGTAATTCGTACTATAAAAATTATGGACCTTCCCCACAACTTCCATCGCACATACTGCAATCTCAAATAAATATGTTACTCGTGGCCACGCTGTCGATGGAAGAATAAAGCCATTTCAAAGCACATAGGAAGCCAAACGCTATATCCATGGGAGATAACACACTCTACTGCATAAGCCTTACATTAAGAACGACGACTCGCTTCTTGTCCCAATCATTTCGATTCTCGTTTGGTACAATTTTATTCTCAAAAACCATCATGTGTCTTCTGCAGCAGGTTGTTCGGTCCGCAACAAGATGGCGTCATGCAAATTGCTGTCTCTCAAGGTGCAGGTTGCACTCTGAGATTTATCGTTAATTCTTTTGGATAACACAGTTTTTACAATAATTGTCTGTATGTACACTGAAGAGCCAAAGAAACTGGTACACCTGACTAATATCGTGTAGGGCCCAACAACAGCAGTAACCAATCTAACAACTGCGCCAGACACTTCTCGCCTTATTTATGGGTTGTCGACCGCGGCGCCGTATTCTGCCTCTTTACATATCTTTGTATTTGAATACGCATGCCTATACCAGTTTCTTTGGCGGTTCAGTGTAATAGGTATACATTTTGCCTTCTCCTGTACGTTGTTTACATTGTGACAGCTGTTGTGGGCAATGAGGATGCTTGCTGAGGAACTGCGTGTCCTATTTTCTCACATTTCGTCCTTGAGCATAGCAAAAAGACATCCAGGGACACTGACGCAATACAAAGCAAGCACTCTTCGAACAGATGTCGACTTGGAGCCATGATCAAATAAAAATACGATTGATAGTCATGTATTAAATTAGAAGCATGTGCTACAAAACGGTAGCGAAAGCGGCATCTGGTACCGTACTAAAACTGTGATTACGTGAGTACTTTCCCTAACAATAACTCTAAGCCCTCCCCACATTTAATGTAATGAAAGTGTCAGCAGTTTGTAAGTTACCATAATTTGTCGGACTGCAACACATTGTCTCTAAAATATCGATGGTTTTTTAGGACATCCGCAGCAGTTTCTGGGATAAGTACGTATTTAGTGAGTAACCACAGAGAAACTAACGTTTCATTTCTAAGAAATTACTCGTGAAAGTGCCGGAAAACCCGAGCGTCCAGCCTCGAACGAGTTTAAGGCTTCAGCCTACATGACTCGAGTGGCAGTTTCACTTCTTTCCGGTCAGCGTTTTCCGTGTTTGTCTTTCCAAAGTAGCTAAGCATTTAACTTTTCACTGTTACGTATACCTTAAAGAGGATTCGTTTTCCACGAGATTGACATCTCTTTTACTCTTTCTTCCCTGTCATCTTTCAAGTTGTTTTTATTGGGATTTAAGTATATAAATATCTGTAAACGAATATGAAATACCAGACCTTTAGAATCAGAAAATTTAGATAATTATTAATTTATAGACTGTTTCGTGAAACAACATCAGTCGTGCCGTATTAAAACGATTTCCTGAGATATCTAAAGCTATCTTGTCCTCTTATATACATCGATGATAAATTGCTCCCAGGAAAACAAAAAATTAAATATATTTGCTACATACACGATGTTACGTATTATGTAAAGACTTCTAGTTACTCATTTCGCCCAAAACTAGTTGGAGAACTTATACATCAGTATCAAATGGTTCAAATGGCTCTGAGCACTATGGGACGTCATCAACCCCCTAGACTTAGAACTACTTAAACCTAACTAACCTAAGGACATCATACACATCCATGCCCGAGGCAGGATTCGAACCTGCGACCGTAGCAGTCGCGCGGTTCCGGACTGAAGCGCCTAGAACCGCTCGGCCACCGCGGCCGGCACATCGATATCCTTTGGGGAAAAAAAAAAAAACAATCTCAATATCATTCAGTTTTGCACTATGCAGACGAGAGTTTCAATTTAGAGATGAGGAAACCTTATTTTTATAGCGCTAATTTTTATTTCTGTTGAAATAGTGCACTCGAGAGTTGCAGGAAACTGTGAGAACCTTAAATTACAATGGATACAGGAAAACCAATCTACGGATCATCCAACTACTATCTCAGGGTTTCTCTTTCATCTCCAATATACCAGGAACATTGATTGGTAAGCAAAACAGTACCCACAATAAGAATTCACAATTAGTATGAAGGATTCTTTCTAACTGTGCTGTGCGCAGTTCCGTATCACTGGTTTCTTGATTATACTTGTACGCACAGACACATGTTACGTGCAGATAGAAGTGTAACACACAATTATAAAAATGTTGCGTAGTTCTCCAATACTCATAGGTCCCATATAAACCAACAAATCATGATTATGTTTCAGCACACGTTTAAAAGAGATGGCTGGCCATCAAACAAGTGCAGGTGACACAAAAGTAGGTTCGTGTTAAGTTTGTCCTACACAAGAAAATGAAATATTTGAAGAAACTAAGGATTAACATTTCTTATAAGATTAGATATAGCTTACCCGTGCCTATTCCAGTAAGCCAGATTGGAGAAAGTGATGAGCAACATTTGCAACTTCTCAAAAGTTCGTTTATAAGATATCAAGACTAATAGCGCTGGTAAAAAGGAACACTTTTGTAATCGATAGGCGAAAGCTATTCGGCACTGGGTCTTCACCCTCTCATTCCTTTCAGTTCAATGAGCAGTCTCCAAAACATAAACAAAATTTAAATAAAAACTGAGGAATTATGGAAATTAATAATTTAATACGTCATTGAAGGAAGGAAGATTGGGTTTAACGGCCCGTCGACATCGAGGTCGTTAGAGACGGAGCACAGTATCGGGTTGTGTCAAGGATAGGGTAGGAAATCCGCCGTGACCTTTCAAAGGAACCATCCCGGCATTTGCCTGGAGCGATTTAGGGAAATCATGGAAATCCTAAATCTGGATGGCAGGACGCGGATTTGAACCGTCGTGTTCTCGAATGCGGGTCCAGTGTGCTAACCACTACGCCACCTCGCTCGGTAATACGTCATTGACAGTGCTATAATTGCAGAGGTAACACTCGCTCATTTGATGACGGGCGGGAGGAGGAGTCAGCCACGGTCTTATTCGGGCATTTTCCGTGAGTGATGCAGGGAAATCATAGAAACTTAAGTCAGAACGACCGCACGGAGCTCTGAACCCTGCTACTCAAGAATTCAAGTCCTTCAAGTCCTACGCCTTTACTACTGAGCCACCTCGCTTGGTGTAGAAAAAGTGAGGTATAATCACAACATTTATTCAGATACTTGATAGAAAAAGCTATTATCGCCACATTGGAGATGTCATCAGCCGCGACTCTAAAAACGATAAAAAGAAGCGATTTGTGCTGCGTAAAAAATAGAGTAAAGAATATAACCATAACTTCTTTCTAAACTTAATACGTGCGCCTCTGAGGATAACGTTTTCCCCGTGCTAAACAATGAACTGTGATATAGTACTAGTGCTACGCATGCAATATCGTTCTGGGAAAATATTTTGAAAACCACAATAAAATTTCTTAATACAAATTGGTGTACATCAAGAATATGAGTTCTGCAATATTAAGTTGCGTTTGCAACGCGTCTGGTGGTGGAGAGAGTTGCAGATTTATCGCCGCACATTGTTCTATGGGTTTACCGGCAGTGGCCAGCAATCCCGTTTACCAAATATTCACGTCAGAATTGCGGTCGGAAGAAGATGGTGCCGGATCGTGACTGGCAGACTGCGTCTCGACCTGTTCTCAAAAGTCGCTTCGTTGCAGGGCAGCATATCTCAACCAGTACCGCATAAGGTTGCTGGAGGGGGAAAATTGCGTGTCATGGCCCTTCGGAACAGAGTTGTATCTGAAAAACTCTTAGTTATCTCTTTCAACAGTGTTGTAGCGTGAGACAGTAACAGCCGACTAGTCAGAATCTGATCAGGCGAACCACTTTTCCGCCTGTTCATGAACGATGCACTGTGTCGAGATCACCACATACGTAAAGAAACCTTCCGTGGGAGCTGTGCGAAAGAGATGGTACAAGCTGGAGAAGGCTCTGTGGTGTTCTGAGGATGTTTTAATTACGAGGATGGATGTCGTTTGTTGAGGTGACATGTGTCATGATAACGACCCTTACACAAACTTGCTGAGCAATTCTGTTTTGCTGTCTTGCGTCATCTTTACGACAGCGGTAATATAGGGGGGGCCTGAAAAACTAGCTTGGAAAATATTCCATTCCCCTTAAAATAGACAACCCTACTTACATCATCCGCCCCAGTTGCGGATGACGTAAGTCGGGTTGAATACCTTAGGGTAGATGAAATGTTTCTCCGGCCAGATTTATTTTTCCCAACCTGTATGAGCGGTCCTGTCTTTCAGTGTATCACATTCATGAGCAATCAAGACTTCTCATTTGGGAGGCGCTGAAAATTTCTACGGCCGATGGACGTCTCGCACGCAGTCAGGCCGGCGCGAGTTGTCGCAAGACGGGTTGGGTACTGACAGCTCCAGTATCAAGAAAATCCATCTCTGTAGCCAGGGTCGCTAACGCACGCCCGTGCGGTGGCGCTCGAATCGGAGGCCCAGTGGTTGGCACATTGGACTCGCATTCTGGAGGACGAAGGTTCAGATGCACGTCTGGCCACCCAGATTCAGGTTTCCTGCGATCCAGGCAAATGCCGGGATGTTTCCTTTGAAAGGGTACGGCCGATTTCGTTGTCTGATGAGCCCGATGTCGATGAGACGCTAAACTCCCATCTTCCTTCCTTTGAAGTCGGAGGTACGCCGGTTAGAATCCTGGTGGTGTTTTTACTGCCAGTACTTTTCCGGCAAGGGGAGAAGAGGTGTGACGTAAGGTTCCTGATCACCAGTCTTTGCACCAATGTCCTGGATGAAATTCCAAACCTCTCCACAGTGTCTCATGAAGTGAGGGATTGTGACACACTAGACGGTGAGCCGTCCGTCGTATGAACTCGACGGTCCCCTTGCTGCTTTTCGAGAGTAGTAGTCTACGTGCCGGCACTGGATTTCAACCTCTCCCATCCCTCCTTCATCCACAACAACATATAGCCAACACCACGCTGTACACGCAGTCATCCACATGGCGCAGACATACACTTGACACTTCACAACAGGTCGGAGGAATTAGGACTTTGCCAAGAGTAGCGCTGAAAATTCCAGCATCTTCTCTACTGCGCACTTTCCCTGAGTATGCGCCCACTTTTGCTTTTCGATATCGAGAAACGTCTCTAGTCCATGGCACAGCGGATCGTAGCTGTTATCAAGCTCCGTGGATGTGTTTAGAATGAATGTAAAATAGTCATCTGCGCCATCAGTTTACTTCAAAATTTAATGGGTAACATCCCAAATTATACATTGTGGTAGGTTAAAACAGCCTTGTGTGCAGCAGGTATCTGACACAGATCTCCAGTTTTCTAACCCACGCGCGCATCACCGACTGATTCAAAACAGTGACCTACTATTTCCACTCCCATTTCCTGGTGGTCCCACGGAGCGATTATGTCACGACTAGGATCTGTAATCGCAGTTTTAATGTTTTGAAAATGTCCACACCGCTTTGTCCTTGTCTCTCCAGGGCCTACCCCACTAGTGTGATGCAGCCGAGCTTAGCATAACAAAACGAGGGACGCGCTCAGCTGTAACGGCACGCCCGTGTGACCGTAGAGTAGTCTGAGAAGGTGGTGAGGAAGGTGTTGCGCAACCACGGCGATTTTGGTGTGAGGTCGGTGTTACGTGACTGCTGGCTTCAACCCATTACAATGTATTATACGTTTTAGGGCCTCAGATTATGTAAACTTCAGATCTTTGAGAATTCACTAGGGCGTACGAGTGCGCGGCAGACCTGGAAGTGTTTCGGTCGTCTCCGGGTTCGGCTGGCGAACTTGGATTGTGCGAGAGGCGGCCGCTAGCCGCGCGGAGTGAAAGCTGCACGCAGTAGCGACCTTTCGCAGCAGTGCGCCGCGCAGCGCCGCCGCGGCTTTCCACAGTCTGTTCCGAACCCGTCCGGCAGAGCCTCCGCAACAGCTTGTTGCGGTTTTTCGTAATGACGACGAGAATTACGAAGCGTCGACAACACTTTGTCGCGTTCGCCGTAATCTCTTGCGACCTACTTGTGCTAGGAAGGGACATCGCGGCGACGAATTCCGCCCATGTGTCGGACCCGCCTCCAACTCTCCGCGTCCACTGCATTTACGTCGAGTTGATACGTCACTTTACTTGTGGCACAACCCATCATCAACTGCGAAGATCTACCAACAACTCCGGCCACTGCTCAGTCTCATATACTATCTGTTCCAAAGTATCCGGAGACCTATTTGTGGACCCTAATATGGGGTGTGCCTACCCTTCGCCTTTATGATGGCTTGAAATCTGATGGAGTTATCTTCATTGAGGTATCTGGAGGCCTGCGGAAGAATGGAAGCCCATTCTTCCTTAATAGCCGAATCCGGAGAAGGTTGGGGTCTAGAGTGAAGTTGACGTTCTGACTCATCTCATAGGTGTTCCGTTGGGTTCAGGTCGGGACTCCGGGCAGGCCAGTCCATTTCAGAAATGTTATTGTCCACAAAGCATAGCCACACAGATGTTACTTCATGGCAGGGTGCATTGTCATGCCGATAAAAAAAATGGTTCAAATGGCTCTGAGCACTATGGCACTTAACTTATGAGGTCATCAGTCCCCTAGAACTTAGAACTACCTAAACCTAACTAACATAAGGACACCACACACATCCATACGCGTGGCAGGATTCGAACCTGTGACCGTAGCAGCAGTGCGGTTCAGGACTGTAGTGCCTAGAACCGCTCGGTCACTCCGGCTACCGATAAAAACAATAGTCGCCTCCGAACTGTTCCTATGCTGCACGCAGTACACCATGCCGTAAAACCTGTTCATATCGCCGGCCGCGGTGGTCTAGCGGTTCTAGGCGCCCAGTCTGGAACCGCGCGACAGCTACAGTCGCAGGTTCGAATCCTGCCTCGGACATGGATGTGTGTGATGTCCTTAGGTTAATTAGGTTTAAGTCGTTCTAAGTTCTAGGGGACTGATGACCACAGCTGTTAAGTCCCATAGTGCTCAGAGCCATTTGAACCATTTGAACCTGTTCATATCCTTCCTCATGTAGCGTTTTCTTAAGCACAGTAAGGGGACCACACCCGAACCACGAAGAACACCCTCATACTGTGACATCACCACCTCCTCCGTACTTCACTGTTGGCAATATCCATTTTGGGAGGTAATGTTCTCCAGACATTCGCCTAACTCCGGCCATTCCATCTGATTGCACCAAGGTGTAGCGTGATTCATCACTCCGGCACACTCGTTTCCAGTCATCCACTGTCCAAATGGTTCAAATGGCTCTGAGCGCTATGGGACTTAGCTTCTGAGGTTATCAGTCCCCTAGAACTTAGAACTACTTAAATCTAACTAACCTAAGGACATCACACACATCCATGCCCGAAGCAGGATAAGGACCTGCGACAGTAGCGGTCGTGCGGTTCCAGACTGAAGCGCCTAGAACCGCTCGGCCACACCGGCCGGCCATCCATTGCCCAATGACGCCACTCTTTACGCATAGTCGTTCTGCTAGCTCGACTGCTGGTAGGAGTTTGCAACTCACGAACGATTCGTCTCCCTGATTGCATGCGATTTTTTACAATTATTCTCCGCAATTAGGCTGATATTGGTTTACCTGTATTTGTTCCTCCGCGTTTCCGCTTCGGAATTTCAACACCAGTAGTCAACTTGGCCAGCCTTAGGAGTGCTGAAAAATCCCTGACGGATTTGTTGCTCAGGTGACACTGCATGTGAAGTTCAAGTTGGAAATCACTGTGCTCCCCTGGCAGATCCATTCTGCTGTTCTGCTTCTTCACTGATAACGCAATACTCCTGGCCATCTTTTGTACTGGCAGGACCACTTCTCGTGACATTTAGTGGTCAACTCCGCATTACATAGGGGCTTCCAAATATTTTCGACCGCATTGTGTGTATGAACCCCCTCACACATTCTACTAATCATAAAGCACAGTTATGTCATTCTCCAAACCTATTAGCCCTCCACACAGAGTGAAGTACTAACGTAATTAAGACGCTAGACTTACAGCGATTGTATATTTGTATCAGGATTTTCGATGATATATTGTGCTCCAGTCTTATGAAGTACCTCGAGGAAAACAGTCTATTGACTCATGACCACCGCGGTTTCAGAAAATATCGATACTGTGTAACACAACTGTCTCTTTATTCACACGAAGTAATGAGCGCAATCGTCCGCAGCTCGTGATCCAGGGGCTAGTGTTGCTACCTCTGGATCACGGGGTCCCGGGTTCGATTCCCGGCCGTGTTGGGGATTTTCTCTGCCCGGGGACTGGGTATTTGTGTTGTCCTCATCATTTCATGATCATCATCATCATCATCATTCGTGACAGTGGCTCGATTGGACTGTGTAACAAATTGGACCGTGTAAAAATTGGGACTTTCTACGGGCGCTGGTGCCCGCGCAGTTGAGCACCCCACAAACCAAACGTCATCATCATCATAATTAGAGCAGTCGATAGGGGGGCTCAAGTTGATTCCATAGTTCCAGATTTCCACTAAGCTGTTGACACCGTTCCTTGCAAACAGTTTCAAACCAAATTACGTGTTTATGTAGTATCAACTCAGATGTGCGACTGGATTCGTAATTTCCTGTCAGGAAAATCACAGTTCGTAGTCACTGACTTGGAATCATCTAACAAAATCGAAGTCATATCTGGAGTTTCCCAAGGAAGTGTACAGACCACCTGCTGTTCTTAATCTATATAAGCGATTCAGGAGACAATCGGAGCACTCCTCTGAGACTGTTTGCAGAGGCTGCTGTCGTTTACCGCGTAGTAATGCCATAAGAACTGGCGCCACCAAGTAGAAAACGCTGGGGCGAAGGAGAATCAAAGGCTGAGTGTTACTGGCTCAAGACTAGAAAGCTCCAACAAATCTCCTTAAGTGGCTGCCGACACTACGCTTGTCTGTCCACTTCCGAACCACTGCTGCGCCGTATGGGATCTTTACCAGATAGGATTGACGGACGACAGCGGAAAAGTTCATAGAAGGGCACATCGTTTTATATTAACTCGAAATTGTGAAAGAAATGTGACGCCATTTATGAGGGAATTGGGGTGGTAATCATTAAAACAAAGGCGCTTTTCGTTGCTGCGACATCTTTTTCACGAAAATATAATCACAAACTTTCTCCTCAAAATGCGAAATTTTTTTGTCGATTTCCACCTACATTAATTGGAGAAATGTCCACCCCAATAAAGTAAGATAAATCAGAGCACGCACGGAAAGATGTAGGTGTTCACTTTTCTGGTTTTCTAGTCGAAAGCAGAATAGATACAAAAAATGGGTCAAATGGCTCTGAGCACTATGGGACTCAACTGCTGTGGTGATAAGTCCCCTAGAACTTAGAACTACTTAAACCTAACTAACCTAAGGACATCACACACATCCATGCCCGAGGCACGATTCGAACCTGCGACCGTAGTGGTCGTGCGGTTCCAGACTGTAGCGCCTTTAACCGCTCGGCCACTCCGGCCGGCTGCAGAATAGATACAGATATGGCTTCAAACACCTATCTGGTCATCCATATTTAAGTTTCCCGTGGTTTTCCTAAATTCCAGGCTTGTTCCTTTGAATAGACTACGCCGTTTCGTGTGCATCCTCTTCCAACTGAGCTATTTCGCCTTCTATAATGACCTTGACATCGGCTCTAATCCTTTTCTGTCCTCTTCAACCCTTCCTCTAACAGGTATTCCAGTGCTATACTCAGCATGCAATTCTAGAAAACGTTATTTGTTCATCTCATCAACAAGAGTCGCCGACGCTACTCTACAGTTTCCAACCACGCATTTTATCCCAATTAAAATGATTTTAAAGATACGAGTGCTACTGCATCTGTTCTTCGAACTTCAGGAGAAACTTTGCCTAGTCACTACATATGTAGCAGACAGCAAACAGCGTGACCACGGTCGTCTGGCACTTGTTACATCTGACGTAACAACTGTGTTATTATGTTCCCTAGATGAGGAATCGTACCTGTGGGTCGCTTTGGACTATAATTTGGATTTAATTCTTTCTCTCGGCTATACACGCTAGTCTGCAAATGTTGGCAAGTGGAGCTTCGGATGAGGTTGAAAAAATATGTGAGGATGTAGAATGAATCCTTAAGACGCGTTAGTACCATCCAGGAAATGTATTTAACAGTACTGAATATGTTGACGAGGATTGCATCTTGTACCAAATACGATACGCCATTTTAAATCCTAGCAATCGTATCCAGTTGCTACAGAATTGAACTGTACAATTACATTCTGCGTAGTGACATGTTTCTCGGAAACAGTTCTTCACCGAGCTGTCTGATGATGAGTTTTTCATGCAACAATATAGTATCACGGTACAGTTCATTTTCCTTTTATGCATCGTTGACTGATACGATTTGCCTCAGGGGTTCATTCCAGCGCAGACTACTCGGATGAAAGTAAAGTTACGTTAG
This sequence comes from Schistocerca piceifrons, assembly GCF_021461385.2. NCBI lineage: Eukaryota > Metazoa > Arthropoda > Insecta > Orthoptera > Acrididae > Schistocerca > Schistocerca piceifrons. The sequence goes on along the minus strand of NC_060149.1, from coordinate 233,209,856 downwards.
CTTTATTTTGCCTTTACTTGAAATTTGACGCCATTATATCCGGTAAAAGTGTTTTGTGTTTTCAGTACGATGCAGTGCCTTTGAAATGCATGTTCTTCTTCAGACAACCGTTCAGAATTCATCGACATTGAACTAAATTATATCTATATCGTAAGGTGATACTATGAGATCTAAAAATCTTCGACTATTCACGTGTTACTGACAACACTGTATTCCATGCTCGTCGTGGACCGTACTGTTTTAGTAAATTAAACTGTACTTGGCACTGCGGTTCGCTTACAACGATGTGAATGGAGTGATAACTGTGGAGCGAAACTAAAATTTACAGTTTTTTTGGTTTAATGGTTCTCATAGTCTTTAGTGACACACGAGCCTCACTGTACTCCGAATTATTAACATTTCCCTATTAAAAGTACTTTTGTATGTGAATCGATGCCTGACAACAGGTACTGGTGGCATACCAAAAAATTGTCAGAAAATGCTATGCTATGACAGTGAATGTTCGAATGTAGTCGAAAGACGAATCGAGACGGAGTAAACGCACGATAGTGACAACAAGCAGGCGTTTGGAGTAGTGCGACTCCTTCGGGGTAGACATTTTATCCTAGTTCCGTCTACATCTAATTCTACATCTGTCTTCTTCAAGGCTCCTTACGGTGTATGGTGGAGGGTACTTTGTGTACCTGTGTCACTTCCCTCTTTTCTTGTTCCATTCGCGAATTATTCGCGGCAAGAAAGATTGCCAGTAAGCCTCTAATTTGATTCTATCGTCATGGACTTTTCGCGAGATTCATGTAGGAGCAAGCAATGCATTAGTTGACTCTGCTAGGAACGTACGCTATCGGAACTTTAACAGTGGACCACATAGTGTTGTAGAACGCCTCTCTTGCTGCGTGTACCACTGTAGTTGCCAAAGTATCTCTGAGGCTTTCACGTTTCCTAACGGAACTTCGACGAAATGTGCTGCTCTTCTTTGGATCTTCTCTATTTCATCTATAAATACTATCTGTTACAGATTCCAGACTGACGAGCAATATTCAAGTGTTTTGCAAGCCACTACCTTTGTTGATGGACAACTTTTCCTGCGGATCCTTTCAATGAATCTGTCTGGCATCTACCTTGCCCGCGATTAATTTTATGGTGTCGTTCCACTTCCAGTTGCTTCGTACGCATAGTTCTATACAGGTGTTACAAACTTGTAGGACTTTTAGAGGTTGGTTGGTTGATTTGCGGGAGGGGACCAAACAGTGAGGTCATCGGTCCCATCGGGTTAGGGGAGGTTGGGGAAAGAAGTCGGGCGTGCCCTTTCAAAGGAAACGTCCCGGCATTTGCCTGAATCGATTTAGGGAAATCACAGAAAACCTAAATCAGGATGGCCGGACACTTGTTTGAACCGTCGTCCTCCCAAACGCGAGTCCAGTGTGCTAAGCACTGCGCCAACTCGCTCGGTTCTTGTAGAGGGGAGTGAGTACAGAATACTTTGAATAGGAACCCATGTCCGGAAACGTACTGTTACCGTTCTTCGACGGTCTCAGTTCGGATGTTTAACTCACCCGCTTCTGCTTGAGAAACTGAATTACGCGAGACTCAGTACAATAACTGGGTAACAATTCGAAAGGAAACATAACGAAACATCTACTTATCACTTAAACACATTTGCCTGTATTAAAACTTAAACATTACTTGTTTGCATTATTCCAAAACAAGAAAGATGCAGCATACTGTACGTACAGAACGTAATGTTGAAGTGTCAATAGAAAAAGCGCGCGTAAGTGATAAATGGATGTTTCGTTATGTTTCCTTTCGAATTGTTACCTATTAACTGTACTGCGTCACGCCTAGTTAAATTCCTCAAGCAGAAATGGATGTGTTAAACATTTGAATTGAAACCTTCGTAGAAAGGAAACGGTACGATTCATTACATGGATTCCTATACAAAATATTTGGTACTTACCCCGCTCTACAAGTCCTAGGAGTTTGTAACGGTCATTTCCGAATACCCCGTACATTTAATCGAAGTAATTCCTTCCAGTGGCCGCCCGGAGTGGCCGAGAGGTTCTAGGCGCTACAGTCTGCAACCGCGCAACCGCTACGGTCGCAGGTTCGAATCCTGCCTCGGGCATGGATGTGTGTGTTGTCCTTAGGTTAGTTAGGTTTAGGTAGTTCTAAGTTCTAGGGGACTGATGCCCGCAGAAGTTAAGTCCCATAGTGCTCAGAGCCATTTGAGCCATTTGAACCTTCCAGTGATTGTTCCGCAATCGTGTAATTATACAGTACAGGGCCTTTCTGTCTGCGCATTCACAGTAGTTACCCAAAGTCGATTACTTGATATACTAAGCACCCGTGGTGACGTACACTTCGAATTCTCTTTAAAATGTTTGGTTGAAGAGAGAGAGTGCCTGGAAAGGATGCAAAAAGTGTCAGTGGAATTCCGGTACCCTGTGATAATATACGGGGAGTGAACACCAGTGCAGGCCGAAGAGACAGAGAAGGATGGAAACTTCGTTGTCCGATCCGCCGTGTACCGAACCCGACCACAGCCGGTGCGTTCAGAGTGCAGCCCGGTTGCTGCAGTGAAACTGAAAAATGACGATAGCGACTGGCGGTGATGCGGCGGCAGCTGGTGGCTGAGCGAACGCCACACGACCTACTGGTTGAGCTGCGTGCCGAGGGAGATTGACAGGAACGTCGGTGATCAGTAAAAGGGCGACTGGACGTCCGGCAGAGAGCCTGCAGCAGCAGAATGCTGAAAGCCGCGAGCCGATCCACAGATGGTAGCGCGACGCGGCGCTGCTCGGCCGTTACGCAAGCGGCGAAAGTTTGCGGCGGCTGCCGGCTGCCGCTGCGGCTGCGGCGAGCCGCACGCACCGTGGCCTAGCCCACCCGCTCCGCGACCGCGCCCGCCGCACAACAAACCAGCTGCCTAATCTCACAGGCCCTCGTGGCTCCCACCCCTACCACTCACTTTGTGTTCTCACATTTTCTGTCTTCTCCGCACGTAACTATTCATTTCTCATTCGTGCTACGCAACCATTTATTCAACTGTGTGCCAAAATAACGTACGAGTATCGTTTGAGATACTACATGTCACGTATATCACTAAATCGTCTTTACCGCTTCGCTGACGCAAGTTTCAACCCTCTGCCGCTAGAGGGCTCCGAATTGTCACGTGTATGAGAGTAACTTTATCAGTGCTTGAGAGACCATGAGAAAACGAAGTGCGAATTCGAAGAGTTCGTCTCCCTGTCATTTAGCATGATAATGCTAGAGCACACGAGTGCTGCGGTAACTGCATCATTCCGATAGCTTGGATTCACTGTCATCGATCATCCTCGAAACAGTCCCGAAATGACCCTAACCGATTTCCGTGTTTCCATAACTTAAAGACCACCTTCGAGGACTTCACTTTGATATTGATGATGTGTTGCAAGTAGAACTGAAGTCTGATTTTCTACAATGACAGTATCAAGAAACTGGTGTCTGCTTGGGATAAATGTGTCTGTCACCAGGGTGGTTATGTTGAGAAACAGTTATGTTGACATGACGAATGAAGATGCACAATGTTAATAACGTTTGTTTTATTAAAAAGGCTTTAAGATTTTTACATAAAAATAGTCGCCTCCGAACTGATCCTATGCTGCACGCAGTACACCATGCCGTAAAACCTATTCATATCGTTCCTCATGTAGCGTTTTCTTAAGCACAGTAAGGGCACCACAACCGAACCACGAAGAATACCCCCATACTGTGACACCACCACCTCCTCCGTACTTCACTGTTGGCACTATCCATTTAGGGAGGTAGGTAATGTTCTCCAGACATTCGCCTAACTCCAGCCATTCCATCTGATTGCACTAGTGATTGGGTATAGCGTGATTCGTCACTCCCGCACACTCGTTTCCAGTCATCCACTATCCAAATGGTTCAAATAGCTCTGAGCACTATGGGACTTAACTTCTGAGGTCATCAGTCCCCTAGAACTACTTAAGCCTAACTAACCTAAGGACAGCACACACATCCATGCCCGAGGCAGGATTCGAACCTGCGACCGTAGCGGTCGCGCGGTTCCAGACTGAAGCGCCTAGAACCGCTCAGCCACACCGGCCGGCCATTAATTTTCAGCAAACCCTTGTAGTAAACGCAGTAATTTTATTTTTGATGACTAAAATATCGGCATCAACTGTAGACGAACTAGACTGCCTAAGAATAAAAGTGAAGCACCCATGAAGATATGGCCGGATGTTAATGTAACTTCGTACACATACAAACCATCGGGTACGAAAATGATTTTGCGGTTCTGTGTGATAGGTAGAAGGGCTAGCAGGGTGCGCTTGTCTTGTTCGGGTTTAGTGTAGTTACGAAGCCTGATAATGTGGTGCGGAACAGCTTGAGCGATCTCTGAACAGGACACAGAGATGCCGCATACTCGTGAGAGACAGCGTTATCAGCACCTGGAAGAGTTTGAAAGAGGCCTCATTCTGTGTCTCCATTCTCGCAGCTAGTTGAATAGTGCAATATCCAGATTTGTGAGGCATTCGGATGTGACAATGGCCCGACGTTGGACTGCACGGGAACGTGAGGGAAGGTTCTGGTCGACCACATCTAATCACGACATGGGCGCACCGCCGGTGTGAGCAGCAAGCACATCGTATCATATTGACACCTGCATCTGCCATCCGAGAACAAGTAATGGACTCCCCCGCAATATTCTGTAGTAATAGTGCCGGCCGTTGTGGCCGTGCGGTTCTAGGCGCTTCAGTCTGGAACCGCGTGACCGCTACGGTCGCAGGTTCGAATCCTGCCTCGGGCATGGATGTGTGTGATGTCCTTAGGTTAGTTAGGTTTAATTAGTTCTAAGTTCTAGGCGAATGATGACCTCAGAAGTTAAGTCGCATAGTGCTCAGAGCCATTTGAACCATTTGTAGTAATAGTAGTAGTAGTCGTAGTAGTTTAATTAAATCATGGATAACGTTTATAGTATTCGACATGTCGTGGTATTACAGTTTAAGAATACAAAATTAATCATATATACGGGTATTTACGTATTTACATGTCTAGTATGACAAAAATTGGACAGGTAACCAGCCTTCGCCTTATAGTTGTAACCACCCCGCCATTTGGCTGAAATAATTCGGAGAAATCACGGAAATTCATTAGCTGGATGGCCGGATGAAAATTGAAGCCTCCATCCTCCCGAATATAAAGCAATTCGGCTTATCGCTAATGTACAAAACTTGTTTCGCAAGAAAGTTAGTTAATAATGTAAAGAGCTAATGTTACGCTGTTCATTCTTTTCTTAGTACCAATCACTGAACATTTTACTCACACTATACGCAACTTATTTCAGGATGCAGCACTATTCACACTACTAGATGGCATCGGGACCATGACGGCGACCTCTGGTTTCCATTTTATGTACTTCAATTTCCCATTTGCCAGCCCGAGAAACTGAGTTATTGTTTTTCCAAAACGAGCGAATTATTGAGCTAAGGATAAATATCCACTGCAGAGCTTTGAAGTAAGGTTTTCCAGAAAAGAAAAGAAAACGAATATAGTGCAAAATTGACCGCAGGACCGTCCAGTACTGTGGTAGAATGATGACTTAGAGCAGAATATGAAGCAATGATAATAGGTCTACATTACGCGGTCCCCAGATCCCGAAGGCGACAGCAGTTAATAATGTTCAGGTCTTCAACACTGTCGAGCATTACCAAAAGTTGTATTTCCATGAGACGTACGATTCGAACTTAAGCGGCTTTCGTTGCATGCCTCTTTTCTGTATCCTAATTTGAATCCGACAGACTACTAGACGTCAGCTCATTTTCTGAACATTTTACCCAGTCTTGTAGATCGGCGAATGTTATCCAAGAAGCGTATTAGATACGCACACCAATTTACCTCAAATGTAGACTGCAAGAGCATTCCAAAACTTCTCCCGTTTGATAGTTACGAGGGCGTACTGAACGTAATGCCTCCGATTTTTGTGTGAAAACTCTTAAAGTTTTTTTTAGTAAAACAAACTTTGTTAACATTCTGCATCTTCATTTTTCATGTCTACATATTTATTTCTCAACATAGTCACTCTGGCGACAAATACATTTCTCCCAACGAGAGACCAGTTTGTTGATACCGCCGCTGTAGAAAGTTTGATCGCAGTTCTGCTTGCACCGATTCATCACCATCAAAGTGAAGTCCTCGAAGGTGTTCTTTAGGTTTTGGAAACAGATGAACATCGGATGTGGCCAGTTGGGGACTGTACGGAGGATGATCAGTTGCAGTGTACCCAAAGCGTAGGATTGTTACAGATGTCGCAGTACTCGTGTGTGGTCTGGCATTCTCATGCTGAAGGACGAACTCTTCAAATTTGTGCTTTCAGTTTTCTGAGGGATTACAGCACCCTGTTTCCCACCCACCGAAATAGTTATGTTACACATCACCATGCTACACACTATAATTCGGAGCCCTCTAGCGGCATATCTTCGCAACTTGCGTCAGTGAAGCGGGAAAGTCGACCGAGTAATACTCATGACATTTAATACTTCATCTGATATTTAGAATAGAATAAAAAATTCCGAGGCATTACTTTTGAGCACACTCTTGTACATTCGAACGTCTTATTGAATATATATTGCAGAATGAGGAGGGAACTTTCGCTGGCAATAAGCTGGACTCTGGACTGAGTGACATGTGCGTGGCAAGGCACTGGATTTGCATTCTGGAGGACAGAAGTTCAGATCCCCGCCCGGCCATACAGTCCTCAGTTTTCCGTGGTTTCCTTAAAGTACGCTAGGCAAATGCAAAGGTGATTCCTTCGAAATAGACGCGACCGATTCTCTTTATTATCCTCCCCTTGCCCGTTCTTGGGTTTCGGCTCTAGTAGAAGACTCGTCGTCTACAAGACGTTAAACCACTCTCTTCTGTCCTTCCCTCCGTATTCAGGAGGAGCAGGTTTCAAATTACTGATCTGCCACCTCACTTTAAGGTCCCCTAAATCCTCTATGTAAATACAGGGACGATTCCTCCAGGTAAGCCATGCCTAATTCTCCATTCCTCCCTCCTCCCCTTTCCCCAAAAAAGAAAAGAAAGAAGTCCTCTACCTGAACTAGTAGTTCATTTTTACTAACTACCTCTTGGACGAAACGTAAGTCTCCATTATTCTTCCTGCGAAGGTATTGTACAGTGCATACTAGTTCAGGAATGTTAATTACTCACCCCGTGTCGGTAACGTAAATATCCCGCAGTTCCTCGCGAAAAATTTGGAGAGACCCCGTGAAACATTAAACACGCTAATGCAATCGGGATCTAAGCCGGTATCTTATGAATCTAGCATTTTATACGGGCGGTTTACTTACACCATCTTTCTTTGTGCCACATCTTCGACGAGTTACTAAACCCCAACAATCAAATAGGACGAGTTTTGGAATTCTTACAACGCCAGTACTCTCTATAAATACGTACTGAATCTTTACACTGCATAGCCAATAGTGCTGTGATTAGCTCGGGTGAAACTGATGTTTGGATAAGATTACGTGGGGTGTGAAAATCCATAGCATGTACTATAGTAGCTATTTATTTTACTGTGCGAATTTCGGTACAAATTGAAGCATGTCTGAAACGTTAATTGTGTGTTTTCTGCCATAGGATTGCTTGCAACGTTGTCACGTGGTCATGGGGCATGTTGTTGCATGAAGTTAATAACAAAAAATAAGTAAACTAAATAACAATAATTCCGTAGGATTCACTGTTTTGATTTTAAGGTCTTCATGGTTTTCATCAGCCACTCCATTCGGGTGTCTGGGATGGTACCCACAAGAAAGCGATAAGATACTTCCGTCAGAAGCATCCTCTACGAATCTTTACCTTGACGTTAGACACTGAAACGCGAAACTGACAAAATAAAATAGTTCACTGATGAGTTTAAGTAGTAATGGGTTTCCTGTAGCTTCGGCATCTCAGATTTCATTACAAAAGAACTTGCTCTGAAAGAAGAAAGGAAGGTAGATTAGAGTTTAACGTCCTGTCGACAACGAGGTCATTAGAGACGTAGCATAAGCTCGGATTAGGGAGGTATGAGGAAGACAATCGGCCGTACCTATTTCAAACTATCCTGGCATTTGCCTCAAGTGATTTAGGCAAGCCGGCCGGAGTGGCCGAGCGGTTAAAGGCGCTACAGTCTGGAACCGCACGACCGCTACGGTCGCAGGTTCGAATCCTGCCTCGGGCATGGATGTGTGTGATGTCCTTAGGTTAGTTAGGTTTAAGTAGTTCTAAGTTCTAGCGGACTTATGACCACAGCAGTTGAGTCCCATAGTGCTCAGAGCCATTTGAACCATTTGATTTAGGCAAATCACGTAAAACCTAAATTTGGACGGCCGGACGGAGATTTGAACTGTCGTCCTCTCGAATGTAAGTGCACTGTGCTTACTTACTATGATATTCGATCAGCGTGGTAAAATTATGATTATTACTTTTTGTGAACGACATGTTAATTTACAGTCTGCTTTCTTTAAAACACAGGTTTTTCTGCTAACCACAGATGTCTTTCCATTGCTATAGCATCGTCAGTTTCTCATTTTTTCCTTCCCTTTTCCTTTTTTTTTCTCGCATTTAAAACATTCACAAAAGATGAAAGCTGTTGCATCATGTTATGATAAAAGAATTTTAGTTAGAAAACCTTTTGATTATACTACCTCCTGATAACATTATTTGATGGTGTAGGTTCATAGAAACTTGTGCAGTTACAAGTAAAGCGCACCATCTGAAAAAAAAATGCGTGCTTTGTGATGATATCAGTTCGAAAGTGTGCCATGGAAAATGATGTTATTGGAATGGCTTGTATCACATTATCGCTGCAAGACAGGAAAGCATTGCATTAGTTTCTATTATTATAGCTTTCCCAAGTTCTCAACTCAGGTGCAGGCATATAGGAGTGTGGGAACGCATTTGGAAACCACAATACAGCTGATATCATGTTGATATCCTGTTTCGTTCAACCGACAGTTTCAAAATGTATTACACTTCTGCCGGCCTGCCCCATCAGCCTCAACTATCTAGGGAAGGCTGATACCTGTGCTTGTATGTGGAAATCTGTTGTCTGAACAAAAGCTAATTAGACACCCATGACTGATTCTGTAATGTCTATAAATCTAAGTGTGTTCACTGTGCTCAGTAAACAGTGTAACGCCGGTTTTTACAGAGAGATTTTGGTAGTAGACATCCTCATAAGATACAGTTCATAAAAGACAAAACTTCTGCATTCAGGATTACAGCCTGTGTGCTCTGTTACGGAAAAGTAAAGAAGAAATATATGAGAATTAATCGGGCCCGAGCAAGAATGAGCCCCGCTTCCTAATAATCGGATTGCAAATAGTGTTCATAAAGCGTCTACCATCAACAAGAAATCACTCACCCAGTTAAGTCTACGACCTACATATGGTGCGCTGTCGGGCGCTACGGAAAAGTTTGCTTGCAACATTTCCCGCTCTTCATCTATGTGCCATTCGCAGAAGACGGGAATCCGAGTTCTACTTCCAGCTGGCTACAAGAACTAGACATGTAAGCAGCGATTCGCACGTCATTCTGAGTAACGTTGAGACTGCCACGCGATCCATGCGGAAACATGTACGACGCTAGAGCACTGTTTAAGCGCTGGACACATATTCGGGAGACGGCGGGTTCAAAGCCCCGTTCGGTCAACTTGACTTAGGTTTCTCTAAGTCTGGATGGTTTCCCACTCTTCTCCATTCTGAGCTTGTGCCCCGTCTCTAATGACAGCGAAGTCGAAGGATCGTTAAACTTAAAGCTTCCATAATCTTTCTTCTACAAGGATATCTTAATCTCTCATTTAAGCCGCGAAGATTCAAGCTGACGCTTGCTTATTCAGAATGGGAAGGATCTGTAAATGACGTTACAGTACTAACCACTACCCGCCCGGATAGCCTTTCGCGTTAAAGCGCCCACTTCCGGGATGGAGAAGCGCGCTGGTCCTCGTTCGAATCCACCCGACGAATGAATGACGAGGGTTGGTTTTAAGGCGGTTTCCCACATCCCATTAGATGAATACCGGGATGGGCCCACGTTTCACCTCAGATACACGCTACGTAAACATTTAAAAACCTTTCTCACAGATGTACATAGAGTTTACTCTAGAAGCAGAGAGATGGGATACACTCACTCCGTCCTCGGGGGTTAGTACGGTACTAATTACCTTAGATGTTTGGTCTCCTTGACCCCATAATCAGTGGCAGTAAGTAGCCTGCCAATTCGTGCTGGCGATACGTCAGAAAAATCATTAAACACACGTTGGCAACACGGTTACATACATGTTTATCACCTTTTTCGCGGTAGCTGTGACAAAACCGCTTTATCGATACTGTATAAACAAAAAAATCATTTTTAATGATGTTAATAACAACCCGATAACTCCTTCGAAGGGTTACAATGAGTAAAAGAGGACCTTTTTGTGACACGCTGCGTTAGCTGACCGGTTGTGCTTAACTTGATTCGGCAGATAAATGACAGGTTAATACAAGAGGCCAGGCAGGCAATGCAATAAAACATCCTGTACGTAGCTTATTGACTGAGCAATAGTGGCGTATGTGGTTTATAGTAAACGAGAGCGTTTTCCTACTAATGGTATCATCGCCTCGGGTCACTGTACAATTATTTCAAGTTACGCTGTTTTTGCTCTTCGACTTACTATTAATTATAGTGAACAGCGATTTTTAAAAACCTTGATTAATGTCCATCTTTCTGACAGGTCTAAACAAATCAATACGTGGGTGAATGGAAGCTGGCAAACTAGCTCGATTTTTTCCTCTAAGCAAAGTTTACTCGTTTTTTACGTAATTATATTTCAAGCATTCTATTTAACTTCCTAGAATTATTTATCGGGCACATTGACTTCAAATTCAAATGGCTCTGAACACTATGGGACTTAATAAGTGAGGTCATCAGTCCCCTAGGCTTAGAACTACTTAAACCTAACTAATCTAAGGACATCACACACATCCATGCCCGAGACAGGATTCGAACTTGCGACCGTAGCAGCAGCGCGGTTCCGGGCTGAAGCGCCTAGAACCGCTCGGCCACAGCGGCCGGCGCACACCGACTGCACATCACAAATTCCTGTAGTGATATTGTACGCAATCTCAGTTTTATGAGTTTATGCATGAAGCAGATGAAATGGTTCGCTCGTATAGCGTAACGCGTTGTGCACCAGCTTGCGAGATGGTGAGATGAAACAGACCTGCGTCGATTCTGTACGCAGAGACCGCTGCTGTGGCACTCCAGCCAAATTAGATGTGATCTGTAGACAGTTTCCTAAAACCACTTAGGTGCATACCGGGCCAGACTTGTTGGCTGGAAGGGCATTCGGCCACAGAAAAATGGAAGGAAGAAAGATTAGGGTCTACGGTGTCGTCAACGGCGAGATAATCAGGGATGGATCAGCCGCAGCAATAAGTGGCCCATTCACAATTAGCAAAGACTTCACTTTCGTGAGTTTCGTCATGTAGTATAACAGAAAAGCAAATCGAATAGTTCCGAAGACTATAGAGGCACTATAAACTACAGGGGCAATAAAATTACGATAAGATGTTTCGCTTCATCTCTAATTACAAAATCTGGTGCCAAAAACGATAATGCGAATGATAAATACGAAAAAGGAAAATTCTGTGCGAGAAGGATTTATGCAATGCATGTGCGGTTTCTGGTTTGTCATGGCGTGAGATGGAGTGCTGTTTTTAAACTACGATGGCGTAATAGGCAAACTAAAGATTACTTTGTTTTGCAGTACGGCTACTAACGACTCTTCCTAAATGACAGCAACAGGAAGGAAAAAATAAAAAAACTGTGTTTGACCACACAGTAATTTATCAGATTTCAAGAAGATAGACAATTGTTAAAAAAAAGAAGTAAAAACTTCTAGAAGCGCTTCAAACAATGCTTGTATGAATGAAAGTGGTAAGCGTGCGTAAGTAAAAAGGTTCTGGTGCAATGGAACTCGAAGATCTTCTTCCCTTAGCTTAAGGATCCATTTCAAGCATACGTCGTAAAATATTCCTTCGTTGATCAAATTCTTTTTGCCAAATGTGTCTACTAAGCGATATTATAAATACAGAGATCTTCGTTGCTTATTTAAAGAGTAGTAGATTTGATATTTTCTCGAATTTTTTTCAGTCTGGTTACACCGTTTTTAGGTAACTGAAGACTTATATATTCACTGGCTACAAATATGAAGATCCATGGCTCGAGTACGAGTGATTCCAGTGAATGTTTGTTGGATGAAAGGGCCTGGAAAACGCGTCCAAGCAGCTTTTTGAGGCGAAATGATAAGATTTCTGGGTCAGTAACTAACGAAATACGCACGCAGACCGCCGAAGTAATGTCAAATCGAAAGGTTTGCTCTAGAACCAGGCTGGAAGTCTCTCGAAATGTGTTTTAGTGGACAGGAGTTCCGTTAGTGGTACTCGCTATACCTGAGACGCGGCTTTGGCTGTCGCTACCGTAATGCACATGACTGTAGACTGATTGCTTTTGTTGCTTCGAACAAGAATCAACAAAGGACTCGACTGCAGTTAAACGATTCTAACGTTATTGCTGCCAAGTACGGACAAACCGAACAAAGATACCCACAGCGTACATTATTAATCAGATGCGCTAGCGCTTAGCCACCCCACCGAGTTGTTTCGTTTGAAGTCTTTAGCTAGTTGGAAGCACTGTCAGCGAAAGTTTCGGGCGGCACGTAGGGTGTAGAAAGCTGTCGTAGAAGTATGCTACATCCAGAGTCACGTTTTGGAGGACTTCCAACCACCGCATACGTATTCTTAATGCGAGTTACGGAGCCTGAAGTCGCGCTGTGGGCTGAAGGCATGAAAAAATCCGTCACACCATCTGCCTCCTATTCGCTCGTTGCCTTTCTTTGTGGAAATCTCAATATAGTTGCTTTCCTCTTTATTCGGAATATTAATTCTGTGATTTTTTTTTTCAAATTACAGTTGCAAAAGTGAACAGTGTGAACCTTCTGACCAAAGTGTGGACACATCTTCACTACTAACACGATAATATTTATTAACTAGTTACAACTTCGGTACAGTGAATTATAAGGTACGTAAGAGGTCGTCAGTGAAGCTAGCTATCTGCCATTATTGGAGTTGGCGAGAAGTTTTTCGGACAACTGGAGGCAGGGGATTGTGTCTCCGACACAGCGTGAGAATTGTGTACGCAGCGGTATAGCCCAGGCGACGTTGGCCTTCGCAGGAGTTATTGAACTCCCGGTACTCATCTGGGCAGCGGGCGAAGTCGACACCTACAGAGACACCAACTGCAAAATGAAAGCAGCCGCCTTTGCCTCGCTACTGTCTTAGTGTGCTCCAATCTTTACTACTGCAATTCCCGGAATCTGTTGTCACGATTTGCTTCCTAGTGCAGGGGTTTGTAGGCAAACTGAATAGTTACGTGCTGAATCTTAAGCTGTGGAGTCGCTGCAATAAATATTCGAGTTAGCGAAGAAGGAGGTGAGTCAGGTAGACTGTAAATGAAAGAAAGCAACCGACGTGCTAGCTAGCCGAAGTTATGTTTTCAGGCAGTTTTATTATGCTCTAATTTTTTAATTGTTTACATTCTCTGCACATCTTATAAGTGAGAAAACTTTAGTGTCGTACTTTGCGTTTCAACATGTAAGTTATGTGTTATCCAATTTGGTGATTGGTAAGGGATATTAAGTAGATATTTGCGGATAAAACGCAGAAGTTTCGAACTGTGAGAATAATTGTTAGTACCCTTCGTAAATATTACGTAATAATGTAACAAGAAAACTTCTTTTGAACACCTGACGTAACCTTCGTTCCTGTTACATATCGTCATTTCATCATATACCTATATGACCCTTAAGGTCATTTGTAGACACTATAGATTTCAGTAGCAGACGAGGAAATGGATAGCCTATAGAGCTCTAAATTTTGTTTAAATAGTGATTCATCGAGCAACAACGCAGTTTCTAATAAATGCCTGTACATAGATTTCCGGAAAGCGTTTGACAAAGCGCCCCACTATAGACTACGGAATAGATTCCCAGATATGTGAGTCGCTCGAAGACTCCTTGAGTAATAGAACTCAGTACGATCTCTCGGACGCCGACTGTTTGTCAAATACAAAGGTATTATCAGGAGTGCCCCAGGGAACTGTGATAGGACCATTCTTATTCTCTACGCACATAATCGATATGGCGGATAGGCTGATCAGCAATCTGCGGCTGTTTGCTGATGACACTGTAGTGAACGAGAAAGTGTCGTCGTTGAGTGACTGTAGGAGGATATAGGATGACTCGGACAGAATTTCAATATGGTGTGATGAATGGCACCCTGCTCTAAACGTCTTATAACGTAAATTAAAGCAAAGGAGCGGGAAAAACATCCCTATAATTTTCCAATACAATATAAATGGTGTGCTGATTGACACAGGAACGTCGTTTAAATATTTAGGCGTGACACTCCAAAGGGACATGAAATGGAACGAGCACGTAAGATCGGTTGTAGGGAAGCTGAATGGTCGATTTCGGTTTATTGAAAAATTCTAGAAAAGGGTAGCTCATATATAACATAGACCACATACAGAATACTTGTACAACCCATTCTTGGGTACTACTCGAATGTTTGCGATCTCCACCAGGTCGGATTAACGGAAGTTATCGAAGCAATTCAGAGGCGGCCTGTTAGATTTGTTACCGGTAGTTTTGACCAACACGCACGTGTCACACGGTAATCCCTGGTAGGAAGATGACGTTTTTCATGCGAAACACTATTGAGAAAGTTTAGAGAACGGACATATGCGAGAGACTGCAGGACGATCCTACTGCCACCAGCGCACGTCTCGTGTAAGAATCGTGAAGACAAGCTGGGAGAAATCACGGCTCGTGCGGAAGCATATAGACAGTCGGTTTTCCCCTCGCTCCATTTGCAAGTGGAACAGGAAAGAGAATGACTAGCAGTAGTAAAAGGTTCAAAAATGGCTCTGAGCACTATGGGACTTAACTACTGAGGTCATCAGTCCCCTAGAACTTAGAACTACTTAAACCTAACTAACCTAAGGACATCACACACATCCATGCCCGAGGCAGGATTCGAACCTGCGACCCTAGCGGTCACGCGGTTCCAAACTGACGCGCTTTGAACCGCACGGCCACACCGGCCGGCTAGTAAAAGGTACCCACCGCTATAAACTGTATGGTGGCTTGCGAAGTGTGTATGTAGATGTAACTTATTCAACGCAACCACACTGTCACGTGACAGTAGAATCTGGTCACCAAGCCAGTTACGGCTCACGTACGAATTACTGCTGTATTTGAATCACCATGTAATTAAAACATTTTTTTGGAATCACCACGTAATCAAAACATTTTTCTCGCGTAAAAAGAGTCGCCAGATGCGTAAGGCATGTTAATTACCATAAAAAAACTCCCGGGATCAGTCAAGGATCGAACTTTAACGTTAGGAAAAGTAATTGGCCATTTACGTTCTGAAGCACAAGAAGAGACGTGTCGTATTGAATCCAGTACGCCAGTTTCCAGTTTCATTTTCAGATAATTAAACAGATTCGTATTGCCTTCTCGCACTCAAATAAGTGTCGTATTGTCGCAGAATCAGGCAGAATTACGCTACTATATACGAAGTTCCTTGGGTTGACTACTTCGCGAGTGGACATCAGGCCAGGAAGAGTGTCGTCGTGGAGACTGTGTATTAAGTTAGGCGGCAGTTTTTGGCTGCGTGATTTCGCTGAGTGCGGCAGGCGCGCCCGCTCCCGCCAGAAGAAAGTGCGCCGCCCGAAGTCAGTGTTGCAACTGCTGACGTCACGCCGCCAGCCCAACAGGTTAGGCCTACTACCGCGCCTGCCCAACTTTTTACTTCGCGCCGCCGCTTCTCGAAAGGTACACATGGCCAAACTGTGCAGGTCTCGGTATCATCCCATTACAGTTATCAACTTACAAGGACCATGTCTGTCCGACCCTCTTGGTTCCTTCGTGCAAAGATTTATTCTCGCTATTCTCTCCCCCCCCCCCCCCCCCCCTCTATCTCTGCCGGCCGAAGTGGCCGTGCGGTTAAAGGCGCTGCAGTCTGGAACCGCAAGACCGCTACGGTCGCAGGTTCGAATCCTGCCTCGGGCATGGATGTTTGTGATGTCCTTAGGTTAGTTAGGTTTAACTAGTTCTAAGTTCTAGGGGACTAATGACCTCAGCAGTTGAGTCCCATAGTGCTCAGAGCCATTTCTCTATCTCTCTCTCTCTCTCTCTCTCTCTCTCTCTCTGTGTGTGTGTGTGTAACTTTTTCTCTATAATTTCATTGATAAACAATTTTGCCCATACATATTTCTGTCAGTTTGCAGTTGCGTAAGTTTCAGAGAAACACTCCTGTCTGGCACCCTGTTTGCCACTGTCTTACGTGTTCATCATTTTTGTCTTTCAGACAGTAATGTTTCATACTGTATCTCAATCTTCTCTAATATGCCACTGCACAATTTTTAGGCTTTTCTTCTCTTTAACATCCAGTTTAACGCTGTCTAATTATTAACATTTCCTGCCGCGCGGGATTAGCCGAGCGGTCTAGGACGCTGCAGTCATGGACTATGCGGCTGGTCCCGACGGAGGTTCGAGTTCTCCCTCGGGCATGGCTGTGTGTGTTTGTCCTTAGGATAATTTAGGTTAAGTAGTGTCTAAGCTTAGGGACTGATGGCCTTAGCAGTTAAGTCCCATAAAATTTCACGCACATTTCAACATTAACATTTTCCGTCCGGCATTCGTAGTCTAGTGTCAATAATTTCTCACACAGTTCCTTGATATTCTCTTAATTATTAGTGCACAAATTTCAAGTAATTCTCCTCTATTGTCCCTAATTTAAAACTGCCTAATTACGAACACCTGCCGACCATTCTCAACTTGTAGTGCCAATTCTTTTTCGCCCTATTTTTATGCCTCTGTGTTATCACATGCACCTAAGAGCTATTGTACATGGTAATTATCTTTATAGTCCGTCTCCTTAGCTGAGTGTCCAGCTGAAAGGGTAGCTCGGCCTGTTCGGTCAGGGCACTGGCCACCCTCTGCAATAATAAAAGAAACTGAGTGAAGTTCTCATTGATGGAATTTCATAGCTGCCATCTGTACAGAAATAATGATGAAGAAGCACATAGATCTTTTTTTTTTTTTAATGGCCAGCGTAGATGGCTGTCATTTGGAGGTCTCGTGTTCGATTCTCGTTGGTGCCAAGGATTTTTCCTTGGTGGTAGGACTAGCACGGGGTGCACTCAACATCGTGATGCCTACGGTGAATCTACATGGACGACATGTAGCGGCCCCGCGGTGCGGAAAGTCGGAAGAGCGGTGTGCTAACTACGTCTCTCTCCATATCGCATCCGCATGACGCCGAATGGCAGAGGATGACATGGCGGCCGGTCGACATCCCTTGGGCCTTCAGGGCCTGGACAAGAAACGCGTATTTTTTTAAAAAAAATCTTCGTAATGTACTTTTCTCTCTTTAAAAGCTCACTCCTAGTTTCCCCTTCACCAGCCGACTTGCAGTTTACTCTGTGCCTCGTCCATATTCTGAAAGCAATAGCTAGAACATTTTTTCCCCGCTAATTCGTCTCAGAATGTTATTGTCCGTTGTTAGTAGTAAGAGTCCTGTCAAAATTTCATTTAGTACAACCATCCTTTATTTTCGCCTGCAGAGAAGTTTTAAAAAAAAATTGTTGTTGGACGACCAAGCGATATGCTAGGAAACTTAGGAACCAGTGAAAATTTGTGGAGTATCAGACAAAAACTGCTCTTTATGAAAAAAATGTGGGTCATTGGTGTACATATAACGAAGAAAGATTAAGGCTTAGCGTCTGGCTGACAACGAAACATTAGAGATGCAACACTAGCTTGGTTGGACAAGCACCTTAAGAGAATTGGCTGTGCCCTCATCGAATGAATCACCTTGGCCTTCGTCCAAAATGCCTTAGGAAAACAGAGGAATATCTGAATTAGGATAACCGAAAGGAGATGTGAACGTGCCAATTCCTAAGTCAGAGTCCAGCGTCAACTTCACTCGACTGTCGTACAGGAAGATGGGTTGCAAAATCCTCATTTTATCTGAATGGTGGAAGACACTTCACTGCTTTCGTGAGTGATCTGATTAGTCTGTAAAACTTCTCACACAAACTGGCAATAGATTCTTCTGTAAGTCTTTAAAATATCATGAGTTTCTAACGCATTTTCAGGATCAGAAAAATTCTCAAAATATAGCAGTAATTTTGGGAAAAGCATATTTGGTGTCCATAACCGTTTTTAACAAATTTTGCATGACACTGGCGAAATATCTGATGGTGAGTAACTCTCACTCCGAAGCTTGACTGAGATTAGAGTTGGGGAAAATTGGTGATATCCGTCACTTTGGAAGTTTGCTTCGACAATTCTAATGTCTCAGCTATGGGGGGTGAGATGCTGAATGTACTCGTACATAGTTGTACAGATAAGAACGAACGAGCACCATGTAGGTTTTATTCGTCTGCTAAGATGCGTGTAATTGGTGCTAACATCTTTTGATTTCTTACATCCGCTATGTCACAATAATTGTTATATATATTTATTTATAAGTTTTGCATTTCGAGTTTACGGAGCTCATTATCACATCTCACATACCTTAAATTTCCGTAATTAACACAATAATATTATTCCATAATCACCTGAAATCTGGATTGTCGTTTGGTGCTATAATGCTTGATATAATGGGGAATGCTTGTGCATGTGTTATGTCACAATGTATTTAAACCTGCCTTCGTCTTACTTCTTCAGCGAGTTCAGGAACCTGACGTTGTGTCTTCTGGTTCACTTTTTTTGTTTTCTTTTTACTCTCACTTTTTCGCTTTAAGCACAACCTACCAAGAAACGAGCCAGTGGGGTATTACCGTATCTTGTAATCTTGTAAATAAACTTCATATAATCTCTCATGTAATTACTTAGTGGCTTCACGCTCCTTCAGGGTCTCTCCTGTAGGATCTGCTGCCAAACAGTGAATCTGATGACATAGAAAAATACAGAGATTTAATCTGTTGCTTCGAAGGCGACACAGAACTCTCAGATAATCTGAATCTTCCATTCCAGAATGCTAATGCGCATCCCGACTCTGTGCGAGGACTCTAAATGTTGTTTGGACAGCAGCGAGCTGTTGATTCAAATTTGTGTGAGGAGCACACAACTACAGGCGAAGAAGGCAGCAGGAGAAGACTTTTTTCTCGTCTTGGATGAGAGATCATTGCCCCTGAAATGATTTATCGCAGAATCTGGTACGCAAATAGATACAGTTATGTAAGCAAACGAATTTCTACACTTCCGGCGTATATACACGTTGCAGATGCTAAAGACTGCGGCGAATTTCGCGCTGCCTGTTCCCCGTGGACCATCTCAAGTTTTCACTATGATCTGTCATCGTCACCGCTATAATTAGATATCTACAATTATAAGTTCAGTGGATGCACGATCATTGAAAGCTGGCTAAAAAGACTATTTAAAATAGAAGGTAGTGTTGCCACTGAGTTGAATCACTTGGATCTGCACAAAATCTTTTTAATATTCTTCCGTTTTTACAAGCGAGACTGGTCGTACAAAGTAACGAAAACATCAACTTGCGAGAGAGAAAGTTGAACAGGTTCAGATCGAAGTCACAAGTTCAGTTACGATTCCTACCGTGATAATTCACAAACCTGGGTGTAGGTCTGACTAGTTTTCAGACCCATCTACGCAAATATTAGGGCTGTAACTTCGTTCCCCTGAAATCAATAAGAAATTGTGGCGCTGTGAAGGAAATTCGGCCACATTAACATAAGTAACAATCTTTGTGGACTGTGGGTGAAGACTCGTCAGGTACAGAGCTGCAGTGACAGTAAATTTTCCAGAAAGAAACAGTAGGAAAGGTACAAGTAAAGATAACACATAATTTTTGGACTGTAAGTCGTGGATCTTCGCATTGTTTCTTCATGCAGCTATATAGAAACACAAAAATAACACTCAGTGTGCTAAGAATTTTGGAGATGATTTTCTATTGATACGGGAATCCATGCTGTGGCATTTGACTTCTTTGTCTACGAAACTAGGACTAATTTCATGTAAGGATTTCAGTGTTTAGAATCATAGCGAAATCTGTCCGAAGGTGGTAGGTGGTGCATTGGCTAAGGCTGTACACTCATATGCGAGACGAGTGGAATTAGAATCCTCCTGTGATCATCCTGAATTTGGTTTCCCGTGACTTATCACTTCAGTCGAAGTCTGGATGGTCGTCTGAAGTAGGCCGCTACCGATTCCCAACTTCACGCGTCTCCAGCTGAGATAGTAGTCCCTCGTTAATGACCTCTTTATTGGTAATACACCACTGTTAAAACTCCTTCCTCATCACTAAATCTATCGGCGGGCATGTTCAAAATTCATAGGCGTGCACCTTCAGTAGCAAAACGCTGATAGGGAGAAGCATTAAACGAAACCTTTTTTTAAAAAAAAAAAAAAAAAAAAAGCTTTGTTGCACGGCCTAAGTGACCAATGGCGTTTGGCGTCTTTATTTGATGCAACAGGCACGGAAAATTGTAGTCTAGCGTCCCGACGACGTCGAGATCATTAGAGATGGAGCACTGGCTCAGCTATAGAGAGTTGAGAAAGAAGTCGTATTCCACCAATCAGCCAACACATTTAGTTCTCAGTCGTTTCCTTGTATCACTTCGATACAAGGAAACGACTGAGAACTAATTATATTGGCTGATTGGTGGAATACGACACTAGAGTCTTGAACACGACACCATCTTATTCGCAAAGGAACTTCTCGCGCATGTATCGCGCGGATCCCAAATACAATCCTGAAGTCTATGGACTATCAATGTGGCAAACCCTACATTGGTCATACCACACGCACATTTCATGAAAGGTGTGTGGAACATGATCGCTACACTCGCCTTTCGCAGCACAGTAGGACAACCATAGCCGAAAATTGCATCTCCACGGGACATTATATGGATTATTGTGCCACGGAAATCTTGGCCACGACGACATCCTTCTAGGATTTAATTATTAAGTAATCTGTGGAAATGCGTTTGGCGGAAGATTTTATTAATCGTGATGGCGGCTTTCAACTTAATATGGCTTGGCACACGGCGATTTCTCTAATATCTTCAGAAAGACCAAATTTTATTATTTTGAAAACACATTTTAAATCTACGGGCACCAGCCATTTCCAGTGTAAAACTCACCTGAAGCTTGCTGAATGGTTGTCGGCCGAAATATCGTACCAAGATGTCGAAGTCATCAAGCTGCAAGCCCGTACTCTCATTGGATACCAACTACGATGGGAAAACTTGAAGAATCACACAAGTCTGCTGCTTCCTTTTCACTCTCAGGTGTTTTTTTGAATGGGCACGTAATCGGATGCGGCTTATTTGCTCATTGAAGAAGTGGCAAATAAAAACATCTGAGAAGTCGGAATTAGATTTCCAGTCGATGATGGTATTTTGATTGGGAATCAACGCAAGCCTTCCCCGTTGGAAACGATTGTGTAAGTGGAAAGTGACGAGTTGGACCGTAATTTGGATTCTTGCAGAATAAACCGGTAGACAGTTCTGCGGTCGGTAGGCCCATACTGTCTCCAGTAGTGTTGTGGAGTCCATCTGCTTTGCTTTGATTGTCTTACAAAGCACTGAAGCCCAGTATCAGCACTAGGTTCTAGCAGCTCGTGTTGCCTGCGCCCCAGCGCCGCCTACCTTCTCGGTTTCTTGTTTCGTTCCGATTCAGTCGAAGCGTATCTCAGATTTCAAGTCGTACGGTCGACGACCCACAACTGTTGTTGCGTTCCACGCCCAAAGCAGGTACGCTATTTCTGAGCGACGCACGACGAACGCGCCCATTTATTTACACCGTCTCCGTCGTGTAACTGTCCTCAGATAATGTAGGCTGTGACTGGCTGTCGCCTTCCGGGCATTCCTCCGTTGCTATTACTGTCCTTCCGTCCGTCCGCCAGCTTTCATAAAGAAAATGTCTCCCGCTCTGACACTAAAATGCATCGGAAATAAACGTTTCACTCGGCGGGCCGTGCAGCATTAAATTCGAGTAACCGCGGCTTCGAATTAGAACGAAAGGAAATCCCAGCCACGGAGTAAATTTAGCTCGAAGTCGTAAATGGAATTACGAGGATCCGAATGAGTGCGTTCTTTTATTCGTGCTCTGTTAAATATACAGCTGGGCGGGTTCGATGGCGTCCCCCGGGGAGTCACGTTTCCGTGGTACGCACAGGCGCGCCGGCCGACCGCGCCTGCTGCGTGGCCCCAGCCGGCGGCGGAGATGCAGATCTTCCGAGCTGCGACGCCACCTAATCTTCGCAGCCTTGCTGTAACTCTACACCATAACTCAGAAAATTACAGCAATTAGGTCTTAACACGGATGCCTACCTCTAGCGGTTATTCCCTCGCACCATCCTACTACATCGACGTATTTACTCCGCAAGCCTCTACAGTGTATAGCGGGGATTACATCGAACTAGTGTCATTTATTTTCCTTCCTATTCCATTTGCGTATTGACCGAGAGAAAAATGACTGTCTTTATTACTCTGTACGTGCCCAGCCTCTCTTATCTTAGTCTCAAGATACCTATGCGAAAATTGTGATGGTGGCAGTAAAATGGTTGCACTATCTTCTTCGAGTGCAAGTTCTCTAAACTTACCCAAAAAGGTTGTCTTTCTTCCAAGGATTCCCGTATAAATACTCCGAGCATTTATGCTGCACGTTCGTATGGGATGTTACGGTCCTAGCAATGTGACCCTGAATTCTCTTATCTTAAATTTGTTGTTGTTGTGGTCTTAAGTCCAGAGACTGGTTTGATGCAGCTCTGCATGCTACTCTATCCTGTGCAAGCTTCTTCATCTCCCAATACCTACTGCAACCTACATCCTTCTGAATCTGCTTAGTGTATTCATCTCTTGGTCTCCCTCTACGATTTTTACCCTCCATGCTGCCCTCCAATACTAAATTGGTGATCCCTTGATGCCTCAGAATATGCCCTACCAGCCGATCCCTTCTTCTCTCCAATCCTATTCAATACCTCCTCATTAGTTACGTGATCTACCCACCTTATCTTCAGCATTCTTCTGTAGCACCACATTTCGAAAGCTTCTATTCTCTTCTTGTCTAAACTATTTATCGTCCACGTTTCACTTCCATACATGGCTACACTCCATACAAATACTTTCAGAAACGACTTCCTGAAGCTTAAGTCTATACTCCACGTTAACAAATTTTTTCCTTTCGTTTCCTTGCCATTGCCAGTCTACATTTTATATCCTCTCTACTTCGACAATCATCCGTTATTTTGCTCTCTAAATAGCAAAACTCCTTTACTACTTTAAGTGTCTCATTTCCTAATGTAATTCCGGCAGCATCACCCGATTTAATTCGACTACATTCCATTATCCTCGTTTTGCTTTTGTTGATGTTCATCTTATATCCTTATCTTAAATTTATCCACATTCAATGAGAGCTGCCATTCATCACGTACTGCGAATTGCGAAGTACAGATGAAGGCTTCACGTACTCTATTACGAATGTCATTCTTCAATTATTGGTGTTTGCTGTCACCACTGTTGCCGGCCGGAGTGGCCGAGCGGTTCTAGGCGCTGCAGTCTGGAGCCGCGCGACCACTACGGTCGCAGGTTCGAATCCTGCCTCGGGCATGGATGTGTGTGATGTCCTTAGGTTAGTTAGGTTTAAGTAGTTCTAAGTTCTAGGGGACTGATGACCTCAGAAGTTAAGTCCCATAGTGCTTAGAGCCATTTTTTGTTACCACTGTTGTGTCTATAGAGTTCGCAAATGGTATTCGCTCTTTACCTGAAGGATAGTGCTGCCACCACCTCTTTCTCTTTTACTCTCCAGATAGCTAGCGCAGTGATATATCACCGAACCACTCGAAAGAAGCAGGCTTCAAGTTCCCACATGGCAGTAATGGTTCAGGTTTTGCGTGCTTTTGTTAAATTACTTAAAGCAAATGCTGGAACTGTTCATGATATCTCAATTAATTCCTTGGTGTGCCATCATACAACTGAGGTAGTCTCTAATGGCCCAGTTGTCAACGAGCGACTAATTTCTCACACTCATTCCTTGCGGTGCAGTGTTATTAAAAAAGAAAGAAAATATCAGAAGCTAAATTTGCGAGTTGATATGACACTATATGAATGGCTACAAGCACTCTAAACTCATTTACTTTCGTGACTTTACCGTAACTTATAATACGTCTTAATTTGAATTCAGCGTTGGTTTTCAGCTGCCGTGTAATACAACGCTCTTGTTTAGTGTGAGAAAATCGTGAGTATTATGTTTCTTTTTACTTGTTATTTGATATTCCAGATATAAATTTTTCCCGTAGGTATGAAGTATTTTAATCGTTGAGTGGGCGTTCCTTCTTGCACCAACGCCAACAACTTTAAATGAATATATGTACTCATTTTCTTTTCTTTCAGTTACAGTAGATTCAAATTGCAGTCCTGGCTTCCAGATTATGATTTTACGCGGTGTACCTAAATAATTTCCTACGAATGTCGGGACGCTATCTTTTAACCAGTCAGCTCGAATTTCTTCCCCGCTCATGTCCATCTGAGATACATCGTCTCTAATGATCTCGACGTCGACAGTACATTAAACACTAACTTCCTTTCTTTCCTCTTGAGTTCCAGCTTTTCTTTTAGTGTGTAACAAACAGGAGTAGACAGCTACTACAAACGTAAGTTGCAGTATAATATTAGTGATGGAACTTACGCTGTGGAATGAGTTCACTCGGAAAGTAAAAACCATACTTTGTTGTTAAACTTTGTAAACACATTAGTACTGAGTTGCAGATTTACTGCAGGGAACCTTGCCATCAATGCCTTCATTAAGAACTGAGACCGCAACCTCTATTAGACAGAGAACGAAGAGGTTGAGGTTGACGGAAGGCAATGATGCGATATTTCTTAGAACTGCTTTTGACACCAGTTAGGAGTTAAATCAGTAATCCAGTTTTATTGTATCCATAATATATGATAAACGCATCGAAAGCCAGCAGAGGTGCAAATTGGAATGGTGTTACTGATTCCTGAAGCATGTAACACAATTATTACCGCCCACACTACTTCATAATTCCTCATCTAGTGACGGCCAAGTGCTCTATCGGTGGCGAAACACCTATTTTGTATGGTTAACCTAAATAAGTGCAGACCTTCTCTCATCCTTGTCTGTTTAAGCTGGGGTAGGCTTCTAGCTGTCACCAAGTTGCACGCTCTCACTCGCATTCAAGGCCGCTATCGTCCACAGAAATCCACAGGTTACATTTAAAGTGCCTTCACTGGTGGAATTTACAAAGTACAATTATATCTGAATCAACACGCAAATTGAATCACGAGGTAAGGAAGTACAGTCAGTTCTGAATACCTACTTAAAGCAATGCCTTCCAGAAATAAGTACTATAAAATCGTTTTCCTACTGCTCGTGTTCACAGCCGTCAAATGTCGATTAAAAGAAGTCATAGTTCGACCTGTTTTAAACGAATGGTACTAGGGAAGGTGAGACGAATACTTCGATTTGTTGGAAGGTTCCGGGAAAGTGGGGTGCGTCTGTAAAAGAAATCACATACAAGACGCTAGTGCGACCAATTCTAGAGTATTGTTCCAATGTTTTAAGCCCTATTTGTTTGATGCACCCTCCGCGTGAACTGCATAGTGGCTTGTGAAATATCTAGATGTATATATACAACTGTCAATTGTAGGAGCAACAGATAGCAACAGTTATGTCTAAGCTTTTACATTTGACAGTTAGCCCGTTTCCCCGCGCCTGTCTTCCATTTCCTTATCCTGTAACTGTGTAGGTGTGGACTGACTTAGTCCTTTCTCTGCGTTGTCCTACGCGCGGGAATATAAGAAATTAAGTTTAGGTTAAATTTGGCTAATAGTGGTGAATAAAGCATATTTTCTTCCAAAATAAAGTCAGTCGTCAGCTGACGGGGAAAAAATTTATACCACAGTCACTGGGCAAGTGACAGCTATGAAGAGAATCATATAAAGCAGCTTTTTCAAATAATATACTTCTTCAATATTGCAAAATGATGCTTGAGTTTTCTAAGAACAAGGATCACCCAGCAGATACGCCGTGCAGGAAGAAAGTAAATTTAAATGCCTGTGGTCATCAAAAGTCTCAGAGTTAACATTTAATTACTAGGGGTATCTACAGCACCATCTACATTCATATTCCGCATATCACCGTATGGTGTGTGGCGGAGGGTATCTGATACCACTACTAGTCACTTCCTTTCCACCCCACCCATAAAAAGAGCGAAGGAGAAACGAGTGGCTCTATGCCTCCCTAGGAGCCCTAATTTCTATTATGTTCATGCCAGTAGAATAGTTCTGCGCTCAACTTCAAGTGTCGGTTTTTTAAATTTTCTCAATAGTTTTCCAGGAAAAGAACGTAGTCTTCCCTAGAGGAATTCCAGCTTGAGTTCACGTAACACCTCCGTAACACTCGCGTGTTGATAGGACCTACCGGTAACGAATGTAGCAGCCCACCTCTGGATCGCTTCGATCTCTTCCTTTAACCAAGTCTGGTGGGGATCCCAAACACTTGAACAGTACTCAACAATGGGTCGCACTAGTGGCTCCTTTACAGATGAACCACACTTTCCTAAAATTCTCGCAATAAATCAAAGACGACCATTCGCCTTCCCTGCTACTGTCCTTACATACTCGTTTCATTACACATCGCTTTACAACGTTAGGCCTAGATATTTAGTCGACTTGACTGGGTCAAGCAGCCCACTGTTAATGCTGTATTCGAACAGTACGGGATGTTTTTCCAATTTCTCCGCAGTAACTTTTATTATTTTACATTTAGAGCAAGCGGCCATTTATCGGACCAACTAGTAATTTTGGCTAAGTCATCTTGTTTCCTCCTGCAGTCACTCAACAACGACAGCTTCATGTACACCACAGCATCGTCAGCATATAGCCGCAGATTACTGCTCACCATGTC
Organism: Schistocerca piceifrons; assembly: GCF_021461385.2. NCBI lineage: Eukaryota > Metazoa > Arthropoda > Insecta > Orthoptera > Acrididae > Schistocerca > Schistocerca piceifrons. The sequence goes on along the minus strand of NC_060149.1, from coordinate 233,182,801 downwards.
CATCAGATCATTTATGTATATAGAAAACAGCAGCGGTCCTATCACACTTCTCATGAGCGCTCCTGATGATACCTTTGGCCCCCATGGACACTCACCGTTGAGGACAACCTACAGAGTTCTATCACTTCAGAAGTCTTCGAGCCACTCACATACCTGGAAACCTATTTCATATGCTCTTACACTCGATACAAGTCTACAGCGGGACACCATGTGAAATACTTTCCGGAAATTTAGGAATATGGAATCTGCCTATTGCCCTTCATCCATGGTTTGCAGGATGTCATGTGAGAAAAGGGCAAGCTGAGTTTCGCACGAGCGATGACTTCTAAATCAATCCTGATTTGTGGGCAGAAGTTCTTCCGTCTCAAGGTAGTTTAATATATTCGAAATGAGAATAGGTTCAAGAATTCTGCAGCAAACTGCGCTCGTAGGTGATTTCCATTCCTTTCTCTTTCATTAATGCCATATTCAGAAGGAACTGTACACAGTTATCTCAAGAGATAATGGTAGAATCAGAACAGCCATCTTCGCCACGTGTAGCAGTGAATCTTCCAATATTCTTTCATCTTAAGCGTGGCGCATGTTAAGGCTACTTATTAAGATCATGCTCTCGTTAATGGTGGTCTCATAAAGGCAGCCGGCCGCGGTGGCCGTTCGGTTCTGGCGCTGCAGTCCGGAACCGCGGGACTGCTACGGTCGCAGGTTCGAATCCTGCCTCGGGCATGGGTGTGTGTGATGTCCTTAGGTTAGTTAGGTTTAAGTAGTTCTAAGTTCTAGGGGACTTATGACCTAAGATGTTGAGTCCCATAGTGCTCAGAGCCATTTGAACCATTTATATAAATGCAGCTTCGAATTTCTTGCCGGGTACTTGTCATGTCTGAACGGAAGCTCGCTGACAATTGAAATCACGACATCCACACAGCATCAACCATTATTAGACTTCTTGTTGTAGAAATGCTGACCGCAATAAGGTGCAAAGAACTGTTGTAAAAAATCTTGCATACTTTGCTTAAGTTTATTCTGTTATGTTATACGGGATCGTATTCTGAGGTAACTCGTCAAACCGAGCAAAAGTTCGTAGCGCGCAAAAACGTGCAATAAGACTCAATTACGGTGTTAATCCAAAAACATTATGTAGAAACTTGCTCAAGGAACTCTATATTCTAACCGCTGCTTCTCAGTACATTTATTCCTTAATGAAGTTTGTTGCAAGTAATATATCTCTATTCCCAACCAATATCTCAATACATAGTATCAATACTAGGAATAAGAACAACCTACATAAAGACCTAAAATCACTTACGTTGGTCCAGAAAGGAGTACAATATTCAGGGACACACATTTTTAATAAATTGCCAGCAACAATTAAAAACTTGGTTTCAGGTAAAGCACAGTTCAAACAGAGTTTGAAAGAATTTTTGATAGGCAACTCTTTCTACTCTGTAGATGAACAGGGACTGTTAGACCAGCTTAAGTAAAAACTGTGTATTAGATTTCAGTTTTGGCAGCTCTTGCTCATAACAGTCAGAATTAGGTATTTTGTGTATGATAAATTTAATGAAAGTGCATAACTACGTTTCATTCTCTCAGTTTATTAATTCTGTAAATATTAGTAGTTCCAGTTTACTGTAAAGTATTCTGCTATTTTGACAATCTCCTGACAAATGATCAGTGTGAGTGAGTATTATATTCAGATGTTTTATGTTATACGTTCTGACGTGTTCTACACCCATGAGAATCATCTCTATGTAATGAAAACTGAATCGAATCGAATAAACTATTCATTATGTTTCCTGTGGATTTCTTATCTGTAGTTCTCTCTTGGAGAGGGAAGTTCCTTTTGAATTCCATTCTTCTTTGATCTTTCCCGTGCAGTCAGCTGTTTAACCAGAGATTCTATACGACTGTTTAACCAGAGATTCTATACAACAGAAGAAGCAGGTGATTTTTCGGTCTCGCATTAAATGGCATGTCCTTAAATGAAACATATGTTATCATAGAAGGAGCTACATCTAGCTTCTTTGACCCATAAATAATTTCACTCAATACAAGCAAGGATGTAGAATTTCTATGAACTCGTGTTTTCGACGGGTCAGTTTTGGGGGAGATTATCACATGCAAAAAGCTACATTTCCTCTACACTTGATCACTGTACCTCTCCTGTACATAAATAAGGATTATAATTATTCTCTAGTATTAGAAAAGCCTGGGATAAACGACAAGAGGCAAATGTGCATAGAAACACTGAGCGATGGTACGTTAGATAGATGCATATTTTGGATATCTGTCCATTACATCGAAGTTGTGTGGGGTATTGCATTTTTCTGATGAACAGGATGTCAGACTGTTGGATTCGGTGACTGATAATGGCGCTCTTCTTCACTCTTATTCAATTTGTTGGTTAGCATGAGGCACGAAATAAAAGTCGCTATCATAGTTTCAACGATACTTCGATGTTAAAACGCAAATGCATCATTACGGCTTTCTGTTACCTTTCCTTCAGTTGGAAAGCTCTGCACTCTGAAACTCACTGATTCTGTTTACATAATTTTCCGCTCTGTGTTCGAATCTGCAAACACTAAACTTGCGTGTCTTTGTACGTCTGCTACTCAGTATCCTTTAGGTTGATGCCCAATCAGTGTTTCGCTGTACATCCGCTCAGATGTAGCTCTATGGTATCGTGACGTTGTGCACTCTCAGACTCCTCGTTTTTCCTATTGGAACATTTCTCACCCCTTCACAACTCAGTATTTATTGATCCTAATTTTTACTTTAAATTGTGCTGCTCGGTCTTGAGAAACATTTGATCAGAAGTGCTTAAAATACTACGTAACACCCAAACAAGCAATCGACTGCACGCTGGTAACACGACAACTGATGCAGCTTGTGCCATAAATAGTATGATACACGATCAGCTAAGTTGTCATAAATTCCCTGTGCAACACACAATTTTTTCTCGCCGATCATGCGATTCTACATAATGTATTTTATCCCGACGCTATAGCGCAACAAGATGGGCTTCTCGTAGCAATGTAGTGATAGGTCAACAACTCCAGCAGTCTCAAAACATACCGCTGCGCCTTTTAGATTATTCCTAAGCACGCGGCAGAAAGTCAGAGCAGTACCATGATAACTGTATCGTTAGGGGTAGCACAATAATCACCTGTCAATTTGTGTCACTTTTGCTCTTAATTTTTGTTCACGGTTACTCGCAGGTAGCTAAGCATCACTCTAGTCTGCCAAAATAAATAAACAAGTGTGTTGCTTCTTACTTCTTTTTTTAAAAAAAGACAGAAAAACTTTTTGGGGTTACTAAATAATTTATGTTACGTATTTAACAATAGCTTATAAATACGTCAGAGTGTTAGTAGGAGCTAGAATGTGACCTTTATCACGCAGATGTGCAATACGTGCGGATCGTAGATAGCTGCCTGCCTTCTTCAGCCCAGCAGTTTTCTCCCAGTGAGTCAGCACGAACACCTCTGGTTAGGTCAGTCGCGTTACTCATAAGGCCTTCCGTGATTCTCCAACACCAGCAGCGGCAAAAAACTAAAATCACTTTCCCTCATTTTATTTTATGTTTTTCACTCAGCAATAATTTAGGCAGTCCTACGTTGGCTACAGCATGAGCAGTTGTAGCTTAGGTGTGTTTAAAATTCACCCATACCCGAAGTCTCGACAGAATAAGCTGCGTACTGAGGTCGTGGTCATTAATTCGAAGTATCCAGTAGATACCGCAGTGGTGAAATCCGTTGCTGGTTTTCAGGAGCAGCGGGATTGAAAACTTCGCCCGCCGAGACAAGTATGAGTCATATACTATTTCCTTAAATCAGTGCAAGCGAATGCTATAAGTTCCTTATATCGCTACATTATCTCATCTGTCTCCAACTGAGATAGTACTTTGTTTCTAACTACCACGCTGTTAGCGAGAGTTAAACCATAGATTTTCTTCCTCGACCACTGGAATCGTAAGGATGGGGTAGAAATATCGGCCAGTTGGCTGTGGGAGTTTTACCACGGGTTTCAGTTAATTTATTCGCGTTAATTTTACTGCTATTCCTTCGACGAATCTCTGATCGATTCGTTCCCATATCCTTGCTAGGTCAAGGCAGTTTCGCGTCCTTAGAGACGTTGATTGGATGTAGAACTCTAATCTTTTCTCGCTCCTCCTCACTTGTTGCTGCCATGCCACCTCTCAGCTTTTTAAATCACACGCGCTGAAGGAGGATGATTTGATAGCTGACTTTTTTAAAGGTCAAATTATTATGTCAGATTTTTCGTTTTTTATCCCTGCTCGATAGTGAATGTTTCCTTAGGACTTGAAATAGCAATCGGCTCATCTGTATGTGAAAAGCGGCAACCCGATCAGAGTTACGGATTCAGTATTAAACTTCAGGTTCTCAAAGCAACTTGATGAGCTGATTATTAGGTTGGTGGAAGGCAAGAGCGTATCACGTGCAACAGAACCATGCCTCGGAATACGCTGTAGCGTACATGTTGGATTTCCAGCTGTTAACTGCTCTGCAAACTTTGGACAGAGGAAAAAGTTTCACTATTACTAATAAAGAAATTACCCGATATTTGCACAGACAACCAGAGCAGATACAATAGTCATAATCTCTGATAGTATGCCAGCCCTAAAACAGATTAGAAACCATCATAACAGTTGTGCCAATCCCATAGTTGCAGCAATTATAGTCGTTGTGATTCGGGTGCAGAGGAACTGTCGCAACATGTTGTTGGTATGGATGAAAGGCCACTCTGGAATACCTGGAAATTAAAAAGTAAATGTCCTGGCAAAGTAGGCATCTCTGCATTGAGCTATTAAGTATAATAAATTCCCTCCTACAGATATGATACCCATGCTCAGAAAGCGGTTCTCATCGGACTGCCAAGAGGAATGGTCGTGGACATTTAAAATCAAACGCAGTCAGTACGCACTAATTCATTTCGCGATACCAAGAGTAGTATGGTATAATAAGACACAAACATCGAAGAGCTTCACGACAGCTGTAGCACGGCTGAAATTTAATTATTGGAAATTCAACAAAAACCTCTATCGACTCAACCGAAGTGCCAATCCCTCCATGTGTTTGTGGAGAGGAAGAAGACCCAAACCATATAACAGTCCTACAATGTCCTCGGAACACGTATCACATCAACGTCCTTGTAAGTAACGTTCGGGCTCTTCGTCATCAGTTCCCAAGCAGCCTCCAAACCTTTCTAGCATCCAACGATACAGCAACGTAGAAAATACTATACGAGTTCGTCAACAGTGTCAACATCCAGATATAGTTCCCAGTGTTTCGGAATACTGGTGTAACTACAAGTATGGTTGTAATAACCAAATCTGGTTACTGTATGCTGTTCGTAAGTTCTGTCTTGATGGTACTTATAGACCTGCACTAATATCCAATTCTCTATCCGCAGCTTTGAAACAGTACTTACAAGACACACAGAAGAAATTTTTATTGTTAATTTAGGTACATAGTATTCATTACGGATTGAACTGCGAATATCCCAAATGTGTACTAACGGCCATTAATCATTTCTTATTGTGTTACCAGTAGGATCTTTATAGCGTACCATCTTTGTATATGCTGTGTTACATTTTCGTCTTGTTCACTCGTTACAGTATACTGTGGATGTAAAACTTGTTTTATGTCGGAATCTGTCCTTTGTTAAACCTATGTAACTTCATACAAGGGTACGACTTAAACTAACGTAGGAGAGACCGAGGCAGAGCTGCCCGCATAACGTTTGGGACAAATTTTTGAGGTTTCAACGATGAAGAAACTTTTCACAAAAATTAGGAACCGTTTAGGCAAACATTTTTGTAATACAATTCGCAAATGAAGATAACATAAAAATAATATATTTCGGTTGTTATATCAATAAACTAATAAAATGTCTTTAAGTCCTTGCTTTTTTAAATTTCTTCGATAACACGTCTTAGAGATAAGCTGGGCTTCATCGTTCTCACTGTCTATGCCACTACACGAGCTATGAGCCCACTGCGTGAACTTCCGACATGCAATCGCACCCTCAGTTGAAGTGGAATATAATTCGTTGCAATATATACATACCGCCTCTTCGTCGACTTCGGATGTTTCTTTTTCTGTAGAGACAATTTTTTTTCTTTTGTTCTCCTTTTCTTTGATTGAAGAGCTTTCCCTTTCACTTTTTTCTTCTCTTCTCGAGTTAGCTGCCTGAATCTTGCTCTCTTCTCTTTACCTTCTTTAGCCTCCAGGGATTTTTGACCGCTTCTCGAACCGCATTCATGTAGAGAGATGATGTGAGTACAGCGAGGTTACCTCTTTCTTGTCACTCGTTTCTGCCGTGGTGTAAATCTGGGTCCTGGTGTAACATTTTCCGGGCTAAAAGTAGGGAAGCTTGATCCAGTTGAGTTAATGATGGATGCAGTTTCTTCGTGGACCAGTTTTATCTCTCTGTTTTCCGTACATAGTGACGTACCATCTGCAAACGAGAAAGACAAAACATGCGGTAGAAACCGTCAAATGAAGAATAAAAAGGGACCTGGGTGGAACGGACTATGCCGGTAGGCCATTTCGCCCCAAATCTATTGAGAAAATATTGCCGTGCGAAGTGGTCGCCATGTCACGGCCCCTCCCGCCGGAGGTTCGAGTCCTCCCTTGGGCATGGGTGTGTGTGTTGTTCTTAGCGTTAAGTTAGTTTAAGTAGTGTGTAAGTCTAGGAACTGATGACCTTAACAGTTTGGTCCCTTAGGAATTCACACACATTTGAACATTTGAGAAAATATTCACATTTTTGCAACTGCATTGTATAAAAGCATAGCTAATAATATGCTAGTTTCAGGTTGGCTAAACATTGACTGCGAAGAAAAAATTATGACAGTCTTACCTCAGTTGGAAACGATCCGGTAAGTTGTTATAGAACAGGGAATTCGCTCATTTTTATAGGCGGACTTCGTAACTGGCGGGACAGCAGCAGCAACGCGCTAAACCGTAAAACGTTTGTTCTTTGGGGTCCGCAGTGCAAAATATGTCCTCTGATGACATGATTATTATGAATATCAGTCAACTACACTGCTCTTTAAATGGTTTTTATTTTATAAATTACTCACGATGAGCCCATTTCGGCATACTACCTCATCAGGTGCTCTTACACGTAATGTCACTACTGTCATGTCCTGTCTCTTGTTTTTAGAACTATTAGTTTCTCCTGAGATGTACGTTGGAGACGTATATCTGACTTTGGTCGGTTTTTGTGGATTCACAGTCATACAAGCTGTCAAGAGAAAAACTATGCAACTCTGCTAGGCGTCTTTTTTTAAATGAACGATAAGGTTTTCATTTCAGTGACAATATTTTCTTCTTCTGTAGCTTCTTTTTCATATTCTTACTTCTTCTTCTTCTTCTTCTTCCTCTTCTTCTTCTGACACGGATGAGTCCTACGGGCCTTTCTTATGTGAAGACCATCTATCAACGTTCCCTTGTAGTCTTCCCACATTTCTTTGGCCAGCTGGTCTGTAGTTCGACAGACTTTGTGGTATTTGCCTTTCACAAATCCACGCAGCATCATATGTTTTGTTTACATTGTTCAGATATTTTAGAAATCTTAAGATTCTATTGAATGGGGCGGTTTTCTTTTTTGTCCTTTGTAGTCGATAAAACTTTATCATTGGTCTTAACAAGGTCATTTCTGAAATTTCGATATTTGTGTGTGCACCATGTTTGTAAGAGTATAACTGCTTTAGGCTTGTAATCGGTTCTATAGAATTCGGAGATTGTTTCTACGCTCTCCTAAGAGTTTGTCATATCGTTAGACATCTTTATTTCATGATGTTTTTCTCTCCGCTGCTGATATGTAGCATCCAAAGTATTGTATGGTGTAAGACTTTTCAATTACAAATCTGTTTAGCGTCATGAGGGACGAAAGAAGAGTAAATAATTGTCGAGCATCTCCAATTTGCATGTGTGTATCAATAACGTGCGATTCACATTCGAGTAGAAGAGTGAGAACAGTGTACTAGGCTAACTCGAAACCAATGAGGCGTCATTTACGTGGTCTATGCCGAATGTTCGCTGCATGGCTAGTAGCTGTGCGAGGAGACTACGTGTGCGGCGAGAATAGTAGCATGCCGGCGGGCAACGACCGAGGCGTGACCCAGTTGCAGCGCTCACATCGTCTACTCATTAACAACACTCGCCAACGCGTTTATGCGCTACGTCTCACTTCAGCTTCGAGGCACATGCAAAATCTTGTGACACCTGTGCTCTTCAACCGAGGGACAAATCTGTCGTGACAGCCACTTTTCATGTGAGGGTCTACAGAAAACGGCCAGCTCTGGAAAACGGTTGCTGCGAGCGCGAAGAACAAAGTTAACGGGATGCTTCTCAGTAGCAGCTACGTTCGCAATAGCACTTGTAACTGCATCTGAAGGGGACGACACAAAGTCGATATTCCGTTGGAGTACAGTGATCGCAGTTTGTGAGCCCGCGATAATTGCCGGCGTTTAGGAGATTCACACTTGCCACGTAGTCCATTAACCGACCGGTATATTCCGTCCAACGTGCCTTTTGCGGATTAATTAAGTTCTTTCCACTTAATGACAAGGGTACAATCTTTTCTAAAACGTTTCAGCTCAGAAAACTGGTTACAGGAAACATGGAGGCATGCCTCCGAATGATTTATGAGAAGTATATCATTATACAACTTCGTGTGGTGTCGGATTGAAGTCAGTGACACTGAAACACTGTTCAGCTATGATGTCATATTGGCCTGACTGTTCCTTGGTATATTTTTTCCCCTTTTATGATTAAATTTTTTTTAAGTCTCAGACGATTCGTGCATGAAGTCTCTAATTACTTAACAATCACGTTAAACTGAACCTTAAACCTGAACGTTAATGATGACAATCAACCATTATAGAATGTTCTTTCAAAGTCATTATCATCAAATAATATCTTGTTAACCACGTTATTAGAAACTGTTACGATTTACTAACAATACAATGTAAATCTATGCTCTGTACTAAACTATCGTAGTGAAGAGACGCTTGGCTCCGTCATATATTTTCAGAATAACCACAGAATCCACCGAGCGAGGTGGCGCAGTCGCTAGCACACTGGTCTCGTATTCGGGAGGACGACGGTTCAGTCTCGCGTCCGGCCATTCTGATTAAGGTTTTCCGTGACTTCCTTATATCACTCCAGGCCAATGCCGGGAGGGTTCCTTTCTTTGAAAGGGCACGGCCGACTTCCTTCCCCGTCCTTCCTTAATCCGATGAGATCGATGACCTCGCTGTCTGGTCTCCTCCCCCAAACAACCCCCCTCCCCCCCTACCCAACCAGAGATTCCACAGTATAACGGGCGAAATGTCCAAATGTCAGCACTGACACAAATAAAACAATTTCGGCAAGCAAAGTGACTGACGACATCTGATTGAAAGGTTAATGATATTCTAGGATAATTACAGTGATCGGTGGTATTCACTTCAAGGACTGATGCTTAACGAGCTATGGTGCTACTGGTTATGGCACGCCATTACCTTCCTTCGGCAAGTGAGCATGTTCAACCTGCCAGTGTTGAAGCGCAACTTACAGTTTCTGCAATCCGAACGATGGTACAATTTTTGAGATGCAAAAAGTTGTGCCTCAGACTGACACTTTCAGGGTGACAATAAGTCCTAGGATCAAGTGGGATGACCCTCAAAACCGTTGAATCCCATAAAACTTAACTATAGGTTTAATAATTTAGAATATTTGTTGGAATGCAAGCTTGGTACCATTAGCTCTAAACTCTTGATACCTTAGAGTTTTAAAATTGGGAAAAAGATGTAATTGAGACCTACTGTGATAAAACGATCTAATATTTGAAAAACCAGAGGAAATTAGAACTAATCCGATGAAATTAGAGAAGATGAGCTAAACAAATAAAAACTGTTATCCTAAAGTGGACAGACTCACACGTGAAGGTTAGATTTTTGGAATTAAAGAACAGAAAAATTACGTGTTATGTTATCGTCTGCTTTCCTTCAAGTGATAAGGCTACAATGCATTCAGTAATCGCTGGAACTCAGAGTGCCCTTGTCCACTTCCATAGCCGAAGCCGCTAACGCATGCGTGTGCGGTGGCGCCGGAGTCGAAGGTAACCGATTTGAATCCTGGTGGTGAAAGTAATTCAGTGTCTTGCATTAAATTATGGTCATCTCTTGAAATGTTTCATGGAGTGAAGGATGTAAGACTGTTAATGATGACTCCTTGGTGATATTCAAGAGGTGTAGGCTATACACTGACGCCATTTTCACCTATCCCTTCTCACTCCGCCGGCCGCGGTGGCCGATCGGTTCTAGGCGCTACAGTCCAGAACCGCGCTACTGCTACGGTCGCAGGTTCGAATCCTGCATCGGGTATGGATGTGTGTGATGTCCTTAGGTTAGTTAGGTTTAAGTAGTTCTAAGTTCTAGGGGACTGATTACCTCAGATGTTAAGTCCCATAGTGCTCAGAGCCTTCTCACTCCTCGTGAACAACAACACAAACATAACTCTAAACTCTACACGCACACTAGAAGCACCTACACGAGACAGGAAAACTTAAGACAAAACACACTTTGCGAAGGAAAGGGGCCACGATGCGTAAGGAAGAAAAGCTTTTTCCAATTTAGGCGGCTAAACAAACTGTCGAAAGTCTACCAGCCAACTGTGTCCACGACTTTATCTTTTTAGTGCATCCTTTACTAAAGCCTGCTGGAATTATTCAGAACCTTCTTTTGTTAATTGGCTTTTGATACTAAACGCGTATAGCTAGTGTGGACATTAATTTACATTACATATTAGTAACATAGGTGTATTTCGTACTAAACAGCTTATGGATTTCTCTAATATTTCACAGATTAATGGCAGTCATTTCCAAGAAAGTAACGATACACGAATTGGCATTATTTTTAAAGGAAACCATAGCAAAAAATGAGAGGTAATGCCTTAGCCGTTGTTACAGTCACGCTTCTGTGTATGTCTGCGTATCACTTAACAGCAATAGCAGGCCATTTGCAGATGGAATGCCCAGAGCGTGACGTGAACTGAGCGGCGCCTCTCCTCGAATCTGTTGCAAAGAAGAAGAAACGAATTACGCTCCAGCGCGCGCCGCTCCTTGACTGCTTGCTATGGCTGCTGCTTCGCAGACTGCCGGAAAATTTGAATTCGTCGTCCACGAATTATTATCACGCCCTATTTCTGGAAACTTAGCAGCTGTGGGGTCTCGAAGAACACCACCGACCAGCACTTAGAAATTTGGAAATTTGTGGTAAGGTCTTATGAGACCAAACTACTGAGGTCATCGGCCCCTATGCTTACACACTACTGAATCTAACTTACACTAAGGACGACACACACACACCCGTGCCCGAGAGAGGACTCTAACCTCTGACGGGAGGAGCACTTACAAACCTTGAATGTGGACATTCGGATTCTTCTAGAGGAAGAAGGTCGCAGAAGATATGAAATATGAAACTGGCATAATGTAGTGCGAAAGTTATAAGTTACAAAATGGCTCCTCAACGACAGATTATCTCATTGATGATCATAACATTTCACTTTTAACTGCTGCCTTATGGTTGTAATTACATGATCGCTCATCCATATTTCGCAGTTTAAATTTCTCCTCTGCATCTTTGAGTATCGATAGGAACACTTTGTTTTCATATTATAAGCAAAACCGCAACAATAAATCCGTCCAGTCTCTGCTGAGAAGGATTTTTTCGGCGTTTATGGCAACAGAACAATAGCAAATTTCTGTTATTGGCTTTTCAAGTAATATCTGGGGATGGGAGAAGGAGAGCGTCTGATTCCGAAAATGGGATCCGTTCTGATGTTCTTGACTGGTAGATAACTTATATCAGTGAAAAGAATGCAGCAGTCTATAAAGCCGTTGACGTTCAAGAAGCATTATTTTCGACGTCTTGGGAAGGTTCCTACCACCAATCTTAACAAGATGCTAATAAATATTTTTCCATACATTATTAGGAATTTTGTTCGTCACGAACTGTACCTTAACATTAATTTTCTTGTCGTTTTGGTACTTCAAGTAGAATCAACGTCAAAGCTTTCAAAAGAAATATGTTTCCATTTTGACAAGGACGCAGCGATTATGGCTTACCTTTCAGGCATAGAAACTTTGAGAATACGGTCGAATTCGTGTAGGTTACAGTCACGTTGATCTGTGACAGTTGTTGCAAACGGCAAATGGCTTGAAATGAGAGGCTTCATGTTCAGCTGTAAAATACCTATTTCCGTTCCTAGAAAGGAGCCTCTTACTTGATACTTCAGATTTTATGCAGAATGATTTCATAGGTATATTGTGTGTATTTTCATATAATTTAACGTATTTCTTTCCCTGTACCGATATTTCCTTGACCAGTTTTTGCTTGCATAAGAGTAGCTTCATTCATGCAAAACATTTTCCAAGTTAAAATGTCGGTGTCCGACAAAACTTCCAAACCACCATAATATGCTTGTTAATCGGATAAAGCTGCAACAATGAACCACTTATTTCCTTCAAACAAAGCACATACTAATAAACTGAGGTCGATAAGGGTGTAAACTGAAGCAATGACTTAAAACTTGTGCCGCGGATGCTACTTGAAACCGCGTCTTCTGCTTACTAGGCAGACGTGCAAGTCCCGACCATTGCACAAATTTTAATTCATTGCTTCAGCTTCTGTCCTTATCGAAGATAAAGTTGAGACTGAAATGTCTCCAGGAAAATGTAATTCTATCACATCAGAATGTAGTATAAATGACATCTTCTAAGCACACGTGGTCCAACAGTAAATTTCTGATGCCCGGCACTTGCTAAATTAACTGTAAATGCTTTTAATGATTCATATAATGGAAAATACCTGTGCCGACGTCATCAACTAATAGGTACTTTGAACTCGTTAAAACGGCAATGTTTATGGTTAAATCGTAGAAAAACTAGGTTTCTATTAACGTCACGAAGAGGGGCAGATCACGGTAAAGCAACGGCTTCGTCTTCATGCGGAGCTTCGGTCCCGCCAACCCGGTTTCAGTTTCTCCACCTTCCCGGGAAATGCTTCGGCTGAAATCTTGAAGCTGCGGCATTCCGCCGTCACATCACACGCGCGGTACTGCAGTGACAACACCAGTGTTGCTTTATCCAGGCAACAAGTGGTCCCGAGTTTGAATATCACCCAAGTCGTACGTTACGCTTTTGGCAACGCATCCGTTGACTCCGCCTCAGTCACATTCGTACTGGGGCACTCCGTGGCAAACAACCCTCACCTAAAATTTTACCGTGCAAGCCAACGATATGGGAAAAAACTGAATCCTCGCGAATCGACGAGCTTGTAATCGAGATCCTTAATCTCTGCACTCTCACCCCGTCCTAAGCGGGTAAACCAATTTTGCTCCTCTAATACTTAGGCGTAATACATGGAGGCAGTAGAGCTATTTTATAGTCGAGAGTGAATGCTGGTATAGGAAGGTGGGTAAATGATTAACTCTTTCACCACCAATTGCTTTCAGAGTGAAAGACATTATATCATGGTTATTTTAATTAATGTCAGAGTCAGAAGTATACTCGCCCAGGTACCCACGTGTGTCCAAAGTGTCACTTCCGGAACGGGTTGGTGCGCCGGCCCTGCATCGAATCCGACCGGCGGATTAACGACGAGGCTTAGTGTGAAGATTTGGATGAGGTTTTTAGGCAGTTTCCCAGAGTCCACTAGGTGAATACTAGCCTGGCACCCAAGCACAGCCTCTGTTACACGATTCACAAACATTTAGAAGCATTCGCTTGCTTTCACACGAGTAACACTAAATGCAGACAGTTGAGGTACACATATTCCGTCCCGGGAGGTAACGGGGTTGCGGCAGGAGGGGCATCTCAAATGGTTCAAATGGCTCTGAGCACTATGGGACTTAACTTCTGAGGTCATCAGTCCCCTAGAACTTAGAACTGCTTAAACCTAACTAACCGAAGGACATCACACACATCCATGCCCGAGGCAGGATTCGAACCTGCGACCGTAGCGGTCACGCGGTTCCAGACTGAAGCGGAGGGGCATCTGGCCACCCCTTAAACTAACCATGCCAAATCCATAAACAACCATGCCGACCCTGCGCCGATGCGGGAAAACGCACAAGAAAAAGAAGTCATCGTCAGAAATAACAGTACGAAAAAAATATTTCCTGCCGTTTCGTTTCCCAACACGGGGAGGGATAGGGCATATGTGTCCCACTGGTATTTGGACGTGGGACCTATATGTCCAAGTAATGAAATGAATCATCATCCTGTATATGGATTTATGATATACGTTTCCAGAAAAGCACTTGGATGGCATCCGTGGTTACAAATATTTTATGTTTCAGTAAATTATTTCAAATGACAAACTCTTTATTACTACATAAAAATTGGAATGTTCTAAGTGACAGTGACGTCGGTCCTCATAGTTGTGATGAGGGTACATACCAAGAACATGCAGCAAATTCCAAGTGGTTCTCTGATAATCTGCCTAATGGTAGTGAAAGGATTAAAACACTGGACATGTATTCGGGAGGAACGAAGTCAAATCCTTGTCTAAATTTAATGATTTCAGTTTTTCGTGGTTTTCCAGCTGTTTCTTTAACTAGTTCATGTATGTTTCCGTATCCCCATTCCAAGCTCTTTGGCAACAGAGCTGTTAGTCTATGTACAACAGTCTCGCTGTATGCGAGACGTTGAACTGTACTTTTCATATTTGTTAATTCTGATTCTCTAAGTTTCACAAATCTCCCGCTAGAAGTATGTTCTCTTTCCTGCGAAAATTCCGTTGGAATCCATTGCACATCTACCTAGTATCAAACCACCGTCTTCATCTTCTTTCAGGCTGATTTGGTGAGGTTCTGTAAGTTCGAACAGTTTTCAACAACGCATCAATCAATCCTTCAACATCCGCAGCTCGTGGTCGTGCGGTAGCGTTCTCGCTTCCCGGGTTCCCGGGTTCGATTCCCGGCGGGGTCAGGGATTTTCTCTGCCTCGTGATGACTGGGTGTTGTGTGCTGTCCATAGGTTAGTTAGGTTTAAGTAGTTCTAAGTTCTAGGGGACTGATGACCATAGATGTTAAGTCCCATAGTGCTCAGAGCCATTTGAATCTTTCAACGCAGTGGTCGTTGAAAATGCGGTAGAGTTCCAGATTTTTTATCGCTTCATAACGCTTTTATCGCTTCATAACGCTACTCTCGGGTGTTTTTAATAGATGCGACAGAGTGAGAAAAAGTTAGCCCGCAGTCTAGAGTGCTGATGTACAACGAGGTCAAGCAACTTCTGAATGTAATTCGTATTCAAATGATTGTACGTAGTGTGAGGTAACTCAATACGTTGGCCGGAATAATTTTACACCATAGCATCGAAGTCGCAGATCTAAATCGAGTCAGGCTGCCCTTCTCCGATTCCAGCGAAAGCTCAAGGTTCTTTCCATTCTGTTGTATCAGTCGAATGCGAAACGTAATTATTTTAGTGGCAATATTGGTGACACACTGTCGTAGTGGAGATGCATAGACGTAAGCTCTGAAGTAACTTTACTACTTATTTCTTTCATATGAACCCTGCTCGAAAAACGAAACTCGCAAAAGAGGAAAGAGAAGTAATAATTCAAGATTCTTGCAGAGGCAAATTCCGTCCAAGGCTCTAAATCGGAGTGTTGACAGTTTGCTAAATGCACTCAGATAAAGCATGTTATCGGGGGAACTCTCATTCGTCATTCTCATGAGCCCACAAACTTCCCGTACATCTTTTTACTTACGGCTAAATGATGTAAGCTTAGATATAACAGCGTAAAGAATCGATTATGTCTCCCTATGAGTATTTAGGTTATTCGAAAGAAAGCATTTCTGCTAGTTTTACTTGTCCTCAAAATCTTCCACGCTCTTTCGATTGTATTGGGCTGTATTAGAAAAGAACGCAATCGCACAGGGCGAGATGATAAGGCTTCAGATTCTCAGCACTTCTCACTGACAGTACTACATTACATCGCTTGCTGTTACACCGACTTCATTGCGTTTCTGAGGTGCTGTTGTAAAAAATTAATTGGGCAGATAAAACACACATTCAGACGAGGCTGCTATCAGTAATGTCTTAAAATCTTTTCCTTTGCATAATACGCCACACCACACACACACACACACACACACACACACACACACAGACTGACTGACTCATAGATTTCGCAGGAGAACTTCTGTAAAGTTTGGAAGGTAGGAGACGAGGTACTGGCAGAAGTAAAGCTGTGAGTACCGGGCGTGAGTCGTGCTTCGGTAGCTCAGTTGGTAGAGCACTTTCCCGCGAAAGGCAAAGGTCCCGAGTTCGAGTCTCGGTCGGGCACACAGTTTTAATCTGCCAGGAAGTTTCATTCACTCCGACTTTCATGACCTTGAGCCTTTCCTTCCTTCCAGTTATCGACTTCATTTTCTTTATCGTTCATGTCTCGGATTTACACCATATTCACAGTTTCCTCTTCAGCTGTTAGCGGATATAAAATTCTTTCAATTTTTTGTGTTTATATTGTTGTACTTGTTTCCTATTTCGTAGGTAGCCTGCCATATGTTCTCTTTACCTCTCATTTTTTTCTCCTGTCTCTTTGTTTCGTAGTATGGAAATCCTCACCATCGAATCACAAAAACATTTTTATTGCCGTGAGTGACCCTCTATTATCTTCTTCACTATGAATGTGTTTTTTCGATATCTGCACATCAGTAATGATAATTATTTTCAACATACTCGTTCATGCTATTAGTAACATTTGTTACGAGACGTAAGCTACGGCTATCTCCCATTTCCTTCGTTTACAATCTCCAGTGAATTAATTAACATAAAGTCCTTTGTTTTTCAAATAAGATTTAATGCTAACCGTGATCAACAAGTGAATAATCTGTTTTATTTAACAGTTCAAACAGTTGGCTGAACTGTTTGCAAACAATTCCATTCGTGAAAATGTCGCTATTCATGTATTTTTACCTGATACTTAATTGAAACAGAGAGAGAGAGAGAGAGAGAGAGACAGGAAAATGTGCTCGTAGTTTGTACGTAATAATCTTGAAACAGAAAAGTTGCAAGAAGGCGCACAACACAGAATTGAGAAAGGCGCTGACGACTGTAAGAGGCAGTACATTAGCGTGGGGGAGCGCCTGGTTTCAAAATATCGCACGCCGTTGCCTACGGACCGCAGATACGATGTGCGGCCGCCGCCGTTATCGCGTTTCGACGAAGCAGATTTAAACCAGCAGTTGGGTCGCGTAGAGTTTTAGATATCCTAAAAGCGTGCTGCGTGTAAGAAAATTGTGTGATTTAGCCGCCTTATGGTGATAAAGAGTAAGTCTGTACGGTTTCGAAATACACGTCACAAGATAGCCGCTGGAAAAAACTCAGCCTATACAAGGGACACCACGAAGAATTTCGAGTTTCCATCCAAGTATCCTTAATTAAGTTTTCTGTCGTTTCTACAAATTTCTTCGAGCGACTGCTTCAATGGTTACTGATCATGACTGATATCTTTTCTGGTCCTTGTTAGCTTGTTTATTGCTCCACATGAAATGACATGTCATTTGACGGGGCAGTGGGCTCTGAAGTCACCTCTCCCTCATCCGTCACTTTAACCATAGCAGCACCCCTTTCCTATTCAGCTCCATGTAACAGGCAACAATAGTTTTTCGTTAGAATGAAGCACGATTGAATTCCAACTTTGAAATCAATAATTTTGATTTTCACAGTTTGTGTAATTCAATCATGGTGAAAGTTATGATATTTGCATAAACAGGGCCTTCTCCATTACCTTGTTCACTATTTTACAGAACTTATTTCAGGCCTAGTGCTATTCTTCTAACTCTCTCACTGTCAGAGAGATCTTAGATATGAAAAAAATATGCCATATGCTTGTTTTCTAATCAGTTTTCATAACAGGAAGTGTAGCCGGCAGAGAGCGGGAGAAAGTTGTAGCAATTCATTATTAATATCTCTAATTTCTAGAAATTACATTTTCGAGCCTCCAGTTCATTTAACACTTCCATTCTCTTGGACAATATGCAGAAAATGACTTATCATCTTCCTCAGGACATGAGTGAGATAGTACTAGAGGTCTGGACACTAAGAACAGTGGGACTTTAGGTTTGGATTGGCTGTGGCCGTTATGAATATTGACCGAAAGATATAACTTCTGGTGCAAATCACATTTACTCTATTAAACGTTTCGCTATATGTTTCAGAACATTATACCTACATCAGTTGGATTTATGTCAACCGAAATGAAATTATTGTATGACATTGATGGCCCACGGCCCCCATCTGGGGAAGTTTGGCCATCGAGTTGCAAGTCTTTTCAGTAGTTGCCATATTGGGCGACTTATGTGTCGATGACGATGAGGATAACACAGCATCCAGCCCTCGAGCGGAGAAAATCTCCAACCCGGCAAGGAGTCGAACCTGGGCCCACTGACAACTCATCTAAGGGGGCGGACTGTGTCAACCAGTATCGTATGTATGTATTGGAAGCTCGGCTTTTGCGTTACCTGTCACACTGTCTTTCAGTGGTCACAGGCTCATTTTCAAGTCTTGTCACATACTATACTTTGAACTAAGCAAAGAGGGCTTATTAACGAAGCCATATTAACTGACAAAAATCCAGGAGATTATGGAGGTATAAAACTCCGAAACGCGTGGTGAACAGTATAATGCAATAAATGTGACTGGTTACAACAATTTATTTTGAATGTATTAGCCCGTTTGTGTGTCCGAAAGGCAGTCAAGGTCGCTGACGCAAACCTGTGTTGCGCCACTCGACAAGGAGGTAAGCCGGTTCGAATCCTGGTGGTCGAATAAATTTCGTCGTCATGTTAGTCACTCGGGAGACCAACGGATACTAAATCGGAATGACTACAATCGAACCATAGTCCTTAAAATTCATCGAAGCAGCTTCTCAACTCGGCATCGCGCTATGCGAGGGCGTCGGTGGTTTCTATACCGTGTTGGAAAGCAGCTCTTGAGTTAAGGCTGCAATTGATAGAAATGCACAACGTTTCAGAAGACGTTCCTTTCACAAAGAAGGAAATCGTTGCTCACTTTAAAGTAGTATATGAAAGTGAAGGGCTGTTTTTAGAGTACTACTGCTAACTATTGGACCAATCGTGAATCTTCTGCAGATCATCCTGCATTCCGCTACAATCTTCTGATGTTCCAGCTTTCTTATAGACAATTGCATTGTCCGTAGACAGTCTCATTTTTTCCTCAATGGTTTCGGTCAATGACCCATACTACCAAGCACAAGATTCAGAAACAGGAAGCTAAGTTGTGGTTACTTTACACTTAAGATATGAACAAATTATAATTTTAAAATTAATATTTTAACTCGTCGTTTTCATGGATAGTTATTTAGGTACACGTTCCTAGATCACTTGAACGATTCTTTTATCGAAATGATATGACACGAATTATTTTCAGGATATATATGATTAGTGTTAACATTAATGGACACATTAATTTTTAGTCCTACTCATGGCGCTAAACTCAAAAACTAGTTTTCTTAACAAAAATTTTTGTTGCTGCATATTGAACTACTGTCTGAGCCATTGACAGTTTCAATAACGGCTGATGAAGCTATTTCTTCGCCTAGTGTTGTAGGTATGGATATCACTATTTTTTTCAAATTGTGATGGATTGTTTATAACGAATTTCATTAGAGAATACATGTTTTATGTTGGTGCAGTTAAAATGCCCAACTCCTTGAAGAGGATGAACACCACATATTATTCTTACAGATCCCTCTTGGCCAATCAACATTATCTTTCTGAGTTATGAGTTACCACAGAAAATTATTCCATAAGACGTTACTGAGTGGAAATACGCAAAATATGTCAGGATGTTGTTTGGTTTGTTTCCAAGACTAACAATTAAACGAGCTTCATTGTTTGCGAAGCTCAGTAATCTACTCCTTCCATTTCAAGTTTTCATCAATAAGAACACCTATATAGTTGGGGCATTCTACCCTATTTACTGCCTCCTATTCATGTGATACAACAATTTTTGGTGTGGCTCTATATGTTCTACAGAATTCATTTTAGTGTGTTTTCTCGAAATGTAGGAAGAGCCCATTTTCAGAGAACCAGTCAATAATTCATTGTAAAACATCTTTAACACTCTCTTGTGCTCACACTAGGACGGAGAATTTGTGTAATCGAAAGTGAAGTATTTCTTAAAATAACAGGTAGCGAAACCAATCACGCGATAAGTACATTCTTGAAGCAGCATTAAAGGTCGCTTTTAGAAAGGCTAAATAGTTTACAAATACGTACTGAAGTAATGAATTAAAATTTGTGCCCAGCCGAGACCTGAACCTGGGTCTCTTGCTTATTAGGCAGATGTGTTAACCCTTACGTCACCGTAGCATTGTGGCTACTGGAGTCGCATGGACTACTCTACTCTAATGCCCTCCCTAACACAAACTTCAGTTCACAACTTCAGCCCATTTTCCCCTTATTATATCCTCATGTAGTGGTTCAAATGGCTCTGACCACTATGGGACTTAAAATCTGAGGTCATCAGTCCCCTTGAAATTAGAACTACTTAAACCTAACTAACCTATGGACATCACACACATCCATGCCCGAGGCAGGATTCGAACCTGCGACCGCAGCGGTCGCGCGGTTCCAGACTGAAGCGCCTAGAACCGATCGGCCACACCGGCTGGCGTCATGTAGTGGTCAGCACATCTGCCTAGTAATCAGGAGACCCGGGTACAGGTCCCGGCCATGGCACAAATTTTAATTCATTGCTTCAACTTCTATCCTTATCGAAGATAAAGTTGAAAATCATATGTCTACAGGAAAATGTAGTTCCAAATGGCTCTGAGCACTATGGGACTTAACTTCTTTGGTCATCAGTCCCCTAGAACTTAGAACTACTTAAACCTAACCAACCTAAGGACATCACACACAACCATGCCCGAAGTAGGATTCGAACCTGCGACCGTAGCGGTCGCGCGGTTCCAGACTGTAGCGCCTAGAACCGCTCGGCCACTCCGGCCGGCAATGTAGTTCCATCATTTACAAATACATTTACGGGTTTGATAGTCCAAAGCTCTTAACAAATCTAAATGAAAAGTATTCTACACCTTGGAGTCTTTCATATGGCGTTTTATCCGTTTTTTTAACATTTTGCACACTCCAGTAAAAATGTGGGATTTAATTTTCAAGGGTACAGTAATTGCAATTTGGGGAGGTTATTAATTTTAACAGGCGTCCCGTTTTCGTGTGGTCTACTCGTAATCTATTAATGGTGGGAAATTCCTCCTCCTTAAGACCAGAATTTACAAACTGTGGCATATGAAGTACGTGTTCTCACGGTAATTCCGACTCTCCAGTCAGCAGTACTTCATTCTTTTGCAATTATACGTGATTACACCTTTTTAACTTCTTTGGCACGAGGTATTCTTTCGGCTTCTTTTACAGTGCAAATAGTTCAAAATTCGTCATTGCTGCCGTAACAGCACGTGCGCCGAGTCGCACAATGCCAACTGATCGAAATCCGGAAAATTGGAAGATTCATTTGAGCATATTTGGTCGTGGAAAAGTTTTCTTTGTTGCATCGCGGCGTGACGGAAGGGTGCGGAAGCCAGGAAGACGCGGTGGATCGGGCTCGCGCCGTCCTTCCAGCCTCCGGAATGTGGGTTCGGAATTATTTATAAAGTTGTAAACACGGACGAGCGGCCGGGAAAGGTAATATTCATTGCGAAATAGTGCGTAAGAAAGAAGAAAAGACGAGTGTGGGTGTCGGACGGAGGCAGGCGTCGGGCAGCGTAATCGAATTCGGTAAATCCCGTTGCGGCTCGGGCGGCGGGCGGCGGCGAGGTCGTTGAACTGGGAAGGCTGCGCGGCACGGCGCGCGGAGCTGGTGGGGGCCGGCCGCCGCCGCAGTCGCGCGCCGACAACCTACGTGACAACACTCGCGCTTTTTTCTCCTCGCCGTTCCGTAAATTGTGCGTGTGCAGTGCGTCCCAGTGCGAGTCGCCCGCCGCGTGGACCGCCCGCCGCCGACGCCGACGCCGCGACGCCGACGCCTCCTCGCCGCCCTCGCTGCATCACGCTGTCCACCTAAGTGTTGTGCTTGCTCTGTCTTTCTCTGTTTTTGTGTTCTCTCTCCATTTTTTTAAAAAAATTGTCGCCGCGTGTGGCCGTAGCGGCGTCGCTGCCTGCTCGCTGCAAACCTTTTCGTTAACGCCTCCGTGGCCCGCTCGAACGTGTGCGGTTCACCGGCGTCCCTTTTATATAGCGCTTTTTTTTTTTCCTCCGCACACCCCGACCGTACCTCCTCGGCTAATGTGCGGCACGAAAACACAAAAAATCTTTCTGTCGAGTTTTCTGGACTGACTTTCCTCGGTACAAGCAGGCAGGGATTTAAAGGTACTGTACAATTGGTTAACGAAAAGGTTTTCCTGGAGCTGTGGGTGATGTGACTTCGCTCACGGTATCGTGGTCGGCGCGAGGTGGAGCGGACCACGGCATCGCTCTCGTCAGTCCCGTACGTAACAGTTGTCACACGCAGCAGCCTAGCGCCGCCCCCGCGCGCTGGAGACGAGGGTTTCAAAGCGCCGCGCGGTGTCACTAACCCCGCACCCGTCGGGGTTCCTCGGAATTTTGACGGCGTGACGAGAAATTGCGAAACGACTTCCTGCCGAGTTGCGGCCCGCATGCTGACGTCACCGCCTCTCTTTCTCCGTCTCTCTCGCGCGAACTTGACGTGCAGCCGGCACCAGTATTGTTGTTGCTGAGCAAACTCGCATTAAGGTGGCGGTCGCTGTTCCCTATCGGACGATCTCCCGCAACACGGAACACGAGACGCAGGAAGCTTCGCAGCCCGACGCCTCAGTGCTGACATCACCGATCCGGGCCAATGACATCGCAGGGAACGCCCGTTTTCTCACGAGGTACCGAACAGGATTCATTCTCTGCCCGTTGACGAAATATTTTAGTGACTTCCGAGGCGCGGGATTGTGCAACGCGCGCCGCGCTTGACACGGGAATACTGAATACAGCTGAGCGATTCGCAGATGGTCGCCGTGGCCGGAGAGAAAAGCCACTCTTTTCCCACGTGCGAAACTGTGGCAGGTAAAAAATAAAAATACTGTCCAGCCTGCAACTTCCCTTCGCTATGACATCTCTCTACAGCGAATTATTAAGCAGCTGTCATTAATCTAATTCCTCTTTGTGGACTGGCAATTGTGGAAACCTTTCCTTGCCGCGGCAATGGAATTTTGTTTTCATAGCCCTGTCGCCGGCAGCTAGGTTTACCACTATATTTTTATTGCCAGAAAATTGCGTGAGCCCTTGTATAAATCATAACATACAAGGATAAATTGTGATTTAGGACGCGTGCCAATAATTCGGACGCTTTAAAACCTTTTGTCTCCTAGCAACATTCCCAGGTACATTGTTGTTCTTTGCTTTCTTTTTTTCTTTTTTTTTAATTTTCTCGCATTTCTCATTTCTAGTTTGATTGAAAACGAGTCATCTGCCACTTGGCAGCAGATGACTAGTTCAGAGTTAGGCAATGGCGTCAGGTGCAAGCGTGCTGGTACCGCGCGCCGAGCAGCGTCGCCTAGCCGTCCCGCTTCGCTCCCGTGAGCACTTTTACGAGGTCCGCTCTCGAGCGTCGCGTTTTTGAGTGTACGCGTGGGCGTGCGTGTCGGCCCGCGAGCAGAAGCGAAGGCTGGCGGGCTGCTCGGCGCGCACGCGGACGCGGCCACGGGCATCTGTAGCGGCGTGCGTGTCTTGCAGGCGTAGCGTAGCGGGCAGCATGACATGGACGAGCTGGACGCTCTGCTGTGCGCGCGCCCCTGGGGCCCGGCCGCAGACAGCACCAGCCCGCCGCCCCCACCTCCGCCCCCGCCGCCCCCGGCGCTCTCCGCCGCCCCCGGCGCCGCCCCCGGACCGGGCTCTGCTGGTGACAAGCGCCAGGCCGCCAACTCTATCAGAGGTAACGCGACACACGGCGAGGCACGTCCTTCGCTCTTTGGCGTACCCACAATTACGGTTAAACTTCGTATTTTTGGCGAATTCCAGTAACGCGGTGGAAGAACCGACTCGTGTACTCTTCTTTCGTCTGGAGAGACTTTAAACCCCTCTACGACCATCCCGATTTAAGTTACCTCTCTCGTATCGGGCGATTGGTCGAACGGTTCCTCCTACCTTCTGGTCACCTGTTCCATCCAAGGGTTGGAACTTTAATAGTGGTAACTATTTATTTACAGCTCGTATTTACAGCTCGTACACAATAGATACCTGTTTCCAAGTTTTACTGACCTTCAAAGTGGTCACCAGCATTGTGTATAACCCGTTGCCAGCGACGTGGAAGTCGTAGGATACTCTTAGGTGTGCCAGTTGTGCTGACAGTTCGAGCGGCGCCGTCTATTGCCCGACGAATTTGTAGCAGTTCTGAAGCGAATGCCGTGAAGTTTTTCCTTCAGTTTAGAAATCGAGTTGAACTTCAAATGGTTCAAATGGCTCCGAGCACTATGGGACTTAACTTCTGAGGTCATCAGTCCCCTAGAACGTAGAACTACTTAAACCTAACTAACCTAAAGACATCACACACATCCATGCCCGAGACTGGATTCGAACCTGCGACCGTACCGGTGTGGTTGCGTTAAATAAGTTTCATCTACATACACACTTCGCAAGCCACCATACAGTTTAAAGCGGTGGGTGCCTTTTACTACTGCTAGTCATTCTCTTTCCTGTTCCACTTGCAAATGGAGCGAGGGGGAAACCGACTGTCTATATGCTTCCGCACGTGCCGTGATTTCTCCCAGCTTGTCTTCACGATTCTTACACGAGATGTATGCTGGTGGCAGTAGGATCGTCCTGCAGTCTCTTGCATATGTCCGTTCTCTAAACTTACTCAATAGTGTTTCGCATGAAAAACGTCATTTTCCTACCAGGGACTACCGTTTGACCCTTGCGTGTTGGTCAAAACTACCGGTAACAAATCTAACAGGCTGCCTCTGAATTGATTCGATATCTTCCGTTAATCCGACCTGGTGGACATCGCAAACACTCGAGTAGTACCCAAGAATGGGTTGTACAAGTATTCTGTATGTGGTCTATTTTATATATGAGCTACACTTTACTAGAATTTTCTCAATAAACCGAAATCGACCATTCACCTTCCCTACAACCGATTTTACGTGCTCAAAAATGGTTCAAATGGCTCTGAGCAATATGGGACTTAACTTCTGAGGTCATCAGTCCCCTAGAACTTAGAACTACTTAAACCTAACTAACCTAAAGACATCACACACATCCATGCCCGAGACAGGATTCGAACCTGCGACCGTAGCGGTCGCGCGGTTCCAGACTGTAGCGCCTAGAACCACTCGGCCACTTCGGCCGGCCGAGTTGAACTCATGAGGGCTTAAGTCAGGAGTGTACAGTAGGTGATATAGCACTTAGCAGCGCTATCAGTCAAACAAATCACTAACAGCATGCAATGTACGTGCTTGAGCACTGTCCTGCAAAATGATGCTCAGGTCCTGCAGAAAGTGTCATCACTTCTGTATCTATGCTGTTCATTTTTGGAACACAACCTACGACCAGTTTAGAGAGAACACTATGGGACTTAACATCTGAGGTCATCAGTCCCTAGAACTTAGAACTACTTAAACCTAACTAACCTAAGGACATCACACACATCCATGCCCGAGGCAGCATTCGAACCTGCGACCGTAGCAGTCGCGCGGTTCCGGACTGAGCGCCTAGAACCGCTAGACCACCGCGGCCGGCAATTTTGTTGTTTTACATCGTTTCAACCGCAGTGGAAGTTCTATCGTATCAATCTCAAAATCTGCGGTTCTGTTTTTTTTTTTTTTTTTTTTTTTTTTCTTCAGAGGCATCAGTAGGCATACCGATGCGTACTGTCACAAATAATATATTTTAGGGGTGGTAGTACGGGCCCTATCAGGAGAAAACTTGTCGTAAACATTGGCTCTAAAACGCATACTTTAAGAGTTATCAGCACTTGTTCATCTTCGCTACTGTGAAACACATCTCTTCTACTGAAAAGGTGCTCGTGGAAGAAAAACCAGTACTCCAGCAGCAGTTACCTGAGCAGCACTGCTACATGGCGGCAGCAGTCAGCGCGGGCCTAGGCGCTACTTGACTACCGGTTTTCTTCGTGTTTTAGTGTCGCTGTTAATACAGATCGATAGAAAATGTGTCGCACTACACTACTTTGCGACCATTCAATCGAATGGGCACGTAAAACTTCGCTTTAAAAATCATTTTGCTCGTAACTGGAAACGAGCCGGCACTTTCCGTCGGCACTCGGCGTCGCATGAAAGACCTGATGAGCAGTATTTGTTTAGGCTGACTTTTGCTGCACATTGTAAAAACGAAATTACAAATCTGTGTCGAAACAGCATAGGAAATGTGTTTGAAAACTCTTAGGAAAGAGACCCTGTATATCGTTCCGGGCGCTGCAGTCCTGTGAAGAGGATACTGAGAATCACGAATTCGTATTCATTATTCACACTAGAGCAGGACTCAAATACATATTTGGCTATTGTAAGATCCACGAACAATTCCTATTTCCATCGGTTTTTTTATATGACGTAATACTTCGTTTCCAGTTACTCAATTTAGACGGAACGTTAAACTCCATACCTATTTGTATTTTTATGCCACCAGACACATTGTTTTATTTATGTACAATTTAACATAATGCAACGCGTTTCCCGCATGTTTTGCTCATCATCAGGGGTTAGCTATGCAGATATATTACTTAAAGATTAAATGTCATAATCTAGAATAATATAAGGTACTGTTTTGTACACTGTTCTGCTGTGGAGTAGCTATTGGGGTATTTGAGGGAGGGGGGAAGTGGATTGCCTGGAAGGAGCTGCAAGCGAGCAGAAGACACCAATGAACATCGATCTCTGACCACCCACTGCTCCCCCACTCCCCCCAAATACCCCAATACACTCCAATAGCAGAACAGTGAACAAAGCAGTAATCTATGTTAATTTACATTAAGACATTTTATCTTTAAGTAGTATATATGGATACATTAACGCCTGATAATGAGAAAGGCATGCTTGAAACGAGCTGCAATATGTTAAACTAAATACAAAATAAATAAATGTGACTGGGAGCAGAAAAATGCAAATAATTATTCCACACAGTTTCGGTTCCTAAACTTAGCCAGAATTACCACAATTAGTTAAAACATCATTCTAATTTTCTCCAAAGTTGCTTTTGGCAGCCACCGTATTGATGAAACTCTGTCTCATCAAAAATTGTTCTTCAGATTCTGAAAAAGGCGAAGGTAGGAGTCTCCTGCGACAAAACGTTGTAAGTATGGCACCTGCCGATGAGACTTACAATTAAAACAGCGTAGTTTTTGAACAATTATTTGTCTAGTGCCGTTGAACAGAACCACTAACCCAATCAACTATTAAATTTTCCTGTATTTTATCTAATTTCGAGGCGTAATAGCGGATAATACCACCAATACATCAACAAAGAGTTGCCAGTGTATTCCCCGCGTACTGCGTTAATTTCACTATGTGATTTTACAACCTCTTCAGCGCCTAGCTGTGCCCTTGTACAGACCGGGGACAATTATGGTATAACGTGCCTTTCATCTCTAGTCATTGTTCTATAAAACTGGAACTTACTCCTCCCTGAGAACAGAACAGCCACATATCCTAAGACGTACGTCATTGCTGTAAAGGGACCCCTCTTGTGCAGGTTGTTCATTTTTTCACATTGTAGTATACAGAATGCAGTGAAGGAAACATCTATACCGACATGTCATTATGGTGTAGCCTGATGAAGATCAAATTCCACAATAACACATATTTCGAAGCTGTCGGTGATCGCTAACTAATTGTTTTATGACTCACTTTGAAGGGTCTCATCACCTATTTGGAACTCTTTGAATATTTGATGTGTAGTCCCTTCATCGGATCGAAATTCCGTCCTGCAGATCCTGCCTGTTGTTACCTTGCGATCAAATATAGCCTATAAAATAAGTAGAAGGGTATATGACGAGCATTGATGCGGAGCTCTACAGCCACGTGACACGCGGATGACTGCTCCGGTCGTGCAGAAAATGTTCCCGTTACTTTCCAGCTAATAATAATAATAATAATAATAATAAATGAACACTGGTTCCACCTGGCGGTTATCCACTAGCTACCCAAAGCTAGATTCATACGAAGCACTTCCTTTCTGAACAGCAACGTGCCCAAGCCCTCGACTATACGTTTGATAAATCATCGCTGAAACAATAACTTCCGAAAGATATCCAAGCTCAGCAGTGCTTCTTTGTTTGGAACAGGACGATCACGTAAGTACAAATGCATGTAAAGCAACTGGGAAATTTTGGTTTTCCATATATACTACGTAGTTATTACTCATATGAGAAGAAACGTCTCTCAGGACATTTGGGCTGTTAAATCCGACATGTTCCACCACCATATAAAAACTCTGTCAGATTGGAGACATAGGAACTTGCGCAGGTACTTAGTAAATGGACAGTGAGTTTTTCCTGTTCGAGGAAATTTGACATTTCCTTGAAGGGGTATGAACAAAGATGTACATAGCATCAGTGTAATTGATCCGAGTTGACGACAATGGCGACTGAGTGCATATGTCAATGTGAAGAACTGTTGAAGCTATTGTTGGTGGGGAAAAGATTACAGCTGAAAAGGTGAAACTAATTACTGGCACATAGACACTGTAGAGAGCTTTGCAATAAAATTCAAGACGTCGGCTAACATTCTAATTGTTAGGCCTTATATATGCTGCCACTCCTCCTCCTGAAATGAAAATTCTTCTTACCCCTCCCTGCGAACAGTCTGAGTTTCGATCATAATCACCTTGCAAGATGACCGGATTTAGGTTTCCTGGTGGCTACCTACAGCAATTTCACAATCTGTTTTCTCCCCTAACTTTGTCGATCTGAACCAGAACTCCGTTTGAGTTTACGTTGATATGACGTTTAACCTTAAACGACCACTATTTCTGAGAATCATCGCGTCAACACGTTTTAGTGGTCTTCGCCACACATGTGGATTTTATTATGATATCGAGCATGTAAAAGAAAAAGAAAGCGCAACAGGTGATCACTGTCTCGTGCGACGTGCATGAGTTGTTACGGAAACAGACAAACACTGTAAGTTTTCTACTGCTCGGAGAAAAATTAGCGAGAAGTTAAATAATTGTAAGAGACAGATTGTGTTAAGGACCCTAATAACGTTCTGATGACGCATACTTACTGCTTACGTAGTGATAATGGAGGCAGAATTACACAATGTTGTTTGAGCAAATATTTCTACCCACCGACCGTGGAAGGAATCGGGGGAAGTTTTATACTACTCTGCTGTGCAGTGAACGATATGGTTGCATATGTACACCTATAATATTTGATTTCCGTATAACATAGTCAGGGCCCCTGAATCATCGATTACTTTCTGATGCATATAAATATTTTCGGTTAATTACTCTGACATTCAATCGCTCTTCTTTGTATGTGAGAACTCCGTAAACTCAATTTCATTGTTATCTTGTCTGCAGAGGACGTCATCCAAATATTTTCTAGACAATGGACTGTATGGTGGACTTCATAGAGCACTTGTTACAAGTATAATTTATCCATCTCTACAGTTCAATTTTCAAATGGAATCTAGAAAATAGGTTGGCGGAAATTTTCCATATATGTAGGATCTTGATTCACAGTACCCATAAATATATGAGCATAGTATTTGTACGGAGAAACTAAGTTCTTAGAATTTTACCTCATCATATTTTCTGAGAATTTACGAGCATCTTAACACGCGAAGCATCACCCTGCCTGATACTCGCAGGAAAATCGTAACAGGGACCCAACAAGACAAAAGGAACCCTGACAGTTTGAAAAAGACACTTAAATGTCACTCAGCGAACACCCCCAGAGGAATAATTGCACAATGACACCCCTGGTTTTGTCCGACTACCAGCGCCACAATTTTTAGTCTGTTGGAGTCTGCTGTGCTACCAGGCCCAACCTTGCGCTCTCTGTATTATGGCATTTCTCATCCGTGCCTTTGAACATAAACGTAATTGCTTAGTGGTGACTAAACAAATTTGTTATGACGTATTCAACACTTTCTTTCTCTTGGAGGAAGAGGGACAGTCTTCTGCCTTTTCTTCATGTTTTCAAGCATTTTAAGTCAGCAATGACGCTACTTACACGATCAGTGGTAAGGAATAGACCATACGAGCACTTTAAGAGCGATCAGTTTCGCAGGTATTCAGCGTCTCCTTACAATGCTATTAGTTTGCACAGTCTACCGTTTACTTTTCTCACTGCTCACTGGACCTTTATACTTCACGTCACATCGAATCGAACGGACACACAAAAGCATTTGATCAAGGTAGTGAATCAATTTAGAGGGTACAGGCAAAAAAGATTTCGTGAATCGAAGTACATTACGTTACGTGATGGCCTTGAGGTCTGTCAGAAACAGTTTATTCCTGTTCCTTACCAAGGTCCGTCAAGTAGGGATGACTTTGCGATTACTTGCTATGCGTTATCATTATAATAAACGCTAGCAACGTTCGCCAATCATGTTCTTCAATACTGAAAATACGCGTCTTAATCTAGCTTTCCATTGGGGCAGGTGTCCATATGCGACTTCAGGGAAATTCACTCTACTTTAGATGTTTTCTCTGCGATGATGTAAACACAAACACGAAATTAGACAAAATCAGTTAACAATCAGAGTATCATTTGAGTTATGGGTTGTGTATAGACTCGCCTCCGGGATGATGTGAAGCATTCCCACTTTTTCCTTAAAACTTCACTACAAACTAACTTTAAAAATGCTCAGTTCTTTTTGCAATCTAAGTATGACCGAGTCAAGAGCACGAATACCATAAATAGCTTGAGACAAATGCCAGCGTGGTTCCTTTGGCGAGGACTCGCTCAGTTAACTTCCTCATCCTTTCGCATTCCCGAACACGTGCACTGTCTCTAAGATCCTCATCCTCCACTGGACATTAAACCTTAATCTTACTTCCTTTCTTCCTTCGTCCGAACGGCTATCTACAAGTCAGCAATGATCATTTGATTATTTCTGTACATACTATCTATACAACATGAGCTTAATTTGCTTGTTCATGTTTTGATGTTCACCATTTTTCCGTGACGTCCTTCTTCAGCAATGGACTTCTCATTGTGTAGCCAACGTATAGTGAGTTTATTCTCACTGTCCTCCCCTTAGATAAACTTTTGATTTGGGACTCTCTAATACACTCCTGGAAATTGAAATAAGAACACCGTGAATTCATTGTCCCAGGAAGGGGAAACTTTATTGACACATTCCTGGGGTCAGATACATCACATGATCACACTGACAGAACCACAGGCACATAGACACAGGCAACAGAGCATGCACAATGTCGGCACTAGTACAGTGTATATCCACCTTTCGCAGCAATGCAGGCTGCTATTCTCCCATGGAGACGATCGTAGAGATGCTGGATGTAGTCCTGTGGAACGGCTTGCCATGCCATTTCCATCTGGCGCCTCAGTTGGACCAGCGTTCGTGCTGGACGTGCAGACCGCGTGAGACAACGCTTCATCCAGTCCCAAACATGCTCAATGGGGGACAGATCCGGAGATCTTGCTGGCCAGGGTAGTTGACTTACACCTTCTAGAGCACGTTGGGTGGCACGGGATACATGCGGACGTGCATTGTCCTGTTGGAACAGCAAATTCCCTTGCCGGTCTAGGAATGGTAGAACGATGGGTTCGATGACGGTTTGGATGTACCGTGCACTATTCAGTGTCCCCTCGACGATCACCAGTGGTGTACGGCCAGGGTAGGAGATCGCTCCCCACACCATGATGCCGGGTGTTGGCCCTGTGTGCCTCGGTCGTATGCAGTCCTGATTGTGGCGCTCACCTGCACGGCGCCAAACACGCATACGACCATCATTGGCACCAAGGCAGAAGCGACTCTCATCGCTGAAGACGACACGTCTCCATTCGTCCCTCCATTCACGCCTGTCGCGACACCACTGGAGGCGGGCTGCACGATGTTGGGGCGTGAGCGGAAGACGGCCTAACGGTGTGCGGGACCGTAGCCCAGCTTCATGGAGACGGTTGCGAATGGTCCTCGCCGATACCCCAGGAGCAACAGTGTCCCTAATTTGCTGGGAAGTGGCGGTGCGGTCCCCTACGGCACTGCGTAGGATCCTACGGTCTTGGCGTGCATCCATGCGTCGCTGCGGTCCGGTCCCAGGTCGACGGGCACGTGCACCTTCCGCCGACCACTGGCGACAACATCGATGTACTGTGGAGACCTCACGCCCCACGTGTTGAGCAATTCGGCGGTACGTCCACCCGGCCTCCCGCATGCCCACTATTCGCCCTCACTCAAAGTCCGTCAACTGCACATACGGTTCACGTCCACGCTGTCGCGGCATGCTACCAGTGTTAAAGACTGCGATGGAGCTCCGTATGCCACGGCAAACTGGCTGACACTGACGGCGGCGGTGCACAAATGCTGCGCAGCTAGCGCCATTCGACGGCCAACACCGCGGTTCCTGGTGTGTCCGCTGTGCTGTTCGTGTGATCATTGCTTGTACAGCCCTCTCGCAGTGTCCGGAGCAAGTATGGTGGGTCTGACACACCGGTGTCAATGTGTTCTTTTTTCCATTTCCAGGAGTGTATTTGCTTTTTATTAGTTTTAGCTGCGCAAAGCATTCGTAGAAGACGTCTCCAAGATGAAAGTTCAAACGGATCAATTTTTTTCATTTATCAACAAGTTTCTTTCTACAGAGCTGCACTATATGGGTGACACTTAACTTATAATATGATATATTTGGGAGTCTACAATTACATTTTCAGACTCCACGTATGAAAATGTAATAGACTCGATGATAAAAAAAAGAAAAGAAAAGAAACGACGTACCACGAAGGAAGTATGCGAATGGGACGGAAATCGGTAGATCCGATGTGCATGTACACACGAACAAATGATTACAAAATTAGATCCACAGCACCGTTACAGCACGGCAGTACGCCGATGATATTCTACGCCCCGTTTTGTTGTCCTTCGTGGCAACCCGTCCTGGGCTTACATTTCAGCAAGATAATGCCCGCCCACACGCAGCGAGAGTTTCACGACCTATCTTCGTGCTTGCCAAACTCTACCTCGGCCAGCGAAGTCGCCGGATCTCTCCCCAATTGAGAGCACCAGCTCGGGATTTGACGATCTAATTGTCCAGTTTGATAGAATTTGGACCGATATCCATCAGGAGGACATCCAATGCTAACCCGAATAACTGCTTACAAAAGGGCCAGAGGTGGACCAACGCGTTATTGACTTGCGCAATTTGTGAAGCTCTTTCTCTTGAATAAATCGTCCATTTTTTCTGAAACTGTAATCATTTGTTTATCTGTACATGTACGTTACATCTACAGATTTCCGTCCCATTCGTATAATTCCATCGTGGTTCGCTTTTGTTTTTGTCTTAGAGCGTATTTCGAAATCGATAACACTGTAAATTAACGGTCAATAATGAAGTGCACCTGAGAGGAAAGGAACTTCTAAATATATGAAATAGTTTACAGCAGGGACCTGAATTACTGAAACAGTTCCTTGTAAAGACCGTCTAGGTTTCAAACTTTCTCCTGCCATATTTACAAAGGGGCACCATTTCGTTATTACAGATAACCATGTGAACAAATATGTGAAATATCTATCTTATTTGCGGTTAATCTGAGGATGTTCTTTCTCTCGCAAAACAAGCAGATCAGTCCTATAGTGGCCTGCTTATTGGCTGGTAACCCCCCGAACGAGACCAGGTAGACTTTTACATCTGTAAAATCTGACATGATCACCATGAAGGACCCTGTTTTCAGGATGAGACAAACATTCAATATGCTGAGATAATCCTGCCGAGATAGCTACTTCTTCGAACTTTTACATAAGACTCTGGAAGTAAAAAAAATTAATTCTCAACAGAGTTGCGTGACAGGACACTTCAGGACGTGGACACTACAAAGTGGCGGCGTGTAACCTTAGACTTTTAAAATTTCGTTCATTAGTACGTAACACTCTTTAGTGCTCAGAATGTACTAGCATAAACTCATCAATAACATTTCAGAATGAGATTTTCACTCTGCAGCGGAGTGTGCGCTGATATGAAACTTCCTGGCAGATTAAAACTGTGTGCCCTACCGATACTCGAACTCGGGACCTTTTTAATAACATTCCAAAGTATCGAGCGTTTATTAAAACACTGCTATGTGTAATCCGCTGATCCTAGTTAAATCGATGCCAGCGAAAGTGTAAAGAAAAAGAAAACACCAGTATTACTAAGTGATGATGTCTTCTGCTGCCGTGAGGAGGCATTGAGCATAGAATGCAGTTTTACAGTTAGATACTAGTGTCCGGTAGTTCCTTCCAACGATCTGTGAAGACAGGGCATGTCGTCAGAGATCTTAGCAAAAGAAGAATTCATCTCCTCCCACCAAAGAATCATCTGTCAAGTGCTAGCCTCGTACGACTTTAGTGGATTCAATTGTAAGTGTCCGCCATTCAGTAGGGGAATGACAAACTTTCTCTGAGTGTAGCGGCATCACCGGAACGGGGCAAGGGGAGAATATTCTGACATTAGACAGAATCATCGTCCATTGCACCTCGACAGATTTCCCATCTTTCAATTTCAGTGATATTTCAAATTGAACTAACGAAAGTCTATATTAGCAGTTTACGGTTCGCTAAAACCATGTTAGGACGTTATCTCCACTGCACTGGCGAAATTGTACACATTTCTGTATATTCCTTGGGTCCTTGGGATATTTTCAAGTGAGCCACCAGACATATTCACATATGGCTCAGCTACCTCGTGGCTCGATCTCAGAATATTTTGTACGTAACTTGTATTTATGTGCTTTAAAAAACATTCCTGTACAGCCGAAATCGTCTCACATTGTTGGAGATGAACTGAATCTGCCGGATAGACTGTGCCTTCTGCATCTTGACACTACCATACACTTATTTTCCACACTTAGATTATGTTAAGACTCTAATTAAACGGACGACATGCTCTTAGAACCGCTTATCTTAGCAGAAGCTGTCGAGTGTGCATCCAAGTTTAGTGGGAAATGAGAGCCGGCCGAGAGGTTCTAGGTGCTACAGTCTGGAACCGCGCGACCGCTACGGTCGCAGGTTCGAATCCTGATTCGGGCGTGAGTGTGTTTGATGTCCTTAGGTCAGTTAGGTTTAAGTAGTTCTAAGTTCTAGGGGAATGATGACCTCAGAAGTTAAGTCCCATAGTGCTCAGAGCCATTTGAACCATTTTTTTTTTTTTTTAAGGGAAATGAGAAGTTATAAATGGTTCGAGTGTATTAATGCACAGAACAATCTACAATAACCAGCTGAACATATAAGTCTATGGCTTGAAGACTAGGTTAATGCAGTTCACTCGCATATCTCGAGGTAATCCGAGTCGAACGTTGTCTCCTTGGTTCACAAACCAGTGTCTTACATAACACTGATGTCGTGGGTTGTGCCTATCATTCATCACTCGAATGAGGGTCTACTAATTCTGTGCCATACGTCTGATTCGTCAAATGAATTGTAACTGTTTTCATTTTCCTTATCACCGAGCGAGGTGGCGCAGTGGTTAACACACTGGACTCGCATTCGGGAGGACGACGGTTCAATCCCGTCTCCGGCCATCCTGATTTAGGTTTTCCGTGATTTCCCTAAATCGCTTCAAGCAAATGCCGGGATGATTCCTTTGAAAGGGCACGGCCGATTTCCTTCCCCATCCTTCCCTCACCCGAGCTTGCGCTCCGTCTCTAATGACCTCGTTGTCGACGGGACGTTAAACACTAATCTCCTCCTCCTCCTCCATTGTCCTTATCTTTGGTCATGTCCTCCCATCAAAAACAATATAAAATATAGCTGCCCATGTTCCTTGAACTTCCAAAGCTACTTTTCTGGTACCTATACGTGCACTGAAAAAGAAGTCCGATGCCTCACGTTTTTAGCTTGTCTGTGGTACTTTAGAACTACTAGCAAAGGGGGCGCTGTGTTAAGGCACTGGAATCTTATACGGGAAGAGCGAGGCTTAAGTCGAGTTCGTGGTTTCCCTATATCGCTTCGGGCGAATACTGAGATGCTTCCTTCGACTAGGGAATGCAGGTTTGCTTGCTCACTCTAGCCGTCCCCGCTGTGGCTGCGTTCGTAACGACCTCGATGTCCACCAGACGGTTAACTCTTAATCTCCTCTTCCTCACTCCAAACTCAACAGGTCACCATTTCCTCTATCAGCAGCCACACACCGCGCCATTAATCAGCAGATCTTCCAGGGGCATGGCGTACTCTGTCGTAACTTCACTAATAAAATCAAAATCCTCTACAAGGCTCCTCTGAGATTGGTTTTCGTCGCTGCTCTGTCCCTTATCGCTTTACAAATTCACTTTGAGGTAAGTGGAGTGAAAGGTGGCAGTCATCTCTGAAAAGCGAAAGATGTGAGGTCATCCACATGAGTACGAAAAGCAATCGTTAAATTTTAAAGGTTGTCAATTCAACTAAATACCTAGGAATTACAATTTCCAACAAATTCAGTTGGTACGATCACATAGACAATGTTGTGGGGAAAGTAAACCGAAGACTGCATTTTATTGGCAGAACACTTAGAAGATGCAACAGGTCTGCTAATGAGACTGCCTTCAATACGCATGTTCGTCATCTGCTAGAGTATTCCTGTACGGTATGGGATCCATATCAGGTAGGATTGACAGAGAACATAGAAAAAGTCCAAAGAAGGGCAGCTCGTTTTGCATTATCGCGAAATAAGGGAGAAAGTGGCACTGATAGGATAATTGAGTTGGGGTGGCAGTCGTTGAAACAAAGACGTTTTGGTTTGTGGCGAGATCTTTTCACGAAATTTCAATCACCAGCTTCCTCCTCTGAATGTGAAAACATTTTACTGACACCAACCTAAATAGAGAGAAATGATCACCATAATAAAAAAAGAGAATCAGAGTTCATACAGAAAGATTTAAGTATTCATTTTTCCCACGCGCTGCTAGAGAGTGCAACGGCAGAGAAACACACTCCTGGAAATTGAAATAAGAACACCGTGAATTCATTGTCCCAGGAAGGGGAAACTTTATTGACACATTCCTGGGGTCAGATACATCACATGATCACACTGACAGAACCACAGGCACATAGACACAGGCAACAGAGCATGCACAATGTCGGCACTAGTACAGTGTATATCCACCTTTCGCAGCAATGCAGGCTGCTATTCTCCCATGGAGACGATTGTAGAGATGCTGGATGTAGTCCTGTGGAACGGCTTGCCATGCCATTTCCACCTGGCGCCTCAGTTGGACCAGCGTTCGTGCTGGACGTGCAGACCGCGTGAGACGACGCTTCATCCAGTCCCAAACATGCTCAATGGGGGACAGATCCGGAGATCTTGCTGGCCAGGGTAGTTGACTTACACCTTCTAGAGCACGTTGGGTGGCACGGGATACATGCGGACATGCACTGTCCTGTTGGAACAGCAAGTTCCCTTGCCGGTCTAGGAATGGTAGAACGATGGGTTCGATGACGGTTTGGATGTACCGTGCACTATTCAGTGTCCCCTCGACGATCACCAGTGGTGTACGGCCAGTGTAGGAGATCGCTCCCCACACCATGATGCCGGGTGTTGGCCCTGTGTGCCTCGGTCGTATGCAGTCCTGATTGTGGCGCTCACCTGCACGGCGCCAAACACGCATACGACCATCAGTGGCACCAAGGCAGAAGCGACTCTCATCGCCCCTGAAGACGACACGTCTCCATTCGTCCCTCCATTCACGCCTGTCGCGACACCACTGGAGGCGGGCTGCACGATGTTGGGGCGTGAGCGGAAGACGGCCTAACGGTGTGCGGGACCGTAGCCCAGCTTCATGGAGACGGTTGCGAATGGTCCTCGCCGATACCCCAGGAGCAACAGTGTCCCTAATTTGCTGGGAAGTGGCGGTGCGGTCCCCTACGGCACTGCGTAGGATCCTACGGTCTTGGCGTGCATCCGTGCGTCGCTGCGGTCCGGTCCCAGGTCGACGGGCACGTGCACCTTCCGCCGACCACTGGCGACAACATCGATGTACTGTGGAGACCTCACGCCCCACGTGTTGAGCAATTCGGCGGTACGTCCACCCGGCCTCCCGCATGCCCACTATACGCCCTCGCTCAAAGTCCGTCAACTGCACATACGGTTCACGTCCACGCTGTCGCGGCAAGCTACCAGTGTTAAAGACTGCGATGGAGCTCCGTATGCCACGGCAAACTGGCTGACACTGACGGCGGCGGTGCACAAATGCTGCGCAGCTAGCGCCATTCGACGGCCAACACCGCGGTTCCTGGTGTGTCCGCTGTGCCGTGCGTGTGATCATTGCTTGTACAGCCCTCTCGCATTGTCCGGAGCAAGTATGGTGGGTCTGACACACCGGTGTCAATGTGTTCTTTTTTCCATTTCCAGTAGTGTAGTATGAAGGTGGTTCGAAGAACCCTCTGCCTGGCACTTAAGTGTGAATTACAGAGTAATGATGCAGATGCAGATGTTACAAACGTAACATTTCTGAGCATTCAGTACGATTAAATGAGAATCTCTGTAGGAATAAAAAATAAAGAAATACAATTTTATATTGCAGATGAATTTCGCAATGCGTCACACTTTCATGAATAAATCGGGAGCAACTTGTATAGTATCACGAACTACTTCTAACAAATCTATATTTCTGTTATGATAGTTACATATTCCACCACAAAGTGGTTATCAGTGATGGAATGCATGCTCGGGATTGATTCTGATGACGTAAGGAGTAGGTATTCTCCTTGCCGAAGTCTCGTAGTGGACTTTACAGAAATCAGTAAGTCACGCCGGAGTAAGGTATGAGACACTCGGATGTTAATTCAATACCATCGTCCTATAAGAAGATGACTTTTCGATGATCGACTAGTCGTGGCGTCGAATATTGCACAGTAAATCCATTACCATAAAATACCGGCAATATGTTAACGTGTACTGATGAAAGCAGTTACTCAAAATGCATTACGGAATACTTTTTTTATTCGCCATTAAATAGGGGTATCACCTAACTAAAAATCGGATGGCTATATGGATTTTCAAGTATTAAACTGACGTACTAGAGTGGGTCATACGTCTGATAACTTACAAACATAGACTGTAGCAAAAAATACATTGTAAACCGACAGCATGCCTGCAACGTACTACTGTGAGAGTTTTTTCGCAAGCCTAATGTTTCTTACACAAGGTGTCTTTATAATTTTTAGGCCTCTCTTCTGCAGTCGCAGTTATACAAGTAATATAGGATATGTTCCTTTTTTTCGATCCTAATAAAGGTTTTATTTGGGCCATAAAGTAGACGCTTTAAAATATGTCGAAACGCGAATGGTGTAAGTAAGACTTTTATTACAGTCGTAAAAGACGCTGTATATCCCGTATTATGTCGGATACCTCATCTAAACTAGAATTGGTATCAGTGGAATACCACCTACGTTATGGTGAGTGTGGAGTAGCATTCGAATATAGTGATCTGAGAAACCATGGGTTTCAAAATCATAATGTGAGAAGCAGCTCCACTGGTTAGAAATCCATCCAACATTTCGTTGTTGGACCACCTTCTTCAGATCGCTACAGTTTCCGATGGGCACTTAACCTGTCAACAAAGACAGTATCCGAAACTAGATGGTATTTCATTCTCCTCGCCGCCCGATGTGGCCGAGCAGTTCTAGGTGCTTCAGTCTGGAACCGCGCGACCGCTACGGCCGCATGTCCCCCCCCCCTCCCCCTCCACACACACACACACACACACACACACACACACACACACACACACACACAAACGTGACACACACACAGCCCTGGCCCAACAACCCCCGTCCCCTCCTTAAACTATCTTTTTTCCATTCAACTTCAATATTACTCGAAGTATAACGCTTTTTATGATAACTGCAACATCTGGATGATATGGGAGGTATATTTGTATGGGAGGTATTGTTAATGACATTGAGCATACCATTTTCGTAGAGTGTCGCCTCATAGATGACATACTATTCCAATGCCGCGTTACTTCAAGTAACGTACTCGTTATGCTTGCTTTTCATTTAATCAGCCTCTTAACTAGCCATACGTGACTAAATCGATACCGTTCCTGACTTCTGTATCCCTGAAATCATATGGAATCAGGAAGATCGTATACTGGGCAGACACTTTAGCCATTCACCGCGTGAGACGACAGGAGCAGTGGTAAACCGCAGAGAAGAAAGACACCGCGGACACAGCGTTATTCGCGGATCGCGGTTATAGGAGGTACTCGTATTTCTGGAAATCACGAAGAAAAGGAACTCCGGGATTGCCGAGCGATCGAAGAATTGAGCAGCGCTGTACGTCGTCTGTGTGATTCCTTTTCTTGAATGTGGTCTGCTTTCCCGTTTGCACCATTTTTGGACATGAAATCAGCTGTTCTCTATTTACTGCCAGCTGGCCAAGACACCTGCTACTTTTCCCACATTCAGATATTATACTACTTCGTTTGTGTAAATACGCGAGGGCGTAGGTGTTAGTTGCACGTGCACTTTGGGCAAGGACGTATACGT
Organism: Schistocerca piceifrons; assembly: GCF_021461385.2. Classification (NCBI taxonomy): domain Eukaryota; kingdom Metazoa; phylum Arthropoda; class Insecta; order Orthoptera; family Acrididae; genus Schistocerca; species Schistocerca piceifrons. The sequence continues at coordinate 233,142,095 of NC_060149.1, read as the reverse complement.
AGTGTTATCTTTATTTTGGGTGTTTTCTGACGCAGTTAACCCCTCAGACTCTCAGACTACACTGTATTGAATTTATTATATTATTTCTTACTATCGAATTTGGGACATGTGCTTGAAAACTCAACGTCAATCGAAAATAATGTATTTTTACTGTAGGAAACAAAAAATGGCTCTGAGCACTATGGGACTCAACTTCTGAGGTCATTAGTCCCGTAGAACTTAGAACTAGTTAAACCTAACTAACCTAAGGACATCACACACATCCACGCCCGAGGCAGGATTCGAACCTGCGACCGTAGCGGTCTCGTGGTTCCAGACTGCAGCGCCTAGAACCGCACGGCCACTTCGGGCGGCTGTAGGAAACCGTATGAAGATGTTGCCACCAGTCACAGACCGCATCGAAATCCATGACATCTACATCGTACCAATAACAGCTGTTGGAACAGATGACAGGTTCTCATCAATCCGTTTTAATTGTAACACGTCGATGTTTGTTCAAAATGGTTCAAAAATGTCTCTGAGCACTATGGGACTTAACATCTATGGTCATCAGTACCCTAGAACTTAGAACTACTTAAACCTAACTAACCTAAGGATATCACACACGTCCATGCCCGAGGCAGAAGTCGAACCTGGGACCGTAGCAGTCGCGCGGTTCCAGACTGTAACGCCTAGAAGCGCTCGGCCACATCGATCGGCTCGATCTTTGTTGTTGCACGCATTTTTGACAGTATATGAGAGTAACTGCAATGTAATTCCATTAACACTATTAGTTGGTAGAGTTACTTCCACTTGTGACGTTAATGACAGCATCTCCGATTTACGGTGATAGTGCTACGGAAATCAATTTTCTGTTGTCCAGAAGCATTTTCAGCGTCGATTCTTCCTAAAAATGTAGTGCGGTGTGATGGATAATTTGTTAATGGACCTTTCTGTCTCACAGAACTTTCTTGCAGTAATGAATTCCGTAGACTTCTAGCAAAATGAGAGCGCACCACTATTGAGAAATACTCCTTTGGCTCGGCAACAGGATATATTATTTCTGTATGACGAGGATGCTGCACGTACTATTCATGAAATGACAGCTAATGCCTATATCATACGTTTACGAATTGTGTTTCGGTTGCGGCAGCCAGTTTAATTGACCACCGAGGTCGAGGGATCTTACTCTTATTAGCTTAAGACTTCTGTGCGTCTGAAGAGCGAACTCTACAGAGTATAAATAAATGCCAGAGAGAAATTTCTCGACGCGTTATGTTTAATCTTATCATTGTAAGACAACGCGAAGATACCAGAAGAGGAACACACATCGTTGCAACAACAGCAGGAAAATGCCCTCAAATCGGTGTTGGAATTTTTTAAAATACATTTATGTCGTCGAAAATTATTCTTCTTTAAAAGTATTGATTTTTAATAACTTTCAAAGATCTATTAATTCGATAGCCAATGATAAATGAACAAATATTGATGTGTAAGTTTTCTCGAAATTGTCCATAGGATCACCTGTGTTAATATAACCTCTATTCTTTATATGGATGTCTTTTTGATAGCTGATCGTCTTTTCCAACTGAAGATTTTTGGCTTGTTGTTTCTGAGACACAATTTCCTAATTGCGTCATGCAATGTCATGGGGTTCCTATTAATTAGCAACTGCTTTCTTCCGCGAGCTACTGTGAAAGTATCCTGCTCCATTCCACTAGATATTCCCCAACTCTGTCACATTTAAAATATATATATATATATATATATATATATATATATATATATACAGAATGCAGTAAGCCTCTTTCACGGTATCGCGCATGGATGAAAGCAACCGCCAATGATAGAAATACACTGAAGACGCCAACAGGAAAGAAGTCAGCAATCGGTCGCGATTCAATCCGTGCTTTATTTCAGATCTAGATTTCAGCTACAGTATAGCTATCACCAGTACGTATAAAGTAAGTCGTATAGACTCGACATGCTTGTAAATGCACATGTTATTACACGACCTTAGAATGCACATAGCTTAATTCAAACCAAGGCTGCTGTTTATAAAACAGGCACCTCAGTTTGAATTAAGCTGTTTACATGGAAAGGTCGTATAATAACATGTGCATTTACAACCAAGTTGAGTCTGTATGACTCACTTTATACGTACTGGTGACAGCTATACTGTAGCTGAAATCTAGATATGCAATAAAGAACAGTCTGAATCGCGATTGATTGTTGATGTCCTATTTGAATTACATCATAGTTGCTGTGCACAACAGTTCCAGTAGAATCCAGCCTGATCTACTGAAGACGTCTGATATGAATGTGTACAATTTTTTTATCTAATACAAAATCACAAATTTTCCAACTGAAAAGACGTCAGTACACAGCGTGTCCTAGGAGGAACGGTAAATACTGAGAATATATATGAAATGCATACCGTAAAGCTATGAGGACTTCTTCATCTTCGACACTGTGAAATAAATCTCTTCTACGGGAAGTTCTTTGCTTTCTATATTTTGAGAGGTGGTAGTATGGAACAAAACAAGAAAAAAATTCCCAGTAAACAAGGGCTCTAAAGTGCATACCTTAAGAGTTTTGAGCACTTGTTCGGCTTCGCTTCTGTGAAACACATCGCTTCTACTGAACAAGTGTCCATAGCGCTTAAGGTATGCATTTTAGAGCCCATTTTACTACACTTTGCTACTTCGAATGATCGTTCCTGTCATCCTGATTTCTGATCATTCCAGCTGGGACATCCTGTATACAAGGTGTAAAAAATGGTTCAAATGGCTCTGAGCACTATGGGACTTAACTTCTGAGGTCATCAGTCCCCCAGAACTTAGAACTACTTAAACCTAACTAACCTAAGGACATCACACACATCCACGCCCGAGGCAGATACAAGGTGTAAGCGATAACTGCTTGCAACGTACCAGTGGTGTAGGGAAATCGAGACGAACAGTTTGATACAGAATACTTGTGGTCTACCAAGCCGGGAAACAACCTCAAATTGACCTTCAAAAGCCACCTAAGCTACAGCGCATCCGCGGGGCGCGAGATTTTGAATAATATCCTCTCACCCTCTAACGCCACCGGTCTAGTAGACGCTCTTAACCGCTTGAATCTTGTTTCTTTTTCTTGCTAAAATCATCCTTGAATGTTAAACACTCCTTTTCCTTGCCCTTACAAATTGTAAGATTAACGTTTGTGTAAATCTTACCTCAAAGTTTTGCGAATTTTAACAGCTCAAAATTAACAAAAAAAAAATGGCTCTGAGCGCTATGGGACTTAACTTCTGAGGTCATCAGTCCTCTAGAACTTAGAACTACTTAAACCTAACTAATCTAAGGACATCACACACACCCATACCCGAGGCAGGATTGGAACCTGCGACAGTAGCGGTCGCGCGGTTCCAGACTGTGGCGCCTAGAACCGCTCGGCTACTCTGGCCGGCCCCAAAATTAACAATTAAACCGTTTTGTTTATTTGGCCTTGTTACCGCAAACTACAGTGTTTGTAAAGATTAAGTTAAGATCGAATTGCAGATGTAATTAGTTTTTGCGTAACATTTACAAAAGCCTTTTTCCTTTCCTTACTCTAACGGGTAAGCGTAAATTACTAATACTTACGAAATAAGAATATTAAAAGATCTAAGAGGCTTAAACCGGTAGCGCAAGAGAGCGAGAGGATAATTCCAAATATCACGCAGCGCGCATGCGCTGTAGCGTAGGTGGGTTTTGTAGACCAATATGAGATTGTTTCCCGGCTTGTTAGACACCAAATGCTTGGATCGAACTGTTAGTCTCGACTTCCCCTACACCACTTTGGCAAATTGTAAACTGTTATCGTTTAGACAGTTTATAGAAAAGACATTGTACCGTAACTGGAAAAACGCATCCCTATCGGAAGAAATCATTTTGGAACACCCTAAATAAAAGTGAATAGAGACTGAAGTATTCGTCGCAAATGAAGTAGTCCGGTCGTTAACGACGTGAGCTGTCGTGTGAGCTGCTACCGTCCTGGCACGGCAGAGGCGGCGCACTCTGCTAAGGGAAGGGAAGAGCTATTCCCGAAAATGGAGAGAGGGGCTGAGGAGGCCGCGACCTGCCGCACGGCGGTGGGTGGTTTGTGCGCGGCGAGCGTTGAACCGCGCGGCGAGCGCTGACCCCGGCGGGGCCCGTGTCTTATTTCGGCGCGCGTGACGTGGGTGGCCCTGGCACCTGCCGCCGCCGCGCCGCAGCTCCTAGCCTCGCACCCTCCTCGCTAACTTTTCCGCTGTCTGCCGGAAGCGACGCCGGCCCACGTGATGACCCTCAGGGCCCCCGCTCGAAACCCGGTGCGCTCATTCGCCCCAAACTTCCGCGATCGCTCCGGTACATTGGCGCACACGCCGGGACGCTTCCGTACGTGACACTGCGGCCGGCTCCTATTCCGATCGTTATCGAATCTGGACGAGTGTTCCGTCCGTGATTATCTCGCCGCCGGCGGGTCGTTGAACTCTGCCGAACGACAACACGGCACGGTCGCCACTGCGCGATCGACGGTCTCGTGACTCAGCTGCGAGTGGCTGTTTTTTTTTTTTTCGGCTTGCGGCGTGTTGGATAACACTCACCGTGTCCCTATAAATCCTGCCGCCTGTGCGTGTTCAGCATGTCAGGCCTGTCTTACTAACCCCCGTATGAGTCTTAATCTATAGTAACTAAACGACTAACCTGATTCATTGATAGTGGTCCGAGTTGCAGGTTTCCACTAGAAACAAGATTTTTATTTTCAAGTATTTCATGTAACTACTGACCGAATTTAAAAATTTAAAATGCTGTAATAATCCACTCATCAAGAGGTGCCGGCCGGGGTGGACGAGCGGTTCTAGGCGCTACAATCTGGAACCGCGCGACCGCTACGGTCGCAGGTTCGAATCCTGCCTCGGGCATGGGTGTGTGTGATGTCCTTAGGTTAGTTAGGTTTAAGTAGTTCTAAGTTCTAGGGGACTGATGACCTCAGAAGTTAAGTCCCATAGTGCTCAGAGCCATTTGAACCATCAAGAGGTATAATCTTATTTTAAAGGTTTAACGCAGTGAGGCAAGTATGAGGGCTATTCGGAAAGTAAAGTCCGATCGGACGCGAATTGGAAACCTCAGCGAAAATCCTATATAGTGTTCCACAGATATGTTAGTCAGTGTCTCTAGTATGCCCGTCGATCGCGTCACGTCGCTCTTTTCAGTTCTGAGCCACAGTGAGTAAGTAAAAATGCCTAGAAAATAGTGTCTCCCGCCAAGCATGGGGGGCCGCGCGGTCTAGGGCGTCTTGTCACGGTCCGCGCGGCTCCCCCCGTCGGAGTTTCGAGTCCTCCCTCGGGCATGGTTGTGTGGCTACATCTACATCTATATTTATACTCCGCAAGCCACCCAACGGTGTGTGGCGGAGGGCACTTTACGTGCCACTGTCATTACCTCCCTTTCCTGTTCCAGTCGCGTATGGTTCGCAGGAAGAACGACTGCCGGAAAGCCTCCGCGAGCGCTCGAATGTCTCTAATTTTACATTCGTGATCTCCTCGGGAGGTATAAGTAGGGGGAAGCAATATATTCGATACCTCATCCAGAAATGCACCCTCTCTTCCATGGCGTAAGTTGGTTTAAGTTAAATTAAGTAGTGTGTGAGCTTAGGGACCAATGACCTCAGCTGTTTGGTCCCATAAGACCTTACCACAAATTTCCAAGCATGGGGGCCTTCTTTATGACAATTCTAGGCCGCAGTGCGCAGGAGCCATGAAGAACCATAATACAGCCCGTACTTGACTCCGCCTGAGTTTCATCCATGCTCATATGATCCGCTGGCTATGAAGACAACATTGTGGCACAGACAACGAGCCGTAGACCAGCGCAGAGAATTGGCGGAAATCACAGGCGGCTGCCTCCTATGACGAACGTACTGGAGAGTTAGTACAACGCTACGACAAATGTCCAAGTCGGAGCGGCGACTGTGTAGAGAAGTAGCTCGAAGGTGTAGCTAACTGTTGTAAATAAAACATTTTTTCATTTTCTCAGTTGTTTCCGTTTCGTGACAGATCAGACCTCACTTTCTGAATAGCCTACGTGCTACAGGTAGAAACTACCTATATGTCTTGAGGCTGTGTAATTCACGGCGTGCAAATTACCCAGACTATATTCATCCATTATTGCAGAATGAGAGTACTTAGCGACTTCCAACAAACTTCACAAATAATTTCAGACCTTCACGAAACTTTTCCTCGCTGACGATTTCCGCCCACCACCCCTCCCCTCCCACAGATACACACACACACACACACACACACACACACACACACACACACACACACAATGATGAAAGAAATAAAGTTAATCGATTACTACATTTCCGCTGTTCATATAGTGAAATTTCAGTATCAGGCATGACGTTTTAATTTATTACGCCTTTACTAGTAGCTCTATTCGCAACACGTTTTGCAGTCAGTATCCACACATACTACTGAATGTACCTGCCAAATTAAATCATTGTACGACATATAGTTCGTAAGATTTGATGTCACAAACACTGAGATGCGAGAAAAACTAGCTTTTGCTTAAAACGGAGCGCAAATTACCCGGACAATACTCACCCGGTGTTTGATAACGAGAGCACTTAGCGACTTCCAACAAACTTTAAAAATAATTTCCAACCTCTTCTCGCTTGCATGCTTAACGACAAATCTTTAACACATTAACCACAGCAGTTAAGTCCCATAGTGATCAGAGCCATTTGGACCATTTAACTCATTAACTCATTTGTAAAGTAATCAGACGTTCGAAGATATTTTAGAATGGAAATTTGATTCCTTAAAGAAACGATGGTGAGGGATTTACTTGCAGAAACTAACATTCTGAGGGTCTGGAAAGAGTGTAAACTTTTTGCGATTAATGTGATCATTTATAGGGATGACTCGTGTAAAACGTATCACCCATTTTATTTAGTGGAGCATTTCAAACATCGAAACGAGGTTTTCGGTAAATAATAATTTCCAAAGGGGGACGTAATTTTATTGCACATTTAATACTATTAACTCTTTTATCAGTCGAGGTAACAGAGTTAGTAAGTTGTTTTAAGTCGAACGATATATATTTTACCAACATTATAACTGCTACGGTCGCAGGTTCGAATCCTGCCTCGGGCATGGATGTGTGTGATGTCCTTAGGTTAGTTAGGTTTAAGTAGTTCTAAGTTCTAGGGGACTGATGACCACAGATGTTAAGTCCCATAGTGCTCAGAGCCATTTGAACCATTTGAACCAACATTATAAAGCTCTTGAAAAGACCAGTACAGCAACATAAGGGTTTTTAACGTTGACGTTGAACATTATCGCGAAAAATAACCGAAAAATTGGCTAAAACTGGAAGGCAAGACGATCGAAATCGGTTATTCCGGTGTTTATCTGCAAGTAGAAGTCTCATGTATAATGCTCCGTCGTAATGCGCAGCGGGTAGATTAGCCTACGCGACTAAGATAAAACGTATTTCCTCTTGACCCTAACTTATGCGACATGGTCTCCGTAGCTCAGCGCCCGGTGTGGCTCACTGCCATCTGGAGGTACCAGGTTCGATTCCCGACAGTGCCAGGGATTTTTCCTTAGCGGGAAGACTGGTATGGGGCGCACTCAGCCTCGTGTGGTCAACTGAGGTACTCGACAGCTTAGTAGCGGTTTCAAGGTCAAGAAACACGACAACGTACGAGAGAGCGGTGTGTTGACCACACACCCCTCCATACCGCATAGGATGACACGGTGGTCTGTCGGGCCCGATTCCCCGTCTAGGACTAGAACGCCGAACTTTATCTGTGCTACTTTATGCGACATAGTTACAGGGTCAGCTACAAATTTTGTAAGCCACGCGGCCTTAGACGCCTAGCCACGGTTCGCGCGGCTCCCCCCGTCGGAGGTTCGAGTCTTCCCTCGGGCATGAGTATGTGTGTCGTTCTTAGCGTAAGTTAGTTTAAGTAGTGTGTACGTCTAGGGACCGATGACCTCCGCAGTTTGGTCCCATGGAACCTTACCACAAATTTACCAAATTTTGTAAATATAAGGTGGGCAAAATGAAACTGGACCGGAAAATATTGATAAGACTGACGCGTGTCGAGATATTACTGACAAACATCTCGCGCTTTGAGCTCTGCCGACGGTTTCTGACTGAAGTAAAATCGGGACTTCTGGATACTCAGTTTTTCATTTCTTCAGATGAGGCCTGTTTGAGCCTGTCTGTGCCAAAATGCATCCGAACATCCGCATCTGTAATTTGCGCGCCAAACACCAGTCCTGAGATTCTGCAACGGCTTTATCATGTTTGGTGTCCGTGTGGTAACTCGATTCTTTCACGAAATTGTTAATGCTAACCAGTACATCCAGAAAATGTTTCAACCATATGTGGATCAATTCGCAGAAAATAAACGTTTGTATGGATATTTTCAGCACGACGCAGCAACAACACACACCACTTTGATAGCCTTGTCACGAATGCGTGAGATGTTCGGTGAGGAGAGGACAATTAACACAGGCAGTTCAGTCACCTGGCCACCGCGATCGACTGATCTCTCTCGCTGTGGAGCACACTGAAGGGTCAGGTGTACTCGAATAATCCTCACTCACTGGAAGAGCTACACCAGAACACTGAAACACAATTGCTGCTATCCCTCACGCAAAGCTGCTACGCGTGTCTCACAGTTCGATAAATTTAGCAAACCGCCGCAGCGATACTGATGATGGCCATTTCCAGAATATTCTGTGATGTTCTTTAACAAGAATCAGTTCCACGTCAGCCTTACTGTAATTAATTCCCGGTCTGGTTTTATTATACTTCTTTCCAAGAGTGAAACATGGCTAGGGGTCTGTTATGATTCGGGCAGCTATATCGTGATATTCCATGGGACTCACGGTTACTCTGCATAGTCGCATTACTGTGAAGGATTATTGACCATTTTAACTGACCAGGTCCATTCCATGGTACAATGTATATGCCCCCATGGTGATGCTGTTCCAAGACGACAGTGCCCCGGTTCACACAGCTCGCATAGTCCAGTAATGATTTTATGAACACGTGGATGGATTGTCACATCTCCGCTAGCCACCAATATAACTGAGTTTTTGTGGTCTACTTTGGAGAGAAGGGTGTGTGATTGCTATCCAGCTTCACCAGCGTTAGCTCGCTTTGCCACTTTTTTGCAGGAAGAATGGTATAAGATTCCTTTGGAAACCATACAGGATCTGTATTTATCCATTCAACGAAGACTGGAAGCTGTTCTGAATGCCAACGGTTTTCCTACACCGTATTAGGCACTTTAATGTGTTGTGTTTTTGGTGTTTCCGTATTTCTGTCTATCCCTTGTATACACGTTTAACTGAACAGATTTTGCTAATGAAAGTGTGGAAGGGCTTCATACAACGACGGAAAATGGCGTGAGAACAACACATGGCCTTGTTTACACCGCAAAAACCCATATAGATCTCTTTGCCTTCCAATTTTACCATATTTCTCGGATAGTTTTGCTAGAAGGTTCAACGCCAATATTAACAAGTGTTATATCACTGCACTCGTCTTTTCAAGACTTTTCGAATGCTATTACAGGATTAAAGAAACTGTATCTGTCTACTACTGCTAAAAAAAATCCTTGTTTCAGTATATAGTTTGATACAAGAGGCAACAAAATTACGTGACCTTCTGCGTACTATCATTTGCCGAAAACCTCATTTCAATATCTTGAACCGTTCACGAAATGAAAGAGGTGTTACATGGAAAGCAATTCATCCTCTAGATTCGAAAGAAGAGAGTAACTGGAATAGTTTACTGTGCGATGTTGAAGGCGTTCTACATCGGGGTAAATACCATGTTTGCATGTATGTTATTATGTAGTTTTCTGCATTAATCCTTCATATACGTTCTGTCAGCGGAAAAAGGCGACTATGTCTTAATGTTATGAAAAATGTAGAAATAGTAAATTCACCAGATAGATTGAGTGACGCGCATATGCTCCTTGTGCAATAGTGTACTTGAAGTATATTTGTTTTGCGCTAGTCATTTGGTGTCTAAACGATTTGTGAATATAATATGTGAATGTTACTGCAGGAGGTAAAAATCACAAAATCTTAATTAGAATGAAATGTGACAGATTTTCAGTTTCACACTATATTTTCCGTAGTAAGATATCCACATAAAACACCATCCACAGACACTGTTGGGTCCATCGGTACCGTCCGACCGCCGTGTCATCCTCTGCCAATGGCGCCATTGGATGCGGTATAGAAGGTCGTGGGTTCAGTCAGCACTCCACTCTCCCGGACGTAGTCAGTTTTCGTGACCTGGAGCCACTACTAGTTGGTCAGGTAGCTCCTCAGTTGGGATTACCAGGCTAAGTGCTCCCCATTCCAGTCCTTCCACCAAGGAAAAACACCTGACAATACCGAGAAATGAACCATGGTCTTTCGCATGACAGTTCGCCGCGCTGACCGCTCAGCTAAGGAGGTGAACAAAGACATTCAGATGAATTAATATTTCAACATCTACTGATGTTAAGCTTAATTATTTACAAAATGATGGTAAAGCTGTCATCAACATAAAGTTTTGTTCCAACACCACAAAACTTTACTATACATGATTGTAATGGAGATCGTATGCCCTTGTCTTCTTCAGAACTTGGAACTGAATTAGCTGATCAGTTGTAGTGGGACGATAGTTTAACTTTCACTCCGAACCATAATGCAGTACTAATTAGTGCCAGAGAGGAAAGAAGCCGTATGTGACAAAGAAAAGAATCTAGTATCGACAGAGTTGGATCTCGAGCCTTTAGATTTGTAGAGTGGCACTTACACACAAAGTCACTTAGGCCACAATGTCGGCTGAAATTAAATGTATTTATCCTCGGCATATTTACTGTATTTTATTTGTTCGTGCATTTTGACGTGTAATTGGGGAGTCGTTTTAACATCCTTGTAAATAGTTGTGTAAAACCGCCTGTATGGCGCAAGCAATTTAACCGGCGTGTTCGAGGCAGGTCGTTGCCCCCAGTACCGGAATTCATCCAGGCCTGACTCACCTTCCTCTTCGACGAACCACGTGTTTAACCACCTGGCTGTCGTGGCGTGGCTCAGCTAATAACACAATCTCGTGAAACCCTGTCTTGTATTCACATAGGATTTACTTAATTCTACACGCTTAAGGTAAACGATAAAACTAATAAACATAGGAACTTGAAGAATAAAATTAACATGATTTATTGAAAAATGCACGTAATGACTCTGTCGCAGCTGTTCAGCAGATATGGAAGAGCAGTAAAATTTCGTGGACAATAGAGAATTAAAGAGAAAAATAGCTCTTTTTACTACATTACCTGAAAGAGGGAAAAAATTACCTCTTCTAAAGTTACCGAGTTGTGTTTTTTTCCTGATTTCCACCAATGCAGTCTCTTCTCATATTCCTGACGCACAATACCTAAATATGTGGAGTGGTTTTTGTCACTCTCTTCCATGTCCTTCAATAGTGTTTTTGCTCGTTGTCAGTCTTAGGTTTTATGAGGTTTCTCTTTAATTTATTGCCTGAGTAGCCAGTTCCCATCAGCGTGGCAAAATTAATTTTTACGTACATTTTCGTACTAGGCTGTACAGTGTAACATCTACTCCACAGGATAAACTGTGGTTCGAATCCAGGTTTAAATGTTTTCCTAACTTTGCCTTGTCCACAGCAGACGTGGTTTGTTCAGTGTGATTGCTGCCCAGTAGTTGAGAGATCTTTTCGAATCTGGGTAGGCGTCCCTTTTGTAATGACTTTACTTTCAATCAAACATTGAATCCAAACAGAAAAAATAGTAACAGTATTTAGTAATTATTTCCATCCTTTCTCACTTTTTACCTAACTATATCGACTTCCTGCCACTCTTCAGCAAACATCTCCTTAGTTCCATCTTGCAATGATTTTCATTTCAGTTGTGTGCCTAAATTGAAACATTTTTACGTTGTGGAAGTTGTTAAGTAAGCCCACTGGCTGTTAGTCTCACTCGTTCTATACCTTCTAGCAGGGTATCAATAGGAAAAAAGTGTTGCGTACGGTTAATGTAATTGCCGTTTGTTTCCTGACGACTTTAACTTTTGGGGCAAGTGGGTTATGTGCAAGTGTATCATGTAAAGTTGTAGACCCTTAGAAACATATTTTGAGTGTGTTTGGCGTGATATTAAGGCAGTTACTGCTTTCTGACGGAAGAATAATGTCCATCACGAGCAATGTCCTAGTTCACAAAACCTCATATACGAAAAGGCAGACCGAACGTAATAGATCATTTCACAGGCAAAACTTTGGTATATGTCACGATGTCTCTGGTGTTCATCTGATATATATATATATATATATATATATATATATATATATATATATATATATTGCCAAAAATTTCCAGAACATAATCCGATCCAGTTCCATTAAATAAGTCCAGCGCTTTGTCATTACGCACCTTGCTCTGTAATGCGCGTTTATCCATCTTTCTTACATATTTTCTGTGTGTAGTTGAAGCATTCCTTGTGTCAAATTATAACGTTTACTATGCAACATACTCGTCTCCGTAGCCGAAGTCGTAAACACACGCCTATGCGGTGGCGCTCGACACGGACATAAGCCGGTTCGAATCCCGTAGGTGGAAAATTTTCACTGTCAGCATTTGGAGGGCAGGGGGAGTAGAGGTGGTGGTGCAAAGTTCCTGATCATCCGTTTTTGCATCAACGTCCTGGATTAAATTCCAAACCTCTCCGCAGTCTCTGATCAAGAGAGGGAATCTGATACAGTTGATGGTGGTCCGTCCGTCTAATGGGGACGTTCGGCCCTCTCGGCGCTATTCGAGAGGAGTACAATGGGCCAGTGCGGGGTTTCACCCGCTCCCTTCCCTTCATCCGTAACATCTCAAACCCAACACTACGCTGTACACGCACCCATCACAGTTATCCACACTACACAGATACGCACTTGACAGTTCATAACAGATCGGAGAAAGAACCTTGACAAGAGCGGCCATGCATCTGCTCTCTTGCGCTTATTCCCTGAGTATGGGCGCACTTTGGCTTTTGACTTTACTCTGCAATGTAAGCCAGCGTGAAAAGCAGTAAATTCCAACTAGGAGATTTCCACTGTAATATATACATATTAAATGAATCAGATAATATACTCTGTATAAAAAGCATCTTCCTTTCATCTGAATTGTGATGAAAAAAGCACGACTTTCCACATATATAGTTTCTGTAGTTCCATAATGTATAAATGGAATGGAACTGCGGCTGGTCCAAACTTGAAGAAAATAAATACCGACAGTCGTAATTTTATTAATTATTTTATTGGACTACCAGTTTTGGTGTCTCACTGGCACCATCCCCAGGCTCCTGTTATACACATAGCTGAGTTGTCGTTAGAGGGGTGAAGAGCAAAAGAATACAAAAAAGATTCAGGAATCTACGGAAACCAGTTAAAATTAGTGATCCCTATAATAGCGTGGACGTGTAGATGACTGCTTTCGTTTCTTCATGGCGAACAAAAATACAAGAAAGGCAGTTATGCTGAACAACATTTGCTTGATAAAGTTTCTTATATTACTCCTGGAAAAAAAGTTAATGGGCTGATCATAATAAATCGAGCAGCCCGTATATTGATTATATTTAACATCTGCAAGATGGGTAGCAATACGTAATCCAATTTTCACATTCATATATTGCGCTCAGTCAAACAAAATCATCATGTTATTTCCAAGCACAGATACATATGTGGACTTTGTATAATTGAAGTTCCTTCCTACCAAATACCAGTATAGTGATTACACATAATGCAGCGTCGGTTAATCTGTTTTCATTTCCAATTGTTCTAGACGTTGTCATTTTCTCTGTATTGTTTACTTCCTTCACCTCGAGCATGAACAAACTTTTAAACTCCAGCAAATGAAATCGGACATCTGCTTTGCGATTTCTATCAAACATCATAGCTTGTGCACTATTTCGATCTACAACTACATAAATACTCCGAAAGCCATTGTATGGTGCATGGAGGATGGTACCTTGTACCACTACTAGTGATGTCATTTCCTGTTCCATGCTCAAATAAGGAGAAACAGCTGTCTATATGCCTCCATACGATCCCTAATTTCTCTTATCTTATGCTCGTGGTCCTTACGCGAAATGTGCATTGACGGTAATAGAATCGTTCTTCAGTCAGGCGCACGTGCTGGTTCTCTAACTTTTCTCCATAGCGTTATGCGGAAGAACTTCGTCTTCCCTCCAGGGGTTCCCACTTGAGTTCACGAAGAATCTCCGTAATACTCGCGTGTTGATAGAAGCTATCGGTAACAAATGTAGATCTTGCGTCTGAAGTGTTTCGATGTCTTCCTTTAATCTGATCTGGTGGGGATGCCAAACTCCCGAGCAGTAGCAGTACTCAAGAGTGGGTCGCACTAGCGTTCTATACGCGGCCTCCTGTACACATAAACCACACTTCCCTAAAATTCTCCCAAGTCGACCATTCGCTTCCCCTACTAACGTCCTTACCTGATCGTTCTATTTCATATCGCTTTGCAACGTTGCGCCTAGATATTTATTCGACGTGTCTGTGTGAAACGGTACTAAACTAATGCTTTATTAGAACATTGCGGGATTCTTTTCCTACTCATCTGCAGTAACTTACATTTGTTCTACATTTAGAGCAACCTGCTATTCATCACACCAACTAGCAATTTTGTCTAAGCCATCTTATATCCTCGTGCAGTCACTCAACTACGACACCTTACCGTCCACCACAGCATCATCGGCCAACAGCCGCAAACTGCTGCTCACCCTGTCCCTGCCTTGTTCTATCAGTAACAGCTAAGAGTCTCGGCTTTCAGCTTGCATGTTTTTAGTAGATCCATACCACGTTTCCTTCTCCGTCATTCCTGGCTACTCCACTCATTGATAAGGGTGATGGGTGATCGTAGTACAACGGCCTCGAGTCACGCATGTGGCGTGGACGGGATTTTAATGTGTCTATCAATTATCCGGATGCTGTCTCCTGCTCGTCTTTGGTGATGGCCATTCTCTTAGTAGACCGCAGTGCCACTGATGATTACTGTTTAAGCACAGGAAGTGAGATTCACGTACGCACTGGGAAGAGGCGCAATGGCATCATTCTTTTGTAATAGTGGGTCACGATGTGCCGTCGTATATTATCGGAATTATTTACATTCAATCTGCTTTTGAGGTAAATGAGATAATAAAAAAATGGTTCAAATGGCTCTGAGCACTATGGGACTTAACATCTTAGGTCATCAGTCCCCTAGAACTTAGAACTCCTTAAACCTAACTAACCTATGGACATCACACACATCCATGCCCGAGGCAGGATTCGAACCTGCGACCGTAGCAGTCCCGCGGTTACGGACTGCAGCGCCTAGAACCGCACGGCCACCGCGGCCGGCAAATGAGTTAATAGGAGACAGACATTGCTACTAAAAGTCCCGGTACGAAGGATCAAACGAAATAAGATGTTCAGACGTAGGAAGAAGGAGCATGTAGCGAGCAGGAACGGAGAGATCTGCACTGCTAGATGGTAATGAGATACAGTACTTCGTAAAGTTTTCATTAGATGTAATCTTGTTTCATATGCCGAAATGAGTAGTTTATAGTGAGAACGTCTGTAGATACCATGTTTACTGGTCTGTTTTTAGCATCTAGATGGAACCTTGAGTCTTCTCTTCTCGGCTAGTAATTACGCTTGCTGTAGCTTTCTAGCACTGACGTCCTGAGCATGTGTGGTACAGTCTTCTCGAAATGGTTCCCAAAACTTTTTACGTGAAGGCATGTATGTCATTCTGGGTGTAAATTGTGGTAGGAACTGTAATCTGACAGTAGCGCGCAACAGTTTGCTGCCTGTGTGTAACGACTGAAAGGTAGAATCTGTTGCTGGTAGTATGAAAAATTGTGTGGGCATGAAATCCGTCTTCACATTTGACATTCTTCTTCTTCTTTTTGTGCCTTTGTCACACATCGGCGCAGGATCGGCATGCTCCTTTAAGGATTTGGCGCGGTTGACTGAGGTGTTGCCGGAATCTCTTCCTCTAGCTACTTCGTTACCCCTGGGGTGGAATGTGTGTGTGTGTGTGTGTGTGTGTGTGTGTGTGTGTGTGTGTGTGTGTGTCCCAACTGTCTGCATGTAGTGTCATTCGTGTGGAAATGAATGAAAGTCTTCTAAATGTCTGCGTATCGTGTGACTGAGGCGGGACTTGGGTACCAGCCCGGTATTCACCTAGTGGCGTGAGGAAAACCACATCCGGGCTGGCCGGCGCACCTCCCTGTCTCCCAAGTGGCGCCTTAACACACACAGTTATCCGAGTGGGTCATCTTGATATTTGATCTTAATTATTTTAAATTAAAAAACGATGTAATGTAAATTTCTCAGTTTCCAAGCAGTTAATATGAATTGGGAAAAATGAAGTAAAAATCTAGCGAATGCGCAAGTCATAATTCGTGTCTCTCGTTGTTCCGTAGCAAATAATGCAGATAAACACTTAGTACAATTTCCATTGGTTACTACTTGTGACTGCATCTAAGAAAATTAATATCTGTGCGGAGGGCAGTTCTGAGGCTTGTGGTTGTTACAAAGTTTAGCAAATATTTAAGGTAAACCTATCACTACATATTGGAAATAAACTTGATGATACATACAAGGGGCATGAATATAAAACGCAAACCGCACACTCAGATTAAATTTCATACTTTGATCGACGATTCAGCTATTTATTCTTTCTACGCCTCATTCCCCAACCTTTATTATTATTATTATTATTACTATTAGCGTTCGCCGCTAAATTGACTAGCCGTAATAGAAACCATCATTTCAGACACTGTTGTCGCATAGATCTCCTATTATAATCACTCTTGCATAAGCACTTCAGTTAAGATGTAGACTTGAACAATGAAAATTCCACATAATTTTTCTGTATAGGTTACAACCATAAATTACAATTACCTACTAGTAATATTTCGTACCACGAACAAATAAAGGGCCTAAAACCCATATTTAATACAACCTTCTCTTTATTTAGGCAATAATCCGTTTCACACAGACCCATGATATTCAGGCGATTACATTAACGTTTGACGTCGTGTATGACTTTAGCAACATGACATCTTACTTTCGCATTTAAATTCTATCTACTTCGCATCATAACACTAAAGTAAACTTATTCGTTCTTTCGAACACCGTGACTGTATTGTTAACGCATCTACATGAAATTAAGTGTAAGCAGAAGATACCGAACACTTAAAAACTAAATTTAAGATTACATGTTCCTAAGGCCATGCATCACGTAAGGAATGTAAATGTAGCCATCTGAAGATGGGCATTGGTTTTGAAAACCGTTAGAGCCTCAATAAAGATGTTTTATGAAACAGAGGCTGTTAGCACTTTATTTAACCGCGATAAATAATTATTACAACATGTAAGTATAATACAGACTTTTTCTTATACGCAAAGTTTCAGAAGATGGATATTTCATGTCTTCAACATGTACAACGCTACGACGCAGCGTCCTACACAAAGTTCTCCGATACAGGAAGAGAACGGCTACGATAAAAACCGCGCTGGAAGTGGAGCTCAGCTCTACGACCGAGCGAAATGGCGCTGTGTTATCCTGCGGAATATTGTCCCCGAGAACTCAGTTTCGATTTCCATAAATGTAAAGAGAAAATTTTCCCATTTTAGGCTCCATGGATCAATGAGGAGGTGTAAGTGATGGCCCATTTTCTCTGATCTCCCGCTCAAGATGAAGGGCTGGAATGCAAATATTGGACCAGGAAGAGCCTAGCTTTTCTCCAGATACTTGTTTAGCAACTGATTACTGGTACGAATTAGAACAGGTTGTCGGTGAAACATCGTTATTAGCAACTATCAGAATAAATATTAGAGTTCAGCAAAATCAGTAAGAAAGGCGAAGAAAATTAGCAGTGTACGTTTCGAAGGTTCCGTATCGGAATTAGACTGCGACGGTGTAGAGAAACTGTAGTAAACTTAGATCAAAATTTTCTCTCGCATCAAAGTTAGTGCGACTGATATTGCAAATAACAGTCATTGATGACTTCTCGGGGGTACTTTGCTACCCCCTGTAGGAAAGAAGGAAGGAAGAGTAGAGTTCATTGTACCGTCGAAGAAAAGGTCATTAAGGTCATTAAAGACGAGACACTCGGTGGGCATTGTTCGCCCTTTATGCTTCGACGTCGACGGAACGTTAAAGAGTCGGCTTTGGTCCATTGAACTTCAGCTCTGATCATTGTCAAAAACAACGGAGTGACTTGTTTATCACAAACCTCAGCGATAAGAAACTTGTGGACTGAATGGTCATCAAACGGAACTTGCACGCGTGCTAGCAGCTGCGTCTGTATACGGCTATACGTAACGTGTCTTTGTTATCAGCGTGAGGCTAACGCCCTGTGGAGTGGTCGCCCTTCCCCAGCTTACAATAGCCTCTCAGTTCGACTGATATCCCACGTTCTATATCGAGAGAATAAGCAAATTCTATCATGTTGAACGTATCTCTTCCACGTGCTCGTAGAATAGGTGCTTGGCAGCGGAGACGCGTTAGAATAACGCAGTAGAACTACTTGCAACTGCGTTCCTAAATATTGCTGACCACCGTTTCGGTGCACATATGTTCTAATTACCTCCTTAATGTACTGTCGAGATGATTAGAAACGAAGCACCATCTCAATTTTAACAATCGCGCAACCGATAGAGGAACCGACCGTGGTGCTGCATTAACGGGACGTGATTAAAGAAGTCACGGATGAAAAGAAAACGATGGAAGGAGAGAAACTGAAGTCTTACTTCTACCTATCACGTGTCCAGGATTTTATCCCTCTGATGCCTCGATTAGCTATTAACATCTTTAAATAAATAAACATTTGTTTTACACAACATCATTTTCTTGGATTTGCCTTCTTAACACACTACCTCCCCTCATCCCTTTATTCTGAGGTCACGCGAAATTTATAAAGAGAAAACGTTAATCGTCTGTGAATTGAAAATTTCACAGTGTCACTTGAAATACATGGTTTTCTTCTTTGTATGGGAAAGGTGTACGACCCTTACTGTCGATTTGTTCCTGTTATCTTTGGCGATTCAGTGACATTCAGAGTTGGAAAACAATACCAGTATTGGAATCACGTACCAATCTATCGAGAGCAGTGACTGAGATACTGGATTCGTATGGGTTTGAAAGCCCCTTCTGGACATCCGAATTTACGTTTTTTGTGGATTCGCCAAATCACTCCAAGCGAATGCTGGAATGAAATGATATGTCATGTGACTACGGTCTCCCGTCGGGTAGACAAGTTGCCTGGTGCAAGTCTTTTTAGTTGACGCCACTTCGGCGACTGGCGTGTCGATGAGGATGATGTGACGATGAAGACAACACAACGCCCAGTCCCCGAGCAGAGAAAATCTCCGATCCAGCAGGGAATCGACCCGGGCCGCTTGCATGGCATTCCGCCTCGCTAATCACTCGGCTAGGGAGGCGGACAATGCTGGGATGATTCCGTCGAAATGGCTATAGACGATTTCCTTCCCCAGCCTTGTTTAACTGCGCTGGTGCTCGGTCTCTAATGACCTCGATGTCAATGAGGCGTTAAACTCTCAACTTTCAGTCCTTTGCCGTCAGGGTTCCTTGTGAGACTTGGCTATTTCACCACCGGACCGGTGGGGCAGCGATAGATTTGCTTACTCTTCTAGGCTAGTCTCAGGTAGTTTCTGTTACAGCTTAAACATGCAAGGCAGAACTTGTTCCGCCAGTGCGCTCCTCCTACTGTTAAGTAATACACTTGTCTTCCAGCAGCTTCCAGGTGGACTCGCCGGCTAAGGGCTCCTCACTTCCATAAGGAGACTGAACAATGACCCTCACATTCCTGACGCTGACGTGACCTAGCCTTCAGATTCCCTATCACGTCCTCTTTCTAGATACTTGTCATACCACGATTATTTCTGTAAACTTGAAGAGTTTTCTAACGGTTGGTAATCACAAATTCTGTCATTTATAAATTTAATGCACTTTATTGTTACTCAATGCCTAGCTCGATTTTACACCATCATCAAACATTTCAGTTGCATTGAAGTCGAGGCGACTTCCTTCTGTGACTTTGATGTTCCAAAGAAACTAAATTGTCTGAGAATGGCGTAAAATCGAACACGTCGTAAAACAAAAATAATATACTGCCTGGACTATTCTTTTTAATGTCTGTCTATATTCTGTTGTTGCTTTCCCTTAAGACACTATGTCTAAAATTATAGTGCCTCTTAGTTATCTTTAGGGAAGCTCGATCAGAAACGTATATGTTACACACAGTTATGACTATAGTACTTTTGCCCAAAACTAGACCACTTCCAATGCATTTTCTGTTCCTTGATGAAGTTCATCTTCTGTGCAGGAGGTGGACAGAGTCAGCATTGAAGCATATGATGAACACTCTGGTGATCTCTACAGTGGCACTGAATATTATCTTGATCATTTCAGTCCCATCAAGCCAAATTAACATTTGATCTGTCAACTCCAGACTCACTCTGTTCAGGGACTTCCAAGTCGCCGATTTCTCATCATAGGCAGGAGACAGAGTTTCTGAAACTCTTTCCCAGCTCGGGGGAAGGTAGGTCGTAGGCCTCCATATTGCAGCCTAGCTTTCACAGCAGTGGTTCTCCTTCTCGAGTTCGGTCTTTGAGGATGCGGTTCGTGCCCATACAAAGGATGGGTTCTCTCCCGTTCCACTTTCTTTCTTTCCTCATTCGCAGCTATTTCTCTTCGAATAGGAAGTGGTGCTGTTCCTGCGAGTGGTAAAGCTATTAGACTGGAGTGGACTTCAAGCAACCTGTCTGTAGGTGTCATTGAGAACTGTGTCCAGCTGTTTCTCACGAACTGAATTATACCAAACATGACATGCATATTGTGCCGCAGAACAGCATAGTGCCATTGCAGAGGTTCGTAGAGTTCCTGGGGCAACTTTCGGCTTGCAGTTCATAAAGTGCTTCTTGAAAGAAAAAGTCCTCTCACAGTGTCACTCTTAGATATTTCTGGGTCTCACAGTGTTCCACTTCGACCTGTGGCCATACCGTCTTTAATTTGCGACTAGTTCCCTGTTTCTCAAATGGAATGCAACAGTTGTATCTTTAAAGAATTTGCTTTAAGTTGGTTTGTGTTGTAGTATCTGGAAATTTGTTTAAGGGCATTCGTGTGGGTATTCTCCACTGATTCAAAATTGTGCTCCTGGCTAGAGCAAGATCATAGGAGTACGAGAAGGTCCTGCTGTTGGGTGCTACAGGTTGGTCATTCGTCTATATATTGAACAGAATTGGAGCCAGCACACATATCTGTGTCAGTGGAGGGGGAGATCCTAAGTCTGAATACAAAAAACAGTAACGTCATAGGTCTTTACTCATCGTATCTGCGCGCCGATTTAACGACAGTGGCTAGCGCACCGGCCAGTCTGTGCTTTTTAGACGGTTTCCCACGCTGGTTTACGCAAATGCTGGACTCGCCACCAGTTTCACCTGGAAAAATGTAGCACACAACCAGTTAAAATACGATCACACGTAGAACAAAGTTTACACAATTCACGGACAAGTGACAACAAGCTTCCCTCCTGAGGTAACTGACGACTGCGGTGAGGGGAAGAGCATCCATCAGAAAAGTTAAAATAAATTTGACAAAGTTGAGTACAGCAGACACCGCATTCGACAGGATTAACGCTAAGAGAAAATAAGAACATGTAAAAGACCTTTACGTAAATGGGTTCGGGAAGTCGTAGAGAAATCGAGACCCATGTGTATCCACATCCGCACGACACTGATGGTATAAATGGATATACACTCCTGGAAATGGAAAAAAGAACACATTGACACCAGTGTGTCAGACCCACCATACTTGCTCCGGACACTGCGAGAGGGCTGTACAAGCAATGATCACACGCACGGCACAGCGGACACACCAGGAACCGCGGTGTTGGCCGTCGAATGGCGCTAGCTGCGCAGCATTTGTGCACCGCCGCCGTCAGTGCCAGCCAGTTTGCCGTGGCATACGGAGCTCCATCGCAGTCTTTAACACTGGTAGCATGCCGCGACAGCGTGGACGTGAACCGTATGTGCAGTTGACGGACTTTGAGCGAGGGCGTATAGTGGGCATGCGGGAGGCCGGGTGGACGTACCGCCGAATTGCTCAACACGTGGGGCGTGAGGTCTCCACAGTACATCGATGTTGTCGCCAGTGGTCGGCGGAAGGTGCACGTGCCCGTCGACCTGGGACCGGATCGCAGCGACGCACGGATGCACGCCAAGACCGTAGGATCCTACGCAGTGCCGTAGGGGACCGCACCGCCACTTCCCAGCAAATTAGGGACACTGTTGCTCCTGGGGTGCCGGCGAGGACCATTCGCAACCGTCTCCATGAAGCTGGGCTACGGTCCCGCACACCGTTAGGCCGTCTTCCGCTCACGCCCCAACATCGTGCAGCCCGCCTCCAGTGGTGTCGCGACAGGCGTGAATGGAGGGACGAATGGAGACGTGTCGTCTTCAGCAATGAGAGTCGCTTCTGCCTTGGTGCCAATGATGGTCGTATGCTTGTTTGGCGCCGTGCAGGTGAGCGCCACAATCAGGACTGCGTACGACCGAGGCACACAGGGCCAACACCCAGCATCATGGTGTGGGGAGTGATCTCCTACACTGGCCGTACACCACTGGTGATCGTCGAGGGGACACTGAATAGTGCACGGTACATCCAAACCGTCATCGAACCCATCGTTCTACCATTCCTAGACCGGCAAGTTAACTTGCTGATCCAACAGGACAATGCACGTCCGCATGTATCCCGTGCCACCCAACGTGCTCTAGAAGGTGTAAGTCAACTACCCTGGCCAGCAAGATCTCCGGATCTGTCCCCCATTGAGCATGTTTGGGACTGGATGAAGCGTCGTCTCACGCGATCTGCACGTCCAGCACGAACGCTGGTCCAACTGAGGCGCCAGGTGGAAATGGCATGGCAAGCCGTTCCACAGGACTACATCCAGCATCTCTACGATCGTCTCCATGGGAGAATAGCAGCCTGCATTGCTGCGAAAGGTGGATATACACTGAACTAGTGCCGACATTGTGCATGCTCTGTTGCCTGTGTCTATGTGCCTGTGGTTCTGTCAGTGTGATCATGTGATGTATCTGACCCCAGGAATGTGTCAATAAAGTTTCCCCTTCCTGGGACAATGAATTCACGATGTTCTTATTTCAATTTCCAGGAGTGTATTTGCCTTAACACGCTTCGTCCGTGCTGTTGATTTCTTTCGTTCCATACGCTGCATCCTTTACAAGGGGCTATTATTTTGCCGATACGTTTGTTCATCCTCCACAGTTTCACTTCCCTTAGCTGATTTCAGTCAGTTCCTTTTTCTAAAGCAAAAATCTGCCGTGAGCGTTCATTCGTCAGTATTTAGAGTATAGGGATTAGGCTTAAAATTGTTCTTACTTAGTTTATCAAGAGCACATACTTCCCGTATTATATCAGAGTGTTATGTCAGGATCATTTAGAGCCAATTGTATCGCTCTATCGCTCTAGAGAGGTTTCAATGAGCCAAAAAAATAGTAAATTTCTGCTCGTCTGACATGTGTATACATCCAGCAGAATGCTTTATCAATCACTCCGGGTTAGTATTTAGCCTTCTAAATACGACGTTTAAGAAGAAAAAGATTATGAATACTGCAAAGAGTAGGCCTTCGGTAGGAGAACGTCAAAAAATGTGAAAATAGTTACCTTCCCTTGTTTCCGCGGCCTTTACTTCATTCTGTTTGTCGCTAATACCCACATCGCATTCATTGTTTGTTGAAGGTCTCGTCAGCCCGCTCTTGCTAGCTATTACCCATATGCTTAGAGTTGCACCCACAAGACGTCAGTTAGCTTGCCATCACAACCGTCTCTTCCCCACTTTAACATTTCACAACTGGAATTTTCAACGCCGCTGACATCTCAATAAGCAATGTGTATGTTGACACAGTTCGAATTTTTAGGCTTACTTTCATTTAGGACTGTTACGTACCGTCCTGCGCTCTCTTTTGTGTGTGTTGCAATCCGGCACGTGAGCTTATTCTCTTCCTAAAGGCGAGCTTCTCACTGCAGCCGCTTGTATTTGAGTCACGCGCCGGCGTAGCAGCTACCAGCGTGTTCCGGCTGATCCCGTGGCCTCCCGTGAAGTGCATTTTCGCTTTTCCGAAGGCTGTCCGAGCCGATTGAGTGCGCGCGCATCGGGCCGTGAAATCCGGCCACAGCATTGTTTACGCCGAGGCGAATAGCTACCGAGACCCGCGAAAACGCGCCGAGGTCCACTGAGTGCTAGCGACGTGGCCTTCGGCACGACGATACATGTACACGCACTTCTGAGCCCTCTGCGATCTTTCCACAGACTAGCGCAATGGCGAGGCAATGTCGCGTAGACATGTGAATGGGCCGGACCGCTTTCCAGTTCATGTGGACGCAGCTTACATTCGCACACGCGACGACTGTTCCATGCATATCGTGTTTCAGTGGCGGTGTTCGCGTTTTCAGACACATTGAATCCTAGAGCGATTGCGTGATAGACTATTTATCAAAACAGTCAACGTAAATTAGTCGTGGATCATCAGTGGCCACTGTACGTGACAGCGTCTAAGAAAAAAAGTAGGAGAGTTAGAAAGTAATGGCTTGTCCAAGTAATTATAAATGAAATGTCACTCAACCATAGAAATAATAATTCGTGGCATGCTTTTTGTGTTTTATGGAAAGCCCAGAAAACATGAATTAGAAAGGCCGGGCGGGAGCTAAATCCCACTCGTGAATGCGGTCGTAATAACCCTATCGTGTTAATCGAAGCTACGGCGTCGGTAAAAGAATTGAGTTTCTTGAGGTCCGTTTTGAAAGATTCTAAGTTAGGACGTTTTGTGACACTCAATGAACAGATATAGAACAAGAATAAATTATACAGTAGAAGTTTTGACTAGTATCACTTAGTGAAGACTTAGTTAAGTATAGGCGTTGCATAATAACAAATATTATTAGTTTGGTGCATAAGTTCGTAACGTTTTTGTTTTGCATTTTGGTATTCCGGTTGATATGGATTTATTTATCGATTATCATTTTTTATTTGTAGATAAGTGTCACTATTTGAGTTTACACATATTGTCACTTTGTCATTTGGACATAGTGGTTGGAGCTGTGAACGCTAGAAAATGGAGTGTCAAGTGGAGAAATCGGAACATTTCCGACATATTCTTCTGTTTGAGTTCATTAGAGGGGTGACAGCAGCGGAGGTAGCCAGAAACATTTGCGCCGTGTGTGGGGATAATACCATTGTACACAGCACGGCAAGGAAATGGTTTTCTCGCTTTAAAGAGGACCGTGTTGACATTAGTAATTCTCTTCGTTCGGGAAGAAAATGTCTCTGAGCACTATGGGACTTAACTTCTGAGGCCATCAGTCCCCTAGAACTTAGAACTACTTAAACCTAACTAACCTAAGGACATCACACACATCCATGCCCGAGTCAGGATTCTAACCTGCGACCGTAGCCGTCGCGCAGTTCCAGACTGAAGCGCCTAGAACCGCTCGGCCACCGCGGCCGGCGTTCGGGAAGACCTTCAGGGTTTGATGAAGATCGTTTAAACGTATTAATCCACAATGATTCACGTCAGTGTATTCGAGAACTGGCAGATGTGATGAACTGATCGTTCCACCATCGTGCGACATTTGCATGCAATGGAGAAGATTCAACAATCGGGTGTATGAGTACTGCATGCTCCCAGCCAAGCCATATATGCATCTCTGCTTGCTCTTCATCAAATGGCCCGTGAACAACACCGACCATTCCTATCCTGTATCGTTACTGGGGACGAAAAATGTCATATTTATGCTAAAATAAGGAAAAGAATGGAATGGTTAAGCCCAAACAAAGCAACAAGTCTCCGTACAAAGATCTGCGGGCATCCACAATAGATGATGTTATGCTGCTGGTGGAACAGTGACGGTGTGGTGTACTACGGATTGCTTCCCCGAGATATAATCTTCACTGCTGATATTTATTGTCAACAACTGAGACGTCTTGCAGACGAAGTCCAAGAAAAACAACCAGGAAGACTGCGTAAAGTGATACTACTGCACAATAATGCCCACCCGCATTCTGCTAGACTGACAAAAAACACGATGCAGGAGTTGGGTTGGGGTGTCATTTCGCATACACCTTATTCGCCCCATCTTGCGCTCTCAGTTTTCCATCTTTTCCGCTCTCTAAAAGTTACCCCAGCATTGGCAGACTGTTGTAAATAGTGGAGGATAATGTATTATTGACAACTAAAGTCTCTGTTATGTGTATCTGTTGTGTTTATTAGACGTAGGAAACAACGCTACGAACTTATGCACCAACCTCATAGCACAGGGATGATAATCGTTTGTTTTCAAGACATTTACTTCTTGCATAGTGTAAATTCCATGCAAAACTCGCAGAGAAGCTATTTCGCCATGAATGAACGTACCTACACCGATTGGCGGTACGTCCTTTTAAAGCTCTTTTTATACGTTGCACACATGGTCGGACGTATCTTAGCACAATTGTTTTACATAAGGTAAGGATGAGAATGCTGCCTGGAAGAGATATGTGTAAGCTTTGTCTAAATACAAGCCCTATGTTATAGATTTGAAAATGCAAAATATGAGACAAATCGTGTCATATGTTCAGCTCTCGCTCACGTAAGAGTCTAAAACCTCCCTAAAATGGTTCCTCTTCCATCTCCTTGTCCTCCTCTTCTTCCTACCGTTGTCTCGTAGTCACAGGTTCAAAAATGGTTCAAATGGCTCTGAGCACTATGGGACTTAACAGCTATGGTCATCAGTCCCCTAGAACTTAGAACTACTTAAACCTAACTAACCGAAGGACATCACACAACACCCAGTCATCACGAGGCAGAGAAAATCCCTGACCCCGCCGGGAATCGAACCCGGGAACCCGGGCGCGGGAAGCGAGAACGCTACCGCACGACCACGAGCTGCGGACCGTAGTCACAGGATTCGCTCTTATATCGTGATTTGGTTGTTAGTTATTTATTTTGGCTTGGTGGCTGAGTACCCTTACTGTGGGCACACTAGTCAGCTAACCGAAGGAGGGGAAGACGCGTGCGCCAACTGTTAGTAAATCGCGTAGCCGTAATTCCTGTGCTATAGTATCTTCTGAGGCGAAGATTGGGAACCAGCGCAGTCTGCCTAAACGAGCGAAGGAAACTGCTTCAAAACCACGCTCCGGCCCTACAGTGTACCAGACTAATGTTTATTAATCTTTCCTCACGTCCAGATCCTAAAGTAACTCGTTAGATATTGAATTGTTCCGTCAGTCAGGTTTGTTTCGTTCCATGAATCGAAATGGTGGCTGTTACATGTACAGCCATGTCAGAGGTGACCAGAAAAGTTAAAATTCGTATGAACCTTCCAAGAAATCTACCACATACCTGAACAATTGAATTGGGAAGAAATTCGTTGAACTCCTGTTGTCCAGAATGCAAGGTGCAAAGTACAGTTCAATCGGGTTTGCTCATACGACTCGTATTCGGACGCTTACACAGGCTGATACGACAACACTGATAAGATAAGAGAACCTTTCGACCCGTACCTGCGTGACATCACAGTCTTTAACTGACGATCTTTTCGGGGTTTAATGCCCGGCCGACGACAAACCAATTGTAAACAATATCTCTAGTTTAACAAGCAACCATGAAAGCATCGACCGCGCTTTTCGGGGAACCGTCGCGGTATTATTCTAGAGTGATTTAGGCAAAATGCAAAATCTTAATATAGATGTGCGAACTGATATTTGTTCATCATCATATGGGTCAGCGTCAGCCGCTGTCTAATGCGACAGACGATCTAAGAGGCTATCATGATTATCATAAACCATTCGAAAAGAGTTATGGAAAAGGCAGTCATTCTGGGAGAGCACCTTTAATCACTACTGTAATGCACAGACCCTTGCGTATAGTGTTGTGTTTCGTGCACAGTACTCGTCACGACCGTAACACTGACATATTATGAAATCATTCAGCGGTGTTTCATAATTTTCACATAGAATAGAAATACTTTCAGGAATTTTAATGCGAAGCCAGTGTTTAATTGAAAAGATGTAACGTGAATTGTGCGGAAACAGATGTTTGCTTTTGGATGTCTCAGCCACGTTATACGGGGAGGGAATGGACTACTGTTGGATAATACCAACTCTTTCCTGCTGAAGTAGAGCGAAAGAGCAAATTACACACATATTTTTCCACTAGCAAACATATTAATTGCGGGTTGTATCAAAATAAAAGAGAAAGCTATACTCATCCCAAAGTTTGGTTCGACACTGAAGAAGGTATTCGGCCTGCCGCTACCGGAGGTAAGTTATTACCTTATTCTGACCTTTGAACTGACTGACCCACCACTGATAAAGAGACCAGTACTTCAGTGTTGCCTCTGAATCAAAACGCGACGAGGCTATTATCACACGTACAAACAATTGCCAGAAGTGAAAGAAGCGATGAGTGAGAACAGATTCTTGGGCAGACTTAGAACTGTACCCTAGATAGGTCTTTGGATCCACTATCTCTAGCAAGCCGCGGTGGCCAAGCGGTTCTAGGCGCTTCAGTCCGGAACCGCGCGACTGCTGCGGTCGCAGGTTCGAATCCTGCCTCGGGCATGGATGAGTGTGATGTCCTTAGGTCAGTTAGGTTTAAGTAGTTCTACGTCCTAAGGGACTGATGACCACAGATGTTAAGTCCCATAGTGCTCAGAGCCATTTGAACTTATCTTTTGTTTAGCATGTTGCCGACAATGAAGTGGGTTTGAAATGGAGAGATTCTGCACTGGTAGAAAGTTTTGAAGAAAAATAGGACTACATTCTCTATTAAATTGTACTGATGTTGGACGGGAGTAATGTATAAAAATATGTGAGTCGGTTGTTTTTCGGACGAGAGTAGAATCCGAATGTGAACACAATAACAAAACACTGTCTCGCTCGACGTGAACCTTGAAGGCCAAGCCTGTCGTTCATCTTTTTCTGTCAATTGGTCTGAAACGAAGTCGGTTGCATATTTAAGATACTGTTCTAAGGTTAATAGGCGTGTGCCAAGTTGACTCACTGGGCAGTTGAGGAGCTCAGAGTCGAGCCTCAGGATCAATATACCAGGGAGGACTTTAGTATCCAAGCGACCAAATCGTAGCCTGGTCACGTACAATTAAACTCTGCGCTGACGGGGACACAGGGCCAACTGAAAACGGAGAAGTTAGTAAGAAGTTAGTAAGCAATAAACATATGGTGCTGGAAGATTTCGAACAGAATGAAATATGTAGTCTCCTTATCTGACAGCTGTGTCCGCGACGCTCCTCAATATTCAGTGGTCGCCTTAGATTCTCGAAGGACGTGCCATTAAGTGTTGACAGTTTTAAATCGTTATTACAAAACATAAAGATATATAATATAATACTAGAACGCTTAAATCTCAGTATCATGTGGTTCTACAATCTCTCTCTCTCTCTCTCTCTCTCTCTCTCTCTCTCTCTCTCTCTCACACACACACACACACACACACACACACACACACACGCACGCACACACACATTCCCTTTACTTTACAATTCTATGATTGCTCATCTGTTTTTGCAACGTGTTCACCACTTTCATTTTTTCATAAGCAATGAATTTGATCAACAGTGTACAATCCCATAATCAGCAGCACAAAGTGAGAACCCTATTGAGATAACACTTGAAATTATTAATTGACGATACATTTCTGTAGTAGGACAACTGATATGTATTGTCATTAACTTACAAATGTGCTGTGGATTTCCGAGCCACGGCGTAATCAGAAATAAATGTAATAATTAAAGTTTCTACAACTGTCTACCTATAACAAAAGTTTCTGTATCGTATCACATCTTCTGGAACTAAATCTTTCTGATTATTACCTGATGTAAGAGGGGACTTCAAAAAGTAAGTTACACATTATTATGGAAGGTCAGATACCTTTCACTGAATGCTACACTATACTTCAAAGTGACACAGATACATGACACTATTTTCCAACATAGTCGCAAAGTCTCTGTAAACTACGGTTGGAATGTTCTCCCAATTGTTCAATTCTTCGACTTCAGAAATAGCCTCGTAAGGTTACGGAGCCATTCTAGAACAGCTGAGTGAACGTTCTCAACGTAGCAAAATCTGCAATTGCTGAGAATCAATTCCTCGATCGCCTGGACGTTGTCGTCTGTGATCGATGTCTATGGCCTACCACTCCGATCTGTATCACCCACACCCGTGCGGCCTTGGTCATATTGTTGACACCATTTCACTACGACTGGAAGCGACATTAGATTTGATCCACATACTGCCAGAATTTCACGACAGATCTGTGTGCAGTTTAGACATTTTGCCCATAAGAGTCGATCTGTCCCGCATGCATCAACTTTGGAGAACGTTTCCTGTTGCGGCGTCATTTCACTCCCATACTTCGATGCACTTTCTAGCCTCTGCCACGCACTTAATTGTAAATTGCAGAGGACTCGTGTAGACATAGATGAACCTTGCCGCAACGCAACTGTGTCTGCAGTAAATTCAAAACATTTATTTTCTTCTGACAATGAGCCGCCAATGTTGCTCAATGCTCTTAGCGCGGGACGCCATGTGTAACTTACTTTAAGTCCCTGTCCCCCGTACAAATTCATAGAGTTATTATTTGTGATCATTTGAATATTGTACTGTGGTAGTAAAATGTGTATATCAAACTTTTAATAGAGATAGTGTGATATAAAAAAATAGAGATTTCAGAAACTTTTACTTATTGAAACTTTCACTGCACACAGATGCAATCAAGATTGTCACTATTCCCCCCATAGCGCAACAAATAGCCACCTTATTTCTAAGCAACAGTTCATTATAAGCCAGAGTGAGCTGCCACGTTCGTGTTGTGTTGCAGCGCAAATCGAGATCATCCCGTGCAAGGTGTGCGGAGACAAGAGCAGCGGCGTGCACTATGGGGTGATCACGTGCGAAGGCTGCAAGGGCTTCTTTCGGCGGTCGCAGAGCTCCGTCGTCAACTACCAGTGCCCCCGCAACAAGAACTGCGTCGTCGACCGCGTCAACCGCAACCGCTGCCAGTACTGCCGCCTCCAGAAATGTCTTCGCCTTGGCATGTCCAGGGATGGTAAGTACCCCTTTCATATTTCCCAGCAATGTCTGCGCTTTGGCATGTCCACAGGGCTGTGAGTCACTTCGCCTCGGCACTCCGGCTGCGCAGGAAAGGAGTCTACAAGGGGCGTAGGACAAAAACCGACTAGTTTCTGGATGCGCCCTCTTTTTTTACTCCAGTCAGAAGAAAATTACAAAAAATTATAATACAAAAACAGTACTTAAAGCAAAGTGTATATGCAGCCAAACTAATTGAATATAGTTAAGCGTTACATGTTCGAGTATAATGACTTTTCTGGAGACTCGAAATCTACTCTGTAGGAATCAGCATGTGTTTCGAAAAAGACGATCGTGTGAAACCCACCTCGCGCTATTCGTCCACGAGACTCAGAGGGCCATAGACACGGGTCCCCAGGTAGATGCCGTGTTTCTTGACTTCCGCAAGGCGTTCGATACAGTTCCCCACAGTCGTTTAATGAACAAAGTAAGAGCATATGGACTATCAGACCAATTGTGTGATTGGATTGAAGAGTTCCTAGATAACAGAACGCAGCATGTCATTCTCAATGGAGAGAAATCTTCCGAAGTAAGAGTGATTTCAGGTGTGCCGCAGGGGAGTGTCGTAGGACCGTTGCTATTCACAGTATATATAAATGACCTTGTGGATAACATCGGAAGTTCACTGAGGCTTTTTGCGGATGATGCTGTAGTATACCGAGAGGTTGTAACAATGGAAAATTGTACAGAAATGCAGGAGGATCTGCAACGAATTGACGCATGGTGCAGGGAATGGCAATTGAATCTCAATGTGGACAAGTGTAATGTGCTGCGAATACATAGAAAGCCAATATAGCAGGTCAGCAACTGGAAGCAGTTAATTCCATAAATTATCTGGGAGTAGGCATTAGAAGTGATTTAAAATGGAATGACCATATAACATTAATTGTCGGTAAAGCAGATGCCAGACTGAGATTCAATGGAAGAATCCTAAGGAAATGCAGTCCGAAAACAAAGGAAGTAGGTTACAGTACATTTGTTCGCCCACTGCTTGAATACTGCTCACCGATGTGGGATCCGCATCGCATACAGTTGATAGAAGAGTTAGAGAAGATCCAACGGAAAGCAGCGCGCTTCGTTACAGGATCATTTAGGAATCGCGAAAGCGTTACGCAGATGATAGATGAACTCCAGTGGAAGACTCTGCAAGAGAGACGCTCTGTATCTCGGTACGGGCTTTTGTTGAAGTTCTAGGCGCTCAGTCCGGACCCGCGCGACTGCTACGGTCCCAGGTTCGAATCCTGCCTCGGGCATGGATGTGTGTGATGTCCTTAGGTTAGTTAGGTTTAAGTAGTTCTAAGTTCTAGGGGACTGATGACCACAGATGTTAAGTCCCATAGTGCTCAGAGCCATTTTAACCATTTTGTTGAAGTTTCGAGAACATACCTTCACCGAGGAGTCAAGCAGTATATTGCTCCCTCCTACATATATCTCGCGAAGAGACCACGAGGATAAAATCAGAGAGATTAGAGCTCACAGAGAGGCATACCAACAATCTTTCTTTCCACGAACGATACGATATTGGAATAGAAGGGAGAACCGATAGAGGTACTCAAGGTACCCTCCACCACACACCGTCAGGTGGCTTGCGGCGTATGAATGTAGATGTAGATATGATATAATAGTCTGCGTGCGGGCTAATTCATCGATACTGCTGTTACACTAGAATATGTTCTCCAGCACCAAGTAACTGTTCATCATGTTTCACTGTATACACCTTTCTGCAGCAGAAGATTTCATCCTGCTCACCACATCCCCATTCACACTGACTAGGTCTGCATCTTTCATAACTAGACCAGAATTCATTGAGTGGTCGGCAGAACTCCCACCTGCAATTGATCTGATCAAAGGTATCCAGACACATATTAGTACACATTAATATGTGGTTTGTCCAACATTCGCCTTTGTGCCGGCTTGAATTCTACTAGAGACACTTTCACTCATGTGGATGAATGTCTGTGGAGGAATGGAAGCCCAGTCTTCCTCAAAGAGCCAAAACAGAGAAGGTTGTGAAGTTGGACACTGGGTTCTGGAGTGAAGTTGACGTTCTAACTCATCCCAAAGGTGTTTCGTAGGGTTCAGGTCGGCACTCTGGACAAGCTAGTCCATTTTAGGAATGTTAATGTCCACAAACCATTGCCTCACAGATGCTCTTTTATGACAAGGTGGGCTGACGTGCAGAGATAAACAATCATCGTCTCCAAACTGACCCTCTAGTGTTCACAGTTCACAGTGCTCTGAAATGAGTTCATATCTTTCTGCGTTTAGCGTTTTCTTAACCGCAATATGGAGACCACATACTAACCACGAAACACACCCCCATTCTGCAATTCCACAAAAATGGTGCAAATGGCTCTGAGCACTATGGGACTCAACTGCTGAGGTCATTAGTCCCCTAGAACTTAGAACTAGTTAAACCTAACTAACCTAAGGACATCACAAACATCCATGCCCGAGGCAGGATTCGAACCTGCGACCGTAGCGGTCTTGCGGTTCCAGACTGCAGCGCCTTTAACCGCACGGCCACTTCGGCCGGCTGCAATTCCACCTCCTCCGTACTTCAGTGGTGGCGCTACCTATAATGTAAGGTAAAGTTAATGAGCGAGGTTAGCACACTGGACTCGCATTTGGGAGGACGACGGTTCAAACCCGCGTCCGACCAACCATATTCAGGTTTTTCGTGTCTTCCCTAAATCGCTCCAGCCAAATTCCGGGATAAGTTCCTTTGAGGGAACACAGCCGATTTCCTTCCACATCCTTGACACAATCCGACCTTGTGCTCCGTCTCTAATGACCTCAATGTCGACTGGACGCTAAACATAATCTTCCTTCCTTCCTTCCTTTTTTCTGGTAAAGTTCTCCAGTCATTCGCCAAATCGAAACCATTCCATCAGATTTCATAAGGGTATATCGTGATTCATCAATCCATATCACTTGTTTCCAGTCGTTCATTGTCCATTAACATCGCTCGTTACACCACCTCAAACGTCGCTTAGCGTAACTGCGAAGATGTGTTGTTTATGACGAGATGCTAGATCAAAAATGGCTCTGAGCACTATGGGACTTAACATCTATGGTCATCAGTCTCCTAGAACTTAGAACTACTTAAACCTAACTAACCTAAGGACGTCACACAACACCCAGTCATCACGAGGCAGGGAAAATCCCTGACCCCGCCGGGAATCGAACCCGGGAACCCGGGCGCGGGAAGCGAGAACGCTACCGCACGACCACGATCTGCGGACGAGATGCTAGATCGTTGCATCCTATTCTTTTTTCACTCGTTAAGAACAGGTATTGTGCTAGTTGGACAGGTGGTAAAACTTTAGAACTCACGAGTGATTCCTTCCGTTAATTCTATACGATTTTATACTCCGCTATGGTCGACCGTCCCACTCCGTCAGTATACGAGGTCTGCCCAGTCTTGGTTTAGATGTGGTTGTTCCGTTGCATTTCCACATAACACTCGCACCACCAGCAGCCAACATTAGCAGCTTTAGAATCTACTGACTAATCCAAGGTCGAAGTCAGATGTTCAAATGTGTGTGAAATCTTATGGGACTTAACTGCTAAGGTCACCAGTCCCGAAGCTTACACACTACTTAACCTAAATTATCCTAAGGACAAACACACACACACACACACACACACACACACACACACACACACACACACCCATGCCCGAGGGAGGACTCGAACCTCCGCCGGGACCTGCCGCACAGTCCATGACTGCAGCGCCTTAGACCGCTCGGCTAAGATCGAAGTCAAGCTCTCCTGAGCGACCCATTGGGTCAAATGGTTCAAATGGCCCTCAGCACTATGCGACTTAACTTTTGAGGTCATCAGTCGCCTAGAACTTAGAACTAATTAAACCTAACTAACCTAAGGACATCACACACATCCATGCCCGAGGCAGGATTCGAACCTGCGACCGTAGCGGTCGCTCGGTTCCAGACTGTAGCGCCTAAAACCGCACGGCCACTCCGGCCGGCGAGCGACCCATTCTCCTTATTACTGCTTCTCTATTGACTAAACAATACTCCCCGTCTCCTTTTCTACTGGCGGGTCCGTCACTCTTAGCATCAGTTGGTCACTTCCGCTTTACATAGGAGTGTCTGGATACTTTTAATTAGATAATGTAGGTATGCTTTGTTTTATTTACAGCCTGTCTACGTCTGCGCTGCTGAAAAAATGCAACACCCTCAGAGACAAAGTCATTTTATTCACGACTTATGTGACAGGTAGGAGTGTATGGCACAAATTCAGACCAAATTTAACATATGTCACAGTAAAAGGTGCCCAAACAGTCACGTCAATACACAATGTACCTCTCTGTGTACCCCCTCCCCCGTTAATGAAGGCGTGTATTATCGTATGCAGACGGTCACAAAAGTACCGAATGGCATCCTGCAATAGACTGTCCCAAGCATTTTGCACCTTTTATAGGAAATCAGCAATGATAACGGGCAACTTTCCGCTTCATCATGTCACATACATGTTAAATTGGCGAGAGATCTGGTGATCTTGCTGACCACGGCAGTTGTCGCACACCAAGAAAAGCACCTCGCTTCGCTGCAGCCGTATGTGGAAATACATTTTCCTGCTGGAAAAGTGCAATACCTTCGTGTCGAAGACATGACAATACCATGGGGATAAGAATTTGTGCTGGTTACTTTAATCTGCGGAAACATTAAATGTGACTCACATACAGGCGGAACCTATTCTCATCCCTAAAGACAACAGAGCACCATTACAGTGTCCAGTCGACTGACTGTTTCATCACACTAGAGTAGCCGCACTTGGCAGTGTTGTGTTGTCAATGTCAGCCTGGCCAGAGGCACACGTGTTCTTAGTCCTGCTGCTAGCAGGCGATACCCAATGGTCATTGGTGGTACAGAACGTGCAACATGCGCCCAGATTTCTTCCCTAGATGATATTCAGTCAGTCACCGCTGCTGGCACAGTCTGCCGATCTGGTCAACGGGTGTAGGTATGTTCCACAGACCACTGCTAAAAGCAGTTACACACCACCAGTAGGCTGTGCCCAACACATGGAGCAATCCGTCGATATGACCACTCGCTTCCCACAGGCCCACAATGCGACCTCGATCAAACGGCTGAAGTTCTTCAGCAGGACTACGTACTCATCGATGAGGCGTAGCTGTACCCTAGAATGAATGTTGCACACACTGTTTACCTCGAAACTCAGCACAATTACTGTCGGCAGAGGCAGACCAAAGAGTGTTCAAAGAGACATCCTGAGCGCCATCTGATCGCTGATGACCGTGACAAACGAATCACTAGCTCTACAACCACTCAGTATGCACGTATTATACCCTGGTGCCACTGAACACAGTTTGAAGGTGTGGAATTACTTTCCCCGGCAGTGTACATCTACAAGTGTACCCTATACCGTAAGCCACAATGTATGGCGAAAGGTATTTCGTATCAGTATCAGCTACTTTCTGTGATATTTCATTGGCGTATGGGAATAAATGAGTGTCTAAATGGCTCTCTGCGAAGCCTGACATCTCATTCTCATGCTCCCTATGCGAAATCTACTGTGATGGCAAAGAACTGTTGCACATTCTTCCACTGGTTCTCTAAATTTATCCAATAGTGTGAGGCCTTCATGTACGTTGTTGTTTAGTTAACAATATTCGTGCCCTCAGCAGATTCTCAAACCCACAACTCACATGAAATTATTTATACTTACCTTTTGGTCGTTGGTTTGTCCAAGGATGCAAGTCTACGGCTTCATATACCTTTGAGGTGATTTTAAATAATTTGAAAACGAACATAAACTTTCAATAATGTTTGTTTATTATAGTTCTGTACAAAACAAACATATTAGTCCCCTTCCACCTGCAAATAATTCTAACTGCAAATAAAATGTGGTTGTGATTTCCAACACATGCTAGTAACGCTGGGGATAACTTTTAAAAGGAAAACGAAATACGAAAATTTCAATAACACGAAGCAAAATACAAATAAAAAGTTCGATATGGAAAGAGACTCATAATTTCAAGCAATTTTACGTAGTAGACAAAAGTGATTGCTATAGTACATCGGAACTAACTTTTATTACGTAAATATTTAGGATGTGAAGACTAAATGGACTTTCTTCTGAAGCAGTTTATTAGAAATGTATCAGACTTGTAATTCACGAAAAGAGCCAAGAATTCGATACCACAAGGGTTTCGCAAGAATAAAGTCACCTTTCTTCCAAATATTCCCTTTTATGTACTCCAAGGACCTCTGGTACATTTTGGTTACTGTTCTTGCAGCTCTCCTCTGAATTTAATCGATATCTCTTACCATGCCTGCTTGATAAGGACTCCAAAGGTTGCAGCAATACTCTGACATTGACTGTTTTAGAGTCTTGTATGCTATTTGCTTTATTGATGAACTGCACAGTCCCAGTGCGTTTCTAAGAAATCTAAGTCTTCCCTCTCCTTACATGTTACTGATTTTAACTGTTCATCCCATTTCACATCTTTCCTTAATAGTATGTCTAAATATTTAAATAGTGTGACTTGTTCCAGCAACGATACTTGTACAATACCCGTGGTAGCGCACACTAAAGAACAATCCAAGTGGGTACACTAGTTATGTGGATTCTGGCCAGTAACAATACAACTGACCATCAAAGGTTCAAAATGACCAACGGCAGCGGCAGTACACGCTTCCAGTCTGCTATGGAACGGCTGCTGCACACGTGCTAGCGTTTCAATGGATATGTCCAAGCAGCTGAAGCAATAAGTCATTGCATATCATTGGGCGTAGTTCGTATGTCCTTGTAGAGAGCGTCTGTCAACTTTCCCTACAGAAGAAGTTTACAGGTGTCAAATCCAGGGAACGCGCCGGCCAAGGTGCAAGTCCTCTGCGTCCAATCCAACGATCTGGAAACAATTCGTGAAGACATGTTGTAGTGTTTCGTGCACCATCATGGACAGCCAAAACGTTGATAGTACAGGTTCCCCGTTGGCTGCAGAGCAACGTCTTCTACCATCCGTGGAAGACAGTCTGTTAGGAGGCTGTGATATTTGTGCGCGTTCGATGTTCTTGTCTATGAAAAACAGGCCTATGAGCTGATGTTTCACTATCCTACACCACATGTTTACAGTCCATGGACGCTGACGTTCCACCTGACGAAGCCAACAGTGACTGTCAGCAGACCAGTAGTGCATATTTCGGCGGTTTCCCTGGCCATGCTTGGTATATTTGGCTTCACCACTAAACAAGATACATGATACATCTGGAGTGTCCTGTCTTAATGTCCACATACAGATGTTAACAGGATTTTCATAATCGTTTCCATGCACCTCTTGATGGAGAGAGATGTTACAGGGATGCAATCTATGTCAATCGAAAATGCATAGAACACTTAACTGACTGATGCCACTTCCACGTACGATTGCGCGGGAGATAACGTGGGAATCAACTGCAACAGCAGCAAGAACATTAATTCCTCCCTCTTCTATCGTCACGTGTTAGCTTCTGTTGCGTTGACGAGTTTTTGCACTATCACTCGCACGTAACTGGTTGAAGCAGCTGATAAATAACTGCCGACGGTTCAAATGGCTCTAAGCACTATGGGACTTAACACCTGAGGTCATCAGTCCCCTAGACTTAACTCTACTTAAACCTAACTAACCTAAGGGCATCACACACATCCATGCCCGATGCAGGATTCGAACCTGCGACCGTAGCAGCAGCGCGGTTCCGGACTGAAGCGCCCAGAACCACTCGGCCACAGCGGCCGGCAATAACTGCCGAGATGGTTGAATTCTATTGGGATATCTTGCCACATACACCGTACAAGAACGAACTTCATTCTTCCTATACCCGTATATCCCGAACATATTGGCTTTTTCTGCACTGTTAAATCCCATCGTCCACTCACCACCTGCTGCTTGGAATGTCACACAGTAACTGACTAGCAAATCGCAATGTACTCAAGGAACTCATAAGCACACTGTAAGAAAACATAACAACTTCGTACCTAGTAACTACGCAGGTTGAATGGTACCAATAAGAGTCGGTGCGGAAACCTTTCAAAATACGATATCTCGTAAACTATTCGCACTAGAATCCTGCAAAAAACACCAGTGACATTCTAATTTACCCTACTTTTAGTTTGTTAGTGTCAATAGGCATTATTCCATTTAAAAGAGTGTATGTTTGCACAAAAAATACACTTTCTAAATATTATTACAGTCTGTTTATTGGCTAACAATACGAGCCCCTGACTACCAACCCATTCTGTGAAATTCGCACATTAACAGCACTTTCCATTTTCGCAATATCTGGAGTTCAAGTTTTAGGTTATTCG
Organism: Schistocerca piceifrons; assembly: GCF_021461385.2. Lineage (NCBI taxonomy): Eukaryota > Metazoa > Arthropoda > Insecta > Orthoptera > Acrididae > Schistocerca > Schistocerca piceifrons. The sequence goes on along the minus strand of NC_060149.1, from coordinate 233,102,494 downwards.
CCCTGCATTACATACATATGAGCGAAGACGGGTCTAGGTACTTTCAGCGCTGATGCACCATGTCTTCCGAACCCCCTGCCCCTGCAGGGCGTAGCGAACGTTACGAGCGTTAGGACTAATAGAAGAGAAAGGGGGGGGGGGGGGGTGCTACTTGCGTGTGACATGTTGAGAATTGAGAATTTGGGTCGGCCGTGAAGGGTGATCAGACGACCGAGGCAGTTGAGGCAACCGATGTAGAAAAGCAGAGCATCTGGGTTCGAGTCCCGGACCGGCACAAATTTTCAACCTTTACCATCGATTTGTTTCAGTGCCTGTAAGCGTCTGGAGTCCTTTTTCTCTTAATGTGATATTTTAAAAGCTCATCCCACCACCTTTCACGCATACCAGATGACTGGATGATAGGCAACGCATATTGGATACAAACGTCGCAGGGTGGATATGCCCTGCCGCCTCTCAGGGGCATAACCAACTATTAAAGACGCTTAGCCACCAATGACATCAGTATGAAATATTGTCCTAGTTACTACAGAGGTATTTGAAATATAAATTTCTCAATAAATTAAATCTCCATCTCACTGGACTCAAATGTCACGCATTGTCTACATTACCAAGAAATACAATACTATCTCAGTACTTCTTGTATTGCTGAAAAGTTGATGAAATTGTATAACATATGCATTACTTCCACTTGAATCTCACAAAAAGTTTCCAGTTTAGCTATATGCATTATTTTATTGGATAATAAGGCGATTAGTACCATCACGGATATTTTGGGTCCACAGTTGCGACCAAGGCTTTGTTCTGTTTCTCCATATGCCGATAGATACGCGTCCCGAAATATATTGGGACTATTTCACATTTCAATGTGCTAGGGGCAATCTTATTAGACAGACTTACAAATATGGTGTAGTTAATAAACGTAAGCTAAATGAAGAGGCTAAAATGTCAAACTCCATATACAAACATTCAATCACGCTAACTTGCTCTGTGTTCCTCAACTACAATACATTCATATTCACAGAATAATTGAAGTACTAACATTTTTATCTCGTCTGCGAGAAGAGAATGTCGTGTGTTTTTAGATACCAAGCTGATTCAGCAAAATGTTTACCGTGAGACCGAAGTACTGTTACTCGTCAAAACCACAAGAATGTAAGAAAAACTGCAAATACTGATATAAAGGCATATTTCTGAAAATAGCAGCTTCCAGTTATTAATGACACTGAGGACATAAAATATAGTTGGCTTTAACAGTATTCTGTTACAGCTACATTACGAAATCGTTTGAAGCGAAATTAATTCTTACTAGAACATATGAATGAACTTCCATGGCGGGAACAAAATACCCTTGAGTTCACCCCTAGTCAGTGTTGCAAACCTGAGGTCACATGGAAGTAAAATTAGTTGCTTAAATCATATTTGTGGGAAATTTGTAATCGATTCCGACTTTACTCTGCTATAGAATGCACTTCCTGTTGGATTAAACGCTTAATCAATGTGTTCTTAAGTAAGTCTTTTATAAAATGAACAAAACATTACTCAGTGTTCTTATCCGACAGAAAAAGTCTTATGGACTTTCAGGTCATTAGAGAAGGAGCACGAAACTCAGTTGAACAAGTAAGGAGGAAAAAATTGCTCAATCTTTCTGCAGGACCCATACCAGCATTCACGTAAAGTGATTTGGAGGAACGACGAAAAATCCAAATCTAGATAGTCGAATTATGCTACTGATCCCGTTCTTGCGAAATATGAATGGCTTAAAAAGTGTGAGAACGTTTTCCGTTGACCTGATGAAACGTACAATATGACGCGACTTAGGTCTCAAGACAGTTCAAAAGAGCACAAAATATGTCGGTTGTAGTTTATTAAGAGTCCAATTTCTTCAGCCAGACTATAATATGAGTGATATTTACGATTTTTTTGGGAAAACTAATGAAGCAATCAATGAAAATCTTTTTGCACATTATTTATTGTTTCTTGGACAACATTTTCTGATTTCTTGAAAAAAATTCGCTCGCCATTAAGACGTGGGGTTAAAGCTGGTCGGTCCTAAATGAGGTTTATCCATGATGGAAGTTCTGCAGTCTTCAAACCTTATATAAAACCAAAAGAGCCGGCCGAAGTGGCCGTGCGGTTAAAGGCACTGCAGTCTGGAACCGCAAGACCGCTACGGTCGCAGGTTCGAATCCTGCCTCGGGCATGGATGTTTGTGATGTCCTTAAGTTAGTTAGGTTTAACTAGTTCTAAGTTCTAGGGGACTAATGACCTCAGCAGTTGAGTCCCATAGTGCTCAGAGCCATTTGAACCATTTTTTAAAACCAAAAGACTGACAATTTCCTTAATCTACACGCTATTGCGCACAGAGTAATAGCACAGTTTTTTTTTTAATTTGACAAAAAACTAACTGGCGGACGTTTAAAAGAAGTATGTTTGTCCCCTGTTTTTGGTCGCCTTTTTCAATAATTAATGAATAAATTAAAATTAAAAAATCGAATTACTCCTTGTGGACATGCCCGAGGAGTAATTCAGCAAAATTTCAGGCAGATAAATTTATTAGTGTGCCCGCAATCCATTACGTCAGCTTGAGATACACGGTACTTGGTTCAAATGGCTCTGAGCACTATGCGACTTAACTTCTGAGGTCATCAGTTGCCTAGAACTGAGAACTAATTAAACCTAACTAACATAAGGACATCACACATATCCATGCCCGAGGCAGGATTCGAACCTGCGACCGTAGCGGTCGCTCGGCTCCAGACTGTAGCGCCCAGAACCGCACGGCCACTCCGGCCGGCATACACGGTACTTCAGGTAAGATTTGCAGACTGCAGGATTTCCGTCATGGACACACCTGATTTTGGATAGAGAAGCTTTAACTCCTTTGATAGAGCTTTAATGATGACTGAATTTCTTTTAAAAATCAGAAAATGTTGTCCAAGTATCAATAAATAATGTGCAAAAAGTTTTACGTTGACTGCTTCACTAGTTTTTCCAAAAGAATCGTAAAAATTACTTATTTTATAGGGTGACTGAGGAGAACGAACTCCTAATAAAGGAAATAAATGTCGTGTATGAGTCCGCTATCATTGTGAATATTCTGTGAATAACGCCGTCTAGAACTCTTAATAAATTTCTTTACTTATTACACTGTTTCGGCTACTGTCATCATCAGATAATTAAAAAAATTAGAACTTGTAAAACGAGGTTCAGTGTCATTATTAAGGATTGACACTGAACCTTGGTGAAGTTCGAAGTTTTTTTATAGTAGCCAAAACGCTGCAACAAATAAAGAATTTTATTAAGCAATATAGGTGGTTTTATTCGCAAAATAATGGCAGCTACAGATTAAAAGAATGGGTCGTCGAGAGTCCCTTCCCTGTGCTTACTCCTCTCCCCCCCCCCCCCCACTCCCCGTCTCTCGCTCACTGAAAAAAAACAACTCTATTTATTAGTCGGTATCTTCTATGCGAATTTCTGCAAGTGATAATCGCCGCCGAAAATATCATATAAACATATAGATCCATTGATCGTCCGTACGCCTCGTAGCTATATTCAGAAGCGTTAACGTAGTAGAACCAGTAACGGTATAAGGTGGGCTGCAACGTTGATGTAGCGGAAGTGGCAATTACGAACAGGCGCAACGGCCATGGGATTACGTAACTGCTCAAAAATAAAAAAAGAGCCTAATATTACCTTAAAAATACGCTTTTAATTGTTTCACACGCTTAAATACTCTTTAATATACAGCAATACTTTTTCGCTTCACTTCAGTCGATGTTAAGAAGGACGCCTAAACACTTGAAAGATTTCCCTCGTATCTTAGCTTCCACACTCGTGTTACATTCGCAGCAGTCTTCGCTCCCTGAAAAATTTTGGTTGGAACCTTGACGTGGCAGCTGGTTAACAGGAATTCTCTAACGAAGTCTGAGCGCTGCAAAGCTCGCATCAATTTGGTAGTAGCGTGCCCGACAGAACTATTGGCGCGTGGAAACGCAGTTCCGACGGAAGGCGCGCCGCGCGCAGCAGAGGCCGTTACCCTCTGCTTATCTGTGACGTCACGAGCAGTGGGGAAGGTCGCCGCGCTGTTTACCTTCCCGGTACAGCGACCCGCGTGATTCAGCGCAGGCGGCGCGGCGCGTTAACCCCGAACTGCCGCTTCCGCAACCACCCATATTGCTTCAGGCCGCTTCCTCACGCACGAGACTCGAACACAGCTTTGTTCAGGGAAGACTGTAATGGTAATCGTAACTTCAATTGCCAGACGGAGAATGAAGCTGCGAAGTCGTACTTTATTTTGTAGTTTTTATTCCGGGTCTTCTACCACACACACAACTGCCAACTCTTCTGCTTCGGACACTAATGGCAAACTGCCGAGAATCGTCTTCGAGGTCTGTTACGGAAATAGCTGACTATATTCCTAGTACCCTTGAGCTGCTCATAACACGAGGTGTTCTAGAGCGTATGCAAGCGTGTTGACAGTTTTCTTTTCCTGACCTGGGTACGTAACAGAAATAAGAGAACAACGTGACATAACATAGTGACAGGTCGTTGGACTTATAATAGATGATGCTATGATTCGAATTCTGGTATAGATATCATGACGCAGCTTTTGTTTTTGCCAAATAATTCTCGGTGATTATTGAAACGGTTTCTCTGCATGTAAGTAGTTGAGAAGTGGTTCAAATGGCTCTGAGCACTATGGGACTTAACATCTGAGGTCATCAGTCCCCTAGAACTTAGAACTACTTAAACCTAACTAACCTAAGGACATCACACACATCCATGCCCGAGGCAGGATTCGAACCTGCGACCGTAGCGGTCGCGCGGTACCAGACTGAAGTGCCTAGAGCCGCTCGGCCACACCGGCCGGCCATTTGGTCGTATGAGTCTGATTTCACACTGTTTCCAACTTCTGGCTGAGTTTACTTCCCAAGAATGAAACATGGCGGGGGTTCGGTGATGATTTTGGCAGACATATAGTCGTATTCCATGGGCCCCATGGTTAGTCTGCAAGGTCGCATTACTGCCAAGGACTATGTGACCATTTTGGCTGAACAGGTCCATCCCACGACACAAGATTTGTTCCCCAGTGGTAATACAATGTTCCAAGACGACAAAGTCCCTGTTCACACAGCTCGCATCATCCACGTATGGTCTTGTGAGTACAGGAACGAATTATCGCATCTCCCCTTGCCATCACAATCACTAAATCTCAATATTATTGAGCCCTTGTGGTCTACTTTGAAGAGAAGGGTTCGTGATAGTTATCCACCTCCATCATCGTCACCTGGACTTCCTACTATTTTGCAGTAAGGATGGTACAAGATTCCCTTGAAAAACATAGAGTACATATTTGTCCATATCGGGACGACTGTGAATTGTTTTGGACGCTAACGGTTTCCCTGGACCGTATTAGGCATCGTAATGTGTACTGTTTTAGGTGCTTCCACAATTTTGTCCTCCCTTGTACGCTCACATACAAAACCACAGTCCCTAGTGGACGGTCGTGTAGTGGAACTCTACTTAAATCACTGTTAAACGAGCGACTTTCTTATCGCAATCGACTACTCGTGGCAAGTGAGTCTACTGCAGCGCCTCTGGCGTTTATATTCCTGTACCGAGTGTCACCTGTCGCGAGTGGCCATCTTTATTTAGAAGTCAGCGCCAAAATTACGTGTGTTGTGAGAGTTGTCTGTTGTGCAGTTTAATAACTGGACCGTGAAACTGAGGTTATGTGGAACCATCCTATTTACGAAAAGCATAAATTTAGTAACATATTGTAGGAGGAAGTAATGATAATAGATTCTTCAATTTCTGCCGGCGTACTTCATGACGCCGCGCGGGATTAGCCGAGCGGTCTAGGGCGCTGCAGTCATGGACAGTGCGGTTGGTCCCGGCGGAGGTTCGAATCCTCCCTCGGGCATGGGTGTATGTGTTTGTCCTTAGGATAATTTAGGTTAAGTAGTGTGTAAGCTTAGGGACTGATGACCTTAGCAGTTAAGTCCCATAAGATTTCACACACATTTGGATTTCATGACGAAAGAGTTCACTGGTGAATCCGCTGAGAGCCCGCTTTGAATCTGACTAAAAGGAGAAAGACTTCGAGAACAGGCAGACATCTTAAGAAGACGCCGTCGGCGGTCAGTTCGTCAGCGCACCTGATGAATGATGGCAACGTGGTCGCTTGCGGAAATATTGTGCCCGTTCGACACTAACACCCAGCTGTTCACCCCTGAACACTTTCGTCAATTATAATATATTTTATTAATGACCAATGTAAAAGTCACGGTGTATGTTCTTGATATAGGTCTTATGGTAAATTCTCCACACTCCTGAGAAGTGAAAGAATAGGAAACGTGTTGTCCAAATATTTCAGATACCTACATTTATCTTTTCGAGAAAGTACAAAATAACAACCACGTCAAGCAATATTTAGAAGACAGTAAATACCGCCTTTTCGGTCATATGCTCGAGCGGAGCGAAAACGAGATTCCCTAGAAATTACAATGGATTTTTGCCCGAATTTTCATAGCCAAACGAAAAGTGAGAAATGGGCAAATGGGGTATCAGATTAACAAGTGTGGAAAAGAAGGTTAATTTCTTGAAATCAGTCAGGATAAAAAAAAAAAACACTTTATTAGTGATTTGAAAGAGAATTGAAATATTTCACGACAGCTGCTACTAGATATGTAAATCACGGCATAAATTGAAAATTCTCTGCCGTCTTTGATATAAATACTCTTAATAGTAATAATAGAATACCGGTCGACATTTAAATAAATTACATTTCATGCTTTCTGGACAAAACCTGCAAATAAAAAATTGGAAAAACGGTTAAATATTTTTGTGAAATGATTTGTATTAAAGTGAGAAATACAATAGAAACATTTGACGGCCATTTGAATGATGCTCGAAATCATGTACAGCAAAGGAAATTCCGATGAATGTGAATTCAGAGTCAAATGTTTATCTTAGGATCTTAGAATTTTAAAGAGTACCAGAGGATATTTATCTGGTGGAATTTCACTCTGTGTTCTCCTTACATAACCAACGTTTGAGCGTCTTAGTTACCGTACATAATTTCAAACATCATTCAAAGGCCGTCAAATGTTTCTTTAATCTATTCTATTTCTTACTTTTAGACAAATTATTTCACAAAATATTTGAACCGTCATTTCCATTACTTTATCCTCTGTATCTAGTTTTCTTTCAGGGTGACAAATAACGTCGAAAATTGTTTTTCTCGTTAAATAGAGGAGGAGGATATTTGTGTTTACCGTCCCGTCGACAACGAGTTCATTACAGACGGAGCACATGCTTGGATTAGGGAAGGACGGAGAAGGAAAGCGGCCATGTCCTTTCGAAAGAACCATCCACGCATTTGCCGTAAGCGATTTAGGGAAATAATGGAAAACCTAAGTCAGGATGGCCGAACACGTGTTTGAACCGTCGTCCTCCCGAATGTCAGTCCCGTGTGCTAACCACACGCTACACCATTCGGTCTCATTAAATAGATCCGACTTTTTCACTGTTGAAATAGTTTTTATTCATAAACGGTTATCCAATTACGTTCTTATCTATGCGTAGTGAAGGCTTTTTCTTTTTCTTTTTCTTTGTAATACGCAAATATCTCTTCGCTTCCAGATATTTCGTCCATCATCGGGTAGAACGCCAGTAAGAAAAATACCAGGCCCTTCGTGCAATTTGCTGTGTTACTAAGACAGAATAAATAACAAAATAACGATTAAGGAGACACAAAGCACAAAATCCATCACGCCTACTATAATAGGAGTGAGCTCCGCGATAATACGTTAGTTTCTGATGTTTGCAAACGACGCCACAATTTCTTGTTTCTGCTCATGCGCAGTATGCAGCATGCACAATATCTTAGAACCCTACACTCAGCACAGTCGTTGATCATTGACACACTGTCCCACTCGCGACGCGGCTGGCGGCTGATTTACACGCAAGCACGTGACGCTTACCCACTACGAATAGTCAGTTTTGACCAGAAAGTCGCTCCTATAAAACTGGCTCAAGAGGTGGGAGTCATGTTGATGATAGTGACTTTCATCATCAAAATCTGCCACAAGAGGAGAAGAGGGTGGCATATAGTTAAAGACTGTGCGGCAACTCCCATGGTTAAATCTCAGTCCAATTTACAGCGTCTCCTTGTGTGATGCTAAGTGACACTTTTAGTTGTGATCTGTCTGCGTAATGGACCCACCCTCTCTTCCGAACACTGAACAAACACTTGCCACAGTACCGATACCGGTATGTACAGATCAGAAGAAGGCAACGGAACATCATCTTCATTAGTTCCTTGCGCAGGACATCAGATGTGGTTTCTTACGTCGCTGCGGACACTCAATCACGATGAGTAACAGGCTTTGATTTACAGTGACAGCATTGTTCCAGACCTTAATGAGCATAGGTGGGGGTTTTGATAGTTGCTGTCAGTAATTACGTGGGCCGGCGCAAAGGAACCAGAAAGATGTATCTTATTCGATGGCTGCTCGAGAATATTGAGTGAAGTGGCACACTGAATAAACCACCGGCCTCTCATTCGAGAGGACTGGGGTTCGAATTCTTTCGCTGCTACATACGTGCTCTTTGCATTCCGTGCTGAGGCGGCTTTTGTTATGCCTGTACTGCTCGCCAAATGCTGGTGCCTGTGCTGAGAGACGGCGTTCCGGTCGATTTGAAATACTTATCTAATTTTTCGGAAACTATTTGGTGAGAAAAATCAATTTTTGCACATCTTACAGTCGATAACTTTACTCGATAAAAAACTGAATTTCTTTTCGTTATCCGTCATGCTTACTGCACTGCATCATATTAAGTAAAATATTACACGAAACTTTAAAGATTTTGCAGAGGTAAAAACGCATTGCGTAAACTTTGCCTATGGTTGAGTTTGGCTCATACATTGCAGTGAATTAAATGAAGATAAGATAACAAAATTTTATTTAAAGTTGGGAACAGGATGATATCTCATTTGTTTTCGAGTTATTGGGTTTTATATCCGACGGACTGTCAGGCGCGACGCCCTCAGTTCCGTCCATGTGGACTTGCCGGCTGCTGTGAAATACTTATCATCCGTTTTTAAGAAAACTATTACGTGAAAAAATGCTTTTTGCACATCTTGCAGTCTAACATCTTCGCTTGATATGGGATTTTCGTCATGTGCTGTAGTTACTGCGCTGCATCAAATTAAGTAAAACATTGCGCGAAATTGTAAATATTTGGCAGAGGTAAAACCGCACTGCGTAAACTTTACTTAAGGTTGATTTTAACTCATACATTGCAGTAAGGTATAGAAATTTTATTTAAAATAGAGAGCAGAAGGATATCTCATTTTGTTCTCGACTTATTGGATTTTATATATCCGAAGGACGGTTGCGCACGACAAGCCCACTCACGTCTACATCTTCATATACATAGATACTCCGCAAGCAACCGTACGGTGCGTGGCTGAGGATACCGTGTACCACTACTTGTCATTTCCTTTTCTTTTCCACTAGCAAATAGAGCGAGGGAAAAACGACTGTCTATATGCCTCCATATGAGCCCCAATTTTTCGTATCTTATGTTCCTGGTCCTTACGTGCAATGTATGTTGGCGACAGTAGAATCGTTCGGCAGTCAGATTCAAATGTCGGCTCTTTAAATTTTCTCAATAGTGTTTCGCGAAAGGAACGTCGCCTTCCTTCCAGGGATTCCCAATTGAGTTCCCGAGGAATCTCCATAACACTTACGTGTTGTTCGAGCCTACCAGTAACAAATCTAGCAGCCTGCCTGTGGATTGTATCGATGTCTTCCTCCAATCCGACCTGTTACGCATCCCAAATACTTGAGCACACAAGAATAGGTCGCGGTCTCCTTTACGGGTGAACTACTCTTTCCTAAAATTCGAGCCGGCCGGTGTGGCCGAGCGGTTCTAGGCGCTACAGTCTGGAACCGCGCGACCGCTACGGTCGCAGGTTCGAATCCTCCCTCGGGCATGGATGTGTGTGATGTCCTTAGGTTAGTTAGGTTTAAGTAGTTCTAAGTTCTGGGGACTGATGACCTCAGAAGTTAAGTTCCATAGTGCTCAGAGCCATTTGAACCATCTGAGATCATCAGTCCCTTAGAACTTAGAACTACTGAAACCTAACTAACCTAAGGACATCACACACATCCATGCCCGAGGCAGGATTCGAACCTGCGACCGTAGCGGTCGTGCGGCTCCGGACTGAAGGGCCTAGAACCGCTCGGCCACAACGGCCGGCTTCATACAGTCACTCAACTTCGACACCTTACCGTACACCACGGCATCATCAACAAACAACCACACATTGCTGCCCACCCTGTCCGTCAAATCATTTATGTATATAGAGAAAAACAGCAGTTCCATCACACTTCCCTGGAGACTTCTGATGAAACGTCTCTGATGAGCACTCACCGTCGAGGACAACATACTGTGTTCTATTACTTAAGAAGTCTTCGAACCACTCACATGTCTGTGAATTTATTCCATATGCTCATACCTTCGTTAACAGTCTGCAGTGGGGCACTGTGTCAAATGCTTTCCGGAAATCTAGAAATATGGAATCTGCCTGTTACCATTCATCCATGGTTCTAAGTGCACGTCCTTGCGCATCGCGAATCATATGGTTCTAACAATCGTCATACGTCATAAACGATTCAACATATTGAAACGAGATTTTTTTTCAAATGATAGCACGCAATGAGGCACATATGTTATATGATCAGTATTCGGAACTTTTTCAACCGAGATATGGAAGTGACTCGTCTACAGCAGTGAGAGGTCGGCGGCTCAGGACGCATTCATACCTCTATGGCACTCCAGAAAAACCCAAGAGGCGCGCGTATACGCGTCCCCATCATTCTGGGGAAAAGCGTAGCCGGGCGTGTATCTCAGTCCAGTTTACAGCGTCTCCTAGCGCGGGGCTAAGTGACACTTTTACTAGTGATCGGTCTGTGTAATAGGCCACCCTCTAGTCTGAACACTGCACAAGCACTCGCCGCAGTAATTTGCACCATACCAGCCAGTATGGTGAAGCAGGCAACGGAATATCATTTTCATTCATTCCTTGCACAGGACATCAGATGGGGTTTCTCACGTCGCTGCAGACGCTCAATCACGTTGAGGAACAGGCTTTGATTTACAATGACAGCATTGTTCCAGACCTTAACGAGCGCAGGTGAGGGTTTTGACCGCTCCTGTCAGTCACTATCCTGGGCCGGCGCAGAGGAACCAGAGAGATGTATCTATTTCGATGGCTGTCCGGGAATACCGAGTGAAGTGGGGTAGCGACTAAATCACCGGCCTCTCATTCGAGAGGACTGGGATTTGAATTCCAGTCTGTATCTAGGTTTAGTTTTTCCATGGTTTCCCTAAGTCACTTAAAAAGAATGCTAGGAGAGTTCGTTTGAAAATGACACGGTCGTCTTTCTGCCCTAACCATTGTTGTCCGAGCTTGTGCTCCATCTCTGATGGCCTAGTCATCTACAGGACGAAGTCTTCATTCCTGCCTTCCTCTGGCTTAGAAATTGTATCCTCAGTCTCGCAGACGAGTTCCTATCGTCGTTGAGGTATTGATTCACACTCTGTAGATCTATTTGTCTTAGTGTGCGACAGCTGATACCATGGTGATAGTGGGTGATAGTTGAAGCTCTTTGATATCTGATTCCATGTGGAACACGTTGCAGTCAAAATGAGAATCTCATATTATGTGATAGTTTTGTACTTCCAAAGTGAAAACTAGTCTCTGTGACTGTCAAAGTGTAGTCGATCAAATTAATCGATTACTTATTTAATTTCAGGTACGCTAAGAGCGATTCCATAAGTCACCAGCTTTCTCATTCGAATCTGTATTAAATTATCTGGACAGATCAAGAATTCAACGCCAGGAACGTCTGAAAAGAACGACGTCATAGACCTTCTACATAACGTAGATTGACATATTCTCACCAGTATTAATGCGCTACAAACACAAAATGGAATGCAAAACAATTTCCCCGTAACGTCCACGCTATCACAACCCACACCTAATACTGATTTTGAGAGTAAAAGTCACGTACTCGTATTACCTGATACGTCGAGCGATCCGCCAGAACAGCACTGACGCTGCCTCCACGGAGTGTCAACAAGAGCGATCTTGTACATCTGCATCAACACTCTGCAAGCCACCTGACGGTGTATGGAAGAGGATACTTATGGTACTTCTATCTGATCCTCTCTTCCCTCTTCCATTCGCTAATGGCTCGTGAGAAAAATGGTCGTTGGCAAACCTCTGTATTTGCTCTAATTTTTCGAACTTTCTCGTTCTGATCATTTCGCGAGACGTACGTGCGAAAAAGTAATATTTCGTCCGACTCTTCCCGGGACATATCTCTTGGAATTTCAGTAGTAAACCATTCCATGATATACAACGCCTTTCTTGTAATGTCTGCCAGGGCAGTTGAGCACCCTTGTAAAGCTCTCTCCCAGACTAAATCGTTGGATCTTCTCTAACTCTTCCATTAGTCCTAGCTGGTAAAGGTCCCAGACTGATGTATAGCACTCAAGAATCGGTCTAACTACTGTTTTGTAAGATATTCCTTCGTGGTTGAGTTACATTTCCTTAAGATTCTTACTATAAATCTCGGCGTGGCATCTCCTCTTCCTACTATTTGTTTTATGTGATCATTCCACTTAAGGTCGCTCGGGATGATTACTCCTAGATACTTTGTCTTAGATACTGTTGTTGTACTGGACGAAAATACAATCGTCGGTACAGTGGTGGGTTCCTTCACTTTACTCTGGGAGGAGGTCGAGTGGATACTATGAAACTTAAAGTGTTCGAGCACTCCGTTATTACTTAACTTTGTCCAATCCTATTCCACAGGAATGTCATGATTATTTACAACTGTCACTAAACATTAACGTATGACTTCATACTGAAAGGATCAAAATCTTTTCACTCGAAATATAACTGACAGTAAATTTTACGCAGAGTTCTGAATAGGTCAATGTTCGCACTGCTAGCTTAGTGGAAAGATTAGTGATCGCGGACTGGGCTGAACGGTATTGTGCTCGAACGTAAGAGAGTGGAAAGGCCGGCGTATCGAAACTCTTCTTGGCAGACTATGCCAGTGTCCCTCGTTCGTCGATACTAAAAATGGCTCTGAGCACTATGGGACTTAACTTCTAAGGTCACCAGTCCCCTAGAACTTAGAACTACTTAAACCTAACTAACCTAAGGACATCACACACATCCATGCCCGAGGCAGGATTCGAACCTGCGACCGTAGCGGTCGCACGGTTCCAGACTGTAGCGCCTAGAGCCGCTCGGCCACCCCGGCCGGCAATAACTTATGCTAAGAACAACACACACGCCCTTGTCCGAGAGAGGACTCGAACCTCCGACGGGAGGGGTCGCGCACTCCGTGACATGACGCCTAGACCGCGCGGCCACTCCACGCGGCTCGTCGATACTGCTGACAGCGGCTATCCTCACTTGCGGTTTTGGGTTGAGAGCTACCAACCTCGCCTTCGCATCTCGCTCTTCGAACTACACCACAACTATTTCCAGCAATTTTTCATCAGTGGTGTAGTTGTACGCCGGCCGGTGTGGGCGAGCGGTTCTATGCGCTTCAGTCTGGAACCACGCGACCGCAACGGTCGCAGGTTCGAATCCTGCCTAGGGCATGGATGTGTGTGATGTCCTTAGGTTAGTTAGGTTTAAGTAGTTCTAAGTTCTAGGGACTGATGACCTCAGATGTTCAGTCCCATAATGCTCAGAGCCATTTGAACCATTTTTTTTTTTTTTGTAGTTGTACAGTAGAGGATTTTTTCTCCTACACATGTGCGGTATGTTACATGCATTTGCGTTAAGAGACAACTGCCATTCCCTGCACCATCCATAAATCCCGTGCAGGTCCTTTAGCAACTTATTACAGCGCTCTGGCCGGCCGGAGTGGCCGTGCGGTTCTAGGCGCTACAGTCTGGAGACGAGCGACCGCTCCGGTCGCAGGTTCGAATTCTGCCTCGGGCATGGATGTGTGTGATGTCCTTAGGTTAGTTAGGTTTAATTAGTTCTCAGTTCTAGGCGACAATGACCTCTAAAGTTAAGTCGCATAGTGCTCAGAGCCATTTGAACCATTTGAACAGCGCTCTGGCGTTGCTATCTTCTTGCAGACAGCCGCATAATCTGCGAATAGCCTTATAGAGATCCCGACATTACATACCGAGTGTCCCAGGAGGAGTGGTCCATTTTCAGGAATATGACAGGAATTACCATTCGACGCAAACATAACTTGTAAACATAGGCTCTAAAATTCATACCTTAAGAGCTACGAGCACTTTTTTTATCCTCGATTGTGTGAAACACACTTCTTCTACTGCCGGCTCTTTCCATTCTATATTTTGGTAGGTGGTAGTATGGAACAAAACAAAAAAAAGTCCAGTAAACCTGGACTCAAAAGTGCATACTTCAACAGCTATGAGTACTTGTTCATCTTCGCTGCTGAGAAACACATCTCTTCCACTAAACAATTACACATAACTCTTTGAGATATGCATTTTAGGGCCCATGTTTACCTGACTTTTTGGCTTCGAATAACCGTTCCTGTCATATTCTTGAATAATGACTATTTTTTCAAGGACACCCTGTATACATGGTAAACAGTAATATTCCTATCACACGTCCTTGGTGTAAGCCCGAAATTACCCTTACATCTGTCGATTTTGTTCCGTTAATATCGACATGTTGAGTTCTCTCTGCAAGGAAGTCTTGAGTCCAGTCTCAAAGCTGTGATAGCGTGATCGCGTTGGGGAAAGGCAATTCCTAGCTGGATGAAACCGCTTCCCTTCTTTATCTGCGGTAGAACTACAAACGTTTTCCTGTATATATGGCGTAACGTGCAGAGCGCCATCTTGCGCGCAAGGGAGGTAACCCAGACAAGAGTCGAATAGCATAGTAACGTGGCATTGCCATATATTCGGGAGGAGCGGGGTTCAAAACCTGCCTTGCCACAGTGATTGAAGTTCTCCGTAATCTTCCTAAAACACTTGGGGAAAATGTCGGAATGGTTGCCAAAAAAAGAACACTGCCGGTTTCTCTACCATCCACGTCTAATTCGGACTTAGTTCTATGCCTGAGTTCTATGCCTCCGGAACGTTACGGTCCAACCTGTTTTTTTTTACCTTCTTGATCGAAACCGTGCGCCAGATTGACAACAGTTTGTTTGATACGCTTTCAAACATGGGTGTGGTTTTTTGGCAGGCTGTTCCCAGTTCCGCATCATGAACACAATAGACACTTTGAACTCAAAATCATGGAGAACAGCTTTTACGAGATTAGCAAAAGGATTCTGCGTATGACATCCCACCATTTATATTGAGGGTGTAGTGTGACGCCCGGAAGGGCATTTGGCCACAGAAACAAGTACTAGACGCTCAACAGGCGTAGATTCACCGGGCGGGGATTCTGGAATGAGTGCTGGATATCGCCAAAAAGGCTGAGAAATTATAGATGCGTAAGGTGTTTAACCAAAATGCACTTTAGCAGCAGCGCGTTTGAAAATCTTGCGTTGAAGTTGTATCGCTACGAACCTGACTTTAGAATGCATTGCTCAGCTCCTAAAAGTAAATGACAGTGTAAAGTATTTTATAACTCAGGCTTCACTGTTTTACTACTACCAGAGTGCAGAACGTGCTGCTATTCCCAGACGTAACAAATTAACTTATCCTTGGCACTGAGGTGCAATTAATTGCTTCTAAACCTAAAGAAAGACGTGAAATTCGGGCCGGTTTTACAATGGAAGGAGAAACGAAATTGCGCTGCTGGGAGAAAGCGACATGTTGTGACAGCCAGCACCGGCAGTTCTCACAATTACAAATGCTGCGGGCACAGTGCTGGTCTGCTCACTCTGCTGCATAGTTCCGTGCTTTGGCCGGTTCACTCCCTGCTGATGCCCAGATTGGATCTTCAGCTAACCCGCAACTAGTTCCTCCATACATCCTTGCCAAACTTGACCTGATACTTAATTCCATGTATTTTCTCTTCAAACACTTTTTTGCGAAGTTTTTCTGTTTTGGCGCGGCCTGCCACGAAGTTCTTCCTGTGCCAGCATTTTCCTCTCAGAGTAGCACTTTCAACTTAGTCCTCGCTTATTTGCTGGATATAGCCCAATATCTATATTCCTCTGCTGATCCCTTTCATGCCATGGAAGTTACTCCCTGATGTCTTGACAGATGCCCCATCATCCCGCTCCTTCATCTTGTCGGTGTTTTCCATACAGTCCTTTCCTCGTCGATTCTGCGGAGAACCTCCTCATTCTTTACCTTACCAGGTCAACATTCTTCTGTGACACCACATCTCAAAGGCTTCGATTCTCCTCTGTTCCATATCTCACTGACATACAATGCTGTGCTCCAAACGTTCATTCTCAGAAATATCTTCCTCAAATTAAGACCTATGTTTGATACTAGTAGACTTCTCATGGCTAGGAACACCCTTTATGCCTGTGCTCGTCTGCTTTTTATGTTCTCCTTCCTCCGTCCGTCGTAGGTTATTTTGCTGCCCATGTAGCAGAGTTCCTTAACTTCATCTACTTTATGATCACCAGCTGTGATTCAGACACATAAAAAATAAATGGAAAAAGACTAGCCATTCTTTGTGTTGTTAACAACATCTACAAATTATGAAATAGCTGTTGCCCGCGGGGAATAAACGGCGGGATTTGAGATGTATTATACGCCACAAAACAGCTGCTGTGCCGATGCTAAAAACTGTGAGCCGTGAGCGACATACGATTTCAGTATTTACCGAGTGTCGAACACAGAAACCCTCATTTCACACTGAACACAGTAACGTTCAGTGTTTGAACTCAGTGTTAACCCACGACGCTTTTGAAACCTATAAGCACTGTTGTGAGGAACACCACTCTGTAAATATTTCCAACATTTAAAGGGAAAGATTTCACAAAAGTAAGCTCTGCTGAGAGAGAATTGGCTCAAATGGCTCTGAGTACTATGGGACTTAACATCTGAGATCATCTAGAACTTAGAACTACTTAAACCTAACTAACCTAAGGACATCACACACATCCATGCCCGAGGCAGGATTCGAACCTGCGACCGTAGCGGTCGCGCGGTTCCAGACTTAAGCGCCTAGAAGAAGGGACAGTAAACGAATTTCGTATTTCGCGCCATACTGATATGAGAACAGGTAAATATCAGCAAGGACTGGATAAAAAATGGTTCAAATGGCTCTGAGCACTATGGGACTTAACATCTATGGTCATCAGTCCCCTAGAACTTAGAACTACTTAAACCTAACTAACCTAAGGACAGCACACAACACCCAGTCATCACGAGGTAAGGACTGGATAAACAGCAGCAACATAACCACTGTACTTTACAAAGGGAGAAAGTGTTACTTGCAGGTGAAGTTCGGTACAACATGTATTGTGTGTGCATTTCAGTAACAGATGAGAGAGCAGACGAGAAAGGATATTTCGAAACCAACTGTAGGTATCGCCAAATACATTCGCAAAATATTTTAGCGTAACAAAATTATGTTTATTCGAGGTTCATTCCAAAAGATCGGCACACTGTGAGATAGAACTGAAGAAAATTATATTTTGCAAAATACCTTTACAGGCCTTCAATATAATCTCCATTCTTGTTTATCACAGCTTCCCAACGCTTCGGCAACTTGTGTATTCCGGATGGGGCTCCTACACTGTTGAGGTCTCTGATTACTCTGGTCACCTCACTGGAACCATTGTATCGAAACGTTTTCCACGGAGCTGTTCCTTCAGATTCGGAAACAAATTAAAGTCTGATGGGCTCATACCGAGACTGTATGGTGGGCGGGGAAATATTTCCCATACATATTTGTCGACTGTTTCTCTCACTGGTAGGGTACTACGCAGTCTTGCATTATCGTGAAAAATGAGGACACCGGCTGCAGATCATGTGGAAACCATCTGACAGCAACTGTTCATGTCTTTAACTTTTCGGTTATGATTTTGTAAACTGAAGTGACAGATATTCTGGCCTCATTTGCAATTTCCTCATATGTTTTTCACTGATCCTCTCTCAAAATGTCATTAACGGTTCATGGCCTTAGACTTCTTCGGTTGTCCTCAGTGCTTGCCGGGCCTTCTCGGAAACGAGAAGACCACCGCGATTCTGTGCAACGACCCACTACACTATTCCCACACACTTGTCACAGCGTAGTAAAATCCCGTCTGGTTTTTTGCATATCGGAATTCGATTTGAATGTAGGAACGCTGGTTACTGCGTGTAATATGACCTGACTCGGTTTCAGCTTCCGTTTTAAAACTGAATTACGCATGACACAGCCACGCGAACCATCAAACATATATAACCGTACCGCCTAAAGTCTCGCTCGCAACTGATATGAATTTCAAGCTTGATCACGCCACCGTAGCGGTCGCGCATGCCCAGTGTGCAGGACTTTTGAAATAATTCTCGTAGATAAAGTGATTTTTTAACTCGCCAACCAGACTCACAGTAACTGCAGATGATAGGCTACCAATACACAGTAATGTACACTAGGTTCCATACAACTCAACAATGTAGGAAAAATTAAGGCAATGGCAACAACAAACAAAACTATGTTTAGGTTTATTTTCATGAAAAGTATTATTACTTAAAACACATTTACTTGTTACAGAACTGAGTAAAGAATTCCCAGTGTTGATGGCACAAAGGTGCTGAAACATGTGTTGATTTATATAAGAAACAGTTGTTTGCATACCAGGCGGACCTGAAATCCGGTAAGATTAGAGTTAGATTTTCAAGATGTTTTTTATAAGACAGGGTAGCTGTGGCCGAAGCACCAACATGTTATAAGAGAGCAAAATTAAGGTTTAAGGCCTTGTCGACCATGAGTCTTTTAGAGATGGAGCAAAAAATTGCATTGGGGAATGATTCGGAACGATATCGGCCGTGTCCTTTTCAAAGGAACCTTTTTGGTTTGTGCCTCACGCGAATTAGCCTTAATCTTGATGGTCGGAGAGGGGTTTGAACAGCTGTCGTCCCCCCTGAAAGCGAGTCTAGTGTCTTACTGCCGTGCCACCTTGTGTTGACGAGCGGAATCTACTAACGTTTTTCACCACGAAGACGTTTACTGATAAAATTCCCCAAAGAAATTAGAGCTCTACACAATCTTGCAAAGCACTATTCGCGGATGAAACATGAAATGGCGGAAATGGTAGCGGTACTAGGTGCACCCACAGTCACACGCCGTAAGATGACTATCAAAGTAAAGATGTAGATGAATAAACTGATTTCAGATGTACTAAGGCCCTCTGAAAATGAAAATATTCAAACAAGAACTCTTAAGCTGATTCTACTCAAATCAAAAGATTTCCTTAACACCAATATTGATTTACTAGCTCCGGTCTTATTGGTTTTCGAACTAACTTACCCATTAAGTCATTGGAACATCTACAGTTTAACGTGAACCCCGAAACAAAGAAATTTGCCAATACCAACAATGGGGTCTCGTCTGAGCTTTGAGAGAACCTTTCACATAATTAAAATTCTCTTAGACATTGGATGAAATGCAGTTCACATAAAAACCACGAGAAAGAGCTGATAATTATGTGAAGGTACCAGTTATGACCACTTGGAAACCTCGACAATGATCCTTTTAAATACTGATCCGAAAAAAGGTGTGCTGAAAAGTAATATCTCCGAATTTTTAATTCTGCTCTCAATAACGGTTGACGTATTAATTGTGATGCATATTAGTCGGTCGACTTTCCCTCTTCGTTGACGCAAGTTGCAACCCTCTGCCACTAGAGGGCTCTGAATTGCAGCGTGTAACATGGCGGTGCGTAACGCACTTATGTCGGTGCGTGAGGAACAGCGTGCTGTAGTCCCCCAGAAAACTGGAAGTGCGAATTCGAAGAGTTCGTCCACACATGGAGACCTCTCCTTCAGCACGATAATGCTAGACCACACATGAGTGCTGCGACATCTGCGAGAATCCGACGTCTTGGGTTCACTCTCACCGATCATCCTCCATATAGTCCCGATTATCATCTGTTTCCAAAACTTAAAGAACATCTTCGAGGACTTCACTTTGACATTGATGAAGTGGAGCAAGCATAAGTGAGGTTGTGACTGCATCAACAAATCAAACGTTCTACAGTGAGGGTATCAACAAACTGGTCTCTCGTTGGGAGAAATGTGTTCCTCGCCAGGGTGACTACACTGAGAAGTAAATGTATAGACGTGAAGAATAAAGATGTAAAGTGTTAATGAGGTTTGTTTCATTTAAAAAAGCTGTGAGTTTTCAGATAAATTCGGAGGCATTACTTTTCAGCACGCCCTACAAATGCATGCCATACAAATGTATCATGTATTTTCTTATTTTTCTGTTGTAGTAGTCGTTCTCATAATTTATGAAAAGTTTCGACTGTTGAAATTCACAGATATTTGCGCGTTATTATTGGTTCTAACACAGTGTTCACAGCTCCTAGCCAAGATACTTTTTAGTCACGAACTGAATGTTCTGACTCACTCATATGTTAGGCTCCAATGGGATTCACAAGATACTGAGCAGATATGCCACTATTTGTAAAGCGAAAACGGCTTTGTCTCCTTGAATACACCGGTACTTCTCAGATCACCGAAGTTACGCAAAGTCGGGCGTGGCCAGTACTTGGATGGGTAACTGCCTGGGCACGCCACGTGCTAGCTGCTTTCCCTTTGCCTTTACGGTAAAGAGGAAGAGGGATGGCGGCCAATGTCCTGGATTAAATTCCAAACCTCTCTACAGTGTCCCACGAAATGAAGGCATTTGATACTGTTAATGGTGATCCGTCCGTCGGAAGGGGACACTGAACTCGGCGGCCCCTTGGTGCTATTCGAGAGGAATACGCTATGTCCCGGCACTGGGTTTCACATTCTCCCTTCTGTCATCATCTCCAGCAGATACATGACACAATACTACACACACACACACACACACACACACACACACACACACACATTACAGTCACCTATATTTACCAGATTGACTTAAAGCTCTCACATTTGGCGAATGACAGGTGCCATTGCGCATTAAGGATAGGAAAAAGCTATCCAATTAAGCGGTCAAATCTGCCCTTCGGGGGCTCACAGCCAACCATGCTATACGACTATATTTGTAAATATTTGTAACATTTACATGTTCTGCGTTAACACCTGCTTGTGAAGTCGGTACTTCATTGTCATAGAAAATTGTCGAACAGGAGGTGCTTTTTCTTATCTAGAGAAGAACTAAGTACCGTGTAGCATTTTTAACAGCTTATAAATAAAATCTGTAGTTGGTTTAGACGATCTGCACGAGTGGACTGCGATATTTCTCCACTATGGCCCTTCTTACATCTGTGCCATCACTTTGCAAGCAGCACAAATTTGATGATGTCGTATGTGTCTCGATTTTTTTTTTTACGAAATTAAGGCACTTCAACCAGCCTGTTGGTTAAGGCCAACCGATGTGATGCTGTGGTTAAGGCATAGGGCTCGCACAACGGACAAGCGAAATTAGAGCCAACGAGGCCATCTCGAGTCAAGTTTTCCGAGCTTTCCCTAATAACCATAAGCAAATGTTGGCTGATTCCGTCAAAAGACAAAGTCCGATTCCTTCTTCCCTCCTCCTCTTAGCAGATTATTGTTGCAGGTTATTGCTCCGTGTCTTCGACGTCGCCTAGTAGTTAAATTCTAATCTTAACATCATATACTGGTTAAGAACGTATGTTTACGTGATGGGTCGTATTGGACGGCAATATTTCAAGAAAGCTTTTCATTTATCTGTCATCTGCGATCTGTTCCATTTCTTCCAGAAGCCTAGTCAATACCGTATTCTGTAATTTCATTCGTCGTTCTTCTTATAGGCCCACATCGAACGGGTCTCTGGCGTGCTAGTGTCGCTTGCATAAGTACCTTCGCCCGTCTTTGTTCTTCATACTGCACACATGGCCAGCCAATTCGAGTCTCTGGAAATTCACTGTTGTTGTTGTATTCAGTCGTAAGACTGATTTGATGCAGCTCTCCACGTAAGTCTATTTTCACTGTCGACCGTATTTGATTAACTGTATTGTTCTTGTTCCAAGTTGTGTCATCTTCTGTTGAACTGGTTTATGAATTTTCCTTCGCATATTTATTTTCAGTATACGAAGATGAAACGATTACCGTTTTAAAGTGCACCAGCTTTTGGAGGCATAAAATATCCCTGGCATGACCAGTGGTAGGTATAAACCGAGATGTACCTAGGGTATTAACCGGTGCCTTGGAGAATGATAGCACTTAACCCCAGCCTTGATTGTATTTTTTTTTTCGATCTCATTAAATTGCTTGTAGTTTCCGTAATTGTTGTTCCCAGATATTTGAACTCAGTCAGTGACACGCATGTCTTGTTACGAAGTGTGTATGATTTTTTTTTCTGTTTTCGCTGACTACTCCCAGTACAAAACGTGCAGTCGATGCTAACGACTGAACGAAACCAAATGTATTTACGTGGTTGTCCTTCAATGACACTCTATAGCGGAAGAGGATCGAGTCAGCGTGCACGTTCTTTTACATGTAACCTTGATTTTTATCTCCCGTTCGCCGTCACACTGTCTGCCAGTTATGGCATGCGCATTCAGATAAGAATACCGCTCTCAAGCGAACATATTTTCCACCGGACAGTTGCATAACAGACAAGCCTAAACTAAACTACACACGTAAGAAGTCATCGTAAACACAAGAGGTAGATTACAGGACTGAATAGGCGTACAGGTATGAAAAGTATCAGAATCGAAAAACGGATTTCCTGAATCCTGTGCGTCCAGGTTTTTTCCCGTCTGGTTTCAGCAGTTTTTCTTCTGAAATGTTCTCATTCCACTACTACCAGATGACAACCTTATGATCTCTTATCATCACCAGCAACACATCCGCATCCACAGTATTGTCCTCTTTCTTCCTTGTCCATCTATACAATAAACCACACAACGGCGCATTTAATAGCCGCCACCTCCCGCCCCCACTATCGATGAAGTGGAGCTAATACGAAACTGCAGAGATAGCAGTATTTTGTCCTTAGATTCTTCAACCATCCACTAGCAATGATGAACCCTGATAACAGCCACTTCATAGATATTGGGAAAACTAACACCCCAAACTTAATCAGTAGGAATTGAGTCCAGCTCACAGTTCAAAAAGGAGCTGTGAACGTCCATTGACTTTCTACCACTAGGGAACAGAAAATGACGCACGGTTATTTCATCAAATAGTCTCTCTGTGGACATTTCAGAATGGACAAAATATGGCTTCCTGCTGTTGTGCTTTAACGATCGCTTTGTAATGAGATCACTTAAGACAGTGGCTTGCTAAGGTATTTCGACAGTCAAGTATGAAGTCGGTGTAGGCCTTGAGCAGGGAACAAACGGGTAATCAGCTGGGGTAAATAAGAAATCCACGGGTTACGACAAAGGACCCACGTTAGCGACAAGCGGGTCCAAATCCTCGTCCGGTTATCCAGATTCAAGTTTTCGGTAGTTTCCCTGAATAAGATTAGATGAACGCCGGGAGGGTTCCTTAAAAAATACTACGGTCCATTTCCTCGCTCATCCTCGTTCAACCCGACCTTTCACTCCGTTTCTAATGATCTAGGAGAGACCATAAGTTCCGTTTCTTCGAACCATGCCTTCCAAGCTCTCCGTTCTACCATTGGGTAGTTTAACGTCCAATGGTCACTCAGTGACAGAGTACTGATTTTTTTAAAAAAAAATTAAATCATTTCAGGCGCTAGTATCGATATAGGAGCACACATTGCGGAACTTTCCTTCAGTTATAACACCACGCGTCAGACTGAATCTCATTTTGGGTGCCTCGCAATTAGGGCACAAACAGCAAGAGCAGCTAAAAATTGCAGGTCCGTATTGGAAACAGGAGAGGTAATTAAAATACATAATAGAATTACTCCATTTGAGAGTAAACAAAGCTTCATTTATTTGATGTTTCTACACCTGTTCAGTACAGAGCAGCACTTTGCGTATCTTCTTTGAATTCGTTTATCCCACGTCATTTTATTGTCTATTCTTCTATTGCCGGCCGGCCGGCCGGCCGTGCGCTTCTAGGCGCTACAGTCTGGAACCGCGTGACCGCTACGGTCGCAGGTTCGAATCCTGCCTCGGGCATGGATGTGTGTGATGTCGTTAGGTTAGTTAGGTTTAAGTAGTTCTATGTTCTAGGGGACTGATGACCTTAGAAGTTAAGTCCCATAGTGCTCAGAGCCATTTGAACCATTTTTTTATTCTTCTATTATTTTCTCCGTGAATCTTTTTAATTGCTTCACTAATCACGTTAAACTGAATATATAACTGACATTACCATAACTCGGCGAACTAAATTGCAACAGAATATACAGAGATACTCCTTCGTTTCGGTCTTTATTAAATCTCGTAAAATAGCTGGTCCTCCCTCTTACGAAGTCGTGTTATACTACGTTGCTTACCTTCATATTAAAAAAGCTGATGTTATCTCCTAACAAAATGGGCGTCATTTTAGTTGCATGAGATGACACAAGGACAAACTGTCTGCAGTATTTTTCAATTCTTTTTGCGGTCTAGCATTACAGATACAGTTCAGTCCCTTCTTTCGTATGCAGGGATCCTCGAAAAACGATGGAAGGTCCTTTGAGACTCTATTTTAGTAACCATGAGGGTTCAGGCCCCTCTAACATGGGTTGTACATGAATTATTTTGAACCGTTTCCGTGCTCACCGTCCATCAACTTGCGTGAATGGATGGGAGAGTAGAAACCAGGGCGCCACGAAACGTGGGCACTGCTGTCTAAATTAAAATACTATGGCCCAAATTTTATCACTTCAGACAAAAATCCTCTAAGAAGATATGCGATCACACAGGTACTAAATGGTAAAATACTTATCTCGATTGTCAGAATAATATCAGTTTTCATATCATGATGCGTTTCGGAAAAATCCCATCATCAAATCTATTAAAATCAATACAGAGTAGAATGTTTGCTTCCTACTCCATTCCGTAACACTGTCAGTGTCCAGTATAATTAAAAACCTGAAGATCTGTGAAGTAGTCGGACATTTACGTATGAACTCCTACACGTCCACTGCCAAGAGCAATATAAAGAAAACTGTAATTGGTGACCTCATTTACAGCGCTTCTTGAAAGAGATAATATGAGAGATAAAAGAAATGAAAAGCTGTGTAGCAGTTACAGAAATGAAAAACTACACTGAAGAGCCAAAGAAACTGGTACACCTGCCTAATATCGTGCAGAGCCCCCGCGAGCACATGCAAGTGCCGCAACACGACGTGGCATGGACTCGACTAACGTCTGAAGTAGTGTTGGAGGGAACTGACACCATGAATCCTGCAGGGCTGTCCATACATCCGTAAGAGTACGAGGAGGTGGAGATCTCTTCTGAATAGCACGTTCCAAGGCATCCCAGGTATGCTCAATAATGTTCATGTCTGGGGAGTTTGGTGGCCAGCGGAAGTGTTTAAACTCAGAGAAGTATTCCTGGAGCCACTCTGTAGCAATTCTGGACTTGTTGGGTGTCGCACTGTCCTGCTGGAATTGCCCAAGTCCGTCGGAATGCACAATGAACATGAATGGATGTGGGTGGTCAGACAGGATGCTTACGTACGTTTCACCTGTCAGAGTAATATCTAGACGTACTATGGGTCCCATAACACTCCAACTGCACATGCCCCACACCATTACAGAGCCTCCACCAGCTTGAACAGTCTCCTGCTGACATGCAGGGTACATAGATTCATGAGGTTGTCTCCATGTCCGTACACGACCACCCGCTCAATACAATTTGAAATGAGACTCGTCCGATCAGACAACATGTTTCCAGTCATGAACAGTCCAATGTTGGTGTTGATGGGCCCAGGCGAGGCGTAAAGCTTTGTGTCGTGCAATCATCAAGGGTACACGAGTGGGCCTTCGGCTCCGAAAGCCCTTATCGATCATGTTTCGTTGAATGGTTCGCACGCTGACACTTGTTGATGGCCCAGCATTGAAATCTGCAGCAATTTGCGGAAGGCTTGCAGTTTGTCACGTTGAACGACTCTTCAGTCGTCGTTGGTCCCGTTCTTGCCGGATATTTTTCCGGCCGTAGCGACGTCGGAGATTCTATGTTTCACCGGATTCCTGATATTCACGGTACACTCGTACGGGAATATCTCCACTTCATCGCTAGCTCTGAGATGCTGTGTCCATCGCTCGTGCGCCGACTATAACACCACGTTTAGACTCGTTTGAATCTTGATAACCTGCCATTGTAGCGCAGTAACCGATCTAACTACTGCGCCAGATACTTGTTGTCTTATATAGGCGTTGCCGACCGCATCGCCGTATTTTGCATGTTTACATAGCTCTGTATTTGAATACGCATGCCTTTATCAGTTTCTTTGGCGCTTCAGTGTATGTATCAGCTAGGCGCCACCGGCAATCGCTCCGAAGGTACCAAAAAAGTACAAAAAACCTTAGAATTATTAATCTGCCTTCTAAAATTCGCACCATACGGTCCCCCCAGCTGATTAAAGTAAAAGGCAATTCCGTAGACAGCCTATGGGCTGATATTTCGCCATCGAATAAAACGCGTTCGACTGCAATGTAGCGTGCTGAAATCAGCTCCAATTGATGGGCCATTCCGCCCACCAAACGTCCATAAGTTGAAAACATTTTGTTTATGGAAAGTCACAGAAGGGGAGTGTGCTACCACCGATTCATTATTTTCACAGGACATAGCCAATTCTCTCTGTGTGCAAAAATTTCTCCCGGAAAATAACGTTGAAATGTCATTGGAAAAAGATAAAAGAGAAGCCAAGAGAGTCCTCTGACGCAACACAACAGTAAATTTAATGACAAAATCAGTGGATTCAAGTGAAATAACAAAATAAATATATGCAAGGAAGGACTCGGTCTTTTGATCTTCAGAAAGACCGAAAATAAGTTCAGTCTCTTAAGCAACAAAAATTACTACCTAATCTAAATTCTGCCATGGATCTTAATATATTTATCGTGTAGTTTCACAAAGCTGAACTTCGCACAAATACCTAACAGCGTAATTGATTGTGAATGTGGGTGTTGAATTGATGCTTGTTCTGCGATATGACATGAGGTTTCCACAAGCTAGACTTAACTTTGTCACGGTGACTACGTCTACCGTCTTAAAGATGCTCAATCAGAACCGGAGATTTTGAGATGTGGTAAGATAGAACTCTTGCTGCGGTTGAAGCGATGCAAAACTATGTCTACTGTACTTTATCTAGACGTTTGTTGCCCTTTTTTCATTATCTTACAGTTCATATTTATATGTCTTCACCTTTCTGTAATTTATTTTTGTAACAAATCGTAAACTGAGAAATAATTAACTTACTTAATAAAACGTGTAATAAAGATTGTTGGTGCACATGGAAGTTTTGTATTTCACCAGTGCATATGTTGTATTCACAGTTTGAAGATTCTGAGAGAAGCTTTAAAATAGTGTTTTAAAAAGTCTAAATTTCAAACACACCCTCAGGAAGGTTGCAGCAATGGAACGTCTTTTTTTTACAAATCGAGCACTATATATACACAATATCATGTTACTTAGCAACATTTTAGATGCTTAAAGTATCAAAAGTATATATACATAGTGCTCGATTTGTAAAAAAAAGACGTTCCAATGCTGCAACCTTCTGGAGGGTGTGTTTGAAATTTAGACTTCATAAACGTCATTTTAACGCTTCTCTGAGCATCTTCACACTGTGAACAACATATGTACTGGTAAAATATTAAACTTCCACATGCAGCAACAATCTTTATTACATGTTTTGTTAATTAAGTTAATTATCTCTCAGTTTACGATTTGTTACAAAAAATAAATTACAGTAAGGTGAAGACGTAAATTTGACCTGTATTGTTAAAAGTGGGTCTCACTCAGCTGCAAATTCGGAATAGTATTTGGTAAGAATTCCATGGGATCCCGGAGCCTTGTTCAATTTTAGCGATTTCAGGTATTTTTCGACATCACTGTAACATTCCTTCGAAATCAATAGATTTCATCCTACTGAGATCGCATCCGAAGCAGCTCAATGTTAGCAGCTAGTTGTTAAAACCTTACTGACTGTTTGCATTGTTGTATGAATGAAGTACAGAACACTGTTGTGCAGTCGAAGACCCGTCTTATGTAGGTTGTGTGACGTAACAGCCGCTATTACACTGACGTCAACATCGGAAAGGTGCCAGCAGTTCCGTATTCTGCGCGCGCTGCCGCCTAGCGGCATTGTACGTAACTACCAGGGCCGAGCGCCTTCCGGTGGTCCTCACTGCGTGCAGACGCCCTCAGTCGGTGTGTCCGCGGCTGATGCACGTAGCACAGTAAATCATTGAGACTATTCTGATCACGGGAAGGGTTTAGGATAGCCCCTCAAAACTTCGATAAAAATATCCGTACTAAAACACAACAGATTACTTTTTTTAAATTAATTAACAAGGAAGAAGACATAACCACTACAGGGGAGCATTTCTAATCCTTCCTGTTTTTCTCTCACAACAGAAAAAAGGCATATAAATTTCTTACGATGCAGTTGAGGAGATGGCCAAATTCGTCACACAATTTTTTAGCCAGTTTAGTTTCTTTTCACCCGTGATCTTGCTTAGTTTCTGTTACAAATATGACCTACTTCCTATCCTAATGGGTACCGTAACGATTTGAAGTAATAATCACTGCTAGCACATTAGCAATATACCAATTCAAATGCGACCTCCGTCGATTTTTATGTCAATGAAGACTCTTAGTGCTGTAAGCTGACTTCTTTGTAACTCTGTAAAACAATTCCGTAATTAAATATCTGATGCTTGTCTAGTATCACGAATACATTTCTTCTTCCACTTGTTATATCACTGATTATTATTAAATGTTTGTTGACACAGGTTACATATGGTGATCCGTGCAAAGTAAAAAAAAAAAAAAAAAAAAAAATGCTCATGATATTACACACGCACATATTTTTGACAATTTTAGAGCTCAAACACGTAAAAGTTTGAGAAACGAATGGTTTGTTACCGTACTTAACACTACTCATTCACTATTCACCGTGGCAGCAAGTTCCACCTTGTTTTACGAACTACTTTCAATAATTGGGTAGCGTTCACATTTCAAGTGCTGCCATCAGGCGAAGGACAACTTATCTCTTACGCGAAGCTTCGTACTGCTTCTGCCACCTATCAGACATAGTGGAACTAACTGGACTACGCAGTGAGCAGGGACACCACCACGAAGGATCATCTGACAATAAGATTCGCTTCCATACGATGGTTACAGCCCACACTGGACCTCCGACTTTAATTATAACCATCCGGTACTTAGGGAGGAACCAGGAAAAATATTATGAACTATGCTATCATTTCCGACCTGATGTTTAGTCCAGATCGCACCGATAAAAACATGACAATATGCAGGAAAGCGATGAAGCACTATTGTTCATTCCTTACATGTAGAGTGATGCATTCTGCTGGAATAATATGAAATCGGCCTGCGAGTACGTTATCTCATGGTGCAAAACGTTTCATCGCTTCGACAGAAACGCAATTAGATCTAATGTTTACATTCAGTAGCGTTGCGTTCCACGATTTCATGACTTCAAAGACCAACTGTGGCTTTACTGCCCCACGTTTATCGAGTTAACAACTAACTAGGGTACTCTGACCCTGTCTCCTGTATCACCATAGCGCTTTGGTGTATCACTCGGGTGCGTGGCCACAATCTCGATAGCTGAAAAAAGTTATAACTCTTGAATTTTGCTGACAACTGGAGGGAATGTAGCAGCTTACATATCCATGTACACCAATTTCATGGAATAAATTTCGAGCCTTCGTGGTATATTTTAGAGCAAGGAAGTTTGGATACTTTTCGTCTGTCAGACCGAAACTTTTAAGTTCAGCATTACTCTTAGGCCAACTGAAAGAATACCATACGTGTCAGCATCGCGTTTCACAATTTCTCTTCCTTTCACTTTCATATTCATTAATAGCAACGCAGTAAGAGTACATTTGCAGATCTCATTCACAGTCGTCTACGCTATTACATTTACCATTTAAAGGTGGGGGTGAACTGACAATGCCGTAACTCTTCAACTAGGATTATACCTTGTCAAGAATAGGTCACTTCACCCACTCAGTGCCCCTGAACTAAAGTACCCCTGAACTAGGGATTATGAAAGATTTTGATAAATTAAATATCTCGTAATTTTGTTCGAATAACTTAGAATTTTGATACGGCTTTACTCACAAATTCGGTTCGCTCTCTGCGTGTAGCAGTCGAAAGGCTTGCCCTCATCTTGACTCATTCATAATGTTGATGTTTCCCAAGCTGTGGAATATTCTTTCTACACCAAGAGATGACGCAGGAGAGAAAGGGAAGTGGAGAAGGCCGAAAGAAGACGTAATTAATTACGTAATTTCATACAATCGGACTAATTGGCGCACTGACCGAGACACTGGACTCGTTTCGGGAACTGCAGGACTGAAATCTCGCCGGCCGCGGTGGTCTAGCGGTTCTCGAGCTGCAGTCCGCAACCGCGGGACTGCTACGGTCGCAGGTTCGAATCCTGCCTCGGGCATGGGTGTGTGTGGTGTCCTTAGGTTAGTTAGGTTTACGTAGTTCCAAGTTCTAGGGGACTTATGACCTCAGATGTTGAGTCCCATAGTGCTCAGAGCCATTTGAACCATTTTGAACTGAAATCTCAGTCCGGTCAACGGGGCTTAACTGTGAATTATTTTAAATCACTGCACACTGACTCCATGCCATTAGGATGTGCCATATGAGTGACTCCATAACATGTACTTAACAACCTAGATTGCGGGAGTCGGTCTTATTTCTTGCCACTGCAGTTAAAATATTGATGTCATAGCCCCTTCTTTACTTTCGCAGAGAAGCCAGACTGGTTGACAAGCTGAATGGCGACAATGCATTTTATAGCAGAAAAGGCACATAGTGTAATTAATATTTTCATTAATTTGCTTCGGAAGCAGGAAAAGCAGTTGCGTAAAGCCTAGTGCAATGAAAATGATGTATTGGATAAGCGTAGTGGCATCGATTGTTTCAAGATGGACCTACCATCTTCCGATAGCTGTCGGAATGTGTATAGCTAGTGTACAGTCCTAGTGTAGTCCAATCTCACTCTTTTTATATGAAACACTTTTTTCCGGGCAGGTGAAATGCCTCTGTCAGGAAGTTAGTGGCGAAGCAACATCTACCGACTAACAAGCGAAGTGACACAATGGTCAGGCACTGCGCTCGAATTCGGGAGGGCGGCCGTTTGAATCCCCGTCCGGTCGTCCAGACTTAGGTTTCCCCCAAATTTCCCAAATCATCTGAGACAGACTGCCGGGATGGTTCATTCGAAAAGACCCCAGCCGACTTCCTTTCCCTAATCCTCCCTTGTACTCCGTCACTAACGACCTCGTCGTCGACGGGACGTCAAACCATAAATTTCCTTCCTTTAATTTCTGCTGCTTAAATTGTGTCTAAAGGGTCTGAAAGGTCATTATTGTCATTTTTACACTCAACTACTTCTCCGGTAGGCTTGATCTGAATAATGACAGCAGATAAAACGTATTAAGCTTCTGAAAAACCCTAACTCTCAGCTGTCCCTTATGTTCATGTTGTTGATTTCATCTCTGTGTTTAGCGCTCCTTGCTCTGAAATCAGATATCAGAGGACAATTTATCTCACGATGCGTAGTTTTGTTTCCACACCGCTGATTTTTATAACTTGGAACATACACTGATGTGACAAAAGTCATGGGATATTTCCTAATATCGTGTCGGACCTCCTTTTGCTAGGCATATTGCAGCAACTTAACAAGTCGTTGGGAGTCCCCTGCAGAAATATTGAGCTATTCTGCCTCTATAGCCGTCCATAATTGCGAAAGTGTTGCTGGTGCAGTATTTTGTGCACGAACTGAACTCCCTATTATGTCCCATAAATGTTCGATGGGATACTGTTGGGTGATATGGGTGGCCAAATCATTCGCTCGAACTGTTCAGAATGTTCTTCAAACCAATCGCGGACAACTGCGGCCTGGAAAACGGAGCATTGTTCTCCATAAAAATTCCATCATTGTTTGGGAACATAAGGTCCATGAATTGCCGCAAATGGTCATTTCCAGTCAGTGATCAGTACAGTTGGACCAGAGGACCCAGTCCGTTCCATGTAAACACAGCCGACACCTTTATGGAGTCACCACTAGCTTTCACAGTTCCTTGTTGACCACTTGGGTGCATGGCTACGTGGGGTCTGTGTCACACTCGAACCCTACCATCAGCTCTTCCTAAGTGAAATCAGGATTCATCTGACCAGGCCACGGTTTTCTAGTCGTCTAGCGTCCAACCGATGCGATCACGAGCCCAAGAGAGGCGCTGTAGGCGATATCGTGCTGATAGAAAAGGCACTAGAGTTGGTCGTCTGCTGCCATAGCCCATTAACGCCAAATTTCGCCGCACTGTCCTAAAGGATACGTCCCTCGTGCGTCCCACATTGATTTTTGTGGTTATTTCACACAGTGCTGCTTGTCTGTTAGCGCTGATACACTACACAAGCGCTACTGCTCTCTCTCTCTCTCTCTCTCTCTCTCTCTCTCTCTCTCTCTCTCGTCCGCAGCTCGTGGTCTGGTGGGTAACGTTGCTGCCTCTGGATCACGGGGTCCCACGTTCGATTCCCAGCCGGGTTGGGGATTTCTCTGTCCGGGGACTGGGTGTTTGTGTTGTTCTTACATTTCATCATCATCGTCATTCGTGACGGTGGCTAGATTGGGCTGCGTAAAAAATTGGACTGTGCAAAACTTTGGAATTTTGTACGGGCGCTGATGACCGCACAGTTGAGCGGCCCACAAACCAAACATCATCATCATCATCACTACTGCTCTCGGTGCTTAAGTGAAGGCTGTCAGCCACTGCGTTGTCCGTGGTGAGAGGTGCCTGAAATTTGTTATTCTCGGCCCACTCTTGACACTGTGGATCCCGGAATATTGAATTTCTTAACGATTTCCGAAATGGAAATGCCCCACACGTCTTGCCCCAACTACCATTCCGTCATTCCGGTCATAATCACGTCGGATACCTTTTCACGTGAATCACCTGACTACAAATGACAGCTCCACCTATGCAGTGCCCTTCTTGTGTACGCGATACTAGCGCCGTTTGTATATGTGCATATCACTATCCCGTGACTTTTGTCACCTCAGTGCACACCGGTGTGCGCAACATAAGGACGGAAGTAGCAGTTGCACGATGCGTCACTGCCAGGTAATATAGCTCGCTGAAACGTGGACCATACACAGAAATTACTGCTCTAGTATAGTACGGAATCTGAAATAAATACACAATGAGACACACAGAAAAAACTCTTTTATTCAAAGACAGTAATTAGACTGAAATTACCGTGATTCGTGATGGTCTCCAGGATATTACAAAAGGCGGAACATGACGCTAAATAGGACGTGTGCTCTCCACGGATCGAAATGCATATTGTGCAATGTGCTCTCAAGCTGACCATAAGGTTGGTACCGAGTTCGTGTGGTACATCGCTTCATTCCCCCACGAGAGCGGGGATGGTCGTTGGTGCACGTGGACATGTTCCAATACATCTCCCCGTCGCATCCCACTGGGGTTTATGTCGAACGAACTGGCGGGCCAGTCATTTCGCCGAACGTCCGCTCATTCCGACAGCTCCTCCAACTGCGGTGTGTGATGCGGTCGCGCATTGCCATCCATAAAAATCAAGTTCGAACCGAATGCAACCCTGAAAAGACGCACACAGAAAAGGAGTACAGTGTCACAATATCGTTGACCGGTGAGTGTACCATGTTCAAAGATGTGGAGGTCAGTGCGTCCATTCAACGTTGTGCCTCCCCACACTATAGCACTTGGACCACCAAAATGATCATGTTCGACAACGTTTCTGGGTGCATTACGTGTTCCCACCTCTCGCCATATTACGATACGTCCAGAATTATCAAACAAGGTCGTTTTGGTGGTCCAGGTGTTACGGGGTGACGGGGCATAATGTTGCATGGGCGTAGTGACCCCCACATCTCCGAATACGGTACACTCACTGGTCAGTGTTACTGTGGCACTGTACTCCTTTTCCCACGTGCGTCTTTTCAGGATTGCATTCGGTCCGCATTTCATTTTCATGTATGACAATGGCGACCGCATCAAACAGCGTGGGTAGAGGAGCTCTTGGAACGAGGGGATATTCGGCGAATGGACTGATCTGTCCGTTGCTTCGACTAAAAATCCCATCGAGCACGTGTGGCATGCTTTGGAGAGACGTATTGCACTAACGACCATCCAGCACTTGTCAACCGTGCTTGTGAAGGAATTGAGGACTCTACCACAAGAACTCCTTACCAGCTTCGTGGCCAACATGAGAGTACATTTCAGAGCATGCACTGCCATCCGTGATGGTCACACAGGCTATTAAGGATCACGCCTCGCATTTTTTAAGCCGGCCGGCGTGGCTGAGTGGTTCTAGGCGCTTCAGTCAGAAACCGGGCGACCGCTACGGTCGCAGGTTCAAAAATGTGTTCAAAAGTGTGTGAAATCTAATGGGACTTAACAGCTAAGGTCATCAGTCCCTAAGCTTACACACTACTTAACCTAAATTATCCTAAGGACAAACACACACACCCAGGCTCGAGGAAGGACTCGAACCTCCGCCGGGACAAGCCGCACAGTCCATGACTGCAGCTCTCTAGACCGCTCGGCTAATCCCGCGTGGCCGCAGGTTCGAATCCTGCCTCGGGCATGGATGTGTGTGATGTCCTTAGGTTAGTTAGGTTTAAGTAGTTCTAAGTTCTAGGGGACTGCTGACCTCAGATGTAAAGTACCATAGTGCTCAGAGCCATTTTTCAGCATTTTTTAATGTTCAGGAGACCATCATGAATCACGGTGATTTCAGTGTAATTAATGTCTGTGAATAAAAGTGTTCGTCTCATTAAGCATTTCTTTCAGTTATCATCTGTATTATATTGTAGCAGTTCTTTATACGTGTGGTCCAAGTTTCATGGAGCTGTGTAATGACAAATCATGTGAAGGATACCTTCGTCCTTAAAGTTTTGCACATCACTGTATTAACAGTACACCAGCTGTGTCGTAATTGAAAATATTTTATTAACTCAGTTCCGGAATATGTGCATTCAGTTTTCAAGATTACACGCACTATTGCGTTAGACCTATGCGCAGATACACAACACAAACACTATACAAGTATGTGGGTGCTCGTTCCTAAAGTAACTGGATACCATAATGTAGCAGACTGAATTTCCAGTTCACAAGCCTAATACCCAAAAGACACCTGAGAAGCCACTGCAGTTAATTCTCTCACTAACACTGGGATGTATGTGTCCCACGACAGCTGAGGGAATTCGTTGCACGTTATTGCTATGGCTCATATGTCATACTGATATGTGCAAAAAAGGTTTCACACCCTATCGCAAGCAGAAGGATCGCTGTGACTGTCACAAGAAACTTTCGATTTTGTATGTAATGATAAAGAGCTTGTCATTTGAAACAATCATCTAAATACGATCTAAATGTTTTTTCTCAAAGTATCTAACCTAACAGAAAATACGATATTATCATTCATTTTTTGGTACGTGGACGTATAGGTCACACGTCAAAATACAGGTCGGACACACGTCCCGCCCTGCTCGCACTGGAATTCGAAACGGCGGGAAATATATTCTGTATGTTGTTACTCCTGACGCTGACATTAAAATAACCATATATTAATCTCATTCACTCTGAAAAAATGGTCGTGGAAGGTTAAGAGGAGACAGCCTGGACGTGCATACCGTTTTGCTATTGGCTGGAAAGTCTGCCTACTAAAATGTGATACACAGTTTTCTACAGTGAGCGGCAACGTACTTGGATGATGCGTTATGCATTTGGTCAAATATCTAAGAAAACAGTGCATATATGCCTGAAGACTGAATTAACACACTCCGAAACTTTTTTAAGTCATCGGTCTTTTCGCTTCACACACTTTTTTTTAGTTTTTCTGTTTTGGTGCGGCCCGCCTCTCCTGTGCCAACATTTTCATCTCAAGAGTCGCAATTGCAACCTATGTCCTCAATTATTTGCTACATGTGCTCCAATCTCTGTCTTCCTAGACTGTTTTTACCCTCTATATCTCCATCTAGTACCATGGATCTCATTGCCTGATGTCTTAACAGATGTCCTGTCACCCTGTCCCTCCTTCTTCTCAACGTTTTCCATATGTTCTTTTCCTTGCCGATTCTGCGGAGAGTCTCCTCATTCCTTACCTTATGAGTCCACCTACTTTTCAACAGTCTTCTGTAACACCACATCTCAAAGGCTTCAATCCTCTTCTGTTGCCGGCCGGTGTGGCCGTGCGGTTAAAGGCGCTTCAGTCTGGAACCGCGTGACCGCTACGGTCGCGGGTTCGAATCCTGCCTCGGGTATGGATGTGTGTGATGTCCTTAGGTTAGTTAGGTTTAATTAGTTCTAAGTTCTAGGCGACTGATGACCTCAGAAGTTAAGTCGCATAGTGCTCAGAGCCATTTGAACCTCTTCTGTTCTGGTTTTTCCCACAGTCCCTGTCACACTACCATACAATGCTGTGATCCAAACGTAATTCTCAGAAATTTCTTTTTGCAAACTAAGAGCTATGTTTGGTGCTAGCAGACTTCGCTTGGCCAGGAGTGCCCTTTTTGCCCGTGCTAGTCTGTTTTTGTGTCCTCCTTGCTCCATCCGTCATGGGTTGCTTTAATAAAAAGGTATCAGTTGCAAAAGAAGTTGTGTACTAATATTTTATTCAATGTGACGAGCTGCTGCCGCGACGCCTACACCCTCAATAAGAAAAAAACTAATTTTTATCCCGAAGTATCTCTGAGAGTAGTTTGGCTAACGCTACACACAGGAATTTTTATAACCCGCCACTATATTTTAAGACTTAAGGGGAGGTTTAATATCTTTGGCCCGAAAGAAGCATATTCTTTTAGAATTTTTTTCTCGGGATGTGCTATAGATATCAATGTCAAATGTGGTCAAAATGTTTATTGATATTTCCTCTACAAACTGGAATTTTTTTCGACCGAAAAGGCCGAAGAGCAAAGGCGGAAGTGCCGTCGGAACGAAACAAAATTTCGATGTAGACCTCCACGCGCGGTATGTCACAGGTCAGCCGGCTCGTCTGAAATCAAAATTGAGTTGACCTTAGCGAAGTATATAAGATTCTATAGGAATTGAACCTCGCTTAAGTTATTTGGGCCATAGGAAACAAAATTACGGCCATTTGAAAAAATAGGGTTTTTCCATCGATTTTTCGACTTCGTCGGCCAAGTAAAAATATTTATAGTTGATGTATCGTTTTAAAAGTGGTACAACTCCTAGACAATTTAGATAAATTCGTCGGGAACAAAGAATCATGCCAATCGGTTCAGTTGATTTGAAGTTACCATACCGCGCGATAAAAAAAAAGGTCATTTCGAGAAAAACGCGTTTGAAGTTTTGCCTGCATATAAATGCAATATTATGCAACTTATGTTCAAACTGCTATTCCGGGTGCATAATCTAGTCCTTCCTCTTCCTCACAGAGGGCGTTCTGCTCGATCTGGGCCGTCCTGCGTTGCTCCCAGAGCCGCTCGTACGGCCGGTGACAAGCGGTTTTCGGCCGCTTGAATCCGGTGGTCGTCCGAATGCTTGGCAAACTGCATCGAATAGAGTCCCAGGGTGACGTCCATCGTTGTCATGGTCTTCCGAATTGCTGAATACCCTTCGCTGAAACTTCTCACTGCCAGGAAAGTCGCAATCTCCACAGTCTTCGCACCAGAATGCAAGTGCTTGGGGGCTAACTCCAAAACACATGCGTTCAAACTTTCATTTGAATTTTGTGTATTTACTCCCAAGCACTGGTACAATAACTCGTCCTCCGAAAGAAAAAAACTGGTGCGTGAAAAAGGCCGATTCCAGGTAGGTGCATTTTTTTGTTCAACCGCGAATAACAAACATTTCCGTTCCGTATTCGGAAAAAATGCAATTTTAAAGAAACCATTTTTTGAACCAAAAGATAGTAAACCTCCCCTTAAGAGTGTAGTAAGTGAAGTTTTTGGATCAGTCGGTACATTGGGAATTTATTTAATCATTTTATTTAAATCTGTGGCGACAGAGCAGGAGTAGCTAGGGTGCAGAAAAGACACTGGGTTGCAGTAAGCTACGTTGTGCAAGACGCGACAGTTGGCTGCGACTGCGACCTGCCCCCTCCTCTTTTCCCACCCTGGCAGACGGCGACAAGGCCGCAACACGACAGGTTCAAATGGTTCAAATGGCTCTGAGCACTATGGGACTCAACATCTTAGGTCATAAGTCCCCTAGAACTTAGAACTACTTAAACCTAACTAACCTAAGGACATCACACACACCCATGCCCGAGGCAGGATTCGAACCTGCGACCGTAGCAGTCCCGCGGTTCCGGACTGCAGCGCCAGAACCGAACACGACAGGAGTCGTCGCTGTTTCCCAAGCTCTGGTCGGCGGCGGCGGATTCAAATACATAAGAAAAATAAGAATTCCGATTATCTTGCTGTAAAAAATACTGTATGTTAATGGAACAAAGTTACGTCGGCTCCCAGAGTTAGTTTTTCGATACAGATTCTCCTTTTACTTTAAAAAATTGAAAAGTATCTCTTCCGGTTTTGCGTGTTTTTTTCGCTGTATATTACTTCTCTATCGATTGTGAGGAAAGTAAAAGGCACAAAAAATTGATGTTTGCGTATCTTACAGTTTCACATCACAGCTTGATAATGAGGTGTCTATTTTTCCGATATTCGTCACAGTTATTCCGATACTTAATTTACAAGTAACCTACTGCATAAAATTTGAATTGTGTACAGTGAAAAATGTGGTCGTTGGCTACTTTGCGTATGGTTCACGTTAGGTCATACATTGTTGCCGATGAAAAGAAGCTAACATATCGAAATTATTTTTAAAGTTGAGATCAGAATGATATCGATCTCCGTTCCCGAGATTTGGGCTCATATATCTCCGGGAGCGTCGCGACTAGCCGCCAGTTCTGTCGACGCGCAACGTGAATCATGTGGTCACCGCACGATAGAGAATGTATTTGTTTTGTTTCGCTGACACATTTGGACCTAATGAAACCATTTTATGTCATATATTTCTCCGGTATGAGTTACTAATATTTCTCCATATGCTCTTGACAATTTCATTTAAAATGCCACGAAATGTAGGTTTCTTAAAAGTAAAGACATGCTGCCTTCAATATATTTTCTTCTCATTCTTGGGAAGAGGATAAATTACTCACCTCTAGTACTTTCTTCTGAATCTGGCCGAGGATACCCAAGTAGAAGTAGACGTCCTAACAAAACCAACAAATGTCAAAAATTTACGTTTTTCAACAGACCGAAAAAACGTTCAAATTATCTTAATATCAAGACACCAATCTACCGTTTACTTTCAAAGTAAAGGTATTGCAAAATGTAACTTTCTCGTTGTACTTTAGATTGTTCATTTTATAATGTACTTGCCGTTTTCAATTTTTATCGTCACAAAAAAGAGTAATGCGAAAATCGACCTGCAAGTTCATTTTTATCATTCTAATTCTACATCTGCATGGATTATACTGATTTTCATAACAGGACTGAAAAATTTGCATTGATGGGAGAATAATATATATTTCACTCACCTGCCAGTTTCAACTGTGCACCAATTTCTTCCCAAATTCTGTCTCTGAACAGTGTCCCTATATTTAGGATTCTTCAAATCGCAAAGGCAAGGATGTTGCAAGACCAGCTCACAGAGCATCACATCCTGTGAGTGGCTCATTTCAGTTTTCCTTGACTGGCTCGACATCTTTCTGGCAGCCGTACGTCTTTGTGTCGTCCGACTTCCGTCGCAACACTGCTCACTGGTGCAGTGCTGCGGCAGCTGCCGCAACAGTCGCGCGTCGCATCTCAAACCCGAGCTGCGCATGCGCCAGCAGGCAACTACTGACGTCACGTAGCGACCCGTCGCAGTCGCTAGTGTGCGTCGCGTCTTGGACAACGTACCTTTAATGTAGAATATGTCGTTAGAGACAGAGCATGGAACAATTTGGAGAAGGAATCGGCCCGTGTCTAGCTAAAGGAAGCTCACCAGGAAACCTAAGTACCAATGGTGAGACGAAGATTTGAATGTCACACTAGTGGAATAGGGGCCCTAAACCGCAACAAGCGCGTTAACTCTGTCTGCCCCCTGCCAGGGAGTTTAAGTTCCGACCTCCACGAGACGAAAGACTGCCGCATGCAGCCGCAACCGTTATAGAATTATTGTGCTGATTTCCTCTTATCTCGTGAGTACCGAGTGTCGTGGCCGTTTCACACACTTACTCAGTGCAGTCGAAAGGGACGCTTCTGCCATCGTAAGCCATAAGAAATGTAGTGGGGCGTCACTAATGAAAGTTTGTGACAGACCGGGAATCGAAGACGGATTTCCTGCTTTTCGCGAGCAGTTGCCTTGACGATTACACCATCTCAACACACCGCCGGGTCTGTCTCAAGCGTTCATTGTCACTAATGTGTCCAGCAGTGTTTTCCGAATACCGCTACCAGAGGTTCATACACGGGTTGCGAGACGATACCAGTAACTTTCTCAGCCACAAGGGATATGCGTCAGCTGAATGAGATATGTTGTAATGAATTGAATGGTTGATGGGGATTAAATGGATGAAGATGCAGTGGCATGAAATATCAGCGAAAATAGTTAAGAAATGGTGTACCTGCAGCGTAATGAATACGTCGGGACAACCCTGGTCTGGTACAAATTTTCATCTGTCATGACACAGTCATTACATCGGATGTCCAGCACTTATGGACTGTTTTCACTGTCATAATTTCACGTCATTGCGTCCCCACTGATTTTATCCCGTCGACCCATTCATTTCATTTATGGGAATCTAATTCCATTGATAGGTGTAGTTTGTGTCAGGGTAAACCACGGTCCCCCGCCGACCCATTCCCCAATTAGCGCTCCGTGTGGTGATACCGTACGGGAATCATAGGTAAATAAATAAATAATAGACCGTTCGCCGGGTGCAAGTCTTTCGATTTGACGCCACTCAGGCGACTTGCACATCGATGGGGATGAAAATGATGATGATTGGGACAGCAAAACACCCAGTCCCTGAGCGGAGAAAATCTCCGACCCAGCCGGGAATCGAATACGGGCCCTTAGGATTGACACCCTGTCGCGCTGACCGCATTTTGTTCGGTAATGTTCGTTGCGTTTGGTCTGGGCGGACGTCACAAAACATCCTTTCAAGTTGATCGTTGATTCCTTCACTCAGTTTTTTATTACACGCCGAGCTACCGTGCCGGCTACCACTTTTTTTTTTTTTTAAATCTCATTTTGTTCTATATTGCTCGTTGAATTTGTTCGTGGCGGACGTCCGATGACACTCGTTCAGGTTGTTCGTTGATGCGTTTACTCAGTTTTTTTTATTACAAAGGGTAGCTAAACCCTCTGACCGAACACGCTGAGCTACCGTGCCGGCACTACCACTCAGCTACCGGGGCCTGACGGAATCGAAGATGGAAACAACAGTGACAAAGAAAAGGTCAAATGTGTGTGAAATCTTATGGGACTTAACTGCTAAGGTCATCTGTCCCTAAGCTTACACACTACTTAACCTAATTTATCCTAAGGACAAACACACACACACACCCATGCCCGAGGGAGGACTCGAACCTCCGCCGGGTCCAGTCGCACACTCCGTGACTGCAGCGCCATAGACCGCGCGGCGAACAGTGATAATGAAAGTTCGAATCGGGCTTGGTGGCGTGCTCAGACGGTCAGTTCTGTCCTAGCCATCGCCACTAGCGGATGTTTTTGTCAGTGTTCGTCGCTCAGGCTGGCTTATTTCCGTTGTTTACCTGACTTTGTGAATACCGTAAGTAGAACATAAGGCCACGAAACACCAAAAGTGTTGATGAGAGGTTATTCTGAAGCAGTGGTTCCCTAGCTTTATGAGACCATTACCCAGAGTGTAACCCCATGTTAGCTAGTATCCCCTCCTCTACATCAACATTTAAGCCTAACAAATCGTTAAAATAAAAATTTCCTTTGCATTATTAAAATGATGAAAGACAAATGATTCTTAGATTTTGTAGAGGTTTTATTAAACAATGAGCTCATGAGACAATTGGTAATGCTTATTTAGAACAATCCTTTTTTTCCTTAATAGAATAACGAAGCAATTCTCGGTGCACCATGAGTGCTACCTCAAATACCTCCAACTCTTTATCGGAAAAGAACGCTTACCATTCACAGTGAGGGTAGAAACTTGGTACAAAACATTCTTTGTCCGCACCACTCCTAGCGACATTAGTTTAAACCACACGCTGCATCCCCATTTAGAATCAACCAAAATAAATTGCGTGCACAATGTTTAGGCCTACTGTTCGTAAATCGCTTAATTGCAGGACTCCTTTGCTCTGAAGTGGCAGAAATTACAATACTTGAGGCTACCAGTGCTTTGTGTCTCATCACTGGCAATAATAATAATGATAATAATAATAATAATAATAAAAATAATAATAATAAAAATAATAATAATAAAAATAATAATAATAATAAAAATAATAAAAATACAGTGTAGGCCATGCGACAGTGTAGTACACATTATGTAATTACTGCTGTGTTATGCTGTCAATTATTTCGTTGTTGGAAAGTAAATAATGACGCAATTTATGGTCTATTGCGCGAACTTACAAGGGAACCTCCCCATCGCATCCTCCTCAGATTTAGTTATAAGTTGGCACAGTGGATAGACCTTGAAAAACTGAACACAGACCAATCGACAAAATAGGAAGTTGTGTAGAACCATGAAAAAAATAAGCAAAATGTACAAACGGAGTAGTCGATGTGCAACATAAGCAAGATCAAGGACCGAATGGGCAGAGAAGTGCCGTAGTCCCGTGGTTAGAGTGAGAAGCTAGGGAGTTAGAGGTCCTTGGTTCAAGTCGTCCGATATGTGAAAATTTTAATTTTTTAATTTCAGACAATTATCTGCACGTCCGTCCGATGCGAGGTAACTGCGCCGTAGTATGGGGACGTTACACCTAAGCAAACATCGAAACACACATCAGTCGACTACAGCGCACGGAAGAGAGAGTATTCCTGCTAAAGAGGCTTCCTGGCTGGCAGTTGCATTCATTTGTTGCAGTTTGTGAGACAAACTCTTATGTTTTCATCACTTTTTTGGGAGTGATTATCACATCCACAAGAAAACCTAAATCGGGCAAGGTAGAAGAATCTTTTTACCCATTCGCCAAGTGTAAAAGTTAGGTGGGTCGACAACATGTTCCTGTCATGTGACGCGCATACCGTCACCAGTGTCGTATAGGATATATCAGACGTGTTTTCCCGTGAAGGAATCGGTTGACCTATGACC
This sequence comes from Schistocerca piceifrons, assembly GCF_021461385.2. Classification (NCBI taxonomy): domain Eukaryota; kingdom Metazoa; phylum Arthropoda; class Insecta; order Orthoptera; family Acrididae; genus Schistocerca; species Schistocerca piceifrons. The sequence continues at coordinate 233,058,988 of NC_060149.1, read as the reverse complement.
TTGCGATCAAATGTTTTCGGTTCCCATTGGAGAGGCACGTCCTTTCGTCTACTAATCGCACGGTTTTGGGGTGCGGTCGCAAAACACAGGCACTAAACTTATTACAGCGAACAAAGACGTCAATGAAAGAACAGACAGACCATAACTTTGCGGAAATAAAGAAAGGGAACTTTTCACTAGAGCGAAGACTTGAACCAAGGACCTCTCGTTCCGCAGCTGCTCGCGCTAACCACGGGACCACGGCTCTCCTCAGCTCACATTCCCCATGATGTTGCTTATCTTGCGCATGGACAACCTCGTTTGTATATTTTGCTTATTTTTTTCATAGTTCCACAATTTCTTCCTGTTTTCTCGATTGATCTGTGTTCAGTTTTTCAAGGCCTATCGACTGTGCCAACTTATAACTAAATCTGAGGGGGGGGGGGGGGGGGGGGGGTGCGATGGGGAGGTTCCCTTGTTAGTACAACTTGGAGAATGCATTTTCATGAGGTAGTTAAGCATGTTGTGATGTATGTCTCTTAGTTTTACTCTTGCAGATGCTTGGTGCACGTGTGTAGGAGATGGATTATTTGGGGAAGATGTTTTTCATGCATTTGTTTCACAAACTGAAACCCCACCTCATTTGTCGCGCGTTAATGTCAGTATCCGAAAAAATGTAATTATTGGTAACTTGTGTAATCAGTTTTATAGTCTTACGAAACATTATTAATAGTAATGATTTTTTAATAATAATCAAGTTTCATAACCGAAATACAATTGAATCCTTTTATTTTTACCCCCTCTCCGAAAACTACAGCTTACACTTCATGCAGTACTTAGCCCCAGATTGGGAACCACTGTCTCTAATGACATGTCCACAAGTCTTCATGTCTTCATGCTTAATCGCTGATGCATTGGAACAAAAACACATTCGCAAAAAGTAATAGAAAGAACGCACGTACATACGGATGTTGTCATGTCCACACGTTGTCAAATTGTTGGAGCACCTTGCTATGCGTCCATTTATTTGCACACAGTTAGTGCTGCGTTTATTGTGATGAAATGCAACGATCGGTAAAACAGTATCTAAATAACAGAGGTACGAGAAACAGTGTGTCAGCGACGTTTTGTTTGCGTATTTCAGAAGATCGCAAAAAGATTTAAGATTTTCCTGCTTGGGAAACTGCAGTGATAAGGCCGGCAATAACATTTCGTTAGATAGTAACCGGCGACTTATACACCAGTTTGAGCCATTTGTTTTACGTTCCAAAGCAAGGCATTTCAGTGATTATTCCTGACACTCAGAGATACTTAAAGGAGGTTCTTAGTCGCTCTGAAAAGGTTAATTGACTTTAAATATGTCATTTGTACTTTGTATTCTAAAAACCCTTAAGGGCTATATGGAATGTAGTGAAACGAGACAGAACCACCAATCACAGAACAGCATAACATCACTGAACTGAATGGATGGGCTTTAAATGATGAGTCACAGGTAGCAAGTATATTTAATAATTACTTAAATATAGCGGAAAGTGTAGGGACAAATAATTCAAGAAAAAAATCGCACCAGTATGTTGAAAAAAAGTAGCTCTCATAAAATTCAGTCATATGAATGTATCACTGTTTTCTCCTTCTACATTAAGAAAATTATACATCCTCTTAAAACATAAAAGCTCATCTGGTTTTCATGCCGTTTCTAATAGCATACTAAAGATTTATCCCATGTGCTAAGCCCAGTCATATCTGAAATATGTAATGCATAACTAACATATTCTAGAATACATCGCCTCCAGTGCACTAATACAATACAATAATATTCTCAGTAAACCAAAGTTTGGGTTTCAATAGAGTTGCTTTACTGAGATGCCATTGACATGTTCACTCACCAAATTTTGCAAGCCTTAAATAATAAAATAGCGCCATTTGGGATATTCTGCGACTTTTCGAAAGCATTTGATTGTGTGAGTCACAGTAGGTGTCCATACTGATGAGGATGTAAACTGGAAAAAGTACGTTTTGGAACTTCTAAAACAACTTAGTTAAGGTACATTTGCACTTAGTATCATTGACTATATTGGGGAGAGGCAAGTCAGTATGTTGACATATTTTGCATCTTATCGTTTAATAATGTCATATGGAATAACGGGCTACCAGTAACTCATCTTTAAGAAAGACAGTCTTCATAGCTCAAAAACTGCTGTACGTATAATTTCTCGTGCTCACCCACGACCATATGTAGACATCTGTTTGAATTGGACGTTCTGGCTACTGCTTCACAGTATATTTATTCCCTCATGATGCATGTTGCAAATAATCCTTTGTAGTTCAAGAGGATCTATGATCTACAATACCAGAAGGAAAAATGACATTCATTGCTCCACATTAAGGCTGTCTTTAGCACCAAAAGGAGTGGACAATGCTGCAACTAAAATTTTCGATAACTTATCCTTATGAAACTGAAAAAGGTGTCCTTGACAACTCCTATGCCGTTGAACAATTTCTGTTGCTGTAACGTGTGAAAGGTAGTGGGTAGGGATTACTTACTGACGTATGTGTACATGTAAATAAGAATAAATAATAAAAAACTAATAAATTTCAGCATGTGGTCATGTTTACAAATTAATTTGCGACGTGAATGTAAAATGACTCGTTCCACATCGTTACAATTTATCGTGAAAATGATCCATGAACTAACTGCCTACACAAGTTTAATCAAAGGAGATTATACAGGGTGTTACAAAAATGTACGGCCAAACTTTCAGGAAGCATTCCTCACACACAAAGAAAGAAAATGTTATGTGGATATGTGTCCGGAAACGATTACTTTCCATGTTAGAGCTCATTTTATTACTTCTCTTCAAGTCACATTAATCATGGAATGGAAACACACAGCAACAGAACGTACCAGCGCGACTTCAAACACTTTGTTACAGGGTATGTTCAAAATGTCCTCCGTTAGCGAGGATACATGCATCCACCCTCCGTCGCATCCCTGATGCGCTGATGCAGCCCTGGAGAATTGCGTATTCTATCACAGCCGTCCACAATACGAGCACGAAGTGTCTCTACATTTGGTACCGGGATTGCGTAGACAAGAGCCCCCATAAATGAAAGTCAAGAGGGTTGAGGTCAGGAGAGCGTGGAGGCCATGGAATTCGTCCGCCTCTACGAATCCATCGGTCACCGAATCTGTTGTTGAGAAGCGTACGAACACTTCGACTGAAATGTGCAGGAGCTCCACAAATACCGTAATGCCGTAGGCATCAGCATCCAATAGAACGGAGATTGTGTTTTCCAGTTTTGTCTCTTTTTGCATTCAGTGTCATTCATTTCAGTTTCTAGTTGTTTGTTGAGGAGCTCCACCTATTCCAGATTTTTGTTGTCCCGATGTAAAGTTCCTCAGTTGTTGTGTTATTAGGTCTCCATAACATGAAAATTCGTCCACAGTTTTCATATGCACTTTTCATACATTTGGGGACTGCTGTTTCTCTGTTTTCCTAATTCGAGACTTACATTATTCTGTTTAGTGATATGTTCGGAGACTTTTGATCTAATACTTAGCGCTCAGGGCATCAAATCTCGACTGTTTGCTTAAATAATCTTAGAAGCGGCGTTCCACATTACCTCTCTTTGTCTATAACCATCTGTAAATTTCAGCATGCTTTCTTTGAAGTCAACAGATATTACTGCACATAAATCGCCTTAAGGTATAACCTCAACACACTACACAACGAATCCCACGTGGGCCACAGCTGCCTGTCGTCTGCTAAACAGTGCAAGAGATTCCCAACAATTCCGGGAAACAATTACCTTTGACGCACGACTACATTTCGAGGAAATTACGCATGCAAAATTGCGCATGCGTTGTTGGAAATGCAAGCGCATGCGCAAAATTGAAAATGAAAAGGTATCGTGTGTGGACGTATCGTTTGGAGAGGTACACTTCAGGGGTCAGCTGCTGTTGCGTGCCGATGTTGATAACATCTCGCATGATTAACGAAGGGAACCTAATACGACGAATCGTGAGGCGGTTGTCGGTGGCCAGCCAGAATGCTCGTTCATAAAAATCGCCGAATAAGGGCGATCATTAAAACAAAAGCGTTTTCCGTTGCGTCAAGATCTTTTCACGAAACGTCAATCACCAACGTTCTACTCCGAATAAGAAAATATTCTGTTGACGTCCATATACGTGGGGAGAAGTGATTATTACAATAAAATGAAACAAAGCTCGCGTGGAAATTTTAAGTATTCGTTATTTTCGCACGCTATTACAGAGTGGAACGGTAGAGAAATGAAGCGAAAGTGATTCGATGCGACCTCTGCCATGCACGAAGTGTGAACTGCAGAGTAGTTATGTTGATGTAAATGGTTCGAAAATAAAGTTAACTTGTATTTAATTCAGTTCAGGTTAGAAGGTAGCCACACTGGCGGAACTTTCGGCAAAATCGGATCGTATATCTCGGGCCAAGCTACACATCAATCTATTACCACAATCGTACTTTCAGGATGAGATTCGTTGGCTTTCCTAACTCACAAGCAAATAGTCATATTCCAACATAACCTAGGCCTTGGGCTTCGCTACAGATCTAGTTTTTATTCTTTCGAGAAATAAATACAAAAATCAGTTACCAATGTTGAAATTCATAACAACCAGATCAGTAAAAGTTACTCTGGCGGTCTTTATATCAAAAACAAATATTATCCATTCGTATCTTGCGCTGAAAGAAATTATTAGTCAGTGAATCTCAGTGGCCACTATAACCATCACTCTACTGATTGCAACCATCGTCAAAGAACTACCAACACCAAGACAATGCAAGAGCCATGGACACCATAAGTGCACTTTAACCGAGGGCTGCAACAAAGGGATGGAATTGGACTCCGATGTGATTAATTGATGGCGAGGCGGGTGTACAAATAACGTCGAAAACTAATGGAACAGTCAGTTTCTCACATTCTACCTATAACGTGAGTGAAGTTACTGTCAATGATGATTTGGGGCTAGGAATAGTGTGCATTTACAACTTCCCATTTGAAGTAAAACATGAATATGTCAGACAGTCTGTGGTTTAATGCGGTACGATATATTAAATACAAGGCGAGAAATGGATGACTAATAAGCACTTTAATGTTTATAACTGAGTTAGGAATGTGTAGTGCATCCGACCATCCACAAGTCAAACCAATGAAAAAGTAAATTTAGAGTTCAACACCATATCTGTGTGTATGGTACCATCAGGGGGGCCGACTTATAAAAAATATTGGGGTGTGGTTGGGGTGGGGGTGGGGGGGGGGGGTAGCCCGTACTGGGGATCTTGCCCCGGGAAATTTTCTAAATTTTGGTTGAAAAATAGTGAGTTTTAAGTTTTTTAAGCATTTTAGACATATGATCAACATTACAACCCCAAAAACTGGACTCTCGATAACTCGACACTGCGGGAAACTCGACAAGCCTGACACAGTTTTTGGCTTTGAAAAAAGAAACAAAACATGAACACTTATGATATTTTCGTAAAAAGCTAATTTAATTTACAGTAGTAATCATGCTTACAGACTATTACAGAGCAGTGAATATATAGCTCTGAAAAGACTGAAATTATATTTAAATAAATCCTAAACTATCATTAAAAGAATAATACATCAAATATTGCTGTCGCACAGTAATAGAACTTTGATTAATAAGTGAAATAGCTCATTTAAGCTGACTTTGAATAAGTCTCAGGGTTCATTAAACAAAACTAATATCTCAAAATTAATGCTTTAATGCAGTATGCCCAATACTTTCAGTCAAAAAGTTTGTAAATAGCGGGTTTTATTTGGGTCTTACGCCCTAAAAATATTTAAGTATTTGAAAATAACTGACACACTATTATAGTAATACAGTACTAAACTAGTACTAATATTTCGAAATTGAAAATTTAACATTATGTATGTATTTAATTCTCTATTTTATAAAAATTTTTAATATTGCTCTCAATGCCATTAGTGTGTCTTTAGAAAGTTGCAAATGTCGACCGTCTGACTGGATTACTGAATATGAAATCGTTGATGACTGGTAGGATATCCAGTTCATCCAAAACATCTCGGTGGGCATGAAGAATAGCCGAGTTGTTCAATCGCCTCTGTGCCATTGTTGATCGGAGATATGACTTCAGACGTCTAAGGGCGCTAAGCGACCGTTCTGATGTTGCTATCGTGATTGGAACTACTTGAAGAAGCTCAATGCACTTCACTTCTTCTTCACATAACATTTCTCCAACTGCAGGCTCTTGTGTAATGTACTTTCTTACATCACACATGTTTTTTAAGACCAGTTGTTTTTATTAGCGTTATCGGCTAACATATTCAAGTGTAAGGACAGTCTCTCAATGTCTAGGTCATTTTTGAAAAACTTAGTTGATTTTTCCAAATTTGTTTCACCTCTGTTTACTAAAAGCAAGTACTCTTGTTGAACTGCAATAACCTGTGTGTGTTCAGTTGAAGCAAATCGCTCAGTTATGCAAAATTGCACCGTTTCACAAACTTCAATGTAAATAGATTTGTAGTATTCCTTTGGGGTTTTGAAAGTGTGCAGTGAGCTGCCTTTATTGCTTTCATACTTTTTTGGTATACTGCGATTCTGAGGAAGTGAAGGATCATCAACTTGTGAAGGTCTTTCTTTTAAACACAATTGTCAAAAGTGTTCAAAACTATCACGCCTTCCATTCAATATACAAGTCAAGTCCTCATATATTTTTCCAGATCAGCAACACTTGGATGAGGGCACTGAATTTTTTCATTGACATCCTCTACCAGGTTCATTGCAAGGCAATAAAGACGTAAAAACAAATAAGTCGTGATCTGTAACATTGACTCAAAGTAGCCTGCACATTTGTAACCTGCCTCTGTTTTGTCCTCTGCAGAAAATGTTTCAAGAAACTCTAGAAGTTCTTCAAAGTTTTTCAATATTCTCAAGATACTAGAAGCTCGCATAGTCCATTGAGTCAGGCAAAGGGGTCGTAGACCAGCTTGGTCTTTGGCGCTCTTGCAGCGTATGCTTCTGAAAACTCCCATCTTTTGTTGGATTCCCTTACGGTATTTATTAAGTCCTTGGCTAAAGCCATAATATCCCTCATAGACGTAAGATGGCGGAGACTGTCTACAACTGCCAAGTCTAAACAGTGCAGTGAACATAACGTGCTTTTGGTTGTATATCCAAAACTAACTTTTTCAGTCCTTTGAACTTCCCTCTCATATTCGAGGCACCATCATAGAACTGTTCTCTTAAGTTATGCAGTGATAAATCAAGATGAGCAAAAACGTCTTTTAAAATACTAAACAGAGTTTATAATTCAATGTTGGGGGTCTCGTATAAGGCAATAAAGTCTTTGTTGCTGATTAAGGAATCATTAACAGTACAAATACAAAATGACACTTGTTTATGAATCAAAGAATTTTGTCACCCATAATAGAAAAAGTTCAGTCTTCTTGATTGAAACCAATACCTTTCTCAACACAGACTTTCCTAGTAGATCAATGATCTCATTTTGAATATTGTGGGACGTCCACTTATACCCCGAATGCCATAACCAGTCTTCAAACTCAGGAATGTCATTCTTTTGGAGTTCCAACAATTGAAAAAAATTTGAGTTTACATCTTTGTGGCCTCTAATTGCTAGTCCTTGTCGGCATAGAAATTGCACGGTAGTAAAAATTGTCTCAAGAGGTAAATGGCCTTTCTTCATATCACTATTTAACTGTTCATTCAATTGAGAAGCCACACTTCTTAGTGATACAATTGTTTCAGAACACCTTCTTTATGCATTCATGTATTTTCATGAAGACGGAATTTTTCCAAAGCCTTTTTCCAGTTAATAAACCCTATGGAAGTAGATGCACCTTTTTTTTCTTGTAGAAAACTGTAATAGATTTTTAGCATTGCCTCTTTGCAGGTTTTGCAAAAAAACTTTTTCGGTAGATGCTTCATATCCTAGCCATATCTACTTAATCAACCAAGACTTCTGAAATAATCTTCCCCTATCTATTGATGACACAATAATTGTTGGAGGTTGACTTGCAGTATAATGAACTTCCAAGCGCGCTTTTTTGGTAACAAATTCATCCACTGCAAACTTAATTCACAATACACTAAGAGACTAAAGAAAAACGAATAAAATATAGTCATATAAAATAGTCCACTAAACACTAAAGTTGGAACACTAAACACGTCTGCAGCATGCACTGAATGAAACTATCCACACTGAATGACTGCGACAGCACTTCTGACACACAGGGAGGTGAGCCAGCCCTGGATCGAATCTGTTTTGGTGATACGGGGTTTAATGAGAACTCGGTATAGCTCCAGGGAATATGGAAAGGAGGAAAATTAGGTAAACATTCGGTTGATAATGTCATTGGAGACAGAGTACAAAATCAAAATTGGAAAGGATGAGAAAGGAAATCAGCCTTGTCTTTTTCTAAGGAGCTGTTCCAGCATTTGCCTTTACAGATATTTAGAGAAATGGAAAACCTAAATATGGATGATTGAACATGGATTTCGTCCACTGTCTTTCCAAAATGTGAGTCCAGTGTCTTAATAAGTTCCTTCAGCAATTTTGATAAATTAAGTATAAAGTGCCCACAGGTCATTGTGAATGAGGAACTGTTCCACATAAAAAACAAAAACACAATGGATGTTGAGTCTCTTAAAAAGTTATGCAGTATGCTATGTGCAGTGTTAGGTGGAGAGCCAATTGGAAGGACAACTGGAAGAGAACTACAGGGGCAGGGAGGAAAAATGTATCACCACTAGGAGATAAAGTGCAAAGATGAAGTTGGTTAAGGATTCTACTCCACTTACAGATCCAAACACATGACAAATGGGTAATTAGACTTCATTACAGTGTACTCTGCTCTTCCTGTTTGCTGGCCAGTAAGTACGCAGTGTCTTGTACTCCTGCATAGGTATTGGCAAGTTTATGCACAAGATACTGTTCATGACAACTAAGTCATTCTTTTGATCACTGCATATTTTATGCTCACAAGCACTTTGACTATGACATTCACCATTGTGTGTCTCAATTGCACTGACAGTATTACCAGAACACAAATAATGAGTTCACAACTCAGAATGCAGACTTTAAAAACATCTGTTTAACTGCTCAGTTAGCAAGAATACTGGTGCATAAATCCTGATTATCAGTATGTGTGTTAGTATGCACTTTTCCATTGTGTTACAATGGAAGTTCAAAAGTCACTATCTTTGCCTCTCCATGCTTTGTATGGGAATGCTAAGATGCCGCCTCAAAACTATACTTTCTTATTCCATCCAAGACAACATAGACTTAAGGGGATACGGAATCGGATTTTGGGTTAAAAAATCGAATTTTTTTTTATTGGCGTATTACATTCTGCCATGTTTCCTCTTTAAAATGACGTATCATACATAGCTCTACTACAATTATAACTATTTTATTTTTATATATTTGTGAGATCGGGTATTGCGCTTTAGTTATACACGTCTCTCGTGGCTGACCATGAACTTTTTGGCAGTACCTTTAAAGTGACATGAATTCAAATATCCCGGTTTCCAGCGACTATTTATACACTAGTTGCCCGAAAATGTTTCTCTCTGGTTTCCTCAAGTTACTCTTTGACTTTGTGGCGGGACTGTTTTGTAAACAGTGTGATATAAGAAAGTAGTTGTTGTTGAGTTATTTCGTATTTAGTGCTTCATTTTTCGCAGTGAAAATGCCTAGAGCTAAAGCAAAAGTATTTAAAAAGCGTGTGAACTGGCAAAAGAAAAGAAATAATGATTCATTAGCAAAGCAAAGCAGTTCATCATCATCACTGTTGGAAAATGTGAATCCACTTATTACTGATTTGCCGAACGAACTTACACCAAATGAAAACAGTGCTTCTCATAAAAAACTAAGAGATTTGGAAGAGAAATATAATTTACTTGATAGAGGGAATGAAGTTTTTGAACTCATTGATACGAATATATTGTGTGAAGCTCTTGAAAACAGTTTGTGCTGCAAAAAATGTCATGGAAACGTTTCTCTGAAAGTAGAATCCCATGTTGGCCTGGCTGCCCAGTTTAATTTAATATGCAGTGTTTGTAAATACAGCTGTAAGTTTCCAAGTTCGGTTTCAGTAACTGTAAATAATGGATACAAGAAAACTGAACTTTATAGTGTAAATATTAGGTTAGTTTATGGATTGCGAGCAATTGGTAAGGGCAAAGCAGCTGGTGATATGCTATGTGGTGTTCTAAATCTTCCAAGTGCACCTTCAAAGTTTGAAGCTTACAATTATACTAGGATCTGCAGTTGAAGATGTAGCACAGAAGTCAATGCAGGTTGCTGTGGAAGAAGCAGTGGAAGAAAATGACGGCAGTCGTGACCTCACAGTGGCGTTTGATGGCACGTGGCAGAAAAGGGGCCACACCTCCAACAATGGTGTTGTAACAGCAACTAGTGTTGATACTGGCAAGGTTATTGATGTTGCAATAATGTCTAAATACTGTAGGTGCACAGGCAGGCTGAAAAATGAACACAGTGATGACTGTATTGCTAATTATTATGGTGGTAGTGGTGGCATGGAGGTTGCTGGGGTGAAGAAAATTTTTCATCGCTCTTCACAGTGGTATAATGTTCGCTATGTCAAATATCTGGGAGATGGTGACTCTAAAGCATTCAAAGAAGTTTTGGAAAGCAAACCATATGGGAACAGTGTAAATATAAGCAAACTTGAATGTATAGGACATGTGCAGAAGAGAATGGGTGCCAGGCTGAGAAGGTTAAAATCAGTTATGAAAGGGAAAAAACTAGATGATGGGAAAACCTTGGATGGCAGAGGAAGATTGACTGATTCCATAATAGACCACATTCAGAACTGCTATGGCCTTGCAATCAGGCAAAATACAGGCAATCTTGAAGAAATGAGGAGAGCTATATGGGCTTTATATTTCCACACCGCATCCACGGATGAGCATCCACAACATGGTTTGTGCCCCAAAGGTGAAAACAGCTGGTGTAAATACAATAGGGGACTAACAACAGGAGAGAAATACATTCACCACCACAGTCTACCATCAGCCATCATGGCAGAAATAAAGCCCATTTTCAGAGATCTGGCTGACAGAAGTCTTCTGATGAAATGTCTTCACGGAAAAACGCAGAACCCCAACGAGTGCTTGAATAGTGTGATATGGCATCGTCTCCCAAAAACAGTGTTTGTCGGAATTAATACACTACATTTTGGTGTGTATGATGCTGTGGCAACCTTCAATCTTGGAAATATAACTAAATGCCAGGTCCTTCAAAAGTTGGGTATGTGTGTTGGTTCCCGTACGGTACGTGCTATGTTCTTTTTAGATCAGCACAGACTGAGGCATGCTGATAATATAATCAAGACATTAGTGAAAAAAGCAAGACAGGTGCAGAGGGGTGCCAAAAGATGACTTGAAGATGATTATGAAGACTGTGAAGGGGGTATTAGCTACGGATCAGGAATGTTTTAATCTTCTTTCTCCGTTTCCCGTAAGTTTACTTTTTACTTCATCTAGGAACATTATCTCAGGTACTGGTCAACCTAGAAGTCTGAAATTTTTATGACGTAGTGACATAGGTCCCTATTACATACTGAAACAACGATTTTTTAATTACTTGATTTACAAAAGACTTAGGGGTGATAGTCTAGTAAAAAGCGATGGAAAAAATTTACTTAAAAATAAATGTACAATATCTCTGTAAGAAAATACTTTGACAATAAACTGTTGTTTCAGTATTGTTGTAACATATGAATGCACATACAGTAAAATTTTTACCTCTCTGTCTCCAGTAGTTTGTGAGAAAATGTTCCCTATAGTAGGCATATATTAACATTGCGGGGATAGGTGATTCCGTATCCCCTTAAGTTCTCCTGATATGCATTCACCAGTCATCTACATTGAAAATTTATGTGCTAGACACCATCTACACAGGACAATGCAAGGCAATGGAGAATCACCTTTTCTAAGATATTCTCAGTTATATGTTGTGGGATCTTCACTCTCCATCCAAACTTCCCAGGTCAAATATTGCATTACCACGTATTGTAGATGTAAACTGCATTGACAAATTATCACAGGTTGATGACATAGTGTAATGACATACCGTAGAAAAGGGGCATACATACAATAGTTTGTAAGGGGCTGTAGGCTAGACTCAGGGGTATGGAGTATTTTTAATATTTTGGAAGATGCATGGCAACTTGTACATAGCCATAAAAAGTTACAGTTCCAACCCTGTTAAAAACCTGCATAATACCTACTTTTAAATCATTGTCTTAAACACACACACACACACACACACACACACACACACACACAGTTTCAGAGACTGATTATTTCAGTTTAGTAACCAGGGTCATGCAAGTGTTGCATGGAGTGTCGTATACTAAGCTCTTATCATGACACAAAAGATACCCATCATCAACAGGATTGAGCTGATCGTGGAACCAGAAACCCCCTGAACAACCAGTCCATCATTGTCCAAAGTGTGCGTTAAGGTGGTTCCTAAGCTGTCATGCAGGATATACTGTCACCTCATGATTTTGAAAAGAAATAGGTCTGCAAACTGTGAACTGTGTTATCTTACAATAAGTAGGTGAAAACATGTTCAAAGATGTTTTGTTTGGTTCTTGATGGGCATAATAATTTGGGGATGAGCCATTGGAGGCCATTCCTTATATCAGATCATCCAACATTTCTTGGACAACCTTTGAAAGTTCACAGACCGACTTTGAATCCCCCCTTTATATCATCTTATAGCCATATGAAAGACACTTTCTTCTTACTAAATTTCATGTCCTCATGTTCACTGCAGTGGAATTAATAACATTTGATGTTTTAAACTTTAAATGTATTAAAGCTAATACCTGCTCTTGAAGATATGACGCTGCTCAACATTGTAATAAGTGGAGAGCTTTCTGTAAAATTCAGAGGAAAATTCACCAATATGAAGTGACAGTAGTAGTTTAATTCATGTGTAGATCACTTTTACAAGGATACTGGACATGTCATGGAATGACAGTTTAAAAACAAGTAGTCTGCTATGCAAAACCTAAATCAGGTTGGCAGATGGACAGTGGAGCCTTCATCTTCCTGACTAGAAGGCGAGTGTATTCCAAACAGCATGACCTCATTCGGTTTATCCCTAGTACACAATACTGTTTTTCAAAGAAATTATTCAATAATGTAACAATCTAGAGCTGCACTATTTGTTCATTTATCACTACCGAGCACCACACATGATACATAGACACTATATACACGCTTATCACACTATTTCATAATGTTTCACTACACACACTATCAGATGACATCAGGCCCATAGTGGCAATGTTTTTTTCCCCATTTTGTGTACCTGTTTCCTATTCACTTGCACTGATACTAGTTAAAAACAAATGGTTGACACAACAGGGTGACCATGAAGTGACACTGAGATGAACGCTCTGGATTAGTAATTATGAGTAGTGAGCATCACATTCATACATATTTTTTGTGGATTGTGCAAGTCACTTCAGGTGAGTGCTGGGCCACTGTTGCTTTTTTATTTTTTGCTTTTTTTTGCCTTATCTCAGACCAACTCAATTAGCGTTCCATTTATTATAATACCAGTCTCAACAGGAGACTGTTTGACTTAACTGTGTCACCTTTCTTTTACAATGATCGGGTGCCTGCCTGTTACATGCGAAAGGTGTGCCCCCCTTGCTTTTTGAAATACCCTGGAGGGCCTTCACTTGTCTTTGGCGTGTGTACTTCCATGACCTGATTTTATCCTTCTCTTCCACTTTTTATATCCCAGGCTATTTTACTGATGTTTATTTTAAGTGTCCATCTCTTTCCTTTCAGAAGGATGTTACTGATTTGACATTCCCAGGATGGAGGGACAGACAAACCAGTAGTTTGCCTCCCCTCCCCCGATGCAGTCCAATACAAGATGAATTGTAATCTTATTTCCTGTTTGGTTCAGCATGCAGTACAATAAGCAGGAAAATTTGACACATGTGTTGTGGTGTGTTCACAGCGGTGAAATTTGGGCGCATGTCGAAGAAGCAGCGCGAGAAGGTGGAGGACGAGGTGCGCTTCCACCGCGCGCAACTGCGTGCGCAGACGGAGACGGCACCAGACAGCTCTGTCTTTGACCAGCAGACGCCTTCCTCTTCCGACCAGCTGCAGTCTGCCTACAATGGCAGGTGAGGCAAGCCACTTCGTTCTACACTCTCCCTTTCTTACTGTTGCTGCAGTGATCACTTTCTTTGGTAGCTCTTTGTCCATTATTACTCCTGCCATGCTTTTCCAAGAACCTTCTTACTTTTTTCTTTTTTTCTTTTTTTAAAAAAACCCTTCCTGACTAGTGGCCACATCATGTTGTACATCAATTTGGTTTACTAACATGATTATCCATCTAATGAGATCTGGAGCCACCTTTTGTGTCTAAAACAATGTTAATCTTCCTGGGAATTGATGTGTATAGACTCTGTCTGGTAATTGGTGGGATTTTATAGCATTTCTAGTATGCAGAATCTGAGCTATCAGAGATAATAGAGGAAGATCACTGGCCAAGAATTGTTCCCCACTTTGCAGGCCAATAGGAAAGCCATGACAGGTCCCAGAGTAAGTTTAATGGAGGCTTTTATTGTGCTTCATGGCCAACTTAACAACAAGATGTTGAAGAAGGCAATGAAGGGAGAGGACACAAAGTGATAATTGTAATAATCCTATGTGTTATCCTCTCTTGTGGCTTTCTCACAAAGAAGTTGATATATTTTGTCATAAATTGAAACTTTATAAATTAAACTTGCATTTTATACATTCACGCAATTTTCAAAATGTTTATTATAAACACCAGACAGGCATCTTGCAGTAGTCCAGCCCCTCTCCCCCCCTCCCCCCCTCCCCCCCCTCCCCCCCCAAATCAGTGTTCACCAGTATGGACTGTAAGACACACCATAGTCTACAAGATGATAATACAAATCATTGCAGATCCCTCTACATGCTTTGCAATTGGGAGAACAGAGCTGGATTATAAATTTCCTATGATATTTTGCATGTGTAAACATCCCCTATAGCAGGAGACATTTTAAAAGTAGACTTGTTGGACAATGGTGTTGTCAATAGTCCATATTTTGTGCTGTCTGCAGAACGGAAATCTTTCTTTTGCATTTGCTTGATCTGTAAGAGGTCAATAGCGCCTCAAGTGTGAAGTTTCTTAATGCTATTCTCAAAGAACTCTTTCTGTTGTCTCTGTATTATTTAGATCTTTTTTAATCTCAATCTTATATTTATGAGATTTGACTGCTTATTAGAAGTGACAATCTGCTTTAATGACCTCCAGTCCATACCATTACAATGTCCCTTCCATTATTGCATTTAGAACAATTTTCTCATGAGTTATGTGTGCTGTAATGACACTAACTCATGACAGTAACTATAGATAACATTAAACATTAGTAGATTTGCAGCTGTTCTGAAATATGCACAACCTAAGCAAGCACTTACACTTTGCCTTCCTTGGCAGTCTTTCAGTTCTGAAAGATCCAGTTGAGGTAATGTACACAAATAACCTGAGAGTGGGTCTCAAACTATCTTACATATTTAGTTAATAATAGAAATCATAATTAATAGTTGTGTGTAACATTCGGAAGTAGTATGCCATAACTACATCTCTCACCTCATTCTGCGCCCCCATATTTTCTCATTCATAATGATATTCATGTAAAATTATTTGTATCTAGAATGATGACTACATAAAAGAATTGTTCACTTCTGACATACTATCAGAGATCAATTAAAAAGTAATTATGTATGTTTTCATGTATATGAATGAACACTATTGTGAAACTTATCTGATTTGTTCAAAAATCTCATCTTGGTAACATAATACAGTATAGCTGTTGTGTATTTTGACAATAAAAATAATCACCAAGTGAAGATACATAACACATACTGTGTTCTTGAAACTTAATTTACATAGAAAAATGTAATTTCATTACTTCTAGAACAGGAAATAGTACAAGAGTATATCATAAATATTTCCAGTGCTCTTCCAGATCCTATAAAACCTGTTGTTGCATACTTTTTGCAAATTTTTTTTTCTCGAAGGAGTAGAAATATTTTTCTGCAAATACAATGATAAGCCAAAACATTATGACCACTGCCTAGTGTGATGCTGGATGCCGCCTGGTGGCATTGTAGACACATGATGCAGTAACAAATGTATGTAAGTGGAGCAGATGTAGACAGATCACCCTAGAGAGGATATGGGCTATAAATGGGGAAATCTGTTGAGGTAAGTGACTCTGACAAAGGGTATATTATTATTACACAGAGCCTGTGAATGAGAATCTTGAAAATGGTGAAGGTGGTCAAATGTTCATGTGCTACTGTTGTGTGCATCTGCAGAGAGAGGTAGAAGAACAGTGATACTACCACTAGGCTCTGAATGGTTGGAAGTCCACAACTCTTCATAGAACATGGGGATCAGAAGTTCATCTGCTCTGTGAAGTAGGATAGATGGAGACCTGTGGCATCTCTACTGAATGAGCACAATGCTGGTACATGCACAAGTGTTTTGCAGCATACCATTCATCGTACATTGTTGAATGTGGAGCTCTGTAGCAGATCACCCCTATGTGTTCATATGTTGATCCAATTACATAATCAATTATGATTGCAGTGGGCACAGGACCATTGGGATTCAACCATTGATCAATGGAAATATGTTGGCTCATCGGGTGAATCACATTTTTGCTACACTAGGTCAATGATAGTCTCCACAAATGCTGTCATCAAGGTGAACGGTGGCTTAAAACATGCAGTGTGCTAGGGATTCAGGCTGGTGGGAACAGTATTATGCAATGGGATACATTCTCCTGCACTTGTATCTGTGGTTGTAATCAAGGAGACACTGACTGCTGGGAACCACCTACATCCCTTCATGCTTGATGTCTTCCCCACTGGTAATATCATTTTTCATCAGTATAATTGTCTTTGTCTCAGAGCCAGAACTATGCTATAGTGGTTGGGGGAGCATTATAGTGATTTCACATTGACGTCACTGTGACCAAACTCACCTGATGTAAATCCTATGGAACCCATCTGTGTTGCTACCAGACACCATCACCGTGTTTACAAATCAGTGGCCCATTATTTACATGAATTACATGAAATGTGCATATACAACTAATATCACATACCTCCACAAACATACCAACAAACTGTCAGATCCCTGATACCCAGAATTAGTGTTGTATTTCATTCCAAAGATGAACAAACAAGCTATGAAGCAGATGGTCATAATGTTCTGGCTCATCAGTGTTTACTATTAAATCTAGTTTCAAAATTTAAACAGATGACCAACAGCAGGTTGTATAGGACTATAAAACTGTACAATGCTCCTCCAGCACTTATAAAATATGTTGTTTCTGACTTCTTAAGGTTTAGATAGCAGCTTAAATAGAATATTTCTGAATAATTTTCTGTTCCTTAGATGATTTTTTTTATTATTATTTTTAATGTACAAATATTTTGCATATTTTAACATTAAAATTTGAGTCTAGTTAAACTGTATCTGAGGCTTTACATATCCTAGTACTTCATAACCATTTTTGTATGATAATCATGGTAAATACTTGGCACACTTTACAACCTAATGATATGCTCATTTCAGATCCATGGAAATCATTATCATATAAAGATTGACTTAGAAACTGAATAAAAGTGCTATGCTGCAAGAATTATAGGTGATAATCATAGGTAATTTCACAACTGACCTCTTTGGATCATCTTATGGAAATCTACTTTGTAAATTTAGGAGAACTGTGAATACATTTTGTAGCTTTGATGCACCCTGCAAGTTTTGACCAAGTACCCTTCTGCAATGTCATAACAGGGTGTGCACTACATAAGACTCAAGATACTGACAAGAAAGGCAGAGGTGTTAATGAATGCTGTCCTTATTGATTGAGAGAGTGTACTTTATATATATTTTACTGGGAGATTTTGTTTTGTCAATAGGATGAAAAAATGATCCATCGAGGAAAAGAGCAATTATATCTACTTAACTGATAGGAAAATTTGTGTCATTAAATCAGTCAGCAGATGTACCTACCTTTTTTAACAAACAGTTTTACTACAGAATATATTGCTTATGTCAAAAATTTCTTTTCCAGTTATTCATATAACAATGATCTGAGCAGCTACACACCTGCAGCAAGCTACACCTATACGCCAGCACCAGTACAAGCAATGACATATGATATTAGTGCAGACTATGTTGACAGCACGACCGCATATGATCCTCGCCCAGGCACACAAAGTCTTGAGCTAGCAACTGATAGTGGGATTGTGGCTAGTGTTAGCACAGGTGAGTATTTTCTATTCCAGTTAATCTCTTACCAAAGATTTTTAAGCCAATTGATTAAAATTTGTATTTTAAATTTAAATTGTGGGTGACATGGCATATAACAATAATTCTAGAAAATAAGTTGGTTTTTGCTGAACTACATTTGTTAATGATGTTACTCGTAAGTTTTAAAACTGAAAATAGCAAATTAATGATATTCAGAATTTATGTAATGCTTCTTCAGAGATCTAACACATTAACAGCATGAATCAAAGATTTTGTTTGAATTTATAATGGTAATTTGTGATGCATCTTCAGTTTTGAACTGCCTAATTTCTTCCTATTGATCAGTTTATTTACTGTCTGTCTCTGTGATGTTATCAGGGCTTTATTTTTGTATTAGTGGTAGTTTATGTATTACCAAATGTTTTATTTACTCACAATAACATAAATCTCACAGAAGAGTTCAGATTTTACATAAATCTTTGCCTGATAGAAGTGTACCAAATAAACAATAAAAACAGGTAATACAAATACCATCCATTTAATGAAAAGCATAGACAATTGAGGTTTAAAGTAGTTTCAATAGTGATGGCAAAATTCGCCTGAAATTGAAGGTACCTATTTTTTAAGAGCAGTTAAAC
Source organism: Schistocerca piceifrons (assembly GCF_021461385.2). Classification (NCBI taxonomy): domain Eukaryota; kingdom Metazoa; phylum Arthropoda; class Insecta; order Orthoptera; family Acrididae; genus Schistocerca; species Schistocerca piceifrons. The sequence goes on along the minus strand of NC_060149.1, from coordinate 233,039,994 downwards.
CTTCTCCTCTTATTACTTCTTTAAAAATCCATCCTATCTTTTGTCATGTAATTTACACTCATGGAAAACTGAATGAGTTACATGTCACCACTGAAAATGAAATTATTTTGACTGTCATGGTTATTGGAATGACATCTGACTGCAGGGTCAGAAAAAGGTGTGGCATTAGAATACTTGGCCATTTCCAGAGCATGGGTGTTGCCTATGACAGAATCTCCAACACCATGCATGTACCGGATCTTTCATATGCCAATGATGTTTATGGTTACCTTGATTCAGGGAAAGCTGCCACACCTAGAACGATCTGCTGTGGGCAACAATGTGTTACAGACAGGGTTCAGTGTCAACTATAATACCTTTATCAAGAGATAGGTAGGTCATAGTGCACACAATCTCTCACTAATTCAGTGCTGGAAAACAATAACCAACAAGCAGCCAAACCATCCAGCACAGTCTCTTTGTTATGGGCTTCAAAAGCCACAACCCATGTATGTAGTACCTTCACTCATCACATGTTATTTGGAACAAAGATTAACATTGGTGCAAGAATGCTGCCATTAGATGCTTGAAGCATGGAAACTGTCACCTGGAGTAGTAAGGATCAATATAAGTTGGTAAACAATGCTGACATGGTAAGAGGACTTCAGAGACCACATGAAGTGGTGGATTCTGCTAGCCAGAAGGGTAACATTCAGCAACACTCCCATGTAGTATAGTATAACCTTGCATGAGGTAAATGAAACTCCTGATAAGTGTGTCATAAGAATGATACAGGAACCTGTTGTTCAATCACCTAGGTCCTTTTGTTCACTTATAGCAACTCATATCTCCATCGAAACACTGCACCTCCCAATCACTCCCATATTATGTTAGACTGGTTTGAGGAACACTGCTCAGATGTGATGTGCTTAATTGGCCCCTACATCACTAGTCTCAATTCTATTGATGACATGTGGGACAGTAGCAAGCAAGATATGTGTACTTCGGATCCAGATTTGACTAATCCTTAAGATTTATTGGTGGTAGTTGAGTGGTTATGATAGCTGTCAATACCTTCAGTGTCTTACAGATCCCTTCCTGTGATGTGGCACTGTCATCAGGGGGAAAGAGGTTGCTACATGTGAATGTAATAAAGCAAAAGTTAATTGTTACACCAATAGAATTTGAGGTCAACCAGTTATATAAGCCAGACTACTTGCACAAGTACTTTTAATGAAGCTCAACTGTCACTGGAATACTCCATTAGATTTCACTATCTTATGTTGAAAATATAACAACTACTACAATCCTCTGCCAATGGCATCATCATGTGTGTTAGGAAGAAGCATGTGGTCAGCACCCTCCTGGTCACTGTTGGATTTCTTGACCTTGTAACCACTACTAATCAGTCGGGCAGCTCCTCAGTTGGCCTGGTGAGGCTGAGTGCACCCTCTTCCCACCCCCTACTGAGGATAAATCTGACAGTACCAGATATCAAACACAGGTTACCCTCATGACTGTCAGCCCCATTGAGTGCTCAGCTATGGGGGTGTACATTTACAAAGAAATCGCTCTTAAAAATAAAACTGCAATTAACTAAAGATAGAAAGAAACTTCTACATGATTTGCATCCATAGATGCATACAAAGAGCGTAACAGAAATACTAACTTTTCAAACAAATGGTTTGTGTTTATTCCACAAATGAGAAAAACATTCCAGACAATAAGATTATTCAAGAATTAAATATGAAAGATGTTCATAATTCCAAGAAAGAAATAGTAGCACTTGATCTTGATGGAGATGGACTGCTTGATTCTTGCCTGTGTTCTGATAGAGAATTAAGACAATCCAATGGAGCTGTGAGTCTGTATTGTTCCAATCACTTAGCTTTAGATTTCCAGAGCTTAATAGTATTGGCTGTTAACATGCTTTTGATAGAAATTAAGAATTAATAACTGAATGAAACCCAGATTCATATCACTTTTGACAGGGTCCAGAAGAATTATCATAATGGTGCATATGTGATTGTTGTTCTCATTGAATTTTAGAAGTATTTGGTGCATTTGAAACTGGGTTCTTACCTCCACATTTATGATTGAGAAGCCACAGTCACATTCAACTTGCATACTGAGCTTAAGGGAAAATCAATATTTATATGCCTGTCATCTTATTCTCATGGCCCCTATGTGAGAAATTTGATTGTGGCAGCAGAATTGCTCCACAGTATTATTCAAATACTGGTTCTTTAATTTCACCCAACTCAGTTTTTTAAGAACAAAGTCAGCTTTTTTTTCCACAGATTTCTAAAAATTTCTGTCATAATTTTATATCAGCTGTCGCAATCCCATCAGTGAAGCTCTGGATTTGTTCAGAGTCTGCTGTTATGTCTACTTGTTAAAGACTCCAAACATTACAGCAATATTCTAAAACTGGTTGCAGTAGTATCTTGCATATTATTTCCTTTATGGCTGTACTGCATTTTACCAGAACCTTTCCAACAAATTTAAGTTTACATGTGTCTTCCCTACTACTAGTTGTATGTTCTCATCCCATTTTGCAATGCTTCTCTATATATTTTGATGAAGTGACATTCTCCAGATGTTTGTCACTAATCTTATAACCAGATACTATAAATTTCTTCATCCTTATTATAGGAATTACCTTGAATTTATCCACATCTCAATGCAGCTGGTATTCATTAAAAGTGGAAATTCTGTCAAAGTCTTTCTGCTTTTCTTTTTGATTATCCTATACCAATACTTTCCTGTAGACAACTTCATTGTCAGCAAACATTTGTCTTTTTTTAATTTTGATTCTGGTGCTGCTGCTGCTTGACCCTATCTGATATATAATCTATGTATACTGAGAATATTGGAGATGTATTACATTTCCTTGGTGCATGCCCAATGTTGTTTTTGTTTTTGTTGAATATTTGCAATCCAGTATAAGATACCAGGTTAGATTAGACAGAATTTCATTGAAGTTGCATATGTGTGAAGATACTCCATGTTTCGTGCAACTGCAGTGAAAACTTCTTGACAAGTAGAACAAATACTGCAATCTTAGCTGGAAACCCATCAACAAAAGTGAATGTAACATCAGCATGCATTATAGAAGTAATATAGTGCTATTCCCATTAGCAGCACATGTACAAAACTGGAAACGATGAAGTCAACATGACTCTGACTGTTAATAGATGGTACTGCTATGTGTAGAGAGTCTTTTTGTGAGAACTGTTATGACAGTTTGGAACAGCTGATGAAATTTACTGCTTGTTGCAGTGACTGACAGCTGACAATTGACTCCAAAAATGTAAAAATACAAAACAATGCAATACTCAAAACTGTAACAAAAATTTGTACATCGTTACATTATAGCATTTATGATGAATCAGAAGTCATTAACTTCATTTGAATACCTTGGCATGACTGACTGAAGTAATAAGAGATGAAATACTCAAATGTATACTATAATTGAGCTGATAAATATAAAGTTATCACTAGATGGATTCTTAAAAAAGTAACTTATCTATGAATGTAGTAGAATAAAATACACTTTTAAAACTCATTTGTTAGAATCAATCATCAATCTTGAAACCATACCAAAGATGAATAGCTAAATAAATTGCATTAGAGTAAAGAAGAGCAGAAATTTGACACACTTTTAGCTAGCTAGAGTGAATGCACTGAAGAGATGCAGAACAAAATCAAATTGAAGATTTAAGAAGAAAGATGTCATGTGCCACATAATGTGCTAATTTTAAATTTCAATAATACTTCTTCATAGAGAATTCAAGAAGTATCGCGTCCTTCACTCCCTACCATATACACAATTGCCAACATGCAAAAATAATGGAAACTGGAGTATATACATACACAAACAAGCAGTCATTTTTCTCTACACAGCATCTGTTTAATACCATAAAACATATGATAGCCTGTGAAATGTAAATGTAAGAGGCTGGATATGAATAGAAACAAGAAAAATTATCAGGGAAAATAAGGAAGGTCATGGTGTATGTAAATAGGAGAGGTAAGTAATACTACAGGAAATTAAGTTGCCAATAAGACTCAGATGGCACTAAAAGGATTTCTCTGCTGTGGTACTGTGCAGTATTTTCTATACCATTTTTGTGGTATTGATTCAGTTAATATCTCAGCTCACAGCGTGATTGCTCAACAGCTAGTGTGGTTCTTCACAACAATGTGATGGTTACAGTTACTTTTTCATATGAAGAAAACTTAAACATAATAATAAAATTAAAGACCAGTGAGACTTTATCCAAAGACAGGAAGAGTGGAAAAAACATTTGGTTACAGTACTGTTGAAATGAAGCCCTGTTCATATGACTTATGCAATGGCAGTCAAAATAGTTTGAAATGGTCATGCAGCAGGAGGGAAGACGCCGATAGGGTCCGGGGCTGGCGCCGGCGGAGCCGGCACGCCCCATGCAGCGCTGCGGGTGGGCAGCGGCGGGGGTTTGGTGGCGGTCAAGCAAGAGGCTGCACCTGTTGCAGCTGCCTCTGTCGAAAACTTGGTGGCGGGCTTTGTAGATAGCACAACGTTCCTGACAGCCTCCTCCTCCTCGTCACCTGGCGGCGGTGCCCACGAGCACCATGTGCACCAGGAGCCCACAACCGTCCACCCCAGTAAGGCTCACTGCATGCCACTAATGCAGGCTGCTTCACTTTTATTTTGCAGATATCATCACTGTGCCAAGATGATGATGATGATTGAGTGAGTGAGTGAGTGAGTGAGTGAGTGATGCCTGTTTGTGTAGACACCTGTTTCTACAAGGACAGTTGTGTTGCACCTTACACATCCCAAGAGTATTATGGGGAAAAATTATGCTCTGTGTCTAAGAAATCCTTTTCTCCCTCTATCTTTTGCTGTGTTATATGCTGTAAGATATTTTGGCCTAAGAAAATTATTGATCTTCTCACTACTTAAATACATACATTATTGTTCTATTAGCTTTATAGAATGAAATCATAACAAAATGTGAAATCTAAACAATTGGATGTGAAACAGAACATTTATCAAGTGGTCAGTATTTGTAATACATTTGATCTCCTTTCAGTACTGAATAAATGTTAATAGAGAAGATAATCACATCTTAAGACTGTAGTAAATCTGTCTTCCTGTGACTAAATGCCAGTTTTTCAAACACCATTCATAGATATCTATGTCATCATATCAACAATTTCTTCTCCCTATTCTTGAATTGAATTTTTTGTTAATAGGAAATTTAGATTCAACAAATTCTCAGAAAACTTGGTTACTGGGAACTCACCCAGTCAGCATAATAATTAAGAAGTAAAATAAGTGAAGAATGGACACCTACTGCTATAGGGGCTCTTGCCAAAAGCCAGGAAAGAAGTTGGCTCTATAGAGCCACATCTCTATTATATGTACATTTTTAGGACTTCCGTTTCATCCTTCCAAATTTTTGATGCGGCCAAACTTGATTTGTTTGATGAAAGTGAAGAAAATTTTTCACATTCATTATAAAAATGCTATAGATTTGTATAGAGAAATGTCGTCTTTTTAACAATTAAATGGTTGATGATGGATGATGGATGATGGATGATGGATGATGGATGATGGATGATGGATGATGGATGATGGATGATTGGTTTGTGGGGCACTCAACTGTGCAGTTATCAGCACCCGTACAAATTCCCAACCTTTGCTCAGTCCAATCTCGCCACTTTCATGAATGATGATGAAATGATGAGGACAACACAACCACCCAGTCATCTCGAGGCAGGTGAAAATCCCCGACCCCACTGGGAATCGAACCTGGGACCGCATGCTAAGAATTCAATCGAGGGTAAAATAATATGTATATTTGTTGTTGCTTGTGTTACTGGAGCAGATCAAGTGCTGGGGATCCTTTCACTTACAACTGATATTACAATATTCTAATTCACTTGTCATGAACTCTGCCACATCATTTTATTGGACTGTGGCCCTGTTTCATAATTTCTTTAAAAAACTTAATTCTCTATAAATACACTACTAGCCATTTAAATTGCTACACCATGAAGATGACATGCAACAGAAGTGAAATTTAACCAAATGAAGAAGATGCTGTGATATGCAAATAATTACCTTTTCAGAACATTCACACAAGGTTGCCGCTGGTGGCGACACATACAACGTGCTGACATGAGGAAAGTTTCCAACCGATTTCTTATACACAAACAGCAGTTGACCGGCATTGCCTGGTGAAACGTTGTTGCAATGCCTCATGTAAGGAGGAGAAATGCATACCATAACATTTCCAACTTTGATAAAGGTTGGATTGTAGCCTATCGTGATTGTGGTTTATCTTATTGTGACATTGCTGCTCGCTTTGGTCGAGATCAAATGACTGTTAGCAGAATATCAAATTGGTGGGTTCAGGAGGGTAATACGGAACACAGTGCTGGATCCCAATGGCCTTGTATCACTAGCAGTTGAAATGACAGGCATCTTATCCACATCGCTGTAATGGATCGTGCAGCCACGTCTCGATCCCTGAGTCAACAGATGGGGACGTTTGCAGGACAACAACGATCTGCACGAACAGTTCGATGACATTTGCAGCAGCATGGGCTATCAGCTTGGAGACCATGGCTGCGGTTACCCTTGACACTGCATCACAGACAGGAGTGCTTGCGATGGTGTACTCAATGGCGAACCTGGGTGCACGAATGGCAAAATGTAATTTTTTCGTTTGAATCCAGGTTCTGTTTACAGCATCATAGTGGTTGCATCTGTATGTGGCAACAATGCTGTGAACACGCGTTGGAAGTGTGTATTCATCATCGCCATACTGGCGTATCGCCTGGTGTGATGGTATGGAGTGCCATCGGTTACATGTCTCGGTCACCTCTTGTTCACACTGACGGCACTTTGAACAGTGGACGTTACATTTCAGATGTGTTCCGACCCATGGCTCTACCCTTCACTCAGTCCCTGTGAAACCCTACATTTCAGCAGGATAATGCACGACTGCATGTTGAAGGTCCTGTACGGGCCTTTCTGGATACAGAAAATGTTGGACTGCTGCCCTAGCCAGCACATTCTCCAGATCTCTCACCAACTGACAATGTCTGGTCAATGGTGGTCAAGCAACTGGCTCACACAATACGCCAGTCACTAATCTTGATGAACTGTGGTATCGTGTTAAAGCTGCATGTGCAGTTGTACCTGTATACGCCATCCAAGCTCTGTTTGACTCAATACCCAGGTGTATCAAGGCCGTTATTACGGACAGAGGTGCTTGTTCTGGGTACTGATTTCTCAGGATCTATGTGCCCAAACTGTGTGAAAATGTATTCATATGCCAGTTCTAGTATAATATATTTGTTCAGTGAATACCTGTTTCTCATCTGCATGTCTTCTTGGTGTAGTAATTTTAATGGCCAGTAGTGTATATCTATGAAAGCATACAAAATTTGTGATCAATTCTGAGAATAGAATAGTCATAATGAAAACCGCAAATGTTTACTTACAAGAAAACTACACAATATTAACTTACTCTGGACATGAGCATTTCGAAGACTTAAGTTCAACACTAAGGTATATGTGCATGACAGAAGCATATTTACAACTACATTTGTTCAATTAATGATATTTTAGAGAGAGGGGGAGAGAGCTGGAAAATGCAGGTAATGTAACCTGAAAGAGACAAACAGAATGTAGCAAATGAAAATTATGATGATATTAAACACAGATAAGACAACAGCTGGCTGAAACTATGACATGTGACTAAGATTCATGAAGTTGCCCCAGCCTCCTAATCATATAGACGAAACTGGTAGGCAACATCTGAGAGTGGGGTAGCACAAAGTGGAGGGTGGAATGACAGCAAATTGAAATTGCATGAAATATTCGAAGTGAAAAAGTGATTAGTAGATAAATAGTAGAAATGTGATAACACAGGCAGAATGTGAGACTACATTAATACAAACTGAAAAAGAGACCCATGGAAAATACTTGGTGTCAAAGAAATAAAGATCATGATCATGAGCCATACCAAAATATCTATTAACAAAACAGCTTTCACTTGTAATGAACTCAGATCATTTCATGTACACTAATCATTGTGAGAGGTATAACATGAAGAAAGACTGACTCAAGTGAAACCAGGCTTGGAAGAATATGTAGACTTGTGTATCAATTAAGACTACATGGATATGGCATAAATGTAGGCCCTGCAGATCAGTTTTATGCCAGTCTCATTAAAGTGGAAATATGGAACCAAATGTTAGTATGCTTAGTCATCACTGAATGGTACAAATCAGCATGCAAGTTCAAACTATGTGGAATGGTTGTTTTACAGTACCGTATTGTGACATTTTAGCTTATATAGGTCACGTTTATAAACAGTAATGCATTTGTAACCACTACATAGAAGGAGATCATACATAGCAATAATCTCAGTACTCACTATACAATGTGGCCACAGCACAGGATGGCTGCCAGCTTGTCTCTCTGGCTGTAACAGATGTACAGTTTTGTCCACAGTGATGATTCAGTGAGGGGCACTGTGACAAATGTGGGCCTGTTTGCATCATGCTTTAGATCTGACAATGGTTCACATCATTTTGTTGGGTGCGGTTGTATAAAAACTGCAAATGTCTCAAGCTGCAGCATTGCATATGAATTCTGTGTGGAAAATGTGTTGTTTTATGGTCTGCATGAATACCTGGCTTATCATTCATTGAACATGTGTAAGATATAGTTGGTTAATACCTTGTTGGCCATTAGTTTCCAGAATAATTTTTGATGCTTTGTGGTGTTGCATGTGAACTACATGGAGGAAAAATACATGGGAAAACATCAATTTCTCCTTTCACTGCATGCCATTATGTTGACATTTAATCAGTGCTCACAGTGTTCACAAATACTAGAGAATTAAATATTCTTCACATTTCACTGATTATATTTATTAGTTGTTTATAAAACTTTCAGAATATCTTCATTCAATATAGAAAAACATAACCCCATGCAAACTTCCGACGCCACATATTTCATATATACAGGATGATTCCATGATGATGATGATGATGATGATACAAACTTTCAGGGATGGTGGATAAACATAAATGTATCAATTTGATGTAAGAGACAACAGTTGGGCAATGACTGAGTCAAAGGTTATAAACAAAAATCATTCTGATATCTTGCTACAGTGGAATTACATGTACTGGCACTGTTGTAGGCTACTCTTACTGTTGTTGCTAATACTGTAGGGTAGGCCATATTCAGAAAAATGTCTAGTAACACAGGTTTTAAAATGCACACCTTATGAGTTATGGGTGTTTTTCATCTTTGCCGCTGTGAAACGCATCCCTTCTACAGACAGTTGCCCATAGCTCTTGAGATAAGCATTTTTTAGCCCATATTTTATCGACATTTTTCATTTTTTGGCCCATACTACCACCTCTCCACCTATGAAAGTTACCTATCCTAAAATCTTGGCAACAGTAGTACCAGTACACAAATAATAAAATGTTCTGTAATGTTGTGCCATGGTTGAATGGATTTCAGATTTAAACCCAACAATCCTTATAGCAAAAACATTTTATGTTGTAAAATGTGTTAACAGGAAAAGCATTGTTTGAATGTGTAGAAGGGGTGTTCATCACATGTGAAACAACTGAAGAGTCACAAAGGAAATCTCTGCATATAGTTGTTACTTCCGCTTGTGCCCATGTTGTTTGTAATATTAGCAGATCTGCATGGTGTTCATATCATCACTTTCGAGTACTAATGACTAGAAATTCTGTATGTGAGGAGCAGTCTCCAGTTAGAACTGTTTCTACTCATCCAATTGTCAGCATTCTCTTTTAATACCTTCATGGTAACTTGTCCACTCCTTTCTTTTAATGAGTAATACTATTAAATTTTTTCATATATTCAACCAATTCATGATGAACTATGTCCTCTCCCATCAATTACACATGTTGTTACACAAGTTGCATAAACTTCAGTAAGTTTAATTATAAAAGAATTAACTTCTTTATAGGCAGCTTTTCTTGAAGGCAGTAGTAGAAAATTAGCATTATTGTCCAGTAGGACCAAAGTACTCCTATTCATTTAAATGAAACATATTGTTATTCATTTCTCATTATTTATTTTCTTTCATATTTTCAATAATATTATAAACCCTTTTCCATTATTATGTTGACATTGGACCATGACAAGAGAGCAACTGATTGATCACACCTCTGTCTATAATGACCTCAATGTTGACAGAATGTTGAACCCAATCTTCCTTCCTTCTGTCCTGATCACACCTCACAGTCTTTAAATAAGGTAACAAGAACTTAACAGGAACTGCTGCTGGCACACTTATGTATAAAAACATTACAGTATATTAATCACAATAGCTTTATATTCAGAACATAGATTTAAGTATGAAGAATATATTTTCCAAGGGAATGTTTCTTATGAGTTGGATTATCCAAGCAACCTCCATTGATTGACTTAAACCCTCAGTCTGGCATTGCCTCTAACATTTAAATTTCTCTCTGATACTTCCTGCATACCTGAGTGAAAAGATATGACTGAGAATGGTTTAGCCATAACCAAAGAGCAGTTTGCACAATAAGCTTTTCACACCACAGCAAATTGTGCTGTAAACTCAAATGAACCTTCCTATATTTTACATATTATCTACCATTGTAACATGTTCAGATAAGGATATCCAATGTCTGTTAATTCATCAAAGAAGAAAAATCAAGGAAGTTATGATGCACAGAAAGCATTCACCATGAAGGAATTATGTTGATATTCCATGACATTATATAGCTTTGTGATAGCTGTAATTCAGTACTTTCAGCTTTTACTGCCATTCCAATGCAAAGCTTCACTTAACTAAAAGTTGAGTAGTAGGTGCAATGTCGTCTTTTACTGGCTATCACTACTGTCAACAAAACTTGAAATGTTTATCTTTCAGGAATTACTAGATTTTAGACAAAAATATAATCACTATGTCTAATACCTGTAACACTAATGATTTGTTGAAATCAACACTTTTTTGTTCAGTTGTTAAGTGTCTGGGTAGTATCCAACTGTTTGGATTTCACACATTTGGTCTTAAGATTTATCCTGACAATGCGACTTGTACTTGTGGCAATTTGTTGTGTCTTAAAGACCACCATGGTTTAGACTGGAAGTTATATTATCAAATAAGATGTTACAATGGCTACTTAGCTCACATTCCGAAAGGGCAGAGATGAAATTCTCATATGATAATTTTATGGCTTCTGTTACACTTAACACAAATGCTAACATGGTTCATTTGAAAAGGTACTTGCCAATTTTCTGCACCACTATTGTCCAACATGATCTTATACTCCAATTCTAACCTTGTTGGCATTGATGAAACATTAAATCATAATCTTCTTTCCTCTTTCTTAAAAGCAAAACCATAGCCTCACCTTGCCTCATGTAACTGGCAATGTGGAATTATTTAACTCTCAAAAGCAGAAAATCATAATTTACCTTGAGTAGGCTTATGCCTAGAAAATCACTGTGGTATTTATAGTAAACACTGAGTTGGTAAATCATTTTGTTTCAGTGGAAATTAAATGTGATTTTTATTATCATTTGTTAGTTAAAAATTATAAATATTAACATTGAAGCCTAAGGTTTGTTTCTAAATGACTGGTAGCACCCTGTAATGAAGTGTAACTTAGAAACTATCTGCATAAGTAGACAATGCTCACTGATGTGACATCAATTTGAAAGACTTGCAGTGATTCACTGAAAATGTCATAAGGTACATTTCTTCATATGGGCCATACAATGTCTTGCTGACACAAAGTTCATCACATTCTTCTCAAGAAAATGAATTTTTCCTCCATCACCAACAGTGACTGCCAAGATAACATGAAGTTTCCTTTATGGCCTATGTTTTCACGAACAATGATTTTAAAATAAAGAGCACTTACATTGTCCAAAGAAGAGGCTACACTGCAATGCTTTTAGAAATATCTGTTTGTGCAAGTACTTATTTAACAGTGTTACACTTCTTATTTAGAGTATAATGAAGAAAATGTACATTTTCCCAGTTAGTCAATCCATTGTCCTCTAATCTCTACCATATTTCAATATTTAATAAACTTTGAAATGGCCACACTCTAAAAAAGTCTCTTCTTTATTAACTGAGCAGAGTGGTGTAATGATTAAAACATTGGACTTGCATAAAGGGGAAGTTGGGTTGTAATCCCTCTCATTCCATCCAGATTTAAGTTTCCCAAACTGAATTAAGGTGAATGCAGTTGTAGTTCCTCTGAGGGAAAATACACACACATGGTTGATTTTCTTCCCTATCCATCTATAATTTCAGCTTGTACTCTCTCTAACGAACCATTAAAGTCACTGAATTATAATCTTCCTCTACTCTAAATGTACAGCAAATATTCCTTGAATGCAGAAGACAGTTAATGAAACTATACTTATTTCCAAGCTGGTTTAACACTGATTTTACAGGAACTAATAATGAAAGCAATGTAATAGAAATGGGTATTTTTTCTCAGTGTGTTGTTTATGAGTAGAGATGTTTCCTACATTGTACACTCCTCTGAGGAAATACAACTATGAGTAATTTTGGTTGACTTGTCCTTACTTAGTTAAGTTCAGGTTTTCTGTTAAGGATTTTTTCTTTTAAAGTTTATCAGTTTTCATGCAAAACATTGGAATATGTTCTGTATTTATATTTATTTCCAACAATAATAATTTAATATACTTCCATAAATAACGAATGAAATGGCTTCAGATTGAAGTTCAGATTTGTATGAAAAATTATAACATTGTTGACATGAAATGAATCTCTCATATAATAAATTGTAGAACTGTACTGACATGTTTTCACTCATAATAATTCTATAACATTCAACTTTTTTGTTTGATTGTAACTGTGAAACTGGTGGTTTTAAGAATTAGTATCTACATAGGATAGTGTGCTTCAGAAAATACATATTTTTCTTTAACTATTTACAGATCCTGCCCAGATCTCAGAGTTGCTAAGCAAGACGATAGCAGATGCACATGCGAGAACATGTTTATACACTATAGAACATATCCATGAAATGTTCAGAAAGCCACAGGATATGTCAAAAATAATGTATTACAAAAACATGGTAAGTATTATGATATTTTTATTCTTTATCAGTCTATAATAATGACTATGATGAAAATTTTATGTTGACAATTCAAAGTGGGTGTAGTCTGATTTTTATGTATAATTTTTTACGGTTCCAGAATGAGATTTTCACTCTGCAGCAGAGTTGCACTGATATGAAACTTCCTGGCAGATTAAAACTGTGTGCCAGGCTGAGACTTGAACTTGGGACCTTTGCCTTTGCCTTTGTTCACAGGAGAGCTTCTGTGAAGTTTGGAAAGTAGGAGATAAGGCATTGGCGGAAGTAAAGCTGCGAGGATGGGGCGTGAGTCGTGCTTGAGTAGCTCAGATGGTAGAGCACTTGCCCATGAAAGGCAGAGGTCCTGAGTTTGAGTCTCAGTCTGGCACACAGTTTTAATCTGCCAGAAAGTTTTGTATTTTAGGTTTATTTATTTGTTATAAAGTAAGTGAACAGTGTAACACAGCATAAACATCAAGAAATGCAGCAATAATATTAATCAATTTCAGTAACAGTTGTATTAACAGCTAAGATTATCTTTGTCACATATATTTATCTTGTGGAAAGTTGGTTGGTTGATTTGGAGGGGGGAACCAAACCATCGGATTAGGGAAGGATGGGCAAGCAAGTTGGCCATGCACTTTCAAAGGAACCATCCCGGCATTTCCCTGAAGTGATTTAGGGAAATCATGGAAAACCCAAATCAGTATGAACAGATGCGGGATTGAACCATCATTCTCTTGAATGTGAGTCCAGTCTGCTAACCTCTTGTGGAAAGTACTTTTTGTGTAATTACCGCTTTACTGAATTTATGAAAGCATTCAGTGACACATTGCATGTTTGCAGTGGTGCTATGTTGAATAGTTTTGTTCTTATGCAACAGTTTTGTGTCTGTTTCTGATGACTGGGATATTTATTACCTGCCTTAGGTGCTTGTCACACTTATGTATGGACTGTCAGTCAACTCCTGCTGTTTTACGTTGGCATGAACCAAACAAACTGAGTATAAACAGAGATTTAAATATCAAATTGTTAGTATAATCTTAAAATATCATGTACAGGGTTCATGTTCTTCACTCCTAAGAAATGCCCTTAACTACCCTGGTATTTGTAAAAGTCATAACTTTACATGATGAATGGAGGTCCTCAACTAACTTTTTACATATTTAGTTAGTATGATTACTCCCTGTTCATTCTGGGTCATGATAAATAAGAACATATTTAGCTAAAGTACTGTAATTATCATTATTTCATAGAACAAAAGATATATTTTCAGTTTTAGAATGATTAGTTTATAATACCCTAGGTTTGAACCATGTACTGGTAATGATGAGATATTTATCACTTTACTCAATTAGTGCCTCTGATTCCCCCATGCAATGTGGATTTTTATGGCTTAGTACTATGCAAGTCATTAATGTGAACATAAAATATGAACAAGGAAGTTCCCAACACAGAACTTTATGAAACACCATGAGCTACAAAGAGAATGTAAATGTGAAAATATACCATTTGCTTTGGTACCAAGAGACAGTTTTCTCTTAAAAGCACAACTGCAGTGTTTTCTTAATGAAATTCTTTGGCTGAGATATACAAAAGCACAAAACTGGCTTCACACTCACCAGATTTAATTGTCTCTGGACTTTCATCTGTTGCAAAAATTAAAAAGATGTATACAGGAATACACCGACTCCCAGACACAAAATGCTATATAACACAGGCTTTCACTGTGATTACAGATAAAATTAAGTTCATAGCCTGTTTCAATGATCAAGATCAACATTTAAACACATGCTATTACAGTCATAATAATAAACATAAAAATATATTTGAGGTGGTTAGTATTAGCTGTAAAATCATTCTTGCTAGGACCTATGTAAATATTTATCTGTTTTTCTTTAAACTGTGGTGTATAGTTTCTTCTACACAGTGAGACTTCTGGCTGCATGAAAACTGTGCAGGAGTGAACCTTAAATACCTGAATGAAACAGTGACCTGGTAATGTGCATTGTGTATCATGGAAACTGAACATTGGTAGAAATATTAGACTTAGAATTGCGAAGTGAAATAATTGAAGATCTTGAAAAATAGTTGCATGATCTAAATGATCAGCACCTGTATACTATTGGTGTGCCTGAGAATCCATTGATGTCATCAGATCTCAATGAAATGAATTCTCACAATGATAAGTCTGATTTTGTTTTTGCTAAAACCTCAGTTAAATTTCAGAAGCATGACATTATTTTACTTTTAAATAGATTTGAAGTTCTAGGCTTAGTTGAAAACCATAGAACTATGTAAGTACTGTTCTGGAAAATGTATGTGTTGGTGATAATTATATAAGTGTACAATCTAAAAACAGTAAAAATCTTGAGCAGAAGAAGAAAGTAATTGTAATGGGAGAGGGTTATGGTCATGGATTTACTTTTCTTCTTCACAAACAATTCACTGTAAATGCAAGTGTCTTCATAAAGCCTCGCACATCTCTCTCTGAAATATGTGAAGAAGCATGATCCACAGATGTAATAAGTTTATTTTCAGAAGGCTATGTAGTACTGTGCAGTGGTTCAAATGATGTAAGCAAAAAGAAGATAATGAAAGAAAAATGGGAATTAAGTAAAATGTTTAGGACAGTTGACACATACTGTACTTTGTACTGAATATTCCAAACTGATAAGATTTACCATCATACACATAATAATGTAATTGTTAATATAGTGATATGTGGCCTTCTAGAAATTTTAGATTCATAGGTTGTTTAAATACGTTTTTAACTTAATTTAGGAACTGGAAATTTGCGAAAAATGTGTATTTTCCTTTAAATAAAATAAACACTAATCCCAAGCTTCAATATACTGATTCTTCTCTGCATAGGGAAATGCAGTTGTTGATTTTGATCTCTCTCTTTGATGAGTCCCTCAAGACCGTTATTCATACAAAACTGACTATGATGCAATCTCACAGCTGTTAGAGGTGCTGTGTTTTCCATGTTATGAACTAAATTCTTGAAAACCTTTGCAAGTAAGAGTGCATGAGAGCATATAAACACATTAACTTTTAAAGCCTTGTGGATTTATTGATTATTTTTCTTTGAATCCTGTTAGACATAACATAGACGCTGTAATCTGAAAGATACAGAACTTAAATTGACCATGCTACTGCTCCTCTACATTCCATGAAACTTGGCATCAGGGTTGCGAGCACATCTTCAGTTATGCATGTTTTAAGCAGCTTTTGCCCATGTGTGGCTCACATGACATAATTGCCTTATGGTTCAAATACATACAGGTTTGATAAACAACATGCACAGTTTGCGATGTGCTCAGCTAGCCCTTGCCGCTTGACTAGAAGTTTATGCCAGTGCCACCAGGTGGTAGCACACTGCAGCAGACTTTTATCCATGTTCACTTGGCATAAATCCTGCTAGATGATAGCACACTCCTCAGATGCATTAATTCACTCACTATATAGTAAAATTAGATCATACATAAGTATGTGTTAAAGTTGTACTGACAGTAAACCTATTTTGTGGGTTTCTGAATGAGTTATAGTATATTCGGTTATGAATTTTATTGTACAGTAATCCGTTTGAGACACTGTGAATCATAAGGGCCTAAATCACATCACCACTGATTGTGGGATTGTACCATTTATTTGTGCTTCTGATATCTGTTGATCTTATGGTAAGGTTTATCTGTGCTGTGGGTCCACACTGTATGTATGAAAATTCACAAAAAGTTGTATCACTGGCTTCTCTGATACTCACTTAAATTTGGGATCAACAGTGGTGTGCTTTAGGCCCTTATTGATCTCAGTGTCTCATTTGCATTCTAGTCAAGTGACATGTTTGTAGACATTACTACTTGAGTTTAATCATTTTCATAAATGGCACTTCATTTTTGCAGTTTGTTGTTTACTGTGCAGGAATTAGCATTTGTGTGCAATGTAAACATGAACTATGGTGAATCTATTTTAAATCCTAACAGAAAAGTGAAGCTGTGAGGATGGGTTGTGAGTCATGCTTGGGTAGATCAGTTGGTTGAGCTCTTTCCCACAAAAGGCAAAGGTCCCAAGTTTGTGTCTCAGTCCGGCACACAGCTTTAATCCACCAGAAAGTTTGACATCAGCACACACTCCACTGCAAAGTGAAAATTTCATTCTGGGGACAGAAAAGTAAATTACCAGGAAAAGTTGGCCACAAAGGAACTAGGGCCTCTGAGAATAGATCCTTTGACTGAGAGAGTTATGAAATCAAATAAGCATAACTACAAGAGAATTTTTAACAAGGAAGTGTACAGTTAGCACAACTTGTGTGGATGCAGCATAAGAATATCTGACTTTCAGCCTGGAAGTAAATTCATGAACTAATGCATCTGTTAGGGATCTTACACGTTTGTCCGAAAAAAATGGAAAAGCATGAAAACTCCCACTTACACAAAAATACAAAATGAAGAGTTGTGAAAGCTTACACTTTTTGTTTGTTGCCTTGAACTGTACTTAATTATGTACAAAACAACAAAATTCCACAAAAACAATTCTTTATTTTGTCAGATAAGCTATGCATCTTATTATTGTTATTATTATTATTGTTATTATTATTATTGTTATTATTATTATTGTTATTATTATTATTGTTATTACTGTTATTATTATTACTGTTATTATTATTACTGTTATTATTATTTGCAGTGCCTGTGGTTGCATAAACTTTTCATAAGCACAACTTTAATACATCAGATGCTATTAATTTCACACTGTCAAATTTATCCGAATCTAAAAATTTGTGAACACCCAGAATGTATACTCATGAGTCACCACTTATTGTACTTACGTTGGCATTTAGGATCTGTCGTGGTGTGCAGTGTGACTTAACAGAAGATTTTTCCCCTGTTACTACTCCATTTGTTTCATCTGCTGTCTGTTACAGCCCTGGAGAAATGTTTCTTTCCTTTTGGAAGCTATAGTCTATTTTGATAGTCATAGTGAATACATTTGGCCAACAATAAAAAACAAAATAATCTAAACTTCTGTTCTAAAGAAATTGAAGTAAAATTTGAGTAAGTGACAGATGGAAGATGGAAGATTGAAATCTAATGCCTATAATATTGGTCGAACAGTTATTGGGAAACTTTTCATTCTTTTTTGTTAGTGCCTTCAGTATGTGTTACCTATTACTGTTTACATTTTTTTGTTTTCAATTACTTTACACAGGCACATGAGGAACTGTGGCTAGAGTGTGCTCAGAAATTAACAACAGTTATTCAGCAAATCATTGAATTTGCAAAAATGGTGCCTGGTTTTATGAAACTCTCACAGGATGATCAAATTGTGCTTCTTAAAGCAGGTAAGAATACTTAGTCAATAGCATTTCTACTACTCTCAATGCAATTTTCTTAATTTTTGTACAGGCTGTTGGTATTTTCAGTTGTGGTTTATTAGTCTCATAACATACATAATCAATCTCATTTATTCATGTACTAGAGACATCTCAAATATTTGTAGTAAAATTTCACCACAAACAGAGAACTAATGCTAACAACAATATAATAATAATAAAGTTACGTTAGAGAAAATATCTAATAGTTAGCTCAAGTATCAGTTTTCCTTACCAAATAGTAATGTTCCACCCACAAAATCTCCCACCACCTTGTTTTTAGATGATCTGGCTTTATCACAATTATATTTTTGACTATTAACTTATTGCATATTTTCATCCCCAGAGACTGTGCATATAATTCAGTTGTCTAAGAATCATAAAATTCCCTTTCTTTCTCATTTTATAAGTGCAGCTAAATTGATTCTCCTCAAATAAGTTATGTGCTCTGTAGGATGTAATAATGTGTAGGTATGGAACTATCAGGTTTCTTCTTTCCAAAATAATGGATGACAAGATTCTTTTTGCTGTGCAATACACATGTATCTGACAGTTTTCTTCTGCAGTTTCAGTATCTGAGACACAGTGCTTAAACTTCTCCAGAAAACTAGACCATACCTAATAACGGATTCAAAATAACTATGATATGCTATTTTTTTGTACACATGCCAGTAAAATTTCCTAGTATTTGCATTTAAAATGCAAAGCTGTTTAATTTGTGTGATAGGACGTCAACATGTGTATTTGAGCTTAAGATCTTGTCCACTTTTATTCTGAGGATTTTGAGTATATCAACATCTTCCATAACTTGATTGTTCGACTGCATTTCAAGTTCCACACATCTTAAATTT
Source organism: Schistocerca piceifrons (assembly GCF_021461385.2). NCBI lineage: Eukaryota > Metazoa > Arthropoda > Insecta > Orthoptera > Acrididae > Schistocerca > Schistocerca piceifrons. The sequence goes on along the minus strand of NC_060149.1, from coordinate 233,020,647 downwards.
TTTGTTTTGAGATGTAACATACAGGTTTTTGCAATGTTCAGTTCCAACCCATTTGACTAGTACCAGTTTTCTAGGGTATAGGGTGTGTTCACAATAGAGCGCAGAGTTTTTTCAGCATCATCAGCCTAAATAAAAACAGAAGTATCATCTGTAAATAGAAATGATGGGAAATTTATTTTTATGAGTAAGTCATTTTCATAGAGTAAGAAAAGAATGGGCTCTGGAATGGAGCCTTGAGGCACACCTTATGATGCGGTAATTGAAACACCCATTTAGAGTAAGAATTCACAGCATTTGAATTGACAGTCACCCTTTTCTTGTGTACTGCAAAACATTATACATAATCCCATGTTTGTTTTATTTATAGATAAGTAAGGTATGGTTTACCGAATCAAAGGCTTTTGTAAGATTCCGGAAGATATCTGCAAACTTTCCTCCTCTAATCTAATCCTCTGTTTATGTTTTCAGTAAAGTTGTTCACCACATCCAGACTGTATACTTCAACACATCAGGAAAGCATCCCTGTTGGTTGATTATTTGATTTAGTGGAGGTGCCATTATATGATGTACTGTTTTAATCACATTATTGTGTACCCTGCCCCATCCAACAATTTTTTTATGCTAGTATAATATTTACCCCATCCTTTATAAAAACTTTTTTTAAAATCTGTAAGATACTGAGCTTCTTGGTGAAGTTGAGGAAGGATACAATTTACTCTGGTATTATGCTACATTTATGAAGAATTCATTTAAACACTCTGATATTTGAGCTGACTGTATAATAAGACTATCATCATGTCTAATCCTAGGTATTTTATGACTACTAACTGTAATACCTATCTCTGATTTGACAACAGACCACACTGCCATGGTCTTACTTTTATGTTTCAAAATAAAATTATTGTTAGCCCTTTGTGTGGCTGCCTTCACAACTTGATAGCCTCTAACATACTGAATGAAATACCTATTTCTGTTATATTTTAGTTCATTGTGAAGTTGCTTTTTCTTGTTTCTAGAAATTATTATACTTTGAATTAAAAAGTTTAAGTCCAGTAGTCATTTTGTTATATACTTGTATGGTTTTAATTAGAAAGATTTTCTTGAACATTTCAAGAAAGTTAATTTAAGAAATTTTTAGGTTACTAGATCTTCAAATACAGTGATCAGAAGACCATTTAACTTCTTGTTACTTATTCCTAAATATAATTAAATTTTGAAGTTCCTTTTCATATGGCTTTCAAGAGAGGGCAGTCTGTTGCATTTTCAGTTATTTGTTTGACATAGTTACATCATTTTCCACAACTGGGCAGTTCTTTACAACGTTCTTCATATTAACATTTCTTGTTAACTTAATAATTAAAACTACTTTCCTGTTTAACTACTTCCTACTTTCTAAGAGAAATGATACTAAAGATTAAATGTTACTTACTTCATTTATTTTATTCATAAATTAATTATGTGTTTCAGTTGTTTGATTTGATTGACTAATGTAAATAATGCTTCAGATATATTATTTTTGTTTGTGTGATTGGTCTTTCTGCATCTTCAATTAGCATGTTGACACAGTTGTTAAGATTTTAATTCATGCTCTAGAAAATTAGTATTCAGCTACTATGCAGCCATGCTCATATGTTTCCCCTGATTTCTCTAAATCACAACATGTAAACTCCACAATGACTTCTTTGGGAAAGTTTCCTTTCCTTAACCTCTGCAACTGTACAAGAAGTCCTTCACCAGTGACTTCAGTGTCAACAAGATATTAAACTCTGACTTCCTCATTTGTTTTAGACTTTAAATAAGTTAGAAAGGTTAATATGTTTAACATTCTTCTATTTACATTGTTTGTTTGTCTCTATGTGTAGTCACAGTTAAGTGTACTATTTAATCACAAGACTTAAAATTTCACATATTATTTTGTGCAAGTATCTTACCATCTCTTTAATATAGGTTCATCATCATATATAACACAGTTGAATTTCAGACAGTTTTGAGATAAAGCCAATATACACTCCTGGAAATTGAAATAAGAACATCGTGAATTCATTGTCCCAGGAAGGGGAAACTTTGACACATTCCTGGGGTCAGATACATCACATGATCACACTGACAGAACCACAGGCACATAGACACAGGCAACAGAGCATGCACAATGTCGGCACTAGTACAGTGTATATCCACCTTTCGCAGCAATGCAGGCTGCTATTCTCCCATGGAGACGATCGTAGAGATGCTGGATGTAGTCCTGTGGAACGGCTTGCCATGCCATTTCCACCTGGCACCTCAGTTGGACCAGCGTTCGTGCTGGACGTACAGACCGCGTGAGACGACGCTTCATCCAGTCCCAAACATGCTCAATGGGGGACAGATCCGGAGATCTTGCTGGCCAGGGTAGTTGACTTACACCTTCTAGAGCACGTTGGGTGGCACGGGATACATGCGGACGTGCATTGTCCTGTTGGAACAGCAAGTTCCCTTGCCGGTCTAGGAATGGTAGAACGATGGGTTCGATGACGGTTTGGATGTACCGTGCACTATTCAGTGTCCCCTCGACGATCACCAGTGGTGTACGGCCAGTGTGGGAGATCGCTCCCCACACCATGATGCTGGGTGTTGGCCCTGTGTGCCTCGGTCGTATGCAGTCCTGATTGTGGCGCTCACCTGCACGGCGCCAAACACGCATACGACCATCATTGGCACCAAAGCAGAAGCGACTCTCATCGCTGAAGACGACACGTCTCCATTCGTCCCTCCATTCACGCCTGTCGCGACACCACTGGAGGCGGGCTGCACGATGTTGGGGCGTGAGCGGAAGACGGCCTAACGGTGTGCGGGACCGTAGCCCAGCTTCATGGAGACGGTTGCGAATGGTCCTCGCCGATACCCCAGGAGCAACAGTGTCCCTAATTTGCTGGGAAGTGGCAGTGCGGTCCCCTACGGCACTGCGTAGGATCCTAAGGTCTTGGCGTGCATCCGTGCGTCGCTGCGGTCCGGTCCCAGGTCGACGGGCACGTGCACCTTCCGCCGACCACTGGCGACAACATCGATGTACTGTGGAGACCTCACGCCCCACGTGTTGAGCAATTCGCCGGTACGTCCACCCGGCCTCCCGCATGCCCACTATACGCCCTCGCTCAAAGTCCGTCAACTGCACATACAGTTCACGTCCACGCTGTCACGGCATGCTACCAGTGTTAAAGACTGCGAAGAAGCTCCGTATGCCACGGCAAACTGGCTGACACTGACGGTGGCGGTGCACAAATGCTGCGCAGCTAGCGCCATTCGACGGCCAACACCGCAGTTCCTGGTGTGTCCGCTGTGCCATGCGTGTGATAATTGCTTGTACAGCCCTCTCGCAGTGTCCGGAGCAAGTATGGTGGGTCTGACACACCGGTGTCAATGTGTTCTGTTTTCCATTTCCAGGAGTTTATATCATATATTTCATAAGAAATGTGAAGGACTCTCACTGCTATTTGTTGTGAGCTCTTCACAAAAAAATGTGACCTTGGCCTTTTCAGTATACTACTGATCTGCTGTAACCTTCACTAAATCAATGTCACAGGCCTCATCTATTTTACGCTGATTGTCCATTACAGTTACAGCAAAGATGGTTGTGTGAGTTGTTTTAAAACTGCATTTCTTACTAATAAAGCAAAAGTACTAGCACAGTCATTCATTGTCTTATACAATTATTTGTTACACACACTTAAATTTTTTTCAAAAATGTTGATGTTAATTTACAGTTAAAAATACCAATAGTTAATTTGTTGCAGCACACTATTTATAATAATAATAAGAAGAAGAAGAATATTTGAAATTTTTTAATTTATGTAGTATTTTAACAGAAAAATACAGATTTTGAAGAAAATATAAGTAATAAAGTAGTGTGTGTGCCTTTTGTTCTGACAGTTGTATTATGGTAAGAAGCTTGTGAGTTTCATAAATCACTAGTTTCATTATTTCACAAATATGCATACACGGAATATTTGATACTTCATAAGCAAATTCTATGCTTTTCTTTGTAAGCATTATAATATTCTTGCCTCGCAGGTAGTTTTGAGCTTGCTGTGTTACGGATGAGTCGATATTATGATCTAAGTCAAAATAGTGTACTCTATTCTGACACAATGCTGCCACAAGATGCCTTCTATACTAATGAGACTGCTGAAATGAAGCTGGTGACATGTGTGTTTGAATTTGCAAAAAGTGTAGCTGAACTGAAGTTAACAGAAACAGAACTGGCATTATATTCAGCATGCATTCTGCTTTCAACAGGTGTGTACTTTATAAACATGTTATTTCAAAACAAAATCTTCTTTTAATTTCATATATTTTGTATTAATGTGTCATACACGTGTTTTTGATGACCTTACTTAATTGTGATGTACCATGGGCTTACGTGTTGCAGTTTGCATAACTGGCTTTCATAGATTATTTAAAAAAGAAAAAAACTGATTTCTTATGAGTATTTTCATTCACTGCTGAATTACAGAATAATTTTGGGTCAAAATTTAACTTCGTGTGACAATGCTGTCTGTTTCACATATGACACAGGCACTGTGCCCAGTGTTGTGCAGGAGTTAATACCAGGGAGGCAGGCTCTTATCACCGCTTATTCTCCTTTCCATTCTTTGGGCTGTGGCAGGTGGCAGTTCAGTTTTATGTGAACTGATGAGTTAGGAGCAGCCTTGGAAAGGAGTCCAAGAAAATCTTAGCAACATCTGACACTTCACATTGGTGTGTCAGTAGCATCTGTTCATAGATCTCTGCACAAACTCAGTCACACTTTACAAAGTAACACTAGTGCAGTAACTGACAAACTCAGATAATGTTTCTCTATTTAAGGGTAGTATAGGATGGTTCCTGTCACCAAAAATATCTTGTAATATTTTCATAAATTCATTGGCAGTGTGTGCATTGGCATTGTCCTCTACAAAATAGCTTTTAGTTGTTAAATCCCAAGAAAGATGTTGCAATATGTTCTTCCATATCTATCATAAGTTAAAGTTTGCTGGAAAGAGATGTCATTAATTTGTGTTGCATTAATTCACATAGTGCTCCTGTTCTCACACAATACAGAGGCTCTTGGTTTAACTGGCGAGGATTATTCAGAATACCAACCTCATTACTGTTCTGTGAGTTAACATTCCTGAAGAATGCAGAAAAAATTAGAAAAAAGAGCATTTGAGAATCTACTTCTCATAGTGCACAAACTGCCATAGCCAGTTGCATTACTGATATACAAGTGACAGTGTCAGAATCGGTCTGTCGGTGTACTACCTTAACTTTGGATGGTTTGAGTTAGTTTGTGCACAACTCTGGGAGCAGTGCTACTTGGAACCAGGCAGAAGTGCTGAAGGCACCAACAGTTATCTCAGATTTCTTTCCAAGGCCAGTCCTAACTTGACAGAATTTGGTTGAATCTGATATACTACCCATCAAAGAGCAAGGATCAAGCAACAGTGTAAACAGTAAACACAACCTGCCACCTTGTGCACAGACTGTGAGCAGACTCAGTGCTACTTGGACATCAGTCATAAGTGCTGAAGGGGCCAACAGTTTTCTCAGATTTCTTTCCAAGGCCACTCTTAACTTGACAGAATGTGGTTAAAACTGATACACTACCCACCAAAGATCGAGGAACTGACCACAGTGTAAACAGTAAACACAACCTGCCACCTTTGTAGTGGTTCCCACTAACACTGTTGATAAAATATTGATTTATGTCAATATCAAGTGCTAATATTTTTACTTTATATTATATTTTTGCACAATTTTTGGTAAATATTTGACGTTGTTCTTTCAAAGTTGTAGTAGAACATAATTTTCCTTTCAGTGAGTGAAGGAGTCTTACTAATTTTCAAGCTTTCATCACACCCAGTCTTTCTCTTTTGACTGCGTGAAGCAAGTATATATGGCACAAAAGATTGCACTGGGGGGGGGGGGGGGGTGATGTGAATGGAATAACAAGATTTCCAAGCATCAACATTCTTCAAAAACAGTTGCTGAAAAAGATGAAAAAAAATCTAAATGACAAGACTGGTCTTCTCTGTGGGTGAAGACATGTGAGGGCAAAAGGTGATGTAATTGGTGCCCAGTGCTACCAACAGAAAATGCAACGTTTAGCGTCAGTATGCAATTTTGACACTGCAACTGCCAAGTCATTGCTGTTGACACAAAGAAAAAGACAGGAAAGTAGACTTGAAGTATTCCTGCCAAATCTGATATGTGACTAAGTCTAGCAACAGACCCATCAGACACCTTTTATTGTGCCACTTACATGGAGTTACCATTGTTAGCAAAGTGGTTATGCTGAGCATGAGTGTACATTGTTTTCTTTCAATTCTTGCTCTGAGAGGAGTAGGCATGCTGGTAGCTTGTCGATGTGCAGAATATCTAATAATAAATCTGTATGTAAATATACAGCTCTAAAACCTGCTGTATATTTACAATGTGCAGCCAATATTTTTATAGGCAGATATGTTGATATATTTCCATTGACATATCCATACTTCTTTATATATTAAGAGTCAATAATGATATTTTATAAAGTAATGATGTATCGGATTCCTGATATTTTTAAAAATATCAACAGTCCTAGTTCCCACACAATACTTGACATAGTGCTTATGGTGTATGCGAAACATCCTCTAATTTCAGAACACAGAAGTATATTAAAAGAACTGTATCTTGTATTAGTTGTGGAACATCCTACAAGGACCTTACTTAAGAAAACTTAATATTTTAACAGTTGTTTCATAATGCATACATTCGCTAATGTCCACTGTTATCAACAATATCTGTAGTTTCTAAAAAGTAGTGAGAAGTATAAATATAATCTATATGTATTATAATGTTATAAATATTCTTGCCTGTATATATATATATATATATATATATATATATATATATATATATATATATATATATATATATATATATATGTGTGTGTGTGTGTGTTCTGCATCTCCTCCTAAACCACTGTGTCAGTTTCAACTAAATTTGGTAGTCATACAACTCATTGTGTGGAAAGAAGTACTAAGAATCACCTAACTCCTACTGGTGATAACATGAGAGAGAGACAGAGAAGTGGGGGGGGGGGGGGAGGGGAGGGGAGAGAGGGGGGAGGGGAGGGGGCAGATGGGCAGATGGACAGATAGAGGGGGTTGGGGTAGAAGGACAGAGAGAGAAGGGGAGTGGGGGAAGTGGACAGAGGGAGGGTGGAAGGGAAGATGGACAGAGGAAGGGTGGAGGAGGACACAGGCAGAGTGAGGGTGGATTAGTGCGTGGACAGATGGAGGGTGAAGAGGATACGAATAGAGAGGAGGAGAAGAAGATGGACACAGAGAGAGAGAGGGAGGAAGATCAGATGTGTGCAGTTTGTGACGTATGTGTACACAGGTGAAGCCTAAGGTAAAGAAGAAAAAAACACTTTCTATAAAGAATTCACAGGCTTAACATTTCTACAGAAATGAATCACAATACATGACTACACATGTTTACAACAACATGCCAAGGTACACTTACTGCTTTGTGGGTAATTTATTGGAATTAAGGACTGAATTTGTTGGGCTACTTCTTTTACTCCATTGAAGAGTATCTTCACAGAAACAATTAATATTTATGTATCTACTGGGTTATAGTATAATCAATATTTTAACTGTAATATTATGATATTTCATAATGTTAATTGATGTCATTGGATTGTTTTTAAATAAAACCAACATTCTTCCCTTTTTGCCGCATCCCAGAGATTCCTTTCTGTGGGATCAATGGAGTATGATTAATATAATGAGGTGTAATAATCTGGCATGAGATGTTCAAATACAAATTACTACAAACCATCATCAATGCAACCCATTTTTCTTCTATGTTGTGTTGTATCCTTGAGTGAATCTTCAGTTATGAAGCTACACCTATGATGATGTGAACTGTTTTGTGAGAATGGAGTGTTGTACATCAGAGGTTTTATATCAGTTTAGTGCATACATTCATAGCGTTTTTGTTTCGCATGTTGGCATTTTGGTAGCTATAGGTTTGTTTACTGACTGTCAGTTTTTATTTATAGTTCACTGTTGTTATTTGCGTTTACATATTGTCATTTTGTCATTTGGAGATAGTGAGCAGAGCTGTGGATGCCAGAAAATGGAATGCTGAGTAGACAAATCAGAATGTTTCCAACATATTATTCTGTTTGAGTCTTATAGAGTGGTGACAGCAGTGGAGTCAGCCAGGAATTTTGATTCTCCCCATTCAGGAAGACCTTAGTTTGATGAGCATCATTTATACACATTAATCCACACTCATTCGTGTCAGTGTGTTCAAGAACTGGCAAATACAATGAACTGTGGCCATTCCACCATCATGAGACATTTTCAGCTTCTAAGCTTTGAAGCCTGTTTTTGATCAGCTTCAGTTTGGAAATTCTTTTTTCCACTGCGGTTTCTGACCACAAGACACAGTTACAGTCTTAGAGGGACCTCATTATTAAGACAAAAAATTGACATTTTATGGGTCCTGGTTTGGGTGAAGTGAGATACGGAAGAAATAGGCTTTCTGCAGAATTGAACTCATTCCAAACTGCCAACATTCCATTAACCATTTCTGTAAAAGTCTTAGTGGTTTTGTAAACTGAAGTGCCACATGACTGACTGGATGCCACTTGGGATTTGATACGAGGATCAGGGTGCTACACCATAGCCTAGGTAGCCTGCATACATGTGGCACTTCTTAGGTACACATACGCCGACAAGGCTTCTGCATGCATCTTGTGACCTTACATTGGACCTATAATCTGCCACACAACATGTACAACACAGACATTCTACTTATTGTGCATAGTTCTGTATCACTGTGTTGAGTGTTTCTTCTTCATGAACCATAGCTCTTCCCTTTGTAATAAACATATAGTTCTTCCTACACTATTTTTGGATGATATGTATGCTTCCTTTAATCCAGGGGATGTTAATCTTTTATATTATCATTTTTATTCAGAGTAGGCAAACTTTGTTCTGAATTCAGACTATGTACATGCTCAGGAGACAGAGGATTAAATTAGCATAAACTACCCTGTTCCATAGCTGCCTCTCCCTCCCTGCTGTCAGCCATTCTCCTCCACCCCCTCCCCACACCTCCTCCTCGCTACCTCCTCATCTCTCAACACAACCCCTTAGATCGGTCAGGGTACTGGGTGCTAAACTAGGATAATGTGGATGGATGGATGTGGATGGATGGATGGATGGATGTAGAGAGAGGGAGAGAAAGGGGGGGGGGGGGGGGGAGAGAGAGAGAGAGAGAGAGAGAGAGAGAGAGAGAGAGAGAGAGAGAGAGAGGAGAGAGAGAGTAGAATAACTTAGCACCAGGGAACAAACTTGGTTAAGAATGCTTCATGAAAATATTTATTATATTGAATATTAAGGTCTAATTAAATTGAGACTAAGTCATGTCATATTAGGGTCACTTAATTTTGATAACTCTTTTCGGACATCATTTTGGAGCTTATTTGTGACCTACAGCACTTTATTTCCCAAATACCATGTGCCATAAAACATGTTAGTACTAATCTTTTTGCAATTTTAGATCGCCCAGGCCTTAAAGGTTTGGCTGAAATCAGCCGACTGAGTCAAGCAGTGTTGAGAGCACTGCGCTTAGAGTTGGATCGGAATCATGCTGTGCCCATCAAGGGAGATGTCACTGTCTGTGATGCTATGCTCGCCAAGATAGCCACACTCAGGTTTGTGTTACACTGTTTTTATTCCCAAGTCTGAAGTGAATGTTGTGTTACAGTCATTATTTCAACAGCCATTTTTACAAATTTGTGTTATCATATTTTATGTAAGTGTGAAATCTGGTGCCAAATTGCTAGTGAATATAAGAAAATAAACTACCATTTGCATGGAAGTATTGCTGAGTAATCTTAGGAAGGGTCTTGATATTCTTATGAGGTGCTGTATGCTGTATTATTTCTTTTTTACAGCTGAACAGTGCAGCTTTCTTACCCTATACTTTAGGAATCTGTCAACATACTATGATCTCTGTGCACCCCATTGCAATTTTCCACATATTTTGTGAGAAATGAAAGTCTTGAGGCACCCTGAAATGGACTCTTCACTTGTCATGGTGTTAATTATTATAGTGTGAAAAACTATACAAAAATTGTTCTTAACTGTTTTTATTTTGGATTTACTGCATTTTGCATCATAGAAAAACAAATAAGAAGTATAATTTGTATTTAGCTGAAAAGCCTTGGATGTAAAGTAATTACAGCAATTTCGTATGGAATGCCTGTGGCAGTGCTGTTGCATCATACGTAATGTACCAGGCATTGCTCGATGTGCGATGATCTGGTGAGAACCAGTGACATGTACCATCCACCTAGCCACTGAAGTGGATCAATAAGAGCACAACTTGTTTGGTTGGCAGTTTTCTTGCAGAATGCTTGAAGATGCACATGTCTTTTAAGAGGACTGCTGCTGCTCAGAGACACACGGGAAATATCTGTGATTATAATGTTAGGTGGCCTGCACAAGATACAGCAAAACAAGTCAGTGGTAGTCCATACAGAACACATTAAGTTGGTTGAAACATACATTTGTAATAATTAGTCTGTGTGGATGTCTGCAGTCAGTATTTTCAGCTAGAAACCTGTACCAATGTGGATATCCATGTGTATATCTATAAATATACACAGTACTAATAATTATTTTGTAGTTAAAGGTTAATACTAAAATTTTGGTCTGACTTACATTACATGTGTTTAGTGAAGTCTTCTACATGAAGTGACATTGCAAACTGAACGTAAAGGTAGCCAAAGTCTAAAGGGTATTCGTGGAATTTTTGCAAAGGCATGGCTTGAAAGAAATCTGTTTTCTTTCTTATCTCCTAGTTACAAGTGTTTTACATGCACTAATTTGTGCTAATTGTGAAGCATGTGATGGATAACATCCCTGGCCAGTGGCTACCTGCATTGTAGATAATGTGAAGTCTGCCACTCTCCATTAATTCTTTGTAGTACTTGGGTGATTAAAAGTTTGTGAAGTATCTGCACTGACAAAATAGGAATGTAGAAAACACTAGACCAAAAACAACTTATTGGACTCACCAAAACGAAACAATAATACAATATCCAAAAGAACAACTGACTCAATCCCAACTGCAGATAGACACAAATAATAGTAGTAATATACTAATAATAAGAGACCCACTGCTTCATGGGGAGTGAACACAAACAGTTCTACAATGTCAAGAGGTTCGTCGACTATACCAAGAGATCGGCCAGGTGGAAGAGGCATCTGGCCGTGGCGGCAGCTCCGTATTCTTCTGAGCGATGCATTGAACTACCTTTTGCCGGCAGTGTGCCACCTTATAAAGGCCCATTGGCAAATGTATATGCCAGAACTATTTGTGATCACATGCCTGGCATAGCAAAGTTGTTTCTAGGCTAGCTGCAAACTCTGGTGAAGCTGTTCTGCAGGCTCTGTGTACGGATAGGCGCTACGATGTCCGAAGTGTGCGGTCACAGCAGTGTGCATCAGAGTTAAGACTACTGAGAGTACATTAATAAAATAATAATGTGGATTTTATTCTGTTAAAGGTGAAGCAAGGTGACTGTACACTAAACAACAACAACAAATTCTGACTGTTGATTTGTCAGTAGTTTGGGTAATGTTTTGATGCTAAGGAGAAAATTAAGGATATAGTGGCTTTTTTTACATACTCTTGCAGTGAACGCTAAACTAAGGTTGCTTACTCTATGTGAGATGTCAAAATTCCTTAACTCTTTATAAATTTAATGGAAGATGCAACAAAGAAAAACTTGTCAACCTCTTCAGTAAAGACATTTTACCTTTTGAATTTGCAAATGGAGGTGGTTTTGTTGAAACAGCACCCTCTGTTATTGATGTGGAAGCCAAATACGAGGCAGTGACTGCTAAGGACATGCAAACTTATCCAGTTATAAATTCAAGGAATTTACAGAAAACCACCAATCTTCTACATGAAACTGTTTTGAGAGAGGTAAAACAAATTTTCGGATGTGTAGAAGGGGCACTAACAACTGAACTATGGACAAATTTATATAAAAAATAAACTATATGAGAGTGGCTGCACATTAAATAACTAACAGTGAAAAGAGAAAACTTGGTGACTGAGTGTAGTACACCAGTGATTAAAAAAAAGAAAAAAAAATAGAGGACGAGAGAGAAACAGAGAGAATATTGATGTGGAGCTGCTGAAGATATTCTCAGTGTTTGGTTTATTTGGAACCATTGAAAACTGTCCATTTGTTACAAATAGAAGTCCAAATGTTGTAACAGCAGCTCACCTGTGTAATGGACTTTCATGCTTAACACACATCCTCGGTACTGTGCTAGAGTAGTGAGCTGCAGGGATCAATAGGATCTCGTTAAGTTTTGGAAAGAGATAACATTCAGCATTGTTGACAAAGGTTGGTGAAAGATGGACACCTATTGCAGCTAACTAGACATAATACACCTCATTAGTCCATAGTGGTTCCTAGTTTTGGCTACTTTGTACAAGAAAAATGAAGCTGATTTAATTACCTCTATTAAAAAAAAATACTGAAAGACACAATGAAGCTTTATAATTCTATTTATCAATGCCTGCTATGGTCTTGAAACTTCTAAAAACATACACCCTTAATTTGTATCTGTAGTAGACATTGAAACTAATCTCATTTCTGGAAAGGGGTGAAGGTGAGACTCCATTTTCAATTAATTTGAAGGCTTCAGAAAAACTGCTTTTGATATATAAATGGGAATCAACAGAAACACACACTCTTGTAATATATTAAAATGCTAAATATCAGAACTTGAAATGATCCACAAATTTAGGAAATAATAGCAAGAAAGTGTCCACAGATCAAATGAAAGGTAAATACTATATCCAAAGTTCCCATAAAGAAACAGAAATGTGATAGATATTCCAATGAATAGCATGACTCACCACAAGGCGAATCTAAAACAGATATCAGCACTCTGAGGATGAAACAGTGATGTTTATCAATGAAAAAATTCAGTTTACGGCATGGAATGACATAATAGTTTGCTTTCACAGACAAAAGCACATATCCCTATCTTTTGAAGCAGGTGAATGTTACATTGCTCCTTTCCATCATGCAACACACCATCAGAGAAGAGTGTCTTTGCTGTGGAGCAAATAATCCTGGACTATTGCAAATCTTTCAAGCCACAGGCAACTGATAACATTATTTTTCTGAGTAGTATATTTTAAAACAGAGATAGCTGTACAGATTCCTCAGTCTTAGAGATAAAATTATTTCTCATTTTCTAAGTTTCCCAATTGTTCCAGTTTTTTGTGATGTCTAAGCCAGCATTAGATGGATAAAGGAAATATGTAGTGTAAAATTAGTGATGTTTTTCCTTAAAATTTTGATGTTAGACTTATTGCAATGACAGCCTTACATTATTATTGTTGTTGTTGTTGTTGTTGTTGTTGTTTGTAATAGCCACTATGGACCACATTAGTTTCAACTATTGATTTTCTTCCTTCTCCTCTACATTTTCTTCATTCTTCATATACATCCATTCTGATTTTTTGACCCCTGAATTACTGATTATTTGTTTAGAAAAATAATTGCATAATTTGGTTGAGAGTCTATTGGGGCTCATTCTTTCAATATGACCTGAGTATATCCACATATTTTTAATTATATTTCCACAAAATTCGTTATTAAAAAGTGTTCTGCATTATTTCTACTGTTTCAGTTCACTGTTATTGCCCTTTGTGATGGAGTGTCACTATGTTGGTTTGAGTACAGTGTTCTGGAGAGAACACACAAGTTGTTGACACGTGTAAAGGCTAAAGAGAGCAAGACACTCTTCTTCTTGGAGTTTTTGCACAGTCACATGTACATTCTGTTTCTATTGTACCAACATCTTGCTTACATCCAAGCTATTATTTTTCATTTTCAGTAACAGAAGTCACTTATACAATTATCGAAAGGTGCCACAAAGTTATGTCTAGGATACTCCACCCACTGGAATCTTAGTTTCATGGTGTGACTCCAGTCTGTGTGCCACATAAAACACAAGTAATGAGTATTAAATCAGTGAATCCATTGATTTTTCTCTTAAATATATTTCCAAGAACACATTGCAGTGCTAATTACATGTGGAAGTATAGCACACTAACATGTTTAATATTATGGTGAATTAGTGTGCATGAACTACAAAACTAGCATATAACAGTATATGAGATGAGATGACACTTTGTAACACAACTTCAATTGCCTTCCAATGTTGCCTAAAGGTTTCATGTAAAATTTCCACAAAATCCATACCAGCAATTGTGGCAGAAAATTTTAACTTATGATATTCATTTAAAAAATGTGATAGGATATGTTCTGTTAAAATATGATTATGGCTGGGCCCTCCGCATTTTTAGTTTGTGGAGTGTAAATTATGAGATCCTACTTCAGTAAATGAAAATTCAGACAAGGCATACCAAATATCTTAATGTGACTTACAAAATCATAATATCAACAGATGAAAATAAGTCTTACAGATGGAGAGTGGATAGCATATTTCTTATCCAGGCAGACCTCTGGTAATAAATATGGAACTGAATGACTCAACGTGACAGTAACATTCACTTATTGGCATGTATAGGATGCTCTTGGCTGATGCTTGATTTTCTACATGCCTCTGCTACAAGACCACAAGGTTTGCAAATATCTCTCAGGAAGAAGTGAATGCAGATAACAAATCTTAGTAGCAACATATCATGTCATTCTCTGGTGAATGAAGGAAATTGTAGTTTCTTTCTGAACAATCACTTTGTATAGTGTAGTTTTCATGAACTGTTACTTGATTTCATTACTTTCATCAGTTCGGTATGCACTTATAATGTTCCAATATTTATGAGAGCATAATGAATCAGACATTTTTGTTCTATGCTATAATTTCCATTTTCTCCTTAGTTTATAACGAGGATGATATTTTTGAACTGTAAATCTATCATTACTTGTTATCTGCTTAAACTGTGTTCCTCCAAATTATAATTTCACGAATTGTTGTTTTACAATGCATAGTATGAATGATAATGTGTACATGTGTCGTGTAACATGAATATATCAGAAATCTGTCAAGCTCGATAAACTTCCCTCTAGTTACAGCAATTTATTTGATGAGCTGTTTTTCCAGTAAATACATGAATAATGGCTGATTAATATATTACTCATGTAGAAAAGGATTTTTTTTTACCTAGCATAGAAGTGAACAATAGTACTTTCATTTTATCAACGTAAATAAACTGTTAACTTTGTGGTTTTCGATCTGTAAATTAAAATGTATTAATGTAAATGTGGAATCCTAAGACAGATTAGAAACAAAATTCAGCCAGAGCAGAAAATACTGATGCTGCTCCATGAAAGCTGGACTGTTTCTCTTTTGTCTAGTGTTCTTCCTTGCTAGTACCTTATTTTAATATATTTACATTGCTTAACTGGTTCCTATGAAACAACATGAGCCAGT
This sequence comes from Schistocerca piceifrons, assembly GCF_021461385.2. Taxonomy (NCBI): domain Eukaryota; kingdom Metazoa; phylum Arthropoda; class Insecta; order Orthoptera; family Acrididae; genus Schistocerca; species Schistocerca piceifrons. Next base: position 233,005,138 of record NC_060149.1, on the reverse strand, counting down.
TTAGGCTCTACATTACATCTTGAATTGGTCTAGTTCTTAAATTTTTAATGCTAACAGAAGAGCGTCATCAATTATCCAGCTTCTCCAGTTCTTAGAATGATATGACATATCACCTGGATATTTGCACACTTCTGTTTAAGTAGAGCAATTCGCCCTGTGTTTTCTGACTTTTGTTCAGTTTACACATCAGAAACCATCTTTAGCTGACTCCTGTGGAATGCATAGCAGGAATTCTGACATTTAGGAACAAATGGCATAGCAACAGTTAACGAAGATTAATGTGTGTGGCAAGAGCAGAGACTGGCATGACAGCATAGGAATGGTCAAAGCAAATTCAGTGTTGATGTAGACACAGCGTTGAACATACCATCTACAAGTCAATTTATAATAAGCTTTGAAATGGGAGATG